>NC_136072.1:268268649-268868649 GCF_964261635.1 Lissotriton helveticus
TCCTTCAGAAGCTGCCGGATCTGACCTTCGAATGAATAATTGTTTGAAATGTTTTTTAAGCTTATAGAGTTGTGTTCTCCTTTAAGTCAATGCCCCAAAGAGTTCCAGAGTTTGAGGAGCTTTTAACTCACCAAGCAATCTTAATGGCCCCCCTCAGCGAGCTGGGAAAAAAGACATATGCACAGTGGCATATCTCGCTGTTGTACCACCCGTGGTGGTCACTGAATTTGCAGCCCGGCGCACGCATGAAAAGGGGGAGTGCTGGCGAATCCTGCGAGGGCCACCTGGCATGGCCGCAGGTAAGAGTGGGGGAGGAGGCTGCTGCCCCCAAACTCATGACGCTGAACATCCTGTGATTCTCGGCAAATCGCTTAATCTCCCCGTGCCTAAATAAATGTGTCCTCATGTAACGCAACTGGTGCTATGTAAAGCGTTCTGATACCCGATTCAGGTCAAGTTCGCGCTATATAAAAATCTGTGAAAAAAAAAAAACTGTGCCTGCCGCCTGGGAAGACCAACCCTCGGCCCCCCCCACCCTTGCTACGCCACTGCATATGCAGCACAAGCGGCCCTAGGCTCTCAAAACCGGCACCTAGAAGAGCCAACTCACAGGGCAAGTACCTGGTGGAATAAAGGGTCTGTCGGGTCCTTACCCCAGTGAGCGATGCTGTGCTCTGGATGTTTAAAAAAACAACACCTGTAGTTAGGATGAGAGGGCTTTGTTCATGGGTTCTTGGCAGGCGTGTATGGGGCATCGTCCTTTGTAGATATCTCAAACCGTTGCTCCAATTGGCTATTAACATGATTCACACACTTTTAAATTTGATCCTATGAGCCACTGGTGGCCAAAGTATGGATTTCAGGATTGCCATGAATGATCATGGTTCTACAGGTTCCGTCACTTCCTGTAGCCGTAGTATAAATTTCTCTGTAGTGCGTCTGTTCGCTGTTCAGGGAGGCCTATATAAAGGGGCATATCAGCAACACTTTGCGATAACTATCGCAAAGCGTGCTTAGCACTCCTTTCCCTAACACCCGCTATCGCAGGTTTTTACCGCCGAGATATTGTGTTATTAGCCCCGCGTATCTCCAAGGCGAAAATAATTCCTGCAATAGCGGGGAAATCACCGTTTTGCAGGGAACATCACTGGTTTTCCAGCCACGTTCCCTGCCAAACGGCGATAACGGCGAGAATCCACCCCCTATGTTAGGGGTGGCTAAGTCAAGAATTTAGCAGACGTTCGTTTTTGGAAAAAACAACAGTTTTCTCCAAAAAGGAACAACTGCTAAAATGCTAGGGCATCCTTCCTGATAGCGCGAAGCTGCTCTATTGATGTCCTGACATGTAGTGTATGTCAGGAATGTCCACTTGCATCTCATTAGAGATGCAAAGGTAGGCATAGTGCGAAAGGGTGCTAACATGCGAATATGCATGTTAGCACCGTCTTGCTGATAGGGCGATGGTTTTTCTCCGCTTTTCTGGCTTTTAAAGCGGAGATTAGGCCCTTGCTGATATGCCCCATAATGCTTTCTACTAATCCAGTTATGACGTCACGAGACCTCTTCTCCGCTGTAATTGTTGTGTAGGGTGCAGGAGCGGAAGGAGCCGTAGAACTGAATTTACAGGCTATTTCATGTTTAAGATCCCATGGGAACAGAAGCAAATGTTTCTAACAATGTCACACAGTCCACTTTGACCCAACTCCAATCTGATGGCAGTCTGAGGAGTGGCATACCACAGAGCCAATAAATGTCTCAAATTGTTGCAGAAATTATATTTATTTTTGCCTCTTTCAGATTGTGCGGTAGTGCCATGTGCTAACTTCGGAAAGACGTGTGAATCCAATACTGAGACCACAGAATACTTCAAGATTCTATTAAAACATTAAAAAATTCAGACTATTATTTTACTATACTCTGTGATAACCTTTGTTTTGTCTCGATAATACTGTCCTACTTTGCATTTCTTAATTATTATTTTGTAATTGTAACATAAGGATTGCTTGTGGAAGATATTTAATAAAGAATAATGTCTCTGCCAAATTGTCGATTATTTAAAGCACTGTGGGGTTGCAGGTAAAGACTGATGATATGGCATATTTATTTATTTATTTTAATAGCACAGAGTAGATATGACGGACGTCAGTGCTCTTTACATAACAAGTTATAAATGCAAAATGACTTTAGGTTTGTTACATGACATTTTCGGGGGGCATATTTCAAGTTGCGAGTTTTAATCAAGTCTGGGAAACAGCCGCGGCGCTGCTGTGCAGGTAAGAGCGGTGAGGCGGTGGGGCAGGGGGACCGGGTGTGGGGCGGATTTCGACAGACGACCACGCGGGAAAATCAATTATTTATTTCATTTCCCATCGTCATCGTCAGTCGAAATCCCCCCACCCAGCCCCTCCGCTCTTACCTGCACTGGCCGCACCTGCTGGGTAATTTCTTTGAAGCAGGTCTTGTGTAAGTTATTGGGTTCACAAGCCTTATGGAAATACATGGGAACAGAACCATAAACAGAAACTGCCAATTTGGACAGACCACAAAGACAGCTGTGCTCTTAAGTTGGTCAGAAGCGCCATAGAGTGCCTTACCATTTTGTTCTTGATCACTAGCTCTGGGAAATATGTGTCATGATGTCAAAATCTACCCTTGCATCACTGAGCCCTGACTTATGGTTGTAATGTATGTGTTGACAGTGTTTGACTCATTGGCCTGACATGCACACTAGCATCTATTCAAGGGTGGAGAATACATTTTATTCTGGCAGATTATGTGTGGCATTTTTTTAACATTTCCATCTTGGGGCGTTTTATTATTCACAACCTAAACTCATAAAAATGGTTTTGTACTAAGCAAGATAAATACATTCATTTTGAGGCGACCGTGGAGCACAACTGCATTTTGAGGATTAATAAAACTATACAGCCAAACGCAAGACAATTTTCTTTGTAGTCGAAATATATTTATTGATTTGCAAAGTTTACAGCTAGCAATAGTTTAAGTCTGAGACACTTGCTCAATTAAGCTGCGTGAAGTGTTTAGAAACACAACCATAACTTAGTATCAGTTTAGATATTTCTTTTTAATAATCTGTCCATTTATTTACTTTGTAAAGCATCATGTTTACCCTATGGATTAATTCAGAGCACTGGGGACTGTCACAACAAGTACAGTCACAAAACTAAGAAAGGGAAGTTAGAGTCCTATCTGACTGACAAGCAAGCATGTCTCGTCCTTATGTCACTACCCCTGTTCTGTGCAGACTTCAGTTGAAAAGGAGTTTAAATAGTTCAGTTTTCAGAAACTTCGTGAACTGTTTGTGATTGGGTTCAGATCTCCAAATGCCAGTGAGACTCTCCACATTCAAGAGCATTGAAAATCCAGGGACCTGTCTCCGTCTTCAACTATAGTGGGTTGATCAATGGGAGGTTTCCGTTTTCCACTTGGTGTGATGCCTGTTTCTGCAATTGAACAGGCGCCCCCCACGACTAGGGGAGGGGCGCCCTTAGTTGCACCACGGGGCTGAGCCTCCTCCTTGGAACAGAGAAGGAGGTGGGCCTGGCTGGATACGAAACTTACCAGAAACGAAAGTTACCAGAGGTATTTAAGGCTGGGCTCCGAGGGTTTCGTTCTCTTTGTCCCCTCGGGCCACAGCCTGGCTACAGGAGCGTCGTCGACCACCCACCCACCCGGCAGAAGGCCAAGGCTTCACAAGGTGGAGCGCTGACAGTTTACAACGAAGGGGGATGCCAAACTATGGAGGTACAGCCATTCGATGGACCCCTGGAAGGGGTAGATTCCACGAGTGCAGTGGGTAGGTGGGGAGGAGGGACTGACCTGACGGTAGTCCTAGACTCTACTGCCCTAACCCACCATGTTTGGACTGAGTATAATCTTTGGAAGGATGCCTATGTTCAGGTACTCCAGAGCACCGGTGCGGTATGCGGTGCCCTGGATGTCAAGTAATGCAACCGTTGGCTGTAGCGCGTTGGGGCCTGACGGCACAAGGTGCGCAGCACAGTGAGAAATTGACGGCCTAGACGGCCAAGTTCAAATGTATGGCCAAGTTCTTGTGTACGGCCGAGTTAAAAGTTAAAGTGTAGGTTCGAAATGTACGGCCAAGTTGTTCTAGTGTACGGCCAAGTTAAATGTTAAAGTGTAAAGACAATGTCGTACCTAATTCCCTTACTGCTGTTGACATGTTGATGCAGGTAAAGTGTGATGCTGGGAATAGTTCGTATATATCCAAGAAGGTTTCTTTTCCTTGGTAATTGTTTATGATGATTCACTTGCATTGTTGTGAATAAAAGGCTACGCCGTGGACAACATATCCTGATTCCGAGAGTTCTTGGGCGTAGCGGATGGTAAGGTGAAAGAATTTGGGGAGGAGGGAATGTCCCGATGTGCACACACTATAGTCTGGCCCTTCGTCAAGTACAATTTATGGATGGCTCTGAGGACTCTATATTTGATCCAGTCTACTGCTTTTGGGACAGGCTTGTTATGGCTGTGCTTTAAGAGGCTAAGAGGTTTGTGGAGCGTTGTCTGGATCCGCTTCAAAGAAGCATTGCCCTGCCAACCGATGCATCATTTCCGAGATGCGACGAGGCTGCGGGGTGAGGTCCTGTTGCACCCACGTTGAGGATCCCTTTGACTGGGCTTGCAATGCAAAGACCAGTGCTTGGGATTGCGGTGCGCAGTCAGGTGACGCGTTGGTTCCAAAGAGCTGAAAGATGCAATGTGGGGTCAGCCTTCATCGTAGGGGCATCCGTTGATGAAAGAGGTGAGAGCCTGTGCTGAGGATTTATTGCACAATGGCTGTTTTCAAAGGCAATGCGGGCTGCAGTGGCAATGTGAATCTTTATGACTGGCCCAATTAATGCAGCAGCGGAGATGCATTGGTTCTGCTGGGGTTTTTACCAGATCCACAGAGGCTGTCAAAACACTTTAAGCCCACTTCCAAGGGTCCAGGACTGGGGTGGCACCATTTGGCAGGGTACAGATAGCAGGGACCAGGTGCAGATGTAAGTTTTTTGACAGCCTGTTATGTCCCTGAGGCTTCAGATCAGGAGGCCAGCCAACTAGCCTTTGGAGTCACTCTGGGTCCTGGGTGCAAGAGAGGCAGGTCCAGTCCTTCTCACCCAGCTAAGAGGACAGCAGGCAGCAGATCAGCACAGCAAATCAGGAGTCCAGCAGAGTGTAATCCTTCAGCAGCACAGATGTCCTTTTTCCTAGCAGAGTATCCATAGGTCCAGAAGTCTACTGTAGAGATGGTGCCTGAGGTCCAGTATTTATTACCAGTTGTGCCTTTGAAGTGGGGGAGAAACTTCTAGAGGCATGCATTTGAAGTATACAGATGTCCTGCCTTCCCTGTCCTGGCTCCAGACTAACCACAGAGGGTATGCAGCCCTTTGTGTGGGGACAGGACACAGCCTATTCAGGTGTAAGTAGGGCTGTGCCTAGCTCCGCCCTACCATCCTGCTAGTAATGGACCATACAGGCACACCTAAGCTCTATATTGTGTGTGACTGTCTAGGAGTATTACACAAAGCCCAACCGCCAACTACACCCAGTCATGTGAACCAGAGACAGGATGCAGGAACTAAATGGCTTTGTCAGGAAAATGGCAACTTTCTAAATGTGACATTTTCAAAATTGTAATTTAAATGACTACTTCAACATGAGAGAGGATTTCCCATTACAAGTCCAAAGACACCAAACATGAGTTGGGTAATTGTTCCCATTGGAAACTACCACTTATTAGATGTAATAAGGTAACTCCAATGTTAGCAAATGGGAGAGGTAGGCTTTACAGTGGTGAAAAATAAATGTAGGAGTTGCTCACTGCCAGGCCATGTAAAAACTAAAAAATGTACATGTCCCACTATTTAGATACACTGCACCCTGTACTCAGGGAAGTACAGGGCCTGCGCTAGGGGTGGCTTACATGTATCAAAAAGGAAGGTTTGTGCCTAGAAAAAGGTTTATTTTGCCATGTAGACATGACAGTTTAAAAATTGCACACACAGGCTAATGGCAGACCTGAGACATGCTTGAAGTGCTATTTGAGTGGGTGGCACATTCAGTGCTGCAGGCCCACTAGTAGCATTTAATTTACAGCACCCTGGCACAGGTAGTGCCACTCTTCTAGGGACTTACAAGTAAATTAAATATGACAATTGGCTATAAACCAATTCTACCATGTTTTAGGGAGAGAGCGCAAGTACTTTTGCACTAGTTAACAGTGGTAAAGTGTGCAGTCTTAAAGCTAGTAAACACAATATCAGCAAAAAAGGGATGGTGAAAGGCAAAATGTTAGGGGGGAAACCATGTCAAGGATGCCATGTCTAACAATGTGGTATGCTTTTATTTTTGGATGGAGCACATTAATATTTCTGTAGTGTAGCTTATTGGATTCCACATTTTCACAAGCTATCCTTTTTCGTTGTGCAAGTGGCCTAATGCTCAAGGATAAAACATTATGAGCTGATTCACAAAGGGAAGAAAGTGAATGTAAAAGAAAACTCCTGAAGTAGTTCTCCCAATACTCAAAAACAATTTTGGGACTATGCTCATTTGCACGCAAATAATATGACACTTTATAGCTTATAGTCTACATGGGTGGCGCAGATTTAACAGATCTGGCCCATGGAGAACCTATTTTTACATAATCAAGAAAAGGAAACCAATTTTGCACCTTTCATACAACATTTAGAGAAATTTGGAATAAGAAGTAATCAGAACAAATGGTAACTAATTATGCATTAAAGAGGGTAGTGCTACAATAAGGCCATAGTAAGCAGATTCCTACACGAGGTAACCATTTGGCAACAAATGATGTAAAGACGTCTTGTTTCTAAGGGGAAGGGAATGCATACATGGCAAAATGTCATGTTGCCTGGCGCTCCACAAATTCCTGACTCAAACTTTAATATCATATTGACATTTTAAATATTTGTTCAATTTCCTATCAAATAAACACAGCCAAAATAGAACAAACTCTGTCTGATCCCTATTGAGGCCTTGTGCAGAAACTTTTATTTAATACTTATTGGAACAAACCTTGAATGTGTCATAGTCTATTAGGTAAGAAGGAAAACATCACAAAAGGGCAGCTACTCCGTTTTCGTAGTGGTGAAAAGTTTATGTGGCCCAGCCCGTAGTCTCTTGCAGATGCATTCTCAAATAGTCGGTGAAAAGACAACTTTTAATCAGTAGTTCAAAATAGGGTTAAGCCACTTGTTTGTAGACTAATATTTTGAAATCCTCAAATCATTCAATCAGTTACAAATTCCTTGTGTCTAAGCCCCTGGCTGACGACTTAGAATCCATCCATATCCAACATACTGTTGCTGCTTATCGCATCCTGGGTGGACTATTTTGACAATGGTTTCACCAAATGTTCAAAGCCCATCTTATGTTTTCAGAGAATATTTTCACCAATCCTAATCATTGTGCTCTCAATTTAGTTTTTCTTTGTGCTGCAATGCTTGCTTTATGAGGTATCACATTTGAGGTGAGAAGAACTATTCCACGAGTTTTTTCAAATTCTGTAAAACTGGGCACGGTTAAAGCACATTTTGCAGGGAAGTTGATTCACCAAAATATCAACAGTAGAAGACAGGACATTGCGTGTCCTGTGACCACCCACGATGCAACAAAAAGACATATCACATGACCTTTAACATTGAGGCCATCACAGAAAGTGTTGTTACTTGACCTTTGACCCAATTGCATCCCAGAAAGTGACATCACTGAAGAAAAAACATACCATAAGTTCAAAACTGAGAAGGTAAAAAAACAGTTAAAAAGACTTTTAGATTCAATTCATATGCCATCTTAGATGCAGTCATATATGTCAAGGGTGCAGCCTTCACATTTCATGATACAGCAATATGCCAATATCAGCCTACAATTCTGAACTGCCTCCCCAAGCGCACTGTCACAACCCAAATGCTCTGTCACATCTTCAAATGTGCAAGCGCAGCCCCATATTGACTGGGACATCTCTGCAGGCCAACAAAGCCTAAAATTCCTATGCACTGATCAAATGCATAGATAGGCCAACCATATGCCCCAGAATACCTTCAAATGCCCAGGCACAGCCTAAAATACCCAATACAAACTCAAATGGACAGAACACTCCTCAAATGCCGAACACTCTTTGGACTACATAGCCCCTCCCAAATATCAATTACAGTATCGCCAATGACCAGGCAAACCTCTACAGAGCAGAAACAACCAACATTTGGCAAGACAAAACTAGCCCATGGCCAGGTATCACTTCTTATGCTCAGGTACAGCCACATGTGCTCAGTGCAGTCCTCTATACTGAAAGTTTAGCTTTACATTTTCTGGGAGAGTCTCGGCAATGACAACATGAAAACTAAACTCTTCTATACCTACTCACTTATTTCTTAGTATACAATGACTGTCACCTAGCTCTGTTACGTAGTAAAAACATGCATCATTGTTGCTCAATTCCAAAATAAAAGAATTGTGTAGACCCACAAATGGCATTGTAAAATGACACTAAGCATTCTATTCTGTTAAATTCATCACATAATGTGGGAAACAACCTTTACAACGCAGTCATTTCATCGCACTACACTTACAACGCAGTCATTACATCGCAACATCCTTTACAACGCATGTCACTACAATGCAGGCATTACAACGCATACCATTACAACGCATACCATTACAACGCATAGTACCCCTACACTATCCAACACTTACCCTACTGTTGCACCCCTGGAGATAGAATAGTAATTTTTAACCCCTACACTATCCAACACTTACCCCACTGTTGAACCCCCTGGAGTTAGAATAGTAATTTGTACCCCTATACTATCCAATACTTACCTTAAATGCAATGTCATGGTATGCGTTGTAATGGTATGCGTTGTAAAGGTAGTACGCAATATAATGGAATGCGTTGTAAAGTTAGTTTCTTAAAATGCGATGTAGTGTAATGCAATGTAATGGAATGCGTTGTAGAGGATGTTGCGATGTAAAAACTGCTTTGTAAGTGCATGCGTTGTAAATGTATGCGTTGTCACATCATACATTCCATATGTTATTTACATCCATTTTGGATTGAAGCTTTCTCCCAGAAAAAAAGACCATTATACATTATCTGGAAAGTCCAGCTGAAATTTAAAACAAAATCCCTGTTGTACAAAAGAAGTCCAAATTACATTGAAGGTATCCGTTATTTTAATCCCTCCTTCTAAAGTAACCAACATTGGACATTTAAAATATCGTTGAAGCACGTTTAAGTGGATTTCTTCTGATATATGTTGCACCTTCTTCAGGACCATCCGACATGGTTAAGGAATGGACTTGAAAGAAATCTTGAAACTCACAAGCTGACAAGGGAGTCCAGAATTGAAGGACTTGGATGAGACATTCCAAAAACGGGCTAACCATTAGATCGAATGTCTGCGGCATTATTGTGTGGTAATCAGACCACAATTGACTGAGGGTTTAGCTTTAAATGCTCTGCTAGAGGGTTGGCCTTAGGCAGGGATGCATATTTAAGCAGTCCCAAGTGCTGGGAGAGTCTTCCCATGCACAAGTATGAACTGTAACACTCTCTGCCACCTCTCTGAAGGTTTGACATAAAATGGCAAGTGTATTGTATTGTATTTTATATGTTATTTCTAAAGTGCAGCTATCACTCCGTGGTAGTAGCTTGGCGCTATGCAAAAATAGACGAGAGGTACAAGATGGCGCTGCTGTCTTGGAATTACTGGAGGGTTAAATAAGAGAGAACCAGACTGAGTCCGGAGCTCCAAAAATCCCGGTTTTCAGAGATTTCCTGAAACAGGCTTCAGATTGGATGAGACGAAGATAACTGGGGAGTATATTCCATGCTTTTACTCCAAGAACAGTTAATGATCTACACCCCTTAGTTTTATATTTGGATGGTGTGGGTATTAAAAGGTTAGCTGAGGAAGACCTAAGAGGGCGTGTAGTGACACAGGGCATACATCTAGATCTTAGATATGGGGGTCCTGAGGCCCTGAAAGGGATGAATAGTATTTTAAATAGCACTCTTATGTGAATAGGTAGCCAATGCAGCCTTTTTAAAGCTGCAGAACCTGAAGAGTGACGTGGCAGTTTAAGCTCCAGGCGGGCTGCTGCCTGTTGAACGATCTGAAGCTTTTTAAATATTGCTTTGTTGGAACCCACGTAAAGGCTATTGCCATGGGCATCCGCAGAAATGTTTCCGGGGGGGGGGGCACATTTTTAACTTCATCACCATCACCCTTGCAGCCTTCTACCCTCTGCCTTGCACCCTTCTCGCCCTCCCCCTTGCACCCTTCTCCCCCTGCCCCTTGCACCCTTCTACCCTCTGCCTTGCACCCTTCTCCCCCTCCGCCTTGTACCCTTCTCCACCTCCGCCTTGCAGCCTTCTCTACCTTGCACCCTTCTACCCTAAGCCTTGCACCCTTCTCCCCTCTGCCTTGCACCCTTCTCCCCTCTGCCTTGCACCCTTCTCCTCTCTGCCTTGCACCCTTCTCCTCTCTGCCTTGCACCCTTCTCCCCTCCGCCTTGCACCCTTCTCCCACTCCGCCTTACACCCATCTCCCCTCTGCCCTGCACCCTTCTCCCGCTCTGCCTTGCACCCTTCTTCCCCTCCACCTTGCACCCTTCTCCCCCTCTGCCATGTACCCTTCTCTATCTTGCAGCCTTCTCCCCTCTACCTTGCACCCTTCTCCTCTCTGCCTTGCACCCTTCTCCCCTCTGCCTTACACCCTTCTCTTCTCTGCCTTGCAGCCTTCTCCCCTCTGCCTTGCACCCTTCTCCCCTCTGCCTTGCACACTTCTCCCCCTCCGCCTTGCACACTTCTCCCCCTCCGCCTTGCACACTTCTCCCCTCCGCCTTGCACCCTTCTCCCCTTCTACCTTGCACCCTTCTCCGCTTTGCACCATTCTCCCCCTCTGCCTTGCACCCTTCTCGCACTCACCCTTGCAGCCTTCTCCCCCTCCCCCTTGTACCCTTCTCCACCTCCGCCTTGCACCCTTCTCTACCTTGCACCCTTCTCCCCTCTGCCTTGCACCCTTCTCTCCCTCCCCTTTGCACCCTTCTCCCCTCTTCCTTGCACCCTTCTCCCCCTCCCCGTTGCACCCTTCTCCTCTCTGCCTTGAACCCTGCTCCCCCTCCCCTTGTACCCTTCTCCTCTCTGCCTTGCACCCTTCTCCTCTCTGCCTTGCACCCTTCTACCCCTCTGCCTTGCACCCTTCTACCCCTCCGCCTTGCACCCTTATCCCCTTCTACCTTGCACCCTTCTCTGCCTTGCACCCTTCTCCCCCTCTGCCTTGCACCCTTCTCTACCTTGCACCATTCTCCCCTCTGCCTTGCATCCTTCTCCCCTCTGCCTTGCACCCTTCTCGGGCACCCCCTTGCAACCTTCCCACCCAATGGAGGGGGCTGCCACCTGGAACAATGGCACCATTTCAAAAGCATGATGGACGAGGGCCGGCCCTGACTGGGCCCACACTGGGGGCACTGGTGATCCAGGGGGGGGGGGGGCAAGTGCCCCCCCCTTGCCCCTCCCTGCGGACGCCTTGCAGTAGTCTAATCTGGAGGTTATTAGGGCTGCTGTGACAGTTTTTCTTGCTGTAACTTGGAGAAGGTCAGAAAGCTTTTTCAAGGATTTAAGCAGCTGGAAACACTTCCCAGCCACTGATAGTGCTTGTGGATGGAAAGCTAAAGTTGAGTCAAATTTTACCCCAAGATTGTTTACTACCTCCATCGTGTTGGGTGGAAGGGAAGTATTCAGCGGACACCAGTGACTGGGGGTGAAAGTATTGGCTTTGCCTAGAAGCATGACTTCTGTGTTTTCAGAATTACACTTCAAGTGGTTCTGCTTCATCCAGTGTATGACCTTCATGAGACAATGTTGGAAGTTTTCTTCAGCATTGACCGAGTGCTTGTCTAATGCTAGAATCAGCTGAGTATCGTCAGCACATGAGGTAGTTTTGATATTAAATGATGATATCAGTTCTATGAGGGGGGCCATGTAGATGTTGAACGGCACTGGGCTTAATAACGAGCCCTGCGGAACACCTGTACTCAGGGGTTTCAAGGCTGACTGATAGAGACCAAGCATGGTTACTTGATGACGGCATGTCAAGAATGATTTGAGCCAGGCCAGAGCCAAATGGGAAATGCTGCACACTTTGAGGCGATGCAACAAGATCTCATGGGAGAAGGTATCGAACGCAGTTGACAAATCTAATAGAATCAGTACTGCATTTTGTCCTTCATTCAGGGCAAATTTAAGGCTCTCTGAGGTATATTAAAGTGCAGATTCTGTGGAGTGTAATGGCCTAAAACCTGAGTACGTTGGAAATAACGTGTTAGTAGTTTCCTAAAAAGTTACAAGCTGACTGTTGACTATTTCTTCAGTGATTTTACTGAAACAATGTAGTAGGGAGATACGCCGGAAGTAGGAGAGAGTGGTGGGGTCCGATAGTTGCTTTTTCTGGAGGGGATTAACTGCAGCGATTTTCAGTCAGGGGGTACTTCCGCTAGTGAAAGTGATGAATCAATTATACTGTTGATGAATGGTTTCACAGTGTTAATGATGGCGGGAAGGATCTTTGGGGGGCAGGGATCAAAGGGGGATCCTGATTTGCAGGAAAGGGTAGCTTGGCGAGATTGTTCCATGTCAATCATTTGAAATGAGTGTAAATAGTGCGCTTTGTTCTGGAATTCAGATGATCATTTTGTATTGGGAGAAGGCATTTCCTTGAAATCAGTGTGGATGTTTTGAATTTTCCGTAAAAAAATCAGGTATTGTATTGCAGAGAGTCTGCGAGGGTGGGATCTTTTGTTCAAGAGATTTAGGATGTGTGAAAGATTTCAAAAATAGTTTTCTGATCATAATTTAACAATGATAGGCTTTTAAGGCTTGTTTGAACTGGGAGAGAGCTTCTGATTTATAGTTTCTGTGTCATCGGCGTTCGAGCTGCCTACATTGAAGATGTAGGTCTATCAATTTCTGAATGAACCATGTAGATGAGGTTTTAGTGCTGGGTTTTTCCCTTTTTAAATTGACGAGGGGGACAGAGCATTGCAGAGTAGGGACATTCAGGAGGTAAAATGTTGTGAATCGCGCGTTGGATCTCCTGTTACATTGGGTCTAAGGTCTAGTGCGTTCTTATTAAGATCAGGGTTGACTAACATTTTGCTTCATTTCCAGACCGTTTTGGGAGTGCTACCTGTGCAACTGGGTATAATGTTAGCAGACTTGTTTTTTATCACGAATGGGATAAACAAGTGATCCGTCCAAGACATAGGTAGTGGGGCATTGATTTTTAGGGGCATTAATTAGAGCATATTCCATCCAGGGTGTGTCCGGCATTATGAGTGGGATAGCATACCTGCTGTTCTAGACCCAGGGTGCCCCTGATTCGTTCTTCCATTCTAGGTGTATATTAAGGTCCCCAAGGAGGGTACATTTGGAGTACCAGAAGATTAGCGGGCCAAGGGCATCAGCCAGAGTGTCTAGGAATTGGGTGCTAGGGTATGGAGGACGATAGACCAGGGCTCCAGGGAAAGAAGTGGACTCCTCGATATGCAGACAGAAACCCAAAATGTCTGCCCCTTTGAGATCAGTGATCTCGAAGGTAGAGCATTGAAGCGTATTGCGGTAGAGAATTCTAAGCCAACCTCCCCATGATTTCGCCCTATCTTGTCTGTGTATGGCATATCCCTGGGGAAGGGCCTGCACAATGTCTGGGCCACACCACTCCAAAAGCCATGTTTCTGTAACAAGTAGAATATCAAGATTCCAATCTAGGATCAGATCATGAATGTTCTGAGAGTGCTGGGGTAGAGATCGAGCATTTATTTGTCCTTCCCGGAGTGATTTGGAGGGCCTTGCTGCTTTCTTATGATGTTCTGGTTGGGGTTGAGCGCAAGCTTGCATTTCCTACATGTATGGGGCCATTCCAGTTTTCCGGGTGGGGATAATTGTCACAGTTCTTTGAGGCATTATCAAAACTAAGTAACAAATCTCTTGAAAATGGCAGACCGGATGTGAATTGGGCAGCATGACTGGCGCTGGCAGCAATCTGGCCGCATACGGGTTTACTGCGGGTCCGCGGTAGTGGGCTCATTTTAAAGTATGAGTGCCGTCAACCACTAGATCGCAACTGGACAGGAAGTGGCCGCACTTCCAGTGAGCTACTGGAACTCCACTGCCCCTAGATGAGTGATGGGGCTGGGAGGCCAGCAGGCACGTAAGCGAGGCTCTCAACAGGAGAGTGGAAGTATGCTAAGAGTGTAGCTACTCAATGTGCGAGTATTGCCTCACATGCAAAGCAGATATCTGCATGCACATAAAATGCATCAACATTTCTAGTGAGTCACTCAATAAGCATGTATTTGACAGCAAATAACCACTGGAGACATCCCCAGTGAAGTTGTAGCCTCAAATGTTCAGTGCAGTTGTCCCCACACATACATAATGCAGCCTCTACATACATAACTTTATTCCAAAATGTCTAGTGGAGGCAGAATGCAAGTGTGGGTTTAAAATCCATTAGCAGATCTCCATGTGCAATTGAAGACTGTAATACAATAGTCCTGGCTAACACAGGTGTGTTTCCGGAGTTCGGGAGTAAGCTAGGAGTACTACAAGAGTAACACACAGCAACATTCTTGTGAATTGGGCACACAGAGTAACACCTGGACAGACAAAACAAGTTAGTGTTCAGGGTTTTAAACTTCCACATCATTCTCGTGGGTTACTGACAGAATATCGAGGAGAAGAATATCGAGCTACCGCAATATCGAGGAAAAATATTGAGTGACAGAATATCAACTTCCTATCTACAAACAGGTAAGTCCAAAAATATTAAATCCTAAATATCGTTGTTAATAATATAGTTTGCTAAAATATTGACTTTTTTTAATGTCTTAAAAGTAATATAAAATTAATGAAATAATAAATATAATTAAGTAAAACATTCTGAAAAATAATTGTAAAAGATTGCAATTAATAAATAATAAATGTAATGTAAAAAAATGCCAATTTTTCAAATGTATATTAACTTAATATTATTAAAGAAGAATCAATATGTTTAATTATAGAATATTAAAAACATAATTTAAAATATAATTGCATATATATATATATATATATATATATATATATATATATATATATATATATATATATGAATAATCATCTAATATAAATATAAATATAAAAATACATTATATATTATAAGGTAAAACATTAAAATAATTTCTTTTTAAATAATATTTTACACTACATTAAATATAACAATACTGAAAATGTTGCATAGCGTAGGGAATACAATTACTATTCCCACTCCAGCGAGTGGTACAGTAGAGAAAGTGTTGGATAGCGGGTGGGTAAAAATTACTATTCCCACTCCAGCGAGTGCAGCAGTAAAGAAAGTGTTGGATAGTGGGAGGGTAAAAATGATTATTCCCACTCCGGGGAGTGCAACAGTAGGGAAAGTGTTGGATAGCGGGTGGGTAAAAATGACCATTCCCACTGCAGGGATTGCAACAGTAGGGAAAGTGTTGGATAGCGGGAGGATACAAATTACTATTCCTACTCCAGCGAGTGCAACAGCAGAAAAAGAGTTGGATAGAGGGAGGGTAACATTACTATTCCCAATCCAACAAGTGCAACAGTAGGGAAAGTGTTGGACAGTGGGTGGGTAAAAATTACTATTCCCACTCCAGCGAGTGCAACAGTAAGGAAAGTGTTGGATAGTGGGTGGGTAAAAATTACTATTCCCACTTCAGTGAGTGCAACTGTAGGGAAAGTATTGGATAGCGGGTGTGAATTTTTTCAAATTAATTTACCTCCCACCATTTCCCCCTATAAACGTCACCTACAATTTTGTAAAATATTAATAAATTAACATATTTAATTAACAATTAATTAATTAACTAATAATAATTAACAATAAAATTAATAACCATCAAATCTAAAATATTTCCCACAATTAACACTATAAAATAACTTTCAATACATATAATATAGAAAATAATAAAAAACATTAAAATGTAATTACTTCTCACGCTACTCCCCTATCAACCCTCAACCCGCTCATAAAAAAGTGTACAATTAACAAATTTACACATTATTTATTAATATTTAATATCTAATTAATGACTAATTAAAAAAATAACACAATTAACATAATTACCAATTAACTATTAATTGTTATTGATCAATTTAAAATTAATTATTAATCAAGTAATTAACTTAATTACCAATATAACTTATCAAATACTAAATTATTTATTAATAAAATAATTAATTAATTAATTTCAATTAAATTACTTTCCACCCTATTCCCCTTATAGACCCACAACCAGCTACAGAATTAAATTACGCAAAAAGTCATTAACATATAATTAATTAATTCAAAATAATTCTTAAAAAAAAAATATAATATAATTAAATTACATCCCACCCTACTCCCCTATAAACCCACAACCTGCTACGGAATTAAATTATGCAGAAATTAATTAACATAAAATTCATAACTTTAAAAAAATTCAAACACACAATACAAAATATCTACATACTTTTAACACAAATACTAACATAGAAAACATGATATTTTTTTCTTCGATATTATTAACAACGATATTTTGACAATGGATATTACTAACTTCGATATTATTAAAAAATCGATATTTCTTACCTACATGTCGATAGTCTTATCCACTATATTTTTGCAAGTCGATATCCTGCCCACTTGATATTAAAAACTCAATATTTTTTCCATTCGATATTTTTTATTCGATATTATGACTAGTTACCCATTGTCGTTTGGAAATATAGTGGCAAAGACGGTTGACCAACTGGAATCCTCTGGGTTATACATAGTTTTTGCTCCATGCAAAGACCCCCACAGCAATTGTTTAATCTGTATACTCTTTTGAACATGAAATGTGCAATTTTTGTTCTGTTATATACATGCCATTGACAGCAAAAGTATATAAAATATGGTGTACCCCATGATACAAGTAACTTTTAATCTATCCTGAGATGCAGCAATGCGGCTGACCATTGTAAGATTTTTTGTATGTGTTCTTTCAATAGTCTCAAGAAAGTTTTGTGATAAATCAAGATCCTGTAAGTATATTTTCTTGCAAAATTGATGGATATTTGTATACAACATAATTTTTTCTATTTATAGAATGTAAGAGTTGGACTATGTTAAAAATTATAAACTAACCTCATAAAAAGGGTGTGATCATAGACATCAAAGCTACATTTAAGATGTACATTTGGGGTGTGAAAAATTAGAACGTGCAGAAATGTGAGAAAATCATTGAAATAATTTTCACTGTTGGTGGGGTAATGAAGGTAACATGTGATGAAACACTGTGAAAAAAATACAACTAATTCTTATATCAGTGCCAAAAAATAAGGATGATATTACGTATATCACCCGCTGAATTTATTTTAAAAACTCCCAAATGTTGAAAAATTCACTAATTGAAATATGTAGAGTCGAAGGCGCGCCAAAGGCAATCTTGTCTGCGCCCCTCCATGCCCGGACCTCGCTCAGCACCAGCCACTATGCCGGTTTTACCACACAAACACCGAAATGTTTTCAGTACTCACAAGAGGAACTGATTTTGGTACAAGACTCATCAGGACTTGCCCTCATTGCAAACTCACCCTGACAAACTGTAAAATTAAAGGGGCAATCCCCACACCTTATTCTACTCCATTCTACTCAAACCAGACAATTGTTGCCTCAACTCCTACCAGTAAAGGGTCCAAATGCTTTAAAGCAACTTGTAAATGCGAGGTCACTAATAAAAACACATTCGCTTTTGCAGAGTTTATAAATTCACAAAAACTGGACCTTGCATTTGTTAGAGACCTGGGCGGACGCCAGGTCCAACCAGACCTCATTATGGCCACACCTCCGGGCTTTGCTATCTCTAAATTAGACCGTCCTTTAAACAAGGGCTGAGGATTAGCAATCATATCTCATGAACACCTGAAAGTCTCCTTTGAGCCCCTACGTACTGTATCGAATTGTGAAGCCTAAGGGCCCCATTAGGATGACGGACGGACTTTGTCCGCCCGCAATCCTGTCATGAAAATGGACCGCCCGCCATAAGGGCGAGGGTCCCGTGGGTGCTATTAGGATGCGCCCGCCACAGTGGCAATGCCGCCACGGAAAGGCATTCCTAAATGCGCATTGTAATATGGCTGGTGCTGTCAAACAGACACCGCCACCATATTGCAGCCTTTTCCGCCCGGTCCCAAGTCGACCGGGGCGGAAATGCGGCAGACGGTCTTTCCGTCCGCCATGGACCCTCCAGCAATAATATTATGCTGGGGAGTCTTTTCAACAGGGATGGCGGGCGGATTGCCCCCACTGGGCCGGCGGTGACTACCGCCGGCCCAGCGGGGGCAATCCGCCCGCCATCCTAATGGGGCCCTTAGTCTTTAAAATTGCTTTGATCAACTAGTACTCTTTCAAAGGGGTGCTATTGTACAGGCCCCCCGGTCCTAGTGCAGCATTTCTTAACAATAGCAGTAAACTATTAGAGATTAAAGTCCATTTCTCTGATTTTACCATTCTAGGAGACAATAATCTTCACTTTGAAAATGTAGCTGTTAGAGATTCTGTGGCTTTCATCGATCTCCTGGAAAGTGCAGGGCTCCAACAACTAGTGAAAAGTCCTACCCATGAGGACAGCCATTCCCTCGATGGCATTTTCTCTGATAACCCCTATCTCTATATGTCATCCATTATTTCTCTAGACTGGTCAGACCACTCAGCTGTGATGTTCAGCATCTCGCCCTTGGCACACAATTATCCCTGAAAATTTTAGGACCTACCTGCATAATTCGAAACCTGGTATACCAGTTAATTTGGATGAGGCCCCTAACTTTTACCATAATTGGATCATCAGTAATTTAAATATTCTAGCGCTTTCAAAAACTGTCACCAATAAAAGAACCTCTCCTTCCGAGTCATGGTTTGGCGAGAGTTTGAGATAAAATAAACAAATCTGCCGGAGGTCCGAAAGGAAATGGAGACCCAATACAATCATGAGGACAAGATCTCTTACAAAAAAGCCATCAAGGAGTACAAAATATAAATTTCAACTGGTAAAAATGTTACTTCTCCACTAAAATCAGGTCTCCCCTCAACTCTTCCAAAAAGCTTTTTTCCACAGTACAGAAGCTGAGCAGACTTCCTGCACAGAATAATATGGGAGCAGATCAAGAATTCTGCAATTTGCTAGCAGATTTCTTCCAGGCAAGCAGTCTCAGACTCTTTCTTCTCCACAAATCGAACGGTGGGAGCACACACAAAAAGGGCCCCTCCCCCACCATTCCAAAGGGCTTAACTTGCACAGATATCCCAGTAGCCACTACCCCCTTTTTCGACATTTTCAAACCCCTTTCGGAATCATTGAACATGACTATTGTTAGTCAGACAAGATCTGGATCCCACTGGGGCCCGTGTCCTCCAAAGGTCCTCCATTTGATTCCAAATGTTATAGCCAACTACCTTCAAGGGATCTTTAACAGAATGTTCTCAGATGGGTATTATTCAATTCAATGGAAAAGGGCTTCCATTCTCCTGCTGTTGAAAAAAACAAATCTGGATAATAAGGGCCCTAACAACTATAGGCCGAGCTCTCGATTACCTTTTCGAACCAAAATCGTCAAGGAGGCGATGAACATAGACCTAACTCTGTTCATCGAAGATAACAAACTCCTTGACAGTTCTCAGTACAGATTTAGAAGTCAACATAGCACCAAATTGGCCCTGATTAATGTGTCGGAGGAAATAAGAGAGGTCCTGGATAAAAGCGGGACGACGACCTTAATTCTGCTGGACCTCTCGGCAGCCTTCAACGCCGTTGATCACAATCTGCTCATTGGTCGTCTCTTTTCTTGGGCATTAGGGGCATTGGACTTTCTGAAGTATTTTCTTAGAGATAGGGAGAAACGGGTGGAGCTTGGCAGGTACAGGTCCCCCTTTTTCTCTTTTCCTTGAGGGATGCCGCAAGGCTCCTCTCTGAGTCCGACCCTCTTTAACCTTTACGTCACCCCCCCTCTACTCACTTATCAAGTCCTTCTGCTTTGAGATGGTATCCTATGCTGACGACATGCAAATCGTGGCATCCTTTGCAGCAGACCTAGCCACTACAGCATGCAGATTCCTCAAGTTGAGATTTGGATGTCCAGAAATTGTTTGAAGCTGAATACAGGAAAAACTGAGGTGCTCTTATTTGGACGGGATACCTCCTTTTGGACACCAAGCTGGTGGCCGTAGAAACTGGGAGAAATCCCCTACCCAGTCACCAAGGAAAAAAATCTAGGAGTCTACTTTGACTCAAAACTGTCCTTTAAAGGACAAATAAATGCTATCACCTCCTCCTGCTTTTTCATGAAAAAACCCTCAAGAAAGTACTGCCTTTCATTCCGTTAGGACTTCAAAAAGCGGTGGTCCCGGCACTCATTCTGTCAAAAATGGATTATTGTAGTGATCTATTCCTCAATATTAAATTCCTAAACAAAATGCAGATCCTGCAAAATGCAGCAGCACGGCTGCCACTTGCCATCCCGAAACATCAGTCAGGGGCACATGCCCTGCCATTTATGCATTGTCTACAGGTTCAGAGGCATATTGCATTTAAGGCCCTTTGTATTGCCTTTAAAGCCCTGCACAGATCTTGCCCTGACTCATTTTCACATAGATTCAGGTGGTGCATCCCAGAGAGACAGCTCCGGTCAGCGGCATCTTGGAATCTGGTAATCCCAAGGGCAAAATCTGCCACCTGGGGGGGGGGGAAGAAGTTTCAATGCAGGTGCCGCGAGCCTGTGGAACTCTCTACCACTTGCACTTAAGAAGGAAAGCAATCTCCCGGTGTTTCACAAACCTTTACAAACCTGGCTGTCCAAGAACTAGCCTGAGCTCATAAATTGAGCTGTCCCATTCCTGGGTAGCCTGTCTGCAGTTCTGCTGCACCTAGACACCCTCGGGTATTAGTGCGAGTTACAAATTAAAACTTCTGTTCAAATTTAATTTATGTTTCCTGATTTATATCTCTCTTAAGCAACAATTTTCATGTACTAATGGCAAGGTCTTAGTCTCCCAAGCATTTCTGCTTGCACCCATTGCACACATCTGACTACAAATATAACAACCTCAGCACACCCCAGGAAAGTTGTTTAGGTCCATCTCACATTTTGTCTAATAATGGTACTAGGATAGGCACATTTTAGAATCATGACAACTCTCAACACTAGCAGCCAACAGCAGCGAAATAATGAAAAATGACTGGATTACCGTTGCAAACAGCAGAATGTTCCCCCTCTCCCCGCTCCACCACACCTCTAAAAATCCCCATCAACTTTCATAGACCCTCACAGGGGTTTGCCTAAGAGCAGCACCCTGGCACATTCACAGCCCCCTTCCACATCGAGACAAGCATGTTCTTCAAATTACATTTAAATATAAGCTGCAGAATACTGAGAACTCTCTGGGCACTTTTACCCAATTGAACTCTGGTCAATAGAACTTGTTAGTAGCCAGAGAGTAAGAAGAGTTAATGACAAAGTCTGAGTCAGTAACTTGAAGTTAAAAGATTTATTATAAACTCAAAGCCATACTAATATAAATCAATCTCAAGAACAAACTCTAAAAGCATACAATTATCAAAGAAAGACCGAAGCGTCTTACAAAATTGGTCCTCAACAACAAAGACCATATAAGTATCTCCATTGCAGCGATACAAAGTATTAGGAAAATAACCTGATGGCTGGACAAATTATTTTTATCTTTCTCTCCATGCAAAGAAAAGATTTATATCATCTAATAAACCCCACACTAACCTATGGATAGGGATAACCATATTAAATCAAGGAAGCAAGAAAGGTGTCAGCATCACAACCTCTGTAAAAGATCTAAAAGTAAAGAGTCATGTATAGTATGAAGCTCAAAATCAGAGAAGTCAAGAAAGGACTGTAACTTTCCAAGTCTTAAGGGAATCTGACATAACCCAAAGTGGGTTCGCTAATTAAAAAGAACATTCGAGAAAACATGACCTCATACACATCATAACATTTTTTCCAGTTCCAAGAAAGAACTTGGCACTTTGAACACTACTTCCATATTCCAGTCTCGGCTTCAAAAGCGATCTTGGTTCCGCCCTCTTTCTGACAGTACCAACTGGTAACTCTCCCTTTGTTCTTCGTTAAAATCATTTGATCATGCCAGCATTTCCTCACCTCACTATCTCTGGAATACAATGTGCTTTTCACTAACTCATGAATGTTTTTGGCCTGCACCTTCAGAGGAGAACAATATGCAGAAAAACAACTTTCACATTAATGTCAAATATCTCGACTGTAAGCTTAAGGCCCACAATAACGCCAACTTAACATTTCAATTTAAAACTTATTTATTCTACAACCAACATATAATCCAATAAATAAAATCTTTAATATTGACTCAATCGTGCTGTACTCTTATAGGTGGCGCTATAACTAACACATGTAATTTTACTTTCATGTTGGTCAATTTTTTACCTCGAAAGGGAAAAGCAATAGGGTTACTGCTACACCCCCCACTTTTAATAAACCTTGGTATACAGATCAGTGTAAGGGCAAAAGGAGAAACCTGACAAAAGCCCTGATTTCTGGGGATCCTTTGCTGGTTAGAGCGACCAGGAAGGATTACCTAAAAGCATTATCACTGGCCAAACGCGAATGGGAGGAACAGCATTGGCGGGACCTATCCAATGCTGTGAGTAGTAGGAACCCGAACCTTTTTTGGGATCTGATCAATAGAACCAGGCAGAGGAAATCGCAACCATTGGCTGCACACATAACTAGTCAGCAATGGTTTGATCATTTCTCATCCCTATACGGAGGCATTGAGGAAACAGCCAGCCCTGGGGTAGATAGTTTGGGTGACGGGGATTCCCTAGGGGTGGACGACCCTCCATTTACGACCACAGAGGTAGTGATGGCGATCAGACATCTTACCCCCAAGAAAGCAGCCGGGCAGGATGGGATTCCTGGAGACCTGTTGATAGCGAGCCACAGGCTTGGGCCAAATTAATAGCCACAATAATGAATTTGATTACCAGGGGTCACCAGGTGCCAGATTCTTGGAAGGGGGCAGAGGTAGTAACCGTGTTCAAGAAGGGGGCTAGAGATGACCCTGCGAACTACAGACCTATCAGTCTGATAGATATAATTCAGAAAGTGGTTGGCAGGGTCATCATTTCAAGAGTAGGAGATTGGATGGAGGAGGCCAGCATTCTTTCCCACTTACAAGCGGGTTTTAGAAGAAAGGTAGGCACAATGGACCAGGTCTTTCGCTTTTTTGTTATCTATTGGAAGGCAGTTACCATCAAGAAAGGCAGTTTATATATGGCCTTCATAGATCTCAAAACGGCTTTTGACCTGGTCCCCCGTGCCAAATTATGGGAAATCCTAGGAGAGATGGGTTTTCCCAGTGGTCTCCTGAACCTAATTGTATAGCTCCATGAGGGGAATTATGCGAGGGTCAGATGGGGTTCCCAGGGACAGTTAACAGACAGAATCCCTGTGAGGAGAGGAGTACGCCAGGGCTGTGTTATGGCTCCGACCCTTTTCTCCCTATTCGTGAATGGAGTGGTGGACCATCTGAAGGGGGAGGAGGCGGATGCCCCAGCCCTGGCGGGGGAAAGAATCCCCACTTTACTCTTCGCCGACGACACCATATTAATCTCCAAATCCCCAGTGGGTCTGCAAAAACTCTTGAACCGGTTTAGCTCCTTCTGTACCATCCGAGGCTTAACTATCAATACCTCGAAAACTAAACTGATGGCACTCCCCCCCTCTAAAAGATTCAAAAATAACTTCTTGCTCAATGGTGCTCCCTTGGAGTTGGTCGAGTCGTTTGACTATCTTGGTGTCCGGATAAACAGCCGCATGACCTGGAAGGACCATTTGGCCAAAATGTTACTCAGTCACCAAAGAGAATCTGGGGTGACTTTGAGGGAGCTCCGTGAATCATGTAGTAAACCTGTCTCCCCGGCCATGGCCATCTATGAGGGTCAGATTCTTCCTGCGGCATTATATGGCTCCGAACTTTGGGGGTTTGAAAATGTTATAGAGCTATCGACAGCGGAAAACAATTTTCTAAGGAAGGTGGTGGCTCTTCCTACTTCCACCCCACTGATCCCCCTGAGACTAGATCTGGGCAGAAGAGCTCTAAAGGACTTGGTAAGGCTACGCCCGTTGCTCTTTTGGACTCGTTTAAGAAGAACTGAGGAGCTTGCAAAATATGCTGAAGGGTTGGACGATCTTCTTCTACTGGATACGGGTAAAAAAATAGGATGGTTGAACAAATTGAAAGACTTGGCTCTTAACTTGGGGCTAAGGGATGCATGGGAGTCACAACTGCCGCCACCCAAGGAAGTGATCAAAAAGCTATATTGGGACTGGGTACAGAGTAATGCGCTGAGGTTTACGGATGGGGGCTCACTCACGGACCAATTTTTGTTATTTAAATGTGTGAGAAAATTGGAGCCCTTCCTCGACCTGATAACCAAACCTTTAGATCGAGCACTATATCTAAAACTGCGATACGGGACGCTTCCGGTGCATGATTTCACGGCGAGATGGTCAAACTCTGGTGCCCCCCTGCGTTCTTGCCCTGGCTGTGTAGCACCAAAGGAGTCGGTGGCCCATCTATTTTTCGCTTGCCCAGCTTACAAAGGGGCGCGGAAATTTTGGTTGAAACCTGTTTGCAGGGAACTGGGGCTGAGGTGCCATAGCCAGGCACTACGTGTACTTTCTACGGACTCTTCATCCTCCTTCATGATTTGCGGAGTGGCAAAATTCTTGGGTAGTGCATGGACGACGCGCTCCCGTTTACTCAAATTGCATTCGGGGGGATCTTCGGTCTGATGCTGTATCCGCTGGTAGCAAACAAGTGACTGTGGTGAACTTCATCTTTTATTTGTATTTTAATAATTTTTCTGGAGAATTGGAAATGTATATTGCATATGTATTCTTTTATGGTGATTAATTTGCCGAATAAAGATATTGAACTGTGAACTGTAACTTTCAAAAATATAGTAGTAACACTTTATAAAGAAAACATTGAATACACATATGATCCACCCTCAGTAATTCCTGGTGAGTGGACTGCATTAAATGAATTTTAACACACCACCTCATAATTTAAACCTATAGAAAATCAATATCAGCAATCCAGGGGCCATATTACCGGAGTGCTCAGGGGGTGCAATGGTCAATGCTCGCCCCCTGGGCACTTTGGTATTACAGAAGGACCCGCAGACACTTGTGCCTTCCCTTCTGTAATACAGATAGCGCTTGTGCATATAAAGCGCCAGCGCCATCATCAGAGAGTGTTCCCTCATTTGCATGGGGGCATAGCCCCATACAAATGAGGGAATCCCTTTGCCTTTGGTCCGGCGCCATATTACAGACATGGGCGCAGATGCATAGAAGCTGTCAGGAGACGCACTGACAGTGCACAACCTAAAAGATGGCGCACTGTCAGTGAGCTCCCTGATGGCAGCCCTCGGGAGGGGGGAAATGGAGTCCCATGGACCACCAGACATCCCCATGCAGGCGGGTGAAGTCACTCCCTGCACCCTCCTGCAAGGGGATCTCTAGTTCCGGAGCTCTAATCCCGCAAAGTGCAGGTGGGATGCCACCTGCACAGTGAAACACGCAGCGGCTTCAAAGCAGCTGCTTCCTTTTTTTACCTGAATGCGTTGCCCCCAGGGCAGTACGAGTTTGCGGCTGCCCTAGGGGCAGCGATTCACTATAATGGGGTGCATTTAAAAAGGAGCACCCAGCGCTAACCAGGAAAATGCACTGTATACGTAATAAGGCCCCAGATGTTTCTGAAAAGGAATAACATTTACCTACACACACATATATGTCAGAACACATAACAGATGCACTTCTATACATTTGGTGCACCTCTTTAGTATTATTGCATTTCATGAGTAAATAAGGCCAAATAGGCAGGTGTTGAAAAGAGGATGCGTGCAATTAACAGCGCTTCAAATCGTCGTTTACTTTGCCACTGAAGAAAGGATTTTGTATCCTGAAATGCGTCTGGTGGAACGATTTATGACATGCTGCTTGTGAAAGGGTCCTGCTGGCCAGGTGTCCAATAAAGATATGTGAGCATAATTATCTCCTGTGTGGCCTCACTCCAAATGGGTTTCCTGAGTGTTTGGATTTTTAACGGCCCTTACCCGGTCGTGGAGAGAGGCTCACTGCATTGTAGCGGGTACGACACGGCGCCACGGAGGTGCTGCAGTGAATAAAGACTTTTTCAAGCGCACCCACTTGGGAACAATGTTTGCGCCCTACAACTCCCAGAAGGCCGTAGTGTGTACCCGCCCACTGAGGCAGGTGTTGAAAAGACGATGTGTGCCATTAACAGCGCTTCAAATGGTCATTTACTTTGCCACTGAAGAAAGGATTTTGTATCCTGAAACGCATCTGGCGGAATGATTTATGACATGATGCTTGTGAAAGGGTCCTGCTGGCCAGGTGTCCAATAATAAAGATATGTGAGCATAATCATCTCCTGTGTAGCCTCACACCAAATGGGTTTCCTGAGTGTTTGGATTTCTAACAGCCCTTACCCGGTCATGGAGAGAGGCTCACCGCATTGTAGCGGGTCCAACGCGGCGCCACAGAGTTGCTGCAGCTAACGGGACGGAGGGAAGCTGGCACCTTTTCAGGGCGGTGTCAGCTGTCAAGATTGCTACTGTTGGCACCTACAAAGTGGAGCAGGTCCTGAAACGAAGTTTGTAATTTTTACTTAGTGAATAAAGACTTTTTCA
Organism: Lissotriton helveticus; assembly: GCF_964261635.1. Classification (NCBI taxonomy): domain Eukaryota; kingdom Metazoa; phylum Chordata; class Amphibia; order Caudata; family Salamandridae; genus Lissotriton; species Lissotriton helveticus. Next base: position 268,295,536 of record NC_136072.1, read on the forward strand.
AGCGCGCCCACTTGGGAACAATGTTTGCGCACTACAACTCCCAGAAGGCCGTAGTGTGGCCTTGCCCACTGAGGCAGGTGTTGAAAAGACAATGCTGCTTGTGAAAGGGTCCGGCTGGGCAGGTGTCCAAAGAAAGATATGTGAGCATAATCATCTTCTGTGTGGCCTTACTCCAATGGGTTTCCTGGGTGTGTATATATATATATATATATATATATATATATATATATATATATATATATATATATATATATATATATATATATATATATATATATATATATATATATATATATATATATTAACTGAAAATACCGTAGGTTTTACACACGTTATAGTTAGGAATTTGCATTTAAAAAACCTTTGAAATTCACTGAAAAAAACATAGGTTTTACACACGTTATAGTTAGGAAGTAGCATTTACAAAACCTTTGAAATTCACTGAAAAAAACGTAGGTTTGACACGTTATAGTTAGCTGGACATTTCACTCATATAAAACCATTGAAATTCCCCCGTTATAGTTAGTTCAGCTAACTATAACTCGCGCACCCGCAATGCACTGCTGATGACGTCACATATTACATCACTCATGACATGGTCAGTGACATCACTCATGACATCACTGATGACATCTCAAATGACATCACTGATGACATCACTGATGAAATCATCCAGTGAATGGGTGTTTTTCTGAAAATTAAATGTTTTATATATGTATATCTGAAGGTTGATGAAAGAAGAAATGGGTATATAAGTGTATACATGGCTGCTTTTTTGGTGAAAAATAGATTGTATAACTGACTGATTAAGTGTATCTTAATGAATACATGGGTTAGTGAGTAATGTTTAAATATATACATTTCTGTATCAGTCTCTCACTTTCTGTATAAGTGGCTGCATGTGTTGGTGAGTAGCTATATGAGTGATACATGAGTGTCTATATAGGTTATTGTTTGTTTGATTATCAGTAGGAGTGTCTGAGTGTTTGAGTGTCTGTATGCTTCGTTGGGAGGTCTTACGTAGTGCATAGATGCATGAATGAGTGACTTACTGCTTGTATGTGTTGAAGGCAGCATATGTGCAGGACTGTATGGATGGATGAGTGTGTGTGGTGAGTAGCTATATAGGTAATTATTTTTCTGTATGGGTGGATGAGTGTATATATGGGTGTGTTAGTGAATGAATGACTGTTTTAATAGTGTATTTGTGAGTATTTGTGAGTAAGTACATATGTTTTAAACTAGTACATATGAGTTATGTGTGAGTAACTCTATGGATGAGTGTCGGTGTGTAACAGGATGATCAGGATGTATCAGTGTATGAGTACATATGATGAGTGAGTACATGTATGAGTGACTGTATATGTCTGTTGATGAATGAGTGGATGTGTGTATAGATCTTGGAATTACTAAATAGGTGTGTTGTAAGTGGCATTGGTATGTCTATTGTATTGAAAATTTTATTTTCTATTTTTGAATGTGTGTAATAAAAGTTATATTAGGGTGAGAGATGATCTGCCACTCTTCCACAAGGATGATGTCATCAGTGATGTCATCAGTGATGTCATTTGAGATGTCATGAGTGATGTCACTGACCATGTCATGAGTGATGTAATATGTGATGTCATCAGCAGTGCATTGCGGGCGCGCGAGTTATAGTTAGCTGAACTAACTATAACGGGGGAATTTCAATGGTTTTATATGAGTGAATTGTCCAGCTAACTATAACATGTGTCAAACCTACGGGTTTTTCAGTGAATTTCAAAGGTTTTGTAAATGCTACTTTCTAACTATAACGTGTGTAAAACCTACGTTTTTTCAGTGAATTTCAAAGGTTTTTTAAATGCTAATTCCTAACTATAACGTGTGTAAAACCTACGGTTTTTTCAGTGAATTTCAAAGGTTTTTTAAATGCTAATTCCTAACTATAACGTGGCTGTAACCTATGGTTTTTTCAGTGAATTTCAATGGTTTTGTAAATGAAATTTTTTTAATGTAATAATTGTTATATTCTTTATACTGATTTACTATATTATTATACATTTTTTATTTTTAGATATATTATTTTTTAAATTACATTACATATTTTTTAATATAGATTGATAAAAAATGTTTGTACACCTCTCTGCAACGCAGCCCCCTGACGCGTTTACAGAGGGGGAACTAATTCCCATTGCATACTGGGGGTCCCTGGGGACCAACTAGCCCACCAGGAACCTCCAGTATTCCCCAGGGGGCTGCATTGCAGAGAGGTGTAATGAGGCCACACTCTTTTTTACACCTCTCTGCAGCGCAGCCCACGGGCGCGTTTGCAGAGGAGGAACTAATTCCCTGGGAGGCAACTAGCCCACCAGGAGCCTCCAGTATGCGCCAGGGGGCTGCGTTGCTTTGCCCCGCAGGGCGGCGGTCCCCGAGGCAGTGTGGGGGGGATTGGGCACCCCCCACACTTCTTTTTTTTATTTATTTTTTATTTTTTTTTAATTATTTTTTTTTAAAAAATTTTTTAGAGAGTTTTATATACCGCGAACTTGAACCGAACCGAATCAGTTATCAGAGAGCTTTACATAGCACCAGTTACGTTACATGAGGACACACTTTCATTTTTTAGGCACGGGGAGATTAAGTGATTTGCCCAGAATCACAGGGGGTTTTTGGCGTCGTTACCGAGACTCGAACCAAGTTCCCCAGGTCAAGCGCCTTAGTCGTTAGGCCAGCCCCTCTCCACATTAAAGGCAACTACAGTGAAGATAATGAATAGTTGCTAAATTTTTGAAATTTAAATCACAGTTCTGCTTGGAACTCCTCCTGGTGGCCCGCCTCACTGTAAACACCCACGGACCAGCCACAAAACCTCGGCATCATACTCTACCCTTGTTCACAATGAGCCAACAGATACGATGTTTCCTCGTCATGCTTCAACACGCTTCGCCTGCTCCACAAGACCTTCAGATGGATCCCATCTGAATCCAGGGAGACTCAACCACGCCCCCATCAGCAGCAGAGTACTACGGCAAAGCAAAGCACTCTACACCAGGGTTTAAAAGCTAAGTTGCCATGGCAGCACTTGTTAGAAGGGGCACATTCTTTAGTATTGTTATGGAGATGTGTACCCCATCCCTTGAGAGGAATTTGTGATAAGTTACCTGCAGTACTGGACCTGCCCTTCAATTATTGCTCTTTTATCACTGCAGAGAGCGATTTGCCTTCGCTTGCATCACCATATCCCCCAGTGACCCTCTGGCTTGGACCAATAATAGTGAATCACTAGCTAGGGGGTAAATATCAAGCCTTGTGTGGGGGCCAATGGCATTACGGAACGTCATTCCTGGAAAGTACATTACTGTTCTTATTGGGAACTTTAAATAATGCACTTCCTAAAATCCGAAGTGGTAAACTTGAATGTAAACACTGCTGCCCACTAGCTACAGTAGTCATAAATCCCTCCACAGGGCCTATACTACTCCAGACGCTTTGGCAAAAGTAGACCACTAGATCCCATTACTGCCCCAAATGTCAGGCAGATCATGCAGTCTTTTTCCATCTGACATGGGGGTGCAGGTAATAGCAACCTTCTAGACTGATTTACTGTCTTTAATAGTTAATGGTGGGACAGGCTGACAACCACAGCCGCTTAGAGCTCTACTGGGGTATGTTAAACTGCTACCATTAGGGATACGCCGTTACACCGCTATTGCTTTACTACTGGCTTAAAGACAAATCTCACCACACTGGGGATCACATACACCCCCCCCAAACGAAGGCAACCTTGCTTAAAGACCGCAAAGGCAACCTTGCTTAAAGACCTATATTACTGCAGTACCAATTCTGAAATATAGGCTTCCTTGCAACCAATTAAATCTAGGCCCAAAGATATTTGGTGGCCATTGTGTAACTTATCTATTGAAAGTGACTGATTACGTCATAACTAAACTGTTTTACACTGAGAAATGTATTTGTGTTTTGAAGGTTACTTTTAAATCCCCGGTTAGGCTCCATGTCAAATTCAGCTTTGAAAGTTACTCAATATTATGCTCTTCCTATAACTGACCACTTTTTTTTAAAAAAACTTCGCAATTTTCCATATCATTAGCATTGTCTATAGTTTGTAATGCGATATAAGCTGGACGGCATTTTCTTATCCCCATAGTTCTCAACATTGGCAGAATCCAGACTTTCCTAATAAGAGTATAAAATCCACACAAGAAAACATGGATAGTGGATTGACTTGAGCAATTATCACAAGGACAGGTTATCCTAGTTTGGCCTCAGTTATTCATACAGGGAAAACTAATAAGCTTGTGGACCTTTCCAAGCCTGAATCTTGTTAATAGGAATCTGTCATATCCTTCAGGTACTATCACTAAATATGGCTGAATTATAAAAACGCTTAAAATCATTTGATTTCCCAGAACCGTGGGCTTTAGTATCTCAGTAGTTAACCGTGACAATTCCAACATCGCAAGACTTTTATTTAAATCTTTCCTACGTACAGCTCACATAGGATCAGCAAAATACTCCGGATGTCCCAGATTCTGCAGGAAATTTCATACATAACTGACTCAGAGTACCGTTAAAACTATCCATTTTTAAAATGTCCATATTTAGCCTGGTTTCTTTCGTCCATACTCCGTGCCATAAAAGAACCGGCTCCAATTTAATGAGATCAGACAGATACGTTAAACCCAGTTCAGCGTGGCACACAAGAGGTTGATCTAAGTACTGACAAAATATATCTCAGAAAATTATTTTCCAGACTGTAGTGACTGGGTGTTTGCAATACCCCACACCCCTGAGCCATAGGTTACAGTTGTGATACTTATTCCCTGGTAGATCTGTAAAAGCTTCTCCGGAGGTCTTCTCCCTAACTTTTGAAAATTGGGAGAGTGCTGAAATAAACTAATAAAACGTATTGTTTTGCTCTAACAGCCTTTACCCACGAGTCGTCTTGGTGGAACGGTATTCCAAGATATGAAAAAAGTTGTCGCCTCAATTTTTTGATTACCTATGAACTCCCGACTTATTTTTTACTGCCCCTAAGGTTCCATGTCACTACTGGATTTCATGTTTTTTTACTATTTGAACTATATTATGTCCTTTGGTACTATTTATGTTCTATTTGAAACAGACTATAAAAACGGTTTAAAAAAGCCATGCTACCGCCATAAAGCAGGTTGGTCTTTAAAATGATGCCGTCAAGATGGATCAGCGTTCATAGTTCAACTGTGGGGGGAGCTTACAGTGCCAGTTAAGTGCCATTAACATGTGGCCACCACATAGACCAGGCAAACGCTGCCACAGAAAAAAGCTGGTGTATGTGAACGGCGGGCACAGGAGGATTTACATTTTCCCTCCACTCAATGTGAGAAGCTAAATCAACCACAAATTAAATGTGAACCCATTTTAGCAACCACTCCTTAACCGGTCCATTAGGGGCTACAATCATTACAGCCAAAAGAAAATGGCCTCTCGTGAATAAGATTCCAGGCAAACCTGCTTCCAACCTGTTTTTATATTGCTCTACATAATTAGCATGAACTGGCAAACAGAGGGCCAATCCCAGATAAAAATAACCCAAGGTCACACATTCAGTTTTACTTCATATTCAGTTTTCGTACTTTATCACTATGCCCCCATAATTTGGTCCCCCTGGGGGGTAATTTTTAAATAAACATACCGGGTTTTAAAAAAAAACATTTTTGGCCTTGAGGGTCCTTGTGGGACCCCATGAGCAGGCGTAGGGGGTCAGGGTGCTTCTACCCTGCCCCCTTTTTGCGTTATACACGTTTGTTTTTCTGCTTTCTTGTGCCTCGGTCTACCGAGCACAAGATGGCTGCCAACACTTCCTGGTTTGAAGTGTTGAAAGCCAATGAGCATGCAGCTCGTGCTCGAGAAGTTTCAGAACTCAAAAAGGGGGCAGGGTAGAAGCACCCTGACCCCCTAGGCCTGCTCAGGGGTTCCCACAAGGACCCCCAAGGCAAAAAAAAACATTTGGGGGGGGGATCATGGGGTGCGCGCAGGCCTAGGGGGTCAGGGTGCTTCTACCCTGCTCCCTTTTTGAGTTCTACACTTTTTTTTCTGCTTTCTTGTGCCTCAGTCTACTGAAGCACAAGATGGCTGCCATCCATTTCTGTTTTGGAGTGTTGACAGACAGTGGCAGCCAATCAGCATGAAGCTCGTGCATGGCAAGGTGCGCGCATGGTGCACGCTTATAGATATATAATTGATTTTAACTTTAATTTTCTCAGGAACTACTGGAGGGATTTACACTATTTAACCAAAAGCGTGATCTGCATACCAGACTACCATTTTGCCAAGTTTGGTGTAATTCCGTTCAGCGGTTCAGGCTGTAGCCGTGTCTAAAGGTCCTATGGAAATTAACATGAGGAAAACACGTTTTGGGACCCCCCTTTTTTCTCGGGCCCCGCTTGACGAATCTACCCGAGACTTTCAGGGAAGGAGCGCAGCGGAGCTGGCCAAAATTTTGGAAAATTGCAAGCAAATTCCTCAACCGGTGGCAAAGTTATTCCCAATAGAATGTTGCGGATTTCCTATGGAAACTAGGTCCTAACTATAACTACCTACTGGCGACCGCCAGTAGGTAATATATATATCACCACAATCTCCTTCAAAAGAACGAGCAGAGGCCTCGTAGAGGAGACTTGGAAGCATCTTTATTTTGTTAATGGCGGATGCATTTTGGCCTTTCCGGCTCTCGTCAGCGCCATAAAGTTCAGGGTGCTTCACACAAACATCAAAGTGCCTCCTGCTGGTCACCAATAGTGACCCCCAGACAGTTCGGATGACTGCCGGGAGACACCAACGGACAGAGCGGTGCTCCTCTTAACCTGAGCTGCAGCCAGGTGGGGTGAAGCGCTACAACCACAACTAATGGTATGTGGTTGAACACACAACCTGAACGTCGCAGGTGATATCTTTTTCTTTCATTTATAAAAGCAGTAGTTAATTGACATCGGGTCCTGAAGAATACATTGAAAGGTTTTCATTGAGATGCAGAAACATGTTGACCACTACTAGCCACAGATATTATGTTAAATCTGTGTTTTCACTCTTGTTTTTAGATTTGGGAAACTGAGAGATAATATTAAACTATCAAAATCTACTCAGCTTATCCAATTTTAAGTTTTCTTTCTATCACTTTACACTTATCTTCACACTGCTTCTTTCAGTAGGCACACCAAAACCTTTTTATGATAACCTCCCTCTAACACTAGATTTTGTGCACATGTATATACGGTCATAATAATACTACTAGACCGTTTAGTTTGCCTCCTGAACAAAGGGGTACCCAAATGATGCGAAAGAGGGCGGTACAGTGTGGCCTCTGATGGGATTTCTTCCCTTTGCTCTTGAGCTTCTTTTCCATCTAGCCTTATTGTATTGCGTGTTTTCACTATATTATCACACGTAGGGTGTTGGGGTTTGGACCGACAGTTAAATGACAGTTATGTTTTGACCTCTAGGTACTCTTTGTGTTATGAGTTATGTTGATTGGGGGATGTACCTAGTGGGGGTCGATAAACTCGCCCTTGGACCCTCCTAATAATTGGTTTGTTTCATGCACCAATAGTGAGCATCCGCTCCGCCCATCCAGTGTTAGCTCACCTAACTCAGTCCGTGATGTTGTGGCGGACTGCTGATCCCAGGATGTATTTCTTTCCCAGGTAAGTGGTGCCGGATGTTTGGTCAGTACTTGTCCCAAAGTGGATTAGCGGACTGCAGGGCTGGATGTTTGTGATGCCGGTATCCTGCAGAGTAGAATGAAAAGCGCCTCCTCGGATCCCCATAACCGATTCAGCCGCCAAACTCTGGATTCAGAGGAGCGGGGGCAGATATGACATTCATCCCGCCCAACTTCAAAGTAGAATACTTCAATGCAACTGCTTTATGTAGTCCCAAGCTCGATGGCGGGCCCAATCCAATCCAATCACCTGCAAAACACACTACCTGCCGAAGCAGCAGCCAGCGAGGGACCCGGCCAACTTGTAAAGCGGGGGCCTCTATAGCGCGATACTGGCAAGCGCGCATAAATGTCACCACAACCTCCTTCAAAAGAACGAGCAGAGGCCTCGTAGGGGAGACTTGGAAGCATCTTTATTTTGTTCATGGTGGATGCATTCCGGCCTTTCAAAAGGTGTCAAAAGAAAGATATGTGAGCATAATCATCTCCTGTGTGACCTCACTCCAATGGGTTTCCTGGGTGTTTCCTGGGTGTTTGGATATATAGGAGAGGTTGCTGCGTTCATATGTGGGGGACTCGAGGGGGCACTGGACTTTGAAATTGCCTTACCTCCCAACTGGCTTCACGACTGTGCCTGCGTTCGATTTCCACTCCGGCAGTGTCACCCCGTCGAGCATTTTCCTACCTGGCTTGCACCATACAGAGGCATTCTGGGACTTGGGGTCCGGCTTCACAGGACCACACAGGTGTGCTCCATGACATCAGGGGGCGGAGCAAGGTTCTTTACATCTACTTCGAAGCAGGGTTGCCTACGCCACAGCACAAGAAGAGGTCGGAGAGGGGCGCTGACGAAGGCTAACATTGCCGAAATGCATTCGCCAAAGACTTTTTCTTATTAAAGTGCGCTTTTTAATCCTCCACATGGGTTTCTGCTCTTTTTTGCGAAGGAGATTTACATGAATATATATATATATATATATATATATATATATATATATATATATATATATATATATATATATATATATATATATATATATATATATATATATATTCCAGCCTAAGTTTTGGCGCCAAGCTGTAGTGGCCTCTTGCAGCGGGCCAAGGACGGGATCGCCAATCCCTTCACATACCAACACACTCGTTCACGATTCACAAGAACGGAGTCCAGGCCACCAATAGTTTTCAAATTCCGGATTTAATCACAGCTTTATTTAATCCGGAATTTGAAAACTATTGGTGGCCTGGACTCCGTTCTTGTGAATCGTGAACGAGTGTGTTGATATATATATATATATATATATATATATATATATATATTCACTGAAAAAAATATAGGTTTCAGGGACGTTATGGTTAGCTGGACATTTCACTCATACAAAACCATAGAAATTCCCCCGTTATAGTAGTTCAGCTAACTCACACGCCCACAATACACTACTGATGACGTCACTTATTACATCACTCATGACATGGCCAGTGACATCACTCATGACATGATGACATCTCAAATGACATCACTGATGACATCATCCAGTGAATGTGTGTTTTTCTGAAAATTAAATATGTTTTATATATGTACATCTCAAGGTCGAAAAATAAATGGGTTTATAAGTGTCTAAATGAATGATTTTTTCTTGTAAAATTGATTGTATAACTGACTGGTTAAGTGTATCTTAGTGAATACATAGGTTAGTGAGTAATGTTTAAATATGTAAATATCTGTATCAGTCTCTCACTTTGTTTATAAGTGACTGCATGGTTTAGTGAGTTGCTACATGAGTGTCTGTATGGGTTATTAGTTGTTTTCTTCAGTATCAGTATGAGTGTGTGAGTGTCTGTGTAGTTCGCTGGGGGTATTACTTAGTGCATAGATGCATGAATAAGTGAGTCACTGTTTGTATGTGTTCAAGACAGTATGTGTGCAGGACTGTATGGGTGGATGAGTGGGTGTATACTTGTGTTAGTGAGTGAATGATGAGTGGGTGTATACTTGTGTTAGTGAGTTAATGACTGTCTCAATAGTGTCTTTATAAGTAACTACATATGTTTTAAACTAGTATAAGTTAGTATTTGTGTATATAAGTGAGTATATGTGAAAGTGAGAGATTGAAAGAGTTCCTGTATTAATAAATATGTGTTTTTATAAGTGATTGTTTAAGAGAGTAGGTTTAATAAGTTTCTTTAGAAGTTAGTGTGGTGGTGTGTGTCTAACTGTATATGCAAGTAAAAGGATGTTTGATACTTTGTTTGCATGTGTGTGAGTAACTCTATGGATGAATGGCGGTGTGTAACAGAATGTGTAGGTAGGTATAATCAGTGAGTACATGTATGAGTGAATGTATAGGACTGTTGGTGAATGAGTGGATGTGTGTGAAGATCTCGGAAGTACGGAATAGGTGGGTTGTAACTGGTATTGGTATGTCCATTGCTTTGAAAATGTTAGTTTGTATTTTTGAGTGTGTGTATCAAAGGTTATATTAGGGTGAGACGAGGTTTGCCATTCTATCACAAGGATGATGTTATCAGTGATGTCATTTGAGATGTCATCAGTGATGTCATGAGTGATGTCACTGACCATGTCATGAGTGATGTAACATGTGACGTCATCAGCAGTGCATTGCGAGAGCGCGAGTTATAGTTAGCTGAACTAACTATAACGGGGGAATTTCTATGGTTTTGTACGAGTGAAATGTCCAGCTAACTATAACGCCCTGAAACCTATGGTTTTTTCTGTTAATTTCTAAGGTTTTTTAAATGCTAATTCCTAACTATAACGTGTCTGAAACCTATGTTTTTTCAGTGAATTTCAAAGGTTTTTAACTGCTAATTTCTAACTATAAGATCTCTGAAACCTATGGTTGTTTAAGTGAATTTCAAAGGTTTTTTAACTATGCATACAGAAGTAGGACATGTAAAGAAAGAACGCACAGAAAGAAGCAAAAGAAATGCAGAAAAAAGCAACAGAAGTCCACAAAGCAAGACATGTGCAGAAAGAACTAACAAAGGAGCAAAAAGAGGCCTTATTACAAAATCATCCTGTGCCCACAACTTTTTCAGACGGGTACTGGTGTTAACTGACTCTGACTAACCAGGCCTAGAGCCAGTGGTGTACTAAAAGATACTTAGAATACAGTGAAAACACCTACATACACTAGGGAACACTATGGGTTTGGGGTACCCCTGTGATTAGCATGACCTCCTCTGTAAGCCCCTAGTACATAATAGGGCAGGGGGATTAAAACTACCTCTTAAAACACGCCACAGGGTGCGTTTGCACAATGGTGAAGGGCAGGGGAGCCTGGTGTGAAATGTGTGCAAACACGCCCTGTGGGCATTTAAGTTGGGGGATAAAGTCCCCTTGAATCCTGAGGGTCCCTGGGGGCCAACCAACCCACCAGGTATGTCCAGTAAGTGCCACAGAGTTGCATTGCAGAGAGGTGTAAAATGGGGCTTGGCCTCGGATCACCTCTCTGCAACGCTAATTAATTCCTCTTCCATCCTGAGGATCCCTGAGGGCCAACTCATCCACCAGGTACCTCCAGTATGCGCCAGGGAGCTGCGTTGCAGAGAGGTGTACAGAGGCCACGCCCCTTTTTACAACACTCTGCAACACAGCTCTGTGGTGCTTTTTGGAGGTACCTGGTGGGCTAGTTGGCCCCCAGGGGACCTCAGGATTTATGAGGAATTAATTCCCCAACTTAATAAGTGCCACACGGCGTGTTTGCACACATGCCACCTCAGGCCCCGCCCCCTCCCTTCACCACTGTGCAAATACGCCTGTGGCGCGTTTTAAGTTGGGGGATTAAGTCCCCTTGAATCCTGAGGGTCCCTGGGATGCAACTAGCCCACCAGGTACCTCCATTAAGCACCACAGAGCTGCGTTGCAGAGAGGTGTAGAAAGGGGCGTGGCCTCTGAACACCTCTCTGCAAGCAGCTCCCTGGTGCATACTGGAGGTTCCTGGTGGGCTAGTTGGCCGCCAGGGACCACCCAGAACTCAAGGGGAATTAGTTCCCCATCTGCAAATGCACCAGGGGGCGCATTTGCAGAGTGCTGCAGGGAGGGGGTGGGGTCTCCGGCGCGATGCTGGTCTCTTTTTTCTTTTTTAGAAGTGGGGCTGTGTGGCCCCCCTTCTTTTCCTATTTTATTAGCCCTGGGGACCCCATCCTCCAGGGCCTGACCCCTATTTAAAAAAAAAAAAGAATTAAATTGGAAGGGGGCTGTGTGGCCCCCCTCCCGAAGCTAAAGTCGCCCAGGGAACCCCATCCCCCGGGGCATGAGCAGTTTTTATTTTTATATTTATTTGGAGGGGCTGAGTTGCCCCTCTCCTCAGGCCCTTTATGGCCCGGGGACCCCATCCCCCGGGGCCGGCCCTTGTTTTTTTGGGATTTTTATGAATTTTTACTTATTGAGGAGGGGGGACACATGGCCCCCCTCCCGGGCCACTTCTAGCCCCGGGAACCCCATCCCCCGGGGCTGGCCCTCTCCGCTGGGGACTGTGGAGGGGTCCCCAATCCCCCCACGGTCCCACCAGCTCCCCATCTCCTGCGGGAGCCGGCATTGCTTTTCCACATGGGGAGCTGCTAAGATGCAGCTCCCTGTGTGGAAAAGCAATCGGATTTGGTTTTTGGAAGAGAGCTCTGCTCTCTCTTCCAAAAACCAAAACAGTTTGCTATGACAGGGTGGGAGCCACGAGGCTCCCCCCCTGCCATAGCAAACAGCAGTGTCTCGGGGATAGGCACCCTGGGACACTGCAGGTGCCGGCCCTGGGGGGTAGCGGTCCCCAGGGCCATCACAGGGCTCCAGGAGGGGGGCCGCATGGCCCCCCTCCCAACAATTGCAAAGCCCCAGGGGGTGGTGGTCCCCGGGGCCCGTCACAAACCCCCACACAGGGTCTTATGTTTTTTTAAAAAACAAGCCCCGGGGTGGCGGAACCCGGGGCTGCGGGGGGGCCATGTGCCTCCGCCAATATTTTATAAAAGCCCCGGGGGTGGCGGTCCCCGGGGCTTGGGGGGGCTTTGAGCCCCATCACCCATTTATTATGCAAGCCCCGGAGTATGGCGGTCCCCGGGGCTGCGGTGGGCCGTGAGCCCCCCACAAATATTTTTGAAAGCCCCAGGGGGTGGCAGTCCCGCGCTTTGGTTTTTTAAGATTTTTGTCCGGATCCGTGGATCCTCCGCCGATTTTGCCAATTTAAAAAAAAAAAGAATCTTTTTGGGGCCCTGGGGGTCCTTGTGGAACCCCCTGAACAGGCCTAGGGGGTCAGGGTGTTTCTACCCTGCCCTCTTTTCTTTTTTTCGTGTTTTTTTTGCTGCTTTCTTGTGCCTCGGTTCTACCGAGGCACAAGATGGCTGCCAACACTTCCTGGTTTGAAGTGTTGACTGGCAATTAGCATGCAGCTCATGATCGGGATGGTGCGCGGATCCTGCGCGCCTCTAGATATCAATATTTTTTTCATTTTGATTTTCTCAGCAACTACTGAACGGATTTACACCATTTAACAAAAGGGTCTCTTTCTGTACCAAGGGCTACCTTTTTGCCAAATTTGGTGTAATTCCGTTCAGCAATTCGGGCTGTAGCCGTGTCTAAAGTTTCCGATGGAAAATTGCAAGGGGAAAACAGGTTTGGGACCCCCCCTTCTTTCTCAACCCCCGCTTGCCGAATCACCCCGAAACCTTCAACATAGGAGCGGACCGGAGCGCCCCACGAGTTTTAAAAAGTTCGCAAAGATTGGTCAACCGGTGCCAAAGTTATTGGGAATAGAATGTTGCGATTTTCCTATGGTAACTAGGTCCTAACTATAACTACCTACTGGCGACCTATATATATCCCAGCCAAACGTAGAAGGATGGAGCCAAAATTATGCTGCTCCAATATTTTGCTTCTGGTCTATTTCAGTTTTACAAAAAAAAGTTTCACATTATTTGGTCGCACGATTTCTTTCTCTGCCTACTATTTCAAACCTGGAAACATTGTAGAGTCCATATTTCAAAGGATAACATGGCAGATTTTGTTCTCACTGGTTCCTCGCCGAGAAATCCCACAGGATGTCGGCAGCAGCAGTGTAAGGAGTGTACAGTCAGCACTAGTGTCTTTTGAAGAAAAATTCGCCTTTAACGACAGTAAATTCTCAGGCTGAGGCAAAGCACACTCTTGGCAAATCTTTTACCGACATATTTGCGCAATTTGTTTTGCTGAGCTGCAACCAGGCTCGGGGAAATGCCACTCCAATCTTTCTCAAAAAATAAGTATGCATGGAGAAAAAAAAACTTGACGCTCAAAAACAATGCTGGAAGGTTTCTCGAAGCAAAGTTTCTAAGGCAGTTGTAGACTGCGACCAAGACAGCAACATTTTGAAGGTTGTTTTCGTTCCAAAAGACAACCGAGTTGTTTAGGTGTTTATTTGTGTCTGCGTGTTATTAGTTGTGTTTAGGGTTTCCACAGCAGCGTATGAATGTATGTATGTGGTATTTATATAACGCAAAACTAGCTGGAAGGCAGTGGAACAGTAGGAATCTTCCTTGGTTGTGGGAAAAAATTTCAAGTTATAGTGGTTATTTAATATGGTTTTCAGAACCTGATGGCACTGTTTACAAGACGGAAAATCCACCAGAAATACAATCTTATATAAGAGGTTTATTTTTCTAGTGCATGTTCGTCCCTAGGAGGTTTCTTGGTGCTATTGAAAGATAACCAGGGCCGGACTGGCCATAGCGGGCACCAGACAATCCCCCGGTGCGCCGCACGGGTGGGTGCCGGTTTTGGGCCCCTGGGGGCCGTTTTTATTACAGGGCCAATTTTGGCCCTGTCCCAAAATCGGCCGAAAACCGGCCCCGGCAAAGAGCTCGGCGGCACCTCCAACCCCCCGAGTGGGAAGGGGGGGCCGGCCGAGCACTTTGCCAGGGTCAGTTGCGGTTCCCAGTCCGGCCCTGTAGATAACCAATGCTACAGTGGAGGACCAGATTATGTGGCAGGGTTGACTAAATTATATGCAAGAAAAAGCAAACTGTGCAGCATCACCAGGTACATTTTATGAAAGTATTACTTCATTGTTTAGTAATTTTTACACTTCTTAAGACTGTCTTGAAATTGGTTTCACACTTCTTTAGTGCCAGATTAACACTCAAAGATAGCAATAAGCAACAGAAAAGTATCAAGTCAACCTATGCAAAGGGTCCTCCTCTGTGTGGCAACATGTGTTGTGGTATGTTTAGTAACTTTTGATCCATTTGCGCTAGAAACATATTTTTGTTAGAATCTTCAGATTATGCACCAGATGATAATGATAATGTGGCAAATGCAACAAATTCATAATTATGTGGAAAATCTACCAGTACTTTCTCAGAAATACAATCTTATATAAGAGGTTTCTTTTTCTAGTGCATGTTCATCCCAAGGAGGTTTCTTGGCGCAATTGATTGATAAAAAGGGCCACAGTGGAGAACCAGATTATGTGGCAGGGTTGACTAAATTACATGCAAGAAAAAGCAAACTGTGCAGCATAACTAAGTGCATTTTACGAGAGTATACTTCATTGTTTTGTAATTTTTACACCTCTTAACACTGTCTTGATATAACCTTATTGCCCCAGGTAATTACTGTGTGCAGTAAACTTTTCACCACATGTAACTGCAGTCTCACAACTATCTAGCATATTTGTAATCAGAGTCTTTCTCAACTGGAAGAAGTTGGGTTTCTGTCCTGACACTGAAAATCCTATATCTCACCTTGACCAGAGGCTTGGAGGTAGCACAGAGGAACCTGCATTCTTCATGCTTCTAAAATGTTGTTCAAGTCTTTTTTCATTCACCCTGTTCTCTGTATTCTTTCAGTTCATTGCCCCTAATGGAGTACTGTAAGCATGCATGTACAGTCATGGCCGGCATGGCTCGCGAGTGGTGTGGCGGGGGGATGGGTCGCGTGGGGATTTAATTTAATTTATATATTTTTTTAAATATTCAAACTTACCTTTCCGCCGGTCGGGTCCTGCGTCTTCTCGGCTCCTGCTCTCCTGCCTCCGCATAGCCAATCACAATGCTGCAATGGCAGTGTTGTGATTGGTAGGGACGCTGCCCAGCCAGGGACTTACGGGGATGCCATGTTCTCCATTCAGGCTGCATTACAGCCTGCATGGAGAAAGGGCAGAATGGGCAGAATGTGCATGACTGGTTTGGGCGGCCCCTGAGGGGTCATAGCGCCCTCAGGAGTGAGCACAAAACTCCTCCACTGCCTTGGCTGCTCGCAAAGCAGCCCCGCCCACTCGACTGTCCGCTTGGCCGGCCCTCCGGAGTGTTGAGTGTGTGTCTGAACTGTTTGCCAGGGCCGGTTTTGACCAATATTGTTACAGGGGCCGATATTGAAGCTATGCCCCAAAAGCAGCCCTGTAACAAAAACAGCACCTCAGGGGCGCAAAGCCGGCCCCCAACCTGGTGGCCCTCCGGAGAAATGCCCACTGACCGCTACCGCCAGTCCGGCCCTGGGAGCCACACCTGTGCATGTAATTTCACTGACTTTCCCTACAGTCTACATCATACCAACCATTCTCTTAACTTTGCAGAAAAGTTCTGTTTTTAGTAAGTCTTCCTTTCATAGTATAACATACTTACAGTTCTCTTTCTTAATTTCCTTGTATCATACAGTCAGTACTGTTTTCTCTGAAACTCCCTCAGTAATTTCCACTTCTTAAAGCCATTAAAAAAAACATTTTACCCTTTGACCTTTTGATTGGTCATCCATCCCTCTATCCTTATTGTTACACATGGCTCAGGGGTTCCAAATTGCACTCCATCTAAACTGGCTTGTGATAACTTTCAGTATGAGGCTCTGTACAAAAGCCTAAGCCTCGAGGTAAAGGTCCCTATGATAGCAAAAATAATGACTTAGTACCATTGCTTTCCTGTAACACAAGCCTCCCTGCTGGTTTGACCATCATAAACCGACCATTCAGAGACCTAACCTGCACATCATTAAATGGTAGATGCAAGCTATAACTTTACACAGATGCTTTCAGTTTCTGAAACAAGGTTTGGCTAAACCCTGAGGGGTGCCATCATATTCTCATTTATTACCTAGCCTTATGCTGGTTTGTAAGTCTTCCCTAGTTTACTCGAGATACCTAAAATATGCTTACGATCTTCACCAGGTACTCGTCAAATGTCCTCTGTTCCTTTTCTACACCCTTGCCCCATATAAACATTAACCACCACCATTTGGTGTCTCTTTCTACCTTCTGTTGAGCAATACAGAGGAATCACCAACATTGTTCAAACAAACCACATGCCCTTCCCACCAGCGTTGGACTAGGCTTTTGAGCACTGTGGGTCATTACAAGCCAAGAAAACCGGCTTACACACTGAACTTTCAAACTGGCCCTTCTGGCAGCACGAGAGTGCCGGGCAAGCCAGTCCAACGCTGCTTCCCACCTGAAATCAACTGAAACAGACATCATCAGCCTGTCTGGGATGTTCCCCTTCCCTTGTTTATACTTTCCTCAAAAAACACTAACAGCTATGTTTGGGATACTCAATCAGTCAAGTCTCCCGAAACAAAGCACCTCAAAGTCAACAAGAGTGGAGAGCACATCCCCCTCTTCTGCGACTTAGGCAAATCCATGCACTTCCCAGGAGAGTACGCTGTCAGGAGCTACTCCAACATTCCATGTACCCCACCTTCTACTGATTTATAAGACCTCTGATTGCCTTTGAGTACCCTTATTAGTTATTATATGCCATATACAATGAGGGAGAGCTTAATATGTTATAAACCTGTTATGCTTTTCTTATTACAGGTGCATTCAGACCAGGGCCGGACTGGGAACCAAAACCGGCCCTGGCAAAGTGCTCGGCCGGCGCCCCTGAGGGAGGTTGAGTGTGCGACCGAGCTCTTTGTCGGGCCGGTTTTCGGCCAATTTTGTTACAGGGCTGATTTTGCAGCTATGCTGCATAAACGGCCCTGTAACAAAAACGACCCCAGGGACCCAAAACGTCCCCCACCCTTGCGGCGCACCGGGGTATTGCCCGGTGCCCGCAACGGCCAGTCGGGCCTTGATTCTGACTTCAGAGCATGCATGTAATAAGTAAATGGTACTTCTAGACCCTTATAATAAGTGATTTCAAGCAAGCCTTGCTCCGATAACACAATCTCTGTGGCGGCCGGTAAGTTTAGGAGGGAAGGCAGCAGCCCCAACATCATCACAGAGTGGGATGGGGTCAGTGAGATTGCTGACCCTACCCCACTCTGTCATTAAATGTCACTGATTGACCTTTGACCCTGAGCGCTTCAGGGCTTAAAACTGATGCGCCCAGGTGCGAGGCAATCAGTGACTCTACACTTCGTCACTGAGGGGAGGGCCTTGGGGACATTTGCTGAGCTGAAGAGGTCACGCCAACTGGAACTGTGACTTCCTCAGCCCAGCAAAGTTCAGCTCAGGCAGCCAGGAGTCTGCGCATTTAGCGCATGTCTGGCTCTCAGCTCCCTGACCTGAAAATAAACAGGGGCAGATTTATAAGCCCCTTGCGCCACTTTTGCGTCACTTTTAACAGGAAAAGTGACACAAAAGTGGCGCACAGGGCTTGTAAATCTGCCCCACAGTCTCTGTCAGGCTGACCTTTGCTCAGCCTGACAGACACTGTTTGTGAAGGGCAAAAGGTAGGGGATGTGGCCCCACAGCCCCAATGGACCAGTCACCACTGAACAATCTTCAATCTGCATGAAGGAAGCGGATTCAAACTCTGCGTTTCTGCGCTGGCAGCAGTTTGTAAAACACACTCTGTCTTCCTCACAGAGCGAGTGCCTGGGGAGCCATGCCTCAGCTGCATTCATTACCTCTGGGAGGCAGGCTGTCTGAAGCAGCTTACAGAGAGAAGCAGCACAGCACCGGCTCTTCAAGAAAAAAAACAAGCATTGGCACAGCCAATAGGTTTGGCCATGGCAATCATGCTGAGTCTGTAATTTATATTGTTTTGCAAACATAGCCAATCAACAATAAAAAATGACAAAAATCTAAAAATGAAGGTGTTGTACAGCAGGGCGGGCACACTAACCTGGGCTCCGAAGAGCACTCCTTTTCAGGTGGCTGAGCAAATATGAACAAGCACAATGCTGTCGATCACAGTGCAAGACAGCCAATGAAGTGAGCTCACCCACTACTCCATGCTGTGGGAAGTGAAAGCGAAACATTAAGGAAACTTGATTGGTGAAGAACTCTGATCGAAAGCCCTTGTAAGCAAGTATATATGAATGTAAGTATGTGTGTGTATGTATTTTTATCATGCATTTTAGGGAAAACATGAAGTATGTGAGACAGCTAAATCTATTTCTAGAACATCCACATCTAAAAATCATGTATTTCTTGGACGCTGTTTCAGTTGTGCTGATAAAGGACCAATCAGACACCTGAGGAAAAGATGTCGTACATCTTACACCTTCCTACCAGTCCTTTCTGTTTAGTCTGAACATTTTCCATTTTGGTACACTTAGATGGGCTTTCAATATGTAAAGTATGGATGTAACAAACCAGCCATCGATCTGCTGTTGGCCAGTAAACCAGGACAAGCCAAAGGTGTCACACATGACATTTGGTCACTACACAGCTAGCAATGAAATTATATGAAATAAAATACACTCTTTCTTTACATAATTAAGGATATTGCAGGCCACTTTGGAGTTCCCACCAATAAAGGCACTTAGCTTTCGGCCTTGTGCCTCTTCACAGCTATGGAGCTTCTCGGTGACTGGCAGCATCCTCGTAATGTACTTCAGGGGTTCTTCACCCCGAATATTAAGATCACGTGCGTCATCTGTTTTCCACCTCATATCTGTTCCATTTCTTGCCACCCTCAGTTGTGTATTCATAAAAATAAATACATAAATCTATAATTGGTTATGCAACTTGATACATACCAGGAGAGCAAGTACAAGTGACATTTTTGCCCTCTTGGTACTGCTTCACGTCGGTGCAGGTCCCATTGTTCTGGCAGGGTTTACTATTGCAGGCGTTAAATTCCTCACAGAAAGGGCCCGTGAAGTCATCTTCACACACACAGGAAAACGCGGCCTGTAAACAAACACAGTGCACCTGTTACGTCAGAGACCCATGTTCTTTAACTAAGCAAACAAAAAAAGAACCACAAAAGTTTGCTTTATTATCTTTTCTGAGGGAAAGTTTCAAGCAAGCACACAGTATCCATCGTGTTGCTTTAAATGATTACAGAAAAACTGTAAATGCATAATATTTTTTCTGGAGTTTAAACATTTTAATTAAATAATCTTCTACAATTTATATACTTAATCTTCATTTACAGAAAAATAACAAATTGTTGACACAGCACGATATATTAGCAGTCAATTGGCTCCGACTTGTAGGAGTGACTTTGCTCCAACAGGAGTAAGTGCACTGGGATTTGTAGGCACCTATTTATAATGGAAATATTGAAACTACAAATTCCAGTATGCATGGTACTGATGGTGCGAAAACCGAGCCTGTCTCACGACCTCCCTCATGACATCACGTTAGTTTCAACCTACATATTATGAAAAGAACGTACTGTGAATTAATTGCATTTAAAAATGTCGCAATTAGTTCTACATGCTGGCTCTTTTTTCTTTCGTGTAAGGTTTCCTGCACAATTTGATAACTTGAACATTTTCATTTCATTTCAATAATCTTTATTTCGGCAATTGCCATAAAAGATAAACATAGAAGTTTAAAACATAACCAAATTTAAACATCAGTATTACTGCAAGGCGGGATAGCATACAAAAAAACAGGAGAGTATCCCAATGAATAAAAACATGAGAACTACAACACTCAGTGGATCAATACTGTGTAATAATTTGGCAATATATTAAGTAAAAACTAGACAATTAAAAAAAAAAATTCAATTCTAATTGAACATTTAAAAGATCGGTTTAAATGTGTTTTGATAAATGCATGCCTGTTCTAGTTTCATAACTCCGTAGTGGTGCAAGAGCACCTGGAATGTATTAAAACTCACCCAATAGGCAATTGATTTTAAAAACACAATGACCCCAGCTGCCATCTACGAGTAGAAGGTGTGGAGTCGGTGTCTAGGACCCTGGGGACACCAGCCAACTGCCAGAACAGAGCATGTGCAGAAAGTGACTATAGATGGAGGAACAGGAAGTGCACACTCTCATTTATTTATTTCATTTATGCGTTTTTATATTGCACGGACTTTACCCGAAGGCGCCAGAGCGCTTCACAATAGGAACAGTAATGATACATGAGGAGAAAATTACAAGTGAGCAAATTACAAAAGCAAACGTTAAGTTACATGAGGCAAAAGTGACAATTGTGAGCAAACAAAATACATGAGGTAGCAAACGGTGCAAAACTGGAGCAAAAAGTGACATGTATGCAGGTTACAAGAGAAAACAAAGTACAATTAGAGGTATTATACTGCAATATATGGCAGACACTCAAGCACAAGAACAAACGTTACGTAGGCAATGGTGGCACTTGTGCAAGTATCTAAAGCAAACAAAATGTGAGAGGTAGCAAACAGTGTGTTACAAGAGAGAAGTGGCGTGTGCATGTTACAAAAGAGTACCAAACACAGGTACAAGGATAATACTGCAATAAATGGCAAACACTCCAACCACAAGAACACACTGGGAAGGCACTTCCAAAGTCATGGAGAAAAGAATTTTCAATAATGGGAGGTCTTCCTTCAGATAATAGAGAGGGTGTGAATTACATTTGGAAGTGTCTTTGGAGGAGGAGAACTTTGAAGTCCGTTTTGAAGAACGAAGGCAGAAGAAGGAAGTGCACTGCAATACGAAGCCATCCCTAATTAATTAAAAGGAACAGTCAACTGCTGGAAGGGCAAATATTGGAGCTGGAGAGCAAACAAGCGTGGACGCGCTCGGCTCAAAGAACCATCTCTTTGGAATTTTCATAAAAAGTCTTGTGCAACTCAAACAAGCAAGATAAAACTTAAAGAGAGGAAAGAGAACGGGGAATAAACAGTTTACTTCCTACGCAGACTATTTACAGAATCATCTGTAGGTCAGGAGCCATTTTCTGTCTCAGTCGCCCCTCCCTGTGTTGTGGGGATTCTGCTCATGAACAGAACTATGCGCAGGAAACCAGGACCTCAGTGAATTGTGGTGTACCAAAAACTCACCTCAGTACCCAGAACCCCTATCCAACTAGCATCAGTGTCTCATTCGTTCTCCGACCTACAACAAAGCTACCAATGATTAGACAACCCAGAACAAGCGAATTAGAATGCTCTCAGGAATAGTGGGAATCAAGAACACTTTTTCATTTTTATTCTCATACAAGTCCACAACATGAGTAATCAGAGACACAGTAAAGTTTAAAATGTTTATTTTAACTACGTGCTCTAAGATGCAGTATTTTGGCTAACATGAGCAGGCATATGATTAGAAATAAAACAATCAGCATTGTTACAATTCCATAAAACACAAAAGGAAAAATCATGTTATAATGGTAGTGGAAACAGGTCTCAAAGCGCCTTGTGTACCACCCTCCCCTGGCTCGGAGCTAGTTTTATAATAATAGAAGGTCTCTAGGTTTAAATGGGAGAACCCCATACAAGATCAGTTGAGGTGAATCACATCACAGGATCAGTAACGCTCTCTGTAGATGGAAAGGTTTTACTCCAAGTGCCTGAAAACATCCATACAGTATAATATTAAAGGCACTCGAGTTTCAGCTATTCGCAGCTGTGTGCGTGTTGTGTCTAGAGTGTGGGCCGATCAACCTGAATCAACAGCATACATTGTTATTTGACCTTGAAAACTTCAGCACAAATTGTACAGACCTAGTTTGCCCTGTAAGTCTAGGGATGTGGACAGCAGACCGTTCTCATGTGAAGAAAATCAAGCAGTTTAACTTACAACAACAGATACATGTAGTGTTGTGTGCAAAAGCCGCAAAGTGGCAAAATGGTGTTTAAACTTCTAATACGCTCATGCTAACATAGCAATGTGTGCAGGCAGAACCCGGTCTTCACTACACCTGTAACCTATTTTCAATTGCTCTAATGGTGTAGGTGACTCGACAAAAATCCCCCCCGCCCAACCCCATGAACAGCAAATAAATAAAATTAATGAAGGCTGCCAGTAATAAGACAAAGTAGAAGAATGTGAGGAAAAGCGAAAGGCAAATTGCAGAATTACTAAGAGGAAGTCCTGAAAAATACAGTTTGCACGGATAGACAAGCACTCAACTACTGGGGTCAATAGGGCAAACAATAGAATAATCAAAAAGATAATCTGCCAAGATGCACAAGATTATAATATGTCCCTCCTCCATCTGGAAAAGAAATACAAGCGCAGGGGTGGCTCCATTACGGCAGAGGAAAGTCGCCCCCCTGCTTTCAGAGCAGTGCAGAGGAAAAATACAATGATAATAACGGGAGAGTAATATCATTTTAGATTTCCTGTTCATAGGTGCAGGGAGGGCGGGGCTGGCCAGAGAAGGGACCAGTGGGCGGAGTGGTGAGGACACTTTTAGTGGGCATGACTGCTTGGCCAGCCGTCTTGGCCCGGCCAAACAGTCCTGCGCACTTTACATCTTCCCCACCAGGCTGCATTACACAGCCTGGTGGAGAACATGCCCAGGCTCGCTGTCCCTGTCTGAGCGCTGAACCACAGCGCTCAGACCAATCACAACGCTACATTGCAGCCTTGTGATTGGCTTAGGGCAACTAATCACAAGGCTGCATTGCAGCGTTGTGATTGGAGGGGAGCCTGGTTGCTTCCTACTGCCACGGAAGAGAGGCGGTGCAGAGGCAGCGGCTGGCAACGCGAGGAGGAGGTAAGTTTTCTTGTCTTTCTTTTTTTTTTATCTTCTACTCACCTTACCCCTCCCCCACCACCGTTGCCTACTGGCCGCCTCAGTACAGGAGCAATTAAACCCGCTGACCCTCAAATTTGCAAGTTCCATGCTTCATTAGGAAAGCATGTTTTCTTCTCATGCCGTTTCGACATTAAGCTCTAATTGAATGCTTGCTAACGTAGGGCAATCTCAAATCTCTAACGTGTTCTTGAGATATCAGATCTCTTTGCAGACAAAAAATCCTAAGGCTCCTGCAAAATTACCTTACATCTTTCAAAAAAAGAGTGGTCTCCTTCCCTATTAACCAATATCTTTCCACAGCGCAATTAGAATGTTGGTCTAATGTGATCCCCTTAACAGTGCTGCTGATTAGTGACAGACTTCACATAAATGGTTTCGAGGGTGTGGGAACCCAAACTAAGCTTTCAGCCAAGCAGTTCCTAAGGCAGGAATTTGACGGGGGAGTTAATGCCCCGGCCATTGCATCTAACCCAAATGGCCATGAGCGCAATAGTGGGTCTGCCAACACACTCGCAGTACCTTTCTACCAAGGAGATAGAAAGATATGGAACCAAAGCCTGACCAAAGTGGATAATACAAAAACTGATGTTTCTTGGTCTTTGCTCTCCAGGAACTTAAATGAAAATAAATTGAATAGTGTTTTCAAGGGTCGGGAAAGGCTATACTAAAGGTGGCCATTCTAGCCTCCTTTTGAGCTACAGTGGGACTTTGAAATAATACATCATCCGAGCAACAATGTGCAGTGCATTAAAAGTAAACTTCCCAAAGTGAGTGCTCATTCTGCAGATACTTTATTTCTAGTCAACATCTATGTTTCGCCCAGCCTAAAAAATCAGTTCTCTGCTGAATGAGATATTTGAATTGATGGAGTCCATTCTTGAGTCTGGAGGAAATTGCCAATTGATAATAATACGTGATCTCAATGTAAAAATCTCAAACGCCTTGATAAAAGCCCATAAAAACAAGGATCTGGAAGGAGCCTTCTCCATTTCTGATCCAGTCTTTCCACCTAAGGCAATAGCAGATAATTGTGGAAGAATATTATTGGAATCGCTGCATGGAGTAAACGGTCTGGTCCTAAACTGAAGAAATGATGTACCGGGTGCTCACACCATAAAGGGGGTTATTGGCTCCTCAATTATCGATTACATCATAACTAGCTGTGATCTATTTCAGTAATGTTCTTACTTAAAATCTGAGATGTTCAAGGCAGCGAGCATGCAATATTGATTTTAAAACTCTAATTGTTACTTCATCAAAAGTCATCTGGATCTCTAACACAAGGAAACAGAGAGGCCATTATAGCCTCTAATCAAGGTCGAATTATTTGGAACTCAAACAATATAATTAAGATGACTTCAGTAGCCTCATCACCGTGACCTTATGATTCACTCAAAGAAAGAAACCCCCTTTAGAAATTCGAAGCCATAATTTCAAATGCTGTCCATCAGATTCAGAGGAAGTGGGTTTCTTGAAAGAAAGCCTCCCATTAAATATGCACAGGAAGTCGAACTTTCTTGAAAGTTGAACAGGCTCATCTGTCACCAGTTTATTGATTTTTCATTTAAAAGGAGCAAAGAAATTCGAGCTTTTCAAGAAGAAGGGGGAACATTTGTTTTGTAAACAACCAAAATATAATGGATAAGAACTGGATAAACTTGCAGCAAGCAGTCCTACAAAAAGTTAGAAAAAAGGTTCTCTCCTATCTCCCTATAATTATCAAAAAATTGCCCTACTTGACGCAACAGGGCAGATCTTTGCCTCAAGCGTTTTGGACCGCCTCAAGGAATGGGCATACTCGAAGGGTGTGATACCGTTAGTCCAGGCGGGTTTTAGACCCAAACACTCAGTGACTGATAATATCACGAAAGTACAAACTGTTATTGACAAATATGTGGTGTCTAAGCCGCAAGTTGTATACTCCTGATTAGTAGACTTCCCTACTGCTATTGATAGGGTCGATGGACCTACCCTTTGGAAGAAACTAGTGAGGCTGACGATTCCTAGCGACCTATTAAGACTTATTACATCATACATCCACCTGGTGCTGAGTTTTACTGGGGGGGGCTGAGTTCTAAGATTTTAAAACAAAATGGTTTAAAACAGGGCTATATTTTAGCTCCACTTTTGTTTTCACTATTTACCTGCCTGTTGTAAGAATATTGACAACTTCCCAGAATCTGGATGTCCTTTTTGAACATGCAGAAAATAATTCCTTGAAAACAAGTATTTCCAAGACTACGGTGGTACCTTTCAGAGGAAAGAGACGGTATTGCCCTTTTAATTGGAGGTTGGGTGGAAGGCCCGTGGATATGGTAACAACATATATATACTTAGGAATGGTCTTTTCTCAGATCCTAGAAAGTACCTCTCACTTTTCTCATATAGGCTTGAAGGTAAATCTTACAAAGGCACCTTTAAAAGATTTTATTGGTCTTCGGGCAGGCAACACTTTAAAATTCTCATAGGCATCTATCGGGCAAAGATACCTTCCATTTTTTCTTATGCACTCAAATATATCCCCATTGGCAAATGGACTGTTTTAAACATATTGAAATGGAAGGTTCTATGGAAGATAGTATCCCTGAGTCAAACATTACCATTCAAGTATTATGCTTAGAGCTTCTCCCTCCTCAGTGCCTACAGTAGATCATTTGCAAGTGTGATTAGATGGGCCTATAATGTACTGCACGAATCAGAAGGGCCATTAAAAGACCTTCTAGGGAATTAAACTTTTAATTGAAAAGTGGGATCTCACAATTTTATAATAACCTTTAGATTGCACTTTCAAAATTCAAATTTTCTATTGTTCATTTTCAGTTATGGACACCAGCACAACTAAAATTGTTCCTGAAAAATATGATGGCCAGACTAGTTATGCTTGGGGTATTGTACACTGCTCTCAGTTAAAAAATTACAAACCCTATTCTGACAGTATATTTTTTAAGCAGAACCAAGAATATTTGAAATTTACATTGGGGCATAGTACTAGGCAAGTTTTAATCATGATAAGAGTAGGCATTTCACCTTTAAACAATTTTAAAAAGCATTGGTTTAACACAGGAGATAAGACTGGAACATGCAAGCTCTGTAAGGGTGTGATTCAAGACATTAAGCACACTCCATGCGTCTGTCCCAGTAAGCAAGTGACAGAGGATATGCATCATTTTCTAGAACCTTTGTGTTTTAAAAATAATGTATTTAAAGTCAATGCTCTGATTACCTTAGGGAAGCCACCGCCTGGTGAATTTGTGTGTTACAATCTGTATACATTTTGTTAATCGTTTTTACCTATGTATTAATAATATGCTTGTACAGAGGCTATCACATCCTTTATTGGTCCTTTTAATTGATTATTTATAATTGTAAACATTGTTGATCTCTGATGAAATCTATATCAATAAAAAATGAACTAAAGTTGATGGAGGCACCGAATAAAGTAACTCACCTGCCTCCACCTGCATGGTCTCCTCGTTTCATTGTGGCTAGCAGGCAACGCAGCACATAGCTATGCCTTCACCCTTACTCATTTTTGATTACTGTACTGTTCGTCATTCCCATTGGCTAACTCTCCAAAATTACAAAAGCTGCACATACATTTAAAAAGACTAGGACATGGGATCTATATGGGGAGGAGTGGCCCAGTAAATTGACGAAGATCTGGGAGCCATGGTGGAGATACTATGCCATGGGCGAAGTGGATGGAATGAAGAGTCTTGGAGAGTCCATCACTTATGACTTGTCTCTTCACTGCAGTCATTCATGATGTGTGCAAGAACTCTGAATCGCTGACACCCTGCCCTGAAAATCAAATAAATCTAGACATGCGTGGAATAACCTTTGCATGAAATTGCAAATCATCAAACAGCCAACTGATAATGTTTTTGTGACAATCTATAGTAATAGTGTGAAAAAATAATTACCAGTAGAAAAATTGAGTGCCTTATTTGGGTTGGCATTCTTTTTTTAGAATAAATAACCAGAAGTGTAATGCACTTTGCTGAACTATGCATAGTATATGTAAAGTAGTATATGTATGTTTTACCATAGGGGCCCAAAGGAAACTGGAAAACATGAGGCACTAAATTATATCACAAAGGTATCTATAGAAACAGCATGTAAATTAAAACAATAATGTCCCATTGAATTACTGCTTATTTTCTAAAGTGCTTATTCACTGGGGGAGACGTTTCTTAAGGAGGGTAGCATATCTTTATTTTTTGCCAACTGAATGGTGCTCATTTGATCTGCATCACAAGGGTGAAAGGCTGAGTACACCCAATGGGATCCAAACCTGTGATCACACATATAAATATATTCCCCTAAAACAGATGCATTCCACCAGTGGTTCTTGGCCTTTTGACTTCTGAGGACCGCCACTTAATGATCACTGGAACCCAGGGACCCTACTGAATTACTATCGTGATCTGGGGACCCCCACTGAGTCATTACTGGAAGCCGGGACCCTGGCCCATCCAATTTCAATGATTTGACCCACAAAACAACATACAAGAAAATACAGAAACAAGCTTTCATCAAACAAATATATAAATTATTAAATATTTTAATTAAAGAAATAATATAAAAAAATATAAAAAAATCTCAATTTTAATGGGATGCTCGGAGCCTTTGTAAATTGAAATGAGACCACTTCATACAATATTTTGTTTGATGCACTTATACGGCTCCCACAAAACAATCTGAGGATTCTAAAATTTTAGCCTCCAATTTCAAATTCCTTCACATTTACTGATCATTATAAAATGATCGATTGTAATTTATACACACTTTATTAACCTGTTAACATTATTTAATTTTCTAAACAGTAGTGGATCCCTGGAGTAGGCTTTGCGGATCTCCACTGGTCCCTGGACCACAGATTAGGAATCACTGCATTTGACCAATGACCTGCTAAACCTGAACCAACATATGTAATCAGAGGAACTAAACACATGATGCAACTTATTTATCTACAAAACAAATTTGAAACAAACTGTCTGGGTGGACAGCTGGACAGAAGAAGGTCATCATATTCAGACCAAGGACTAAAGATAACATATTTCAACAATAGTTGCTAATTCCTACAAGGATGAAAAGAGCATTCCCAAACCTCAAAATAAACAAAGAACCAACTCCATCTCAGATCGCTCTACACTCTTAGGGCACAGATGGGCTACTAACATCAATTTCCACTCCGGTAACGCTTAACAATTGGGATAATGGCTTAGAGTTAGCTCTCAGTCTTTAGAAACAGACATCAGTACATCAAAATGGAAACATTAGGATCCAGCTTCTTCCATCATCTTTGTGGGTCTTCGGGGAACAGCACTGTCACCCTTGGCCTTGGCAGTTCAGGCTGGACTGTTCCCATGAGGTACAGGGTCAGACTGATTTGCATATGGCCATGTCTGAACTGGGGTGGCAGAGTGAGCTAAAGAATGATGATGGATTAAACCCAGATCAGTTGACTGGGGGTGAGCGCTTGCAATGTGCAACACTCCGTCCATCATCCCCTTTGGTTTTAACCATGGCCTTTAATCTGTCCAAGGTTCTTGAACAGAAGCCAGCAGGGATCCTGCCACTGGACTCCTACTGAGAACACCAACACGGAAGGGAACTCAGTACATCAAAAAGCCCACCATTGTCAGTGGCCAAAAACATCAATCTGGTGAGAATCTGCCCCTATCTCCTAATGACAACTCTTTACATGAACGTTGACCACACAACAGACACACCTTTCTCCCCAACTCCACCCCCATCCCCGTGACAATTTAAAACTCTAAATTCAAACCAGGCTCAAGGCTGTGAACCTGGACTAATTATGTGGCCCCTATTTGGCCTTCACCATACCTTTATATCCCACACAGCTATTGAACGTACAAGCAGCCTTGTTCCTACATAGCAATATGCTGAAGGTCACACCTTGCAGGTGTTGTTGTGATATATCTGTGAAGATGCTTTACACTTTAATAATATGTTGTGTATGATTTGTAGTGAATTTTGTACCAAAATGTGGCTACTATTCAATCAAATACGGGAACGACATAGGTCACAACATTCAGTTACTATTTTTCTAAGAATAATTTAT
This sequence comes from Lissotriton helveticus, assembly GCF_964261635.1. Taxonomy (NCBI): domain Eukaryota; kingdom Metazoa; phylum Chordata; class Amphibia; order Caudata; family Salamandridae; genus Lissotriton; species Lissotriton helveticus. The sequence goes on from NC_136072.1 coordinate 268,325,174, forward strand.
CAGTATTTTTAGGGCATACACATGTATCCATTTGCAATATAGAATTGGTACTGTACAGAAACAGTTGTCATTGAAACTGTAATCATTTTAGAAAGCACCTCTCTATCAGCAAATCACTCCTGTGTAAGGCAATCTGGTAACGATCTGCACATCAGAGAGCACATGACGCTTGCAGTTGCAACTAAAAATATGTAGATTCTATTTATCTTTTAATAAAAAAAATGTTTTAACAAGAAACTCAAAATGTTATCGAAAAATGCATCTCTTTAACCAAACCCATTGGTTATTAAAAAGCATACAAAAAGACAAACAACACTGACAGTCATCAACATCAAATAATGACACCAGAATGCAAAAGTTTACGCGGGCCATGAAGCTTGTTTGAGTGCTAACAATATCAACCACGCACCATATGGGAGGCATGATGCTATTATTATACACCAATCATTTTAGGGAAAACTGAGAACATGTGTTTTAGCTACTTGTGAAATCAACTGAACTCTCCCCGCGTTAATTTTTCACACATTTTTCTAAAGCTTTAGTTATTTTCGGCACAACGCACTCCCATTCCACAAGGCGCAGTTTCTTGTTTGGAATGTTTCAAATCACTATGGTGTGAAAAATGTGTGTTTTCTACCAAGAAAGATCTTAAATATTAATGCATCTATGGTGACTTGTTCAGTGATATGGCCTGGTATTTTGCAACAAAATAAAGGTATTTTAGTATTTTAGATATGATTGTGAAACCCCCCCAAACAGAGCTACTTTTGTTGATGGAAGTACTATCACACACATTGGTTGTTGCCAAAGAAACTACCTGGTCCCTATATTACTAATTTAATATTGAACTCTAAAAGTTTTTCCAGTGCCTTAAGAGTCTACACAGACCGGCGGCATGAGTGCAAACTCAGCCCTCTGTATGTTAACTTGGAATTATCATCTGTGTGTTTCAAGTGGGATAGGTATGCCCAGACATGGGGCCCATGCTCACTGTGTCACTTGAACCAAGTTAGACCCCCGGCTGATGAGCCCATAACTAGGGTGAAACTGGTCCTGAGTTGCTTGTGTTCAGGTTGAGGGAGGACCTGGCTTGGCAGATCCAGCTGGACTGTTCCCTTGAAGAACAAGCTCAAGACTGATTTGCATATGGCTGGGTCCAAACTGAGGAGGCATGTTGAGCAAAAGAACCATGGGTTGGAGTGCGCACCCCGAGTGATTGACAGTGGTTAGACTTATTACAAGCAGCCTCCCATCACCTTTTGTGTGTTTCTTGGAATTATAATCTACAATAGCTGCTTTCAAGCTGCCACTTAGGCTCCTCATTCTGAGGCCATGGAAACACAGATGAGGTACTTGCCCGCCAACAATTAGCGAGAACGTGGGTGTGGCATTTGAGAGCACTATTAACTCAAAATCCAGATTTGAACATAATGAAATGCAGAATAATATTAACTATTGACTCAAAATTCAAATGTTAACATAATGAAATGGGGAATAATTAAGTAATCAAATGAGTTTTTGGCCATTTCAAGGTGTGCAACTCTGTGCATTGTTTGCCTACAAAATGTTTGCAAGGCTTCAAAATGTTTGGAAGCAAACAGGACAGATTTCAATAATTTATGTAATGCTTGCAATACCAAATTGGGTGCAAAGTCCAGTTTGTGCCCAATTCTAGTTTGCATGGCCCTCGGGAGGATATCCTAAATGTCTATTGACAAGATGCTCTGTGGTACTTACTTGAATTCAGGGCCACTGCCCACAAAGAGGCCAAGAGAGGCCCAACTGTATTTCTCATCTGAAAGAGTCCACCTCCCTACAGTCCAGTCAACACACACAACCACTTTTATGAACTTTGAATATTCTGTGCAGGACCCTCAGTCTAGATATGAAGAAGAATTTATGCCAGAAACTGAAGGAAAGTTTAACTACTATGCCCATTTGTGTTCTTTCAAATATTCTATGGCTGTCTCTATATATTGTATTCTACTGTGATTTACACATTGTTACTAATCCTACATCCTTAAGACAACATGGGAACAAGAAGAGACACATTTTCCCTAACACTTGGGGTCAGACTCATTCTTGTATCTGGGCTTGGACAAGTGTACATATGGAATTTCTCCATCAGCAATGGTACAGACCAGCTGGTTCACGAATCATCTCAGAGGACAGGATCAAAAGTACACTTGAGTAAAATATATTATCCTAGGTCTAAGTCTGTTTTGAAGTACCATGATCAAGCGAAAGCCCAATAATCTCAGACCCCATCAAAACCACCAGGAAGATAGCCCATTTGAACTTTATTTTAGTGTCTATTTTTGTGCAAAAGGAAAAGCCTGTGCCCGGTACCTATTAATGCCCCATTATCTTCAAGTGATGGAGTTAAAAATGAATGAGCATGAACAGTTTGCCATAAAATTCCAGGTTTTGTAAGAGATACATAAATGTTACCCCTCATTTAGATGGAGCTTACAGTACAGACAGTAGACATATTATACCAATCTATCATACTCATGTTCCAGAATCCAGACACAGTGCTGATAATATCATGCAAAGCTCTAACAATGTAGACGATGAAATTGCTCCACAAAAGTAAAGAATTATGAGTGGTACCAGGAACTGACTGCCCATTGACACCAGTTAACCAAAACCAGCAATACGCTTTCTCACGGTATCATGGACTCTTCGTGAAATGCCAGCTTAAATACATTTCTAACATCATTTCCGTTTACCTGGAACATCAACTTGTCCATTCTGAAGCTTTAGACATTTTGCGATGAAATACTCATATTGTATTTTGGTTAAATAAGCCCTATTCCTACAAAGTGAAGATTATCATTTTCATACACAAAAACGGTATTGTTTTACCCAAAAGGCATTTTTTAATATTATGTGGACTGCAGCCTTTGGTCCCCAAACATCTGGTTTTTTTTCAGCAAGCCCTGACAAGTATTATTTTCAAGCATGGACAGATTCTGCCTTTTTGTCATCAAATACCACAGATGTCAATTAAATGGTGGATATTCCCACCGCACTTGTGGCAGGATTAGCAAGAATTATGACAAGAGCAGCACAATAAGGCAAAGATGGGCACCACTGTGCCAGTGCCACCATCATACAATGGTACACACAGCATGATTGAATCTTCTCTTTGGTCCAGTCCCCCAAGTTGTTGACAATCTATGCTCTATATTGATATGCATGAGAAAATATTCCATGAAAACTGATATAGGTTGCATCCCATTGTGAGTAGACAAAGCATTGGGAAACCCTTCTCTATGGAATATTTTCTTCTTGATCCATTGATGCAAATCTCCAATCCCCAGCACACCTTTAACATCTTCTCTAAAACTTGATCCTGATTAACAGCTCTCTTCACACCACTGCAGCCACCACTCCTTCACTTACTCTACAGAAACAAATGCTCACAGATGAGCAAAGACATTCTTCATCACTTCCTCGCCTTCCTGTTTCCTTTCATGTCATCTTCCACATCTCATAAATAACCAGTTCCCAGATTCTCATTCCTAACACATGTTCCGCTTTGACGTTACGGCCTTGCAACTGCATAACAAGTCTACAGATTTTGCTCAAAATGTTTTCTATACCTTTTTCACTAATGTCTCCATGAAAAGCATAGCAACTATTTTGATAATGATGTTGGTCCCACAAAACAAACTCCTGTATTAGGCTGTACCACTGCAGAACATCTTTCTCTATAATGAAGTAATTAGGTGCCACACTCCTCAATTCCCAATTGCACATGATTTAGCTTCTGATTCATTCAAATCAAACCTTCCGAGTCCTTCAACCCTATACACCAAACCCACAGAAACTAGTATCAATAACCCTAATGCTGGTGCAACCAAGAACAAACCTATCAAGTTTGGGGGCCTTTCATATGGCTTCTTTACCATATTATATACCTGCTATTAGTCCTCAGTGTCATTGTTTTAGCAATAATATTCACAAAATGTCTGACAAATTTAGATTGGAGTGCTATAAATCCACGAAAGGCCAGACTCCACCCTAAGTACTGGTTGTATTGTCTCACTTTATTGTGTGAACCAAACTATTTTCATTCAAATCCCATTCTCACTTATCTCATGTTCAAGAAACTCTACGACCAAGCTTCTGAATTTATCTTTACTTTGATTTTGTGTGAGCATTTCAAACTGAAAAATTCTTAGATCTTGACCCAAACATGCAGCTAGTTCAGCTATGTCTAACCTCAGTGTCATAATATCAAACACATCTGATAGATCTCAAAACAAATTATACATCAACTGCTCAAAAATAAAGATGGCCATCACCAGACCAGTTGTCTTCTATAATAACTGAAAAGCTCCTTCTGTTGCTTTGAAAAATCCAGATACAACCATATGTGGTGGTAGTACAACATCAGTTGCAGCACTGTGAATACTTATTTCAATTGTTTTTTCACATAGCACATACAGACAACTACATGGTAATAATTTATCATAATTGTGGCAGACTGACCCATATATGCCTCATGGTCAGAGGAGGACTTTTATTTTAAAGTAAATCATTGTACAGTTCCACCAACAACATATCCATTACTTCACCAACTGATACTCTAGTGCTGTGGTCTGCACAACTTGTAGGATTCCCTAATTTGGCCTGAAATGCACATGAAATGTGCTGATTCTGCACTGTGTCAAATATATAATTCTCTCAGGGCTGTTCTTTCGACTCACACAGTCATGCTGACACAATAACCCTGACACTCCACTTCATAGATACCTACACACATACATGCTCACACTGACACACACTCATTCTTACACACACACACACACCAATATTATTCTGCTGACTATAAGAAGGCAACCTAATACAGTGCGTCTCATTTTACTGTGCTCATACGCAGGTAATGGTAATCATACGCAGTGTGGGGGGCGGAGCTTGCTCCCGACCGAGATGGCCGCTTGAGCCCTGTGCTCCGTTTAGTCGTCAAACTATCCTGCAATTATCCAACAGTATTTTTAAACTTTATTACATTTTGCCAGAGAATCGACCGTCGGAAAGTGAGTGAGAGCAGCTGCCCCGACTTTGACCAACATCCGACTCGCCATGCCGAAGAAATTGCTGTTGGAGGCAGGGCGGCACACGGGCTGGTAGTCCCCGGGCTCGTGTGACAACCGGGGCGGGCCTGTGCCAATCGGAGTGCGACCCGGCCTGCTGCGGCTCTAAGGTTACGGAAGACTGCAGAGCTTGCTGTGTGGATAGCCGATTGCTGCCGAGCCTGCAGTTTGGGAGCGGCGCGTGACGTAACGTCACAGCAGAGGTCGGGAGAGACGGTGGAGCGATGGTGGAAGCGCGGCCGGTGGGACCGGATGCTGCGGCGCTCCTGGTCGCGCGGCCCTCTGTCATAATTGGCAGCTCTGTGGTGCGCTCTGGCTCTGCGGAGGGCGCGGAGCCGTATGGACCCCGAAATAAATGTGCCTGCCCACAACCGTATCTTGGGTGATTTACTGCGAGGATATTTTGAACACCCACAGGCAAGGATCCGCCATCTTAATGCGGTATGGCTGAGTGTGTGGACACCTCTATAGGGTATGAGTGCCACTGCTGCTTTCAGAGGCTAGTGTTTTGTCCCTCCCTGGTGAAAACACAGCGGTGTGCCCCCCACAGTGAGGAATAATACGCAATTGGGCGGATCGCCCTGTCAGCGATGGGCTTTTAGCGGCGGCTGGGAGGCTGATGAAAGGTTTGTTTTGAATCCCGAGAAGGGACCCCTGCCGAGGTGATCTGTCTGACGGCAGAGGAGCAAGTGGAGTGGTCTGGCGCCATGCAGCTGTGAGCTCCCTGGAGAGCGTTAATTGCTCAGAAGATGAATGTATGGAAGTGCTGTGCCAGTAACAGGAGCAGAGCTGGAAGACAGAGCTCTTTCTAAGGCAATAGATACACAGACCGGGACAGTGCATGGATACTGGTGAGGTGACATCACATTGCGAGGGTTGCCTTGGAGGGGTGTAATTGCAATCACACTGCGGGACGCAACAGCTGCGGGGTGATATCAAGCACTTCCTGGTTGGCTCCAAATCCCAAACGCATTCTGGCTTCTTGGGGTCCCACATGCGTTCACGCTCTAGGAATCGGAGGGGCTGCGGCTGGAGACAGGAAGGGTCCCACACAGATAGGACGGACTCTACGAGGGACATCCATGAAGACAACTGGATCACGCATACGGCGGCCATTGGAAGAGTGCAGTGAGTGCCTAGACAGCATTGCAGCCAGGGATCGGTAGCAGATTCTGGCCAATAGCGAACATGGGCAGAGGGGATAAAACGCAAACTAAACTCTCCTTCGAACAAAAACGCTCTAAATCACATGACGTCATTACGGAAGAGGTCTCAAGAATGCACACTCCCACGGGCGACGATGCTGGCATGGACATCCGCAGCATGCTTCTGTCCATGGAAAAGAGCTTGCAAAAGCGGCATCACCTCACTGGGCAAGAAGATGGACGCCCTCTCCTACAGGATGGATAGAATGGTAGAGCGCCTGGATAAACATGCAGAACGCCTAGACATGTCTGAGAGGAGACTCACGGAGGTAGAAGAGGCACACACCTCGCTGGACTCAGAGCACAAACAACTTGGCAAGGTTCTGCGCGTCCTGTAAGATAAAAGAGAAGATTTAGAAGCCCGTTCACGTCGCTGCAATGTAGGAGTCACTGCCTGCCGGAGACGACTCCCACTCGAAATATGGAGCAATTCATAGAAAAGCTACTAGTCACTCTCTTGGGCGACGGTGTTTTCTCTACAATGTTTGTGGTAGAGCGGGTGCATCGAGCCTTGGGTCCCCGACCTCCTCCGGGACCCCCACCGTAACCAATAATTGCAAAACTACTCAACTACAGAGACAGGGATGCTGCGCTCCGTCAGGCACGAGAGAAAAAAGATCTGAGATGTGAAGGCTCTACTATATCATTATATCAGGACTTCACAGTTCGAGTGCAGGAGGCGCACAGACACTTTGTTCCGTTGAAGAAACAGCTACGAGACATGGGCATAGACTACGCCATGCTGTATCCCGCAAAGTTATGAGTTAACAGGCGAGGAAGAGCCCATATCTTCACCGACCCGAAGGCCCTACAGCAAGCATTGAAGGGTTACAATCTACGTGAATCTACGTGATACAAGCGACTCCTGACCCAGCATATGGGCCTGCCACAGTAATAGCACCTTAGTGCACTGGGCTCAGTTCAGGGCTGTGGGACTATGTTGGCGATATGGCATACGTATAAATAATCAGTGAATGTTGTGTAAGAATACTGTACACTCTTAAGGCGACGCAGGTGAGACAGGGAGGAAAAGAGTCTGCGTATTTTTGATTTCTCCTCTGAATTGAGTGACCTCCTCCCACGAGTGTTACACACCAGTGTTGTTATGGGGGGGTGGTTTTATGAGGGGGGTGGCGGGGGGCTGAGTGGGAGTTCTTGGGGACGCTGCGCGACCAAGTTAGGGGAGGTCTGCTGTGGGAGGGAGGAGGGGGGAAGGGTGGTGGTCATTGCATATTGGTTGTTTGGGGGGTTTGTTGTGGTTTTTGAAAATGTACACACAATACACGCGCCTTATAGATTAGGGAACACTGAGAGAACCGGTACTCAGGATGCCGTCACATAGCGAGACCCATGTCCAGAAACCTATTTACTCCCTTAGGGCAATGACTTGGAATATACATGGACTTAATGATTACCGCAAACTACGAAAAGTGCTAAACTACTTGAACAGGCAGAACGTAGATATAGCCTTACTGCAAGAGACACATCTCCCTCAGACGAGCGCAATGTTGCACACAATAGAAGCTTGCTGGGTAACATTAATGCAGCAGGATTCACGACACATGCCAGAGGGGTGTTGACTTGGGTTAACCCTCGCTCCGCACTCACGATGGAGCAGTTGGTATCCGAGGCGGAAGGACGTTTTGTAATATCTAGGTGTCAGGGTAGGGGCATGGACCTAGTAATTGTGAATATTTACGGCCCTAATTATGATTGCCCTGAGTTTTTTGAGAAGTTAGCTACCTTGACGGACCGATTCCAAAATGCCCAGTTTCTATGGGGCGGCAAATTTAATCTGGTTCGGAATCCTGACTTGGACAGATCGGCAGGCCCGATAAGGAGGCCTGCTGCTGCGGCACGGGTGTTAGAGAGAGCCATGGTTGTTAAGGCCTTAAGTGATGTATGTTGTATGCGCAACCACAGTGTGGGGGATTTACGCATTATTCGGCCTACCACAATATACACACCTGCATAAATTATTGGCTGGCCTCCACATCACTGGTAGACCAGGTCCATGGCTGCTTGGTTCTCCCGCGTACACTTTCTGTTCACTCACCACTGCTACTGATTCTAGCCACACCCAAGAAATCCATACCACCATTCACATGGTGCTTTCCACCTTACTCGCTACTTGACCCACTTTTTAAGAAAGAACTTGCAGAAGCCATAGAGACGTTTTTTGTTATCAATATTGGATCGGTGGACAGCTTTCAGACGGTATGGGAGGCTTTTAAAGTATGCATAGGAGGCATCGCTATGTCCAAACATTCGGGAGTGCTCAAATCTATACGGCAGTGGCTGACGGACCTAGAACAAAAACTGAGGGATTTGGAGTCACGGCATGCAGCTACAGGGGACGAGGAGCTCGTTAATGAGATAAAAGCTACGATAGACGTTTATCAAGAGCCCGCTAATAGTAAAGTCAAACACCTGGGCAAGTATGCCACAGCGCGTACATACGGTGAGGGAGAAAGGCCGGGCTCGGTACTTGCACAAATCCTGAAGGCCAAATGTGCAAAACATTAACCTCGGAACTGAGATCGGAGGAGGGAATTCCTAACTGACGAAGCAGAAATGGCTGATCGGTTTAAAAAATTCTATTCAGAATTATACGCTTCCCGTACTGTTGGGGTGGATGGGGAGATACTTGACTATCTGGAACATATAAAATTGCCATTCCTCACAAACACACACAGGGAGTTCCTAATGCACCCAATCAAAAGAGACATAATCATAGAAGCACTGGGAGGAATGAAAACAAAATGTGCCCCGGGGGCGGACGGCCTCACAGTTAATTTCTATAAAACCTTTGTAGACTTGTTACTCCCCCATATCTTTGCATTATTTGATGATATGTGCGTTACAGGCACGATGCCTCAGTCAATGAGAGAGGCGATCATAGTAGCAATCCCTTAGCCTGGGAAACCCCCAGAGGAGTGCGGTTCTTACCACCCCCTTTCATTGCTGAATGTAGATACCAAGAATTTCGCCAAGATATTGGCTAATCGACTGGCCCCACTCTCATCCATATTAGTAGTTCCGGAACAGGCCGGATTCATACCTAATAGGAACCTCACTTATAATATTCGCACAGTGTTTGGTACCATGCAGCATGTCAAGCAAGACATTAAGACGTAGCAATCTTCCTAGATATGGAGAAAGCCTTTGACTCGGTCGAGTGGGCTTTTATGCGGCAAGTGCTGTCTAGGATGGGAATGGGGTCAGTTTTTCTGCAGTGATTGGCATATTGTACAATAGACCATTAGCGAGCATACGGCCAGGTAATTTTGTCACTGATTCGTTTGCCATCTCCAGAGGGACAATGCAGGGTTGCCCACTGTCCCCGATGCTGTATGCCTTGGTCGCGGACCCACTGGCGTGCGCCCTCAGAGAATACCATGGACAAAAAGGCATTCATTTTCCGACATATAAGATAGTTGTTTCTACTTATGCAGACAACACTCTATTGTATGAGCGTGACCCCGCCAATAATCTATCCTTAGTGCTCAGGGAGGTCGTGCACTTCAGGGCATTGTCAGGTTTGGGAGTAAACTGGGCTAAGTCCATTGTGTTCCCGCTCACCCCGGACACGAAACATTTTGAAATGGACTACCGGTTACAATGGTCCACTGACTCTATTCGCTACCTAGGTATTCGGTTACACACAGACTCGGAAATTGTGTTTAGAGAAAATTACGGTACAGAGATAGCTAAATTGTAAGATAACGTTGAGTCTTGGTCCAGACTGCTGCTGTCGCTAATAGGCCGAGTTTCTATCATGAAAATGGTGATTTTGCCCAGGCTGCTGTTCCTTTTCACAAACATCCCATTGGTTCTACTGCGCTCCTTCTTTATTAGACTTAATCAGTTAATGCTGAAATTAGCTTGGGCGAGTAAACAGGCACGGGTACGGTGGCAGGTTCTCACATTGCCATACTCTATGGGGGGCCTGGGCGTGCCAGATTTCGAGTTATATTATAGGGCAGCACAGGGGGCACAGGTACACTCTTGGATTCATGGCGAGGCGGACATTCCGTTCCCTCCGTATGGAAAAATTATTCTCAGACCTACTTCCTCTTCTTGCTACGATATTCGAATTCAGAGACTGCAGAACCAGTATAATAGACTCCCTGGACTCGACCCGCCACGCCTGGCATAACCTCCTACAACAACAGGCGGGAGCCCTGCTGTACTCCCTGGCTATGCCAATCGAATGGACTCTTTGGCTGGCCCCCTGCAGGGATGGAGGGGTTACCCGGGCGCTACACACATTGAACATAGCTACGATGGGAGACCTGTTTCAGGACGGGGTCGTTAAGACTTGGGAACAGGTGTGTGGAGCTGCAGGCGCAAGCACAATGTTAAATCGCTTTCAGTTCCGCAGAGTGCGTAATGCTATGCAAGAGTTGCTGGGGGAGGACCTATGTGAACCCCCCGAGGTGTTGGAACTCTCCTATGTTATTAAAACTAAATCCCCCCGTAAGTTGGTCACCAATATTTATAAAATACCTATGTCTCATAGGGCGAATCGCTACACTGCGGACAGGCTAGCCTGGCAGAGAGACCTACAGATAACAATTGACGATGATATGTGGAATTACTGCTGCATAAACACTAGACGATTCTCCCTACACGGTAGACACAGACTCATTCACTTTAAGTACATTAACAGAGTATATTACACTCCAGAGAGACTATGCAGGTACGGACTTAGAGAGGAAGTGGACTGTGACAGATGCCATTCCCCGGCAGCGGACTTTATGCACTTAGAGTGGCAATGCCCGGGAATATTCTCTTACTTGAAGGCCATTTTCCGAGAATTGAGCAGAATGGTGGAAACCGAGCTGTCGTCTGACCCCGCAGTTACGCTCTTGGGATTGTCCCAAAAACTGCCCAAAGCTTTACCTAGGCTTGTAGATATGGGCCTACTAATCGCGAAGCGTAGAGTAGCAGTATGTTGGATGGGAGGTCCCGTCCCAACGATTCAGCAATGGTCTCACGATATGCTATATTGCTGCACAGACGCGGAGAATTACAGTGAGTTGCTCCCACCATGGAGCCGACCTAAGAATTTTTGGGGGTTATACAGGAAATACATGCTCAACAAGGTTGGGGAGCCAGGAGAGGGGGAGACAGCAGATGCTGGAGAAGGGACTGGGCACCTTGACTCTCCAAACAGCGGTTATCAGTATGAAAGCCAAAAGGCCTTATTCAATGTACAGCAAGGAGAATCGTACTTTTTTTCTTTTCGCAATAAAACTGTTAAAAAAAACAATCATACACATTTTGTGTCTCATTTTACTGTGCTCATACACAGGTAGTTGTAATCATGCACAGTGTGTGTGTGTTTCATTTTACTGTGCTCATACACAGGTAGTGGTAATCATGCACAGTGTGTGTGTGTTTTATTTTACTGTGCTCATACACAGGTAGTGGTAATCATACACAGTGCGTGTGTCTCATTTTACTGTGCTCATTCACAGGTAGTGGTAATCATAATTACACAGAAGCCAATCTAGACGGAAGCTTCATTACTAGTTTATGGACCTATAAGATGACTTACAATATCCTTAAAATGGTATTGCAGGGAGTATTTTGTGCCTTATAATATTTGCTAACATAATAAACCTTACCCCAAGAAAGTAGAATTCTTGATCTCTTGCTCCTTCAAATGACTGAGGAAGGTTGGATATCTGTTAAATAAATGTGGACTCTGTAGTGGGAAATTTTACACATGATTGTACTGCTGGTAATTTGTTGCAAAAACATATGATAAGCATTTTAATATGTCACTCTAACAAAAAGATATAATTCATAAGGTGGGTAAATATGCAGAGAGATTCCCGATGTCTTGTAATGAACTATAGATGTGCAAAAACGTAAACATGCTGCCATGAAGGGCTTCTTTCTGCTAATGACTGTTGATTTCAGAAAAACATTTCAAAATAGCTGAGACTCTAGTTATTGTTATATTTGTTTAAGTAGCAGCAGTAGTTCAGCTCAGTGAGTTACCTTTCACACTGTCTGCTGGCTTTAGAAGAATACATTGTTAATTTACAACTCAAATGTGTTAAGTTATTACTGTTGAGCAACTACATCATTTTCCTATTACAGTCAACTACTGATGTCACAACTAGATTGCAATATGAGATTTAAAGATAGGATTTGCAGGATACCATCTACTTTGAAGCCATTAGAACATTCTTCTCAATGAGGCAGACTGCAGTAATACAAAATGTTGCTTTGGTGATCTTCGATGGCATAAGAGAACCTGGCAGCTTCTCCCTCTCAGTGCCATGGAGAGCCCACATAGTACATGAGTATGCAATACTCATCAACAGCAGAGCTCTGCAGCAGGGAGGGGATTATCTCTACACCCTCTCTAACGCCACAATTTCTCGCTGTCCCATGCTAGATTGATTAACCCTGTGCCTCTACAGGGGACACAGAGGCACAAGGCTAGTGGTTCATATAGTAAGGGATGAAATAAAGGTTGTGGCACACTGAGGCAAAGTGTTGGCAGCTCCAGCGGTCAGTGAAATGCAATTTCATCAGGAACTGAGAGAAGCAGAAGCCAGGTCTCCCCTACCTCACTCCCCCACACTTTTGTCTCACCCTCTCCGGTGCTAGGCCTCATGCGATATTGTAGCCAAATATCATCACCTGACAAAAATATTGTGTCCTAAATATTGTTTGCAAATATATTGTCCCATTAAAGTTAATAATAGGAAATCTACATTCAGTTGGACTACAGTAGTGCAAACAATAATTAGGACACAATATTTTTGTCAGACAACATTTTTGTCTATTATAGTTTAACAAACAACCACTCATGCAAAATAGCATAGCAGTGGGAGGGGCTATGGTTGACATTTCGATTACATACAAGAAATTATAATTAGCTTGCCATTCCACTGTTTTCAATCAAGCAGTCAACTTTCAATGTTCTAATAAGATTCTGTTAATATCATTAATAACTGACCGAAACGTCTCTACCTTTTTGTGTTACAAAACCACACACGTGTCTTTCGTGGAGATAATCTTTTTTGGAAACTAATTGTGTTGGTGTGCACAAAGAAGACACACCATCATATACATAATTGGTGGGTTTGGATAACACACAAATCAATCAGTGCCTTCAGGAGGAAAGGTACATATAAGGATCTCAATAAAAGGACAAGAACCAACTAGCCTTCCCCCAAACACAGTCCAGCCCCCAGCCCAATCTTTCAGCAAGCTGGAACAACATAAAGAACAATTTAATAAAGGGCAGAGAAATGGAGCTGTTTATTTCTTGGAAGCCTGCAATATTTTTATAAGACTGCCCTTAATTGTCTTATTACAGTCGAATTGTAATATCAACAGAAAATGACAAATCTATTCCACTTTAAGAAAGTATTACAGTTGAGTTGTGTCATCAGTGCTCCCTGCCAGCAGCATTATAACTTCTGCTTAAACAGAGAAAGGAAGAACGAGTTTCAGCTCAACTGAACTGTGCATCCCTAATAAGCAGACAGCTGACATTTAGGTATACACCCGTTACGACGCAACTTTTACTCCGCACTACCATTACAACGCGGGCATTACAACGCATGGCATTACAACGCATTGCGCTGGGGGGCGCTCTAGGATAAGAGGTAAGTTTAATTTACTATCCAACACCTTCCCTAGGGTCCACGGGGACTGGAGTTAGAATAGTAAATTATACTTACCACTATCCAGCACCCCAAAGCGCTATGCGTTGTAACGGTATTCGTTGTAAATACCGCGTTGTAATGGTACGCGGAGTAAAAGTATGCGTTGTAACGTCATACATCCGACATTTAGGGCTGCCTTTTAACATTTTTCAGATTACAGTTTAATAAATGAAAGCATAAATCTATCTGCATGTTATATATATATATATATATATATATACATACATACATATATATATATATATATATATATATATATATATATATATATATATATATATATATATATATATATATATATATATATATATATTACCTACTGGCGGTCGCCAGTAGGTATATATAGTTAGGATTTTTTCTCTATGGGTTTTTTGAAAATTCTATGTCTAATAACTTTGGCGTTTGTGGACGGAATTGGCTGAAATTTTCAGGAAAATGGCACATTTTGTTTCTGAGCAGCCCCTGAAAATTTTGGGGGGGTTCGTCAAGGGGGGGCCGAGAAAAAAGGGGGGTCCCAAAACGCGTTTTTCCCATGTTAATTTCCATAGGGCGGTTGGCCTCACTTTTAGCCCGAACGGCTGAATGGATTTGCACGAAACTTGGCAAAATTGTAGGGACTGGTAGCCCGATGTGCCTTTTGTAGGTCTCAATATATGTGCTCCAGTGGATTTTGAGAAATTAACGTTTAAAAAAAGATATATATCTGTAACAGCGGACTGGGCAGCGGCCCAGGACGCGTACTTTTCGCGCAACGGAGCTTTGTGAAGCGAAGCTGATTGGTTCTCCGGCGTCTGTCAACATTCCAAACAGTCCGTAGCGGCCGCCATCTTGTCTCTCGGTAGGATCGAGAGACAAGAGGAGGCCAAAGCGAAGGGGCAAATGACCATAAGGGGGCATAGTAGATCCTCCTTGACCTCTTAGGTTTGATGTGGAGGTTTTAAAAGGGCCCCGCGGGGCAAAAAAAAATAATAATAATAATAATCGAACGGCTGTATGGATTTGCACGAAACTTGGCAAAATATTACGGACTGGTAGCCCGATGTGCCTTTGCTAGGTCTCAATATATGTGCTCCAGTGGATTTTGAGAAATTAACGTTCAAAAAAAGATATATATCTGTAACAGCGCTCCGCTTCGCGTAACGGAGGTTTGCGAAGCTGATTGGTCATTCTGTCACTGGGCTATAGTTGGGCTACATCTGGCTGATATTTGGGCTACATTTGTTTTTTTGTGTGTCTGGCGGCCATCTTTGGGCTACATTGGGCTACATTGGGCTTCATTGGGCTACATTGGGCTACATTTGGGCTCCAACATATATATAGGCCAATGTAGCCCAATATATATTTTTCAAAGTTAATTTTCGTAAAAACCACTGGAGCATATATCTTGAGACATAGCAAAGGCACATCGGGCTACCAGTCCCTACAATTTTGCCAAGTTTCGTGGAAATCCATTCAGCCGTTCGAGCTAAAAGTGAGTCCAACCGTCCTATGGAAATGAAGGAAATGAATGGGTAATTTGTAATTAGCAAATAGCTCATCGCAAACTAGGAATGGTAAAGAATCGCTATTTATTCCTTAAAGTTCGCTATTTAGGAAATGCAAAAAACTTTGATGATACATATGGCGGTTCATCTCTAACAAGATAAGAAGCATAGGGATACATTTATGATGACTGGCGCATCACCAGGGATGTGTTAGTCATTCTGTGCCGCTGTTCCGTCACCTATGGTGTGCTGCATTTACAATGCGGCGCATCATGGGGCAAAAACAGCACAGATGCGTGATGTATCTGTGCCGTAAAGGTGGCGCATTGCTGGAGTTGTATCGCAAGTGTGATGAAGCTCCAGCAAGGGTCGGGGGTGCCCCTGTCGCAGGGTTTCTGTTCTCACACAGAACTGTGGACAGAGGATTGGAACCTCGGCGAATTAGGGTGTCCCAAAACTCACGTTAGTAATCAAAAACTGCTTAGCAAGCTAGGTACAGTGTCACATTGGATATAACAAACTCTCAATGTTTAGACAATCCAGAATATGAACTTATAGTACCTCAGGATACGTGGAACTCATGAACAGTCGGTCGTTATATATTTCTTAGAAACCAGAACATGGAGTTAAGAAGAACACATGTGTATTTGAAATGTTTATTTACTAATGCCGTCTTCTCAGGCGTAGTATCTTAGATTATACAAGTACACATATTATCAGTAGCAAAATTACCAGCATAGTCAATAGTACATAAAAAGCGAATGGTGACAGTATGTTAACATGCTGTAAATGAATAAGAGTTAGCAACACTTATAAGCAGCCGCGGGCCGTGGAGGGAGTTACGGTGGGGCAGGGAGGCGGGGAGGGGGAGGGGCAGGGTAGAGAGGGCTCCACCCTGCTTCTCCCCCTCCCCGCCTCCCTGCCTCACCGTAACTCCCTCCACGGCCCGCGGCTGCTTATATCTCACCCTCCCTAATACACATATTATATTATTTGCTAAGAAGGTCTCTTTGTGTTGGTTTAGGGCGTGCCCATACTTTAGTGTCTTAGATTTGAAGGAATCACATCAGCATACACCAGCTCTCTCTTCATGTGAACCGCATCAACTGTTGTGTATGTGTGTTCGGCAAAGCAATATAAAACCCGCCTCATGCCCAGAATTGGCAGAAGTTGCACTTATGTTATGAGTATGAAGTCGTGGAGATCAGACCTCATAACAATTCTGTATCGTGTTGTTCTTGAAACTTTAGCACTCGCTGTACAGATATAGTTTAACAAGCAAAGCAGATAGTAGAGCAATAACATATTATTCTCATGTAAACCACGATGAACTACTAGGTGGAAAGCTAAAGCAACAACTAAGTGTCGTGTGCAGAAGTTGCAAAAAAGGAAAAATGGCGTTTAAACCGGTAATGAGCCCATGCTAACTTAACACGGTGTAAAGATATCCAGGACCTAGATGACACCTCCCCATGATCCGGAAACGAACTGAATAAGATAATAGAAGTGCCAGAACATGGAGTTAAGAAGAACACATGTGTATTTGAAATGTTTATTTACTAATGCCGTCTTCTCAGGCGTAGTATCTTAGATTATACAAGTACACATATTATCAGTAGCAAAATTACCAGCATAGTCAATAGTACATAAAAAGCGAATGGTGACAGTATGTTAACATGCTGTAAATGAATAAGAGTTAGCAACACTTATAAGCAGCCGCGGGCCGTGGAGGGAGTTACGGTGGGGCAGGGAGGCGGGGAGGGGGAGGGGCAGGGTAGAGAGGGCTCCACCCTGCTTCTCCCCCTCCCCGCCTCCCTGCCTCACCGTAACTCCCTCCACGGCCTAATACACATATTATATTATTTGCTAAGAAGGTCTCTTTGTGTTGGTTTAGGGCGTGCCCATACTTTAGTGTCTTAGATTTGAAGGAATCACATCAGCATACACCAGCTCTCTCTTCATGTGAACCGCATCAACTGTTGTGTATGTGTGTTCGGCAAAGCAATATAAAACCCGCCTCATGCCCAGAATTGGCAGAAGTTGCACTTATGTTATGAGTATGAAGTCGTGGAGATCAGACCTCATAACAATTCTGTATCGTGTTGTTCTTGAAACTTTAGCACTCGCTGTACAGATATAGTTTAACAAGCAAAGCAGATAGTAGAGCAATAACATATTATTCTCATGTAAACCACGATGAACTACTAGGTGGAAAGCTAAAGCAACAACTAAGTGTCGTGTGCAGAAGTTGCAAAAAAGGAAAAATGGCGTTTAAACCGGTAATGAGCCCATGCTAACTTAACACGGTGTAAAGATATCCAGGACCTAGATGACACCTCCCCATGATCCGGAAACGAACTGAATAAGATAATAGAAGTGCCATCTCATGAGAGCAGATTGCAAGTTTATATGTGGACGGTCCGCAAGGTAAAGCATTAAAAACTAGGAAAATTTAATGCTAAAGAAAAATAAAACAGCCAAGTACTTTATCGAGTCTTAAGCCAATAGGCAAGGTAAATAATAAAAACTTGACAAATAAGTCAATGAATTGTCAATGAAATGCTAGTACTCAGCATATCAAACATGAAAAAGGTCTATGACATAACTGTGTATGCAAAATAAGCTGCAACAGCCTCCAATAGGAAGTCATCGTCTTCATCCGAAAACAGTTCAGCCATCCAATTTAAAAGCGGAAAAGAACATACGTGCTCTCCCAGCACCGGATCCTCTATCACCATCAGAGGACAGCTCGGTGGGTTTTCAAGAAAGCTCTGTTCCAAGAAAGACTGTGCTGCCGCCAGTAAATTCCAGGGACCAAGTAGTCCATGCATCAATGCCACAGCCATAATCCTTTCGCCAGGACAAACCAACTCGTGAGTAATGATAGGAGTCATCAGCTGATTAAAGTCGACGTCAGGAGAAACCGGTCCGCAGAGACACAAATCAATGGCCCAATCGAAATCACAGGTCAGGCAGTGAAATACAGGCTGGACACAGGTGAAGTAGGAGAATCGAAAAGATAATCCATATGCCGTGCTTAATATCGCCAACGGCATTGTGCCATAATATTCTAGCATGCGATTGCGGAACAGTGTCAGCAGCTGCAGGGTGGGAGGTTGCATAGGAGGGACATCCATATTTAAAAATGTAAAAAAGCACAAGAGCGTCCGCTGGTAATGCAAGTAAAAATGCCAATCCACGAACCAGAGTGGAGAAAATAGAATGAAAGGAAGCAGGGATGACTCCAAAGATTTTCTCAAATGAAGTCACGAGACCACTGGTAACAACTTTAAAAAAGTGCGCCAGGGTTTTTGTGGAGGATGCGTTAAAGATAGTCGGAAACATCTTGCTGAAATTGAAAGGCAAATCTGAATTGAAAAGTGTGTGCACCTCTGTATGGGTGTTCGCTATGTGAAGCACGAAAGTTTCACGGGCCGAACTCAAGGCCACCTCTCTCTGAGACAAAAGAGCTCTTATTCTTGCCATGCCGTTGAAATCTGTCCCAAGGTTGGTATTTGTGGCCAGATTGAAAACTCCCTATGTTCATGTGTGGGAGGAAATGGAACATTTCTGCAGCCAATAACCCGTTCACTTACTGTTACGATAAAAGGAATACTTTTAATTAACTCAGAACAATCTTCATTATTGAGCATCAAATAACTACTATTTGCCAACAACTTGAACGTGGGGATGATAGCAGGAACTGGCGTGCCTTGCAACACGCAAGCCATATTTGGTCGGTGTTTGTTGCATGAACCGTGTAACTGTATGTGCCTACACATTAGTGAATGATCTGGCGTCTCAGTGCATTCCTCTCCATTCAGATAAACTTCTTGATCATCTTTGAAACATCTGTATGTGTATGGAAGCGACCAGACCTCATGAAGAAAAGCACTACCTAAAGGTTCATAACGACCTATTGGTATATATTTCATACAATTTGAAAACTTATATAAAGCAAAAGGCAGCGTTATTAAACCGTGGATAAGGCACGTTGCCAAAAAACCCGCAATCCTCTGCTGATGATGTCACTGAGCATGTCATGAATGATGTAATATGTGACATCATCAGCAGTGGATTACGGGTAATAGTATCTCTAGTTTACTCCCCTATAGCTGTCTTTCTTTTAACATAAGTGTCTGTTTCCTTCCCTTATACTTACTGTTTTTGGTTCGCTTCCAGTTCGCGTACCGGCGAGCGAACTGGGAAGCGAACTAAGAGAAATAGAGGTTGGCACAGTTCCAAATATTGTACCAATTTTTTAATAACGGGGAGGTAGTTCTGAAAAGAACTTTTTTTTTTATTGTTTTTGTTGTTTTATATTTTTTTTATTATTTTTCGGAACATTTTTTTACTTTTTTTGAATTTTTCTGAACAGTTTTATATTTTTGGGGGTTTTTCTTGGAGGGGGCAATGAAAACGATTCATTGTAAAGGGCTCAACAGGAGCAACAAAACAAAAAAAAAGTATTTATTATTTTGGGCGTTTCGTACAAACTTGCATATGATAGTCAATAGCTCTGTTGATCAGAGTGATGCTTCTTTCTCCGTAGCAAATGAATCCATCGCAATATACGCAGATGTGTTTTACTTCACCAAATCTCATTTGTATATTTGGCACCATCTCCCTGCCCTCTGGTCCCGTTACTTCCGGTACAGCAGATCTTCTGGCCATAATAGGGAGATTATCTAGGTCGTTCCGAAACTGTGCAGCACTGTAGTTGTTAGGATGCCACCTAGTCATATGGCGATGCATTGTGTAGTTTCCGAAACTGTATTTTTTGTCGGTTCCTCTGGACAGTCTATCTTGACATATAAGGCAAGTTACGTATCTTGCATTTACTTTTTTCTGACCTTTGGGAATTTTAAAAAATTGCCAAATGAAGTTTTCTTTCCGGTGAGACGTCCTGGGCTGCTCAGGCAAAAACTGCCTCTCTTCCTGCTCTTCCTCTTGTTCTTGTTCTTCTTCTTCTTGCTGAATTATAACTTCAGCAGGTGGTCCTCTCTTCCTTGGAGGTGGTGGGGAAGCACCAGCTGAAGCTACTAAAGAAGCCATTGCTCAGTGATCACAAAGGGTCTTTCTCTCACAATGATGAAAGTCAGAGTGAGGAAAGAAGGAGGGATTTTCATCATTTGGGAAAAACAAGAGTTCTCAACCAATCAAAAGTGTTCATTTTAGATTATATGACCTAGTCTTACATCATTAGGAAACCAAAAGTGAAATGAACCAATGAAAAGTGTTATTACCAAGTCACATGACTTGCTGTGTTTACGTTAAGCGCTTTGCAGGGCCTCCCGGTTTGCTTCCAGAAACCTGCGCTTTGCGACTCGCTTCGCGTACCAGTTCGCTAACGTAGCACGTCATATGACGTATCACGCGAGAACGTGAAACGTCATGCGGACGGGAGGCGTCACGATGTTGTTTTCTAACGCGGCACTTGCGGTAAAGAAACGTTTACCGGCTCGCGGTCTATTTCGCGGCATCAAGGTCAGCTAACGGGAAGCTTCCCGATTCGCGAAGCGGGAACGAAGAAAAAAAAATATTAAAAAAAAAAATTATTCATAAACATATAAAATATATTTTTGGATTTAAAGAAGAATACATTTTACAGCTACAGATATTAGCTGTTAAAAAACCAATGAAATTCACAGAAAAAACCATAGGTTATAGACCATATATAGTTAGGAATTAGCATTTACAAAACCTTGAAAATTCACTGAAAAAACCATAGGTTATAGACCATATATAGTTAGGAATTAGCATTTAAAAAAACTTATTTTACTCACACAAATCCATTGAAATTCCATATATAGTTAGTTGCACTAACTATATATCGTGCACCCGCAATCCACTGCTGATGATGTCACATATTACATCATTCATGACATGGTCAGTGACATCACTGATGACATCACTGATGACATCTCAAATGACATCACTGATGACATCACTGATGACATCTCAAATGACATCACTGATGACATCATGACACACCAATACCAGTTACTACATACGCACTCACTGATTCCTACGTCTACACACACATTCACTCATTCACCCATACAATGACTCATACATACAGTCACTCATTATTACAACACTATCATATGCACTCATACACCTATGCAGACAGTCACACACTGCCACTCATCCATGGAGTTACTCACACACCAAGTCAGTCCTGTAAAGAATCAATCACACTTCCATTTCTTCATCTATACAGTTAAACACAGAACACCATACTTCAGTGACATCACTGATGACATCACTAATGACATCTGAAATGACATCACTGATGATATCTCAAATGACATCACTGATGACATCATGACACACCAATACCAGTTACTACATACGCACTCACTGATTCCTACGTCTACACACACATTCACTCATTCACCCATACAATTACTCATACATACAGTCAGTTATTATTAGAACACTATCATATGCACTCATACACCTAGTCAGTCCTGTGAAGAATCAATTACACTTCGATTTCCTCATCTATAGTTAAACACAGAACACCATACTTTTCACACATATACTAACACATACTTACTCTCTTATACAATCACTGATACAAGTACACATTGATATGCACAGAGTCACACACCTCCCAGCCAGCCACACACACACTCAGTCTTCCATACATCCACTCATTCTTCAATATGTAAAACGTATTTAAACTTTACAAAAACACACAGACACTAGATGATGTCATCAGTGATGTCATTTGAGATGTCATCAGTGATGTCATCAGTGATGTCACTGACCATGTCATGAATGATGTAATATGTGACATCATCAGCAGTGGATTGCGGGTGCACGATATATAGTTAGTGCAACTAACTATATATGGAATTTCAATGGTTTTGTGTGAGTAAAATAAGGTTTTTTAAATGCTAATTCCTAACTATATATGGTCTATAACCTATGGTTTTTTCAGTGAATATATATATATATATATTAGATATTAGATATATATAGGATCAAGAGACCAAAGATTTGGGTCGGCTATGGGAAGAGTGATGTTGTGACCATGTATATCAGGAATAAAACACTCTCGGTTGCAGGTTAAAAGGATATTAGAATCCTTGGTTATTTATAATATCTTTTGAATTTTAAGTAGAGAGTACTGTATCCCTTTTATGAATGCTGATGTATGTATATGTGTAATATCAATCCAACAGACACTCTGAGAGTGGTTGTCAGCATAAATGTGTCTCTCAGCTGTTTCATCGAGATACTTTAAGCTGCAACTCGTCCTAGTCAGCATCCAGCAAAACGTAGGAACCCATTTGCTTGTTTTCCTGGCATTCTCGGCTGATTAAACTAGTAAATGATGCCCAGTCACACTTTTAGTGAAAGGAGTGATTCCTACCACCTATATTCACACAGAACACATTGTAGGGATATTTAATGTTGCTGCTTACCCTGCTTATTTCCATCATGCTCACAACAAAAGTGATGTTTGTCCTCTGCACCAGCTTCTCTATTTCGCAGCTTCTCGCTAATCTATTTCATGAGCTCATGTTGATTTGATTAATTTAGCATATTATGGTTTTGTCACATCATTATCTACAATATCAGATATCATTCTTTTTCATCAACATGCAAGCAATTATAACGTTGGCTTCCCATTTCTCCCCTTATGGAACTTCTGAGCATGAAGTTGATGTGGATTTCATAATTGTAGATATATTTAACTTCACATTAAATTGCAAACACAATCCCATCAACCCATTATCAGTAATGCACCATTAAGAGCAGGAGCATGTCAGCTCTTTCTTTCTCTATTATAAAATGTCCCATCCACATCAAAAAAACTCCTCCACAGCTGTTATTTTAATTGGGAGCAATCAAAGCAATTAACAACATAAACGGCAAGCGGTTTGTGGCTTTAATTGCCTATCAAGGATGTTCTACCATGTCCTCAGTGTCCTCTTTTCAACCTGGCTGAGCTCACTTGCTACTGAAGGTTCAAACCGCTGGCGTTTGATAACCCTTACTTTCCATTCCCCTAAATTGGGAAAAATAAATTTGCTTGAAATTTGAGTTTCAGTGTGATTCCATAGGCTGAGTATTTGTTTTCATGTACTGAGACAAATTGGTGGGGTTCTTCTTGAGGTCCATATGGAAGAAATCCTCTTGTCCTTAAATAGCCCTCTCTTTTTGCAAGCAATGATTATTTAACACACTGTGGGGTGATCATTCCCGGTGGTTGCAGATTGCTGGAGGTATGTGCTGGACCAATGACAGAAAGTGATTGGGTCTGCGGTTGAATGTTATAAGGAACAATGCCGTTGAGCTTACATCAGCAAGAAAGGTAAGGATTTGATCTCAATTTAAAACTTTGTACCTTTTGACGACTCACCCTATAATAATTAGATGCTAGTTACAATCTGGTGGCCCCAATGACGCAAAGATGTGCTCAATTGGGCACTGGGGTGAGAATTACATACATAGAGGATAAGATCAAATGCAAAATTAAATGAGGTTCTGGACAACTGACACACACAGGTGGAAGAGTTTTGTATCCCTCAGATCCACTGCCAGACAAAACTCAACAGGGCAGTTGTAAATAGTGGCTCACTCTTCGATGTCACTGTCAGATGTGGTGGTGGTAGGGATGATGCTTTGAGAGGGGGCGGCACATCCTTCAGGGTTCCTTGTCTCAGCGCCACTGATTTGCCAATATAGTTGGGATTGTGAGAAGGTTCATATGTACTGCGCTGTTTTGCATGATAGAAAAGTAATGCAAATTGTTTAAAAGCAATGATAGTTTAACACCTGGAGTATTTGTTAACCAATGAGAGACAACAGTCTTTCAATATTTAATTTCAACTTCATTTGCCTTTTCGAGAAATTCACGGAAATAGATTAGATAAGAATCCACTATAAACACCAACAAACTTTCATTTTTTTCCTAAGCATACCACTGTGCATTTGATGAATTGAATCACTCTTAGATCACAGTTATGTAGATAAGAACGAGAAAATCTGAATAATTAAAGACATTCTTCAACTGAACAAGACTTGTCAAAGTCTCAATGTAATTACAAACCAGAAAGCAATTTAATAAAGGATCTGTATAGTGTGATTGAGTTCCACAGTTATTTTTAAATTGAACCAGATACGGTTACCCTGTAAATAGTGAGTGTCCCCATGTTATGCAATCACTAACCAGTTCAAAACCAACCAAAGTTGCTGGGCTAGGTTGTGTAATGCGAACAAAACAGTGCAGAGTCATTTTTATAAATAAGCTTTTGCATAGCGAGTAGGTCTCACCTTTGGGACCTTATAAGTGTTTAGCCATGCAGCACATTACCCTGGGTGCTGTCCCACCAGGGATTAAAGAGCTATACAATTACTACACACTGGGTCTTGCAGTTTGATTCAGAAATACATGCTGCCTCTGGAAACATTTATGGACACATTCCAAGGCTTTTTAACACACAGAGAGAAAAACAAGTGCCTTGATGCAAGTCAACAGCAAAAAGAACAGACGATGGAAGGAATGCTTAACAATGTAAAATTCACCATTAATTACAGATCTGGGTTCAATCCATAATTTTTTGCTCACAGCCCCACCCCGACCCAGCCATAAGCAAATCAGTCTTGACCCTGCTCCTCATGGAAACAGTCCAGCCCAAACTGCCAGGCCAGTTCCTCTCTAGAACGGAAACAAGCATCCTGGGACCGGTTTCCGGTTATTACCCCTCATCAGCCAAGCTAGCTTGAATCCAGTGGCACAGTGAGCATGGGACCAATGTCTGGGAACACCCTTTCCACTTAGGGTGACAAAAGCAAAAAGAACAGATGATGGACAGAATGCTGACCATTGCACACGTTCACTCCCATTCACAGATCTGGGCTTAATGCATAATTTTATTGCTCACAACGATGCCAAAATTTTGACCCAGCCATATGTAAATCAGTCTTGACCCTACTCCTCATGGCAACAGTCCAACCCAAACTGCCAAGCTAGCTCCTCCCTGGACCAGAAACAAACATACTGGAACCGGTTTTGTGGTATCACCCCTCACCAACCAGGCTAGCTTGAATCCAGTGGCATAGCGAGCAAGGGATCCACGTCTGAGCATACTCTTTGGGTAATCATAGCAAAGTCAACAAGATGATGGATGGAGTGCTGAAACTTTTCAACCACTCTCCTCCAGACAAAAGATCTGGGTTGAATCCATTGTTCTTTTGCTCACTATGCCACCCCAGTTTGACCCAGCCATATGCAAATCAGTCTTGACCTTGCTTCTCCTTTAGAAAGTTAGTTTCCTGCTCTTAGCCAGTTGGTGTCTGCTGCTTGTCACTGATCACTGGCTGGGTGAAAGCTGGACTTTGTGTATTCCTTCTAGACAGCCAGACACAAAGGGCACCTGGGTGTGACTTCATGCATCTTCCTGGGTGGATGGGAGGGAGCAGATGGGCACAGCCTCACACTTGCACCTGAATAGGCTGTGTCCTCCCCCCCCACAAAGGACTGCATACCCCCTGTAGTGATTGAGTCTGGAGCCAAGGAAGGAAGAAAGGATCTCTGTGCAATTCAAATATCCTTCTTTTAGGTCACCCCCATTATAAAGGCACATTGGACCTCTAAACCTCCCAACTCCGGACACTTCTGGACCTGAACCCATCTTGCCAGGAAGAAGAACTACTGTGCTTAAGGACTGCCACTCTGCTGGACTGCTGCTCTGGAAGACTGCAGCCTTGCTGTGTTGCCCTGCATCCTGCTGCTCTCTCTGACTGGGTATAGATTGGACATCCATCACTAAATCCAGAGTGACTCCGAGGTCCAGCTGACTAGCCTCCTGTTCTAAGACTCAGGAACATCAAAGTCTTCCACCCTGCTCCTGTGCCCTGCCCATTGGAAGTGGATCCAGGTGCTTGCTCCAGGGACACCGACGCATCCTCTGCTGTGAGAGCAGAATCAACACATCGTCACTGTTGTGGGAACAGAACAGACGCATTTAATTCTGAACCTGCTCATTGCCACTGCATCACCGCCAGTGCAGTGAGACTAACTACGCATCCCTTTGACTGTGTGAAGAAACCCGGCGCATCGGCTTTGGAACAATCGCATCTCGGAAAAGCCACTTTATCTTGGAACTGGCTAATCGTCATTGTTGCATGGAGAATATCAACGCATCATCTCAACTGTGGGATCGACACCAACACATCACTCCGAAATGCGCTCCATCGCAGTTGGCCTGAATGTTTGTCTTTGTCCAGGTCCAGCATGGCCAGATGTCCCACATTGGTGCTTGTTGCTTCTAAGATCTATTTTTGCATTTATTCTTTATAAATTCATATCATGACTTCTAGTCATTGGATTTTTGTTGTGTTGGCCTTGTTTTATTTATTAAATTGAGAGCTATTGTTCTAACTTGACGTGGAACCTTATTGTGTGGTGTGTTCACTGTTTTATTGTTTGATGGGTTGCACAAATACTTTAGACATTGCCTCTTAGGTGAAGCCTGACTGCTTAGTGCCAAGTTACCTGAGGGTGAGCACAGGTTATTTTAGGGTGTGTTTGTGACTTACCACGACAAGGACTGTGGTTCCTGCTTGGACAGGGTGCATACCTCTGCCAACTCGAAATCCAAATTCTAACAAAATAAAAAGCCACTTGTGGTCACCCTTGTAAATATTAATGGGGACCCCATGATATTAATAGTCCATATTAATTAACTTATCCATCCCATATTATTCTGTGGGGAGATTTCAATGTTAACATGACCCTACTGGACTGCGCTAACTCCAGCCATTGGTCTAAATCCGCAAAGACACTGGTTAAGGCGCAACTGTAGGAAGTAATAAGAGGCTAGAAATAAACAGATATGTAGAGGAGGAAGAAGCAAGGTGTAAGGCAATCAGTCACGGCCCATGCAGGTAAGCGCGGTGGGGCGGGGCAACAAATGACGAAATAGTGAAAATAAGTAAATAAAACCACTCACCTTGCGCTCGCCGCTTCGCTGAGTCGGGGAGCGCAAGGTAAGTGGTTTTATTTTATTTTCCCTATTACGTCGTTTTTCACTCTCACGCCCCTACCCCTGCCCTATCGCCCCACTGCGCTTACCTGTACAGACCGCCACGGAAGACAATAAACATTTAGAACTAGTAGACTTGCAACCAAAGCTTGTATTGATTTTATTCTTGTTACCTCTGATTTGAAAGTAGAAAGCACTGATATAAAACAAACATGTTACTTTGACCACTGCAGTGGAGACATAAACGTTAGGCGGTGTGGTCAGAAATACCTATCCGCAGTAGATGTAAGGAGATGCCAAATGCCATTTTTCTATTCCAGCTTTCAAAGGAGGGTAGCCTCCCAAGCAGAGAACCTTTTCAGATATTTATAACTTCCAAACTACCTTTAGTCCATCATGCATGTTTATGAATTCTGGTAATATACATTCAAGATCGATTAATCCATGTTAACAGTTTAAAATATCTACAAAGTATGAGTTACTCCTGTTGCGATATAGGCAAAGGCCCAATTCCGAAATTCAGGATTCATGGGTAAGAGTAGGCATTACATTTACACACCCAGGGACTTCACAATTATGTAAAACAATACAACCATTTTTGGGAGACCAACAATGGACACTCTTTATATCATGTGTTTCTATATTATACCCCAGAATGAATCCATCAATGTTTCCCTAGAACAGACCCAAAATTCACATGATGTAAAAATTGAATGGAACATGGGAAAATATGTTCATAGACTGGCCCTAATTTCAACATTTTTGGAACCAAGTGCAGACTTGCTTAAGTGAAAGTGGCACTCAAAACTGGTAACTTAACCAAAACTGCACTAAATGGTATACCATCAGTGGGCAAGGCCAGCTAGTTTAATATTCATTATGTAGTGTTTTTGGGAACCCTAGTGGCATGGAGACTGATCCCTAAGAAAAGAAAAGACTAAACACACCCCATAGCTGAAGAGTGAAGAAGAAGATACAGAACATTACCATCTGGGAAAGATGTTATCAGGTGAGAAAGGGCATCTGAATAAAGACTGGGCAGTGGCGACTCCTCCGCTAAGGCGGAGGAGCGACGCCCCACTGCTTTTTAGCAGTGAAGTAAAGGAAAAATAAGATGATAATAACTAGAAGTTATCATTTTATGTGTTCCTTGTCCGGCAGCTTTGCGGGGCGGGGCTGCTCCAATGACAGAGGAGCAGGAGTGATTTGCCCACTCTAAGTGCACATTAATGTCTGGCCCGGGCGGCCGTCTCGGCTAGCCAAACATTCATGCGCACTTTGCATGTTCTCCACCCAGGCTGCATTACAGCCTGGGTGGAGAACTTGCCCAGGCTCCCATTCCCTGGCTGAGTACCGAACTATGGCGCTCAGACCAATCACACTCTGCATTGCAGTGTTGTGATTGGTCAGGGAAGCCTGGGTGCTTCCTATTCCGTACCCGACACGAGGAGAGACGGGGCAAAAGGTAGGTGATTTTCTTTCCTTATTTTTAGATCTCCCCACACACCACCTGCCTACCACCTCCCGCCCCCACCTCACCCCTCCCGATCCGTGATGGCCGCCACTGAGAGTAGGGAGTGCATTTAGTGAATATTGTAGACTAGCCGTTCAAATCTGTGCCCTTGATGAAATATAGAACAGAGACAAGACTACAAATGATGTACATCCCACGCGAATTGACAATTGTCAATTTTCTATCACATTTGGAGGACTGAAAGGTGATAATAGTATTAGTACTGACACATCCATCTCAATGTAATTAAATCTTTTATACTCATGTTAATTGAGAGAAGTTAGCAGTATCAGGTGGAGCTGCAAATTGAGCTAATCAGTTGGATTACCTATTTGATGGGTTTGTTTTCAGCCCCTAAAGAACATTTATTTAATAATGTATGAAGTGTATTTAACGTAAATCATGTTGACTCAATATAAAATATACTAGTTTGATGAATGCCAATAGGACAGTAAAATTGACACACAACCATAAAGTAACCATCTAACTTTACAAGGTAGAGACATTACAGCTCATTTAATTTTTAGGTGAATCAATTATGATCAAAAAGTAAGGACAGCTTAAAATAAAAAAGATATTTTGAACATATTTAGGACCTGATTTAGAGTTTGGTAGACTGGTATTTCATTACAAATGTGACAGATATTCTGTCTGCCTTATTGCAAGTGCATTAAAAGCTAATTTGGTTATAATGAGGCAGGCAGGCTATCCATCATGTTTGTGAGTAAAAACCCACCAGCCAAAGGCCCTCAGTGCTGTTAGAATGGTGACCATGTTGGATATCAAG
This sequence comes from Lissotriton helveticus, assembly GCF_964261635.1. Lineage (NCBI taxonomy): Eukaryota > Metazoa > Chordata > Amphibia > Caudata > Salamandridae > Lissotriton > Lissotriton helveticus. Next base: position 268,354,970 of record NC_136072.1, read on the forward strand.
TGTCCTACCATGTCTTCCACCAAAATATCGAGGGCCTCATTTATGAGACTCCTTGCGCCTCTGAAACGTCACTTTTTGTGTCATTCCGTGGCACAGAAGCCCGCGTGATATTTATCAGGTAGCATTAAGCCACTTTTTTTGGCTTAATGCTGCCTGATAAATATCAGTCCCTTCAAACGCAGTGTTCTGCGTTAAAGGGACGAGCAATGGGTGTTGCTAGGGGTGTTCCGAGCAACATCCATGGCCTTTTGACACTGCCTCCGATTTACGAGAAAACGTAAATCTGAGGCAGCGCCAAAAGCTTACGCCTCCCAAGGGGCATAAGCACACATAGAAAGAGGAAAAAGCCTCTTGTGAATATTTTTTGTACAGAAAGGTTTCCCTTCCTGTACAAAAATAATCATTCCCGCAACGCAGGCACCCTTGCACCATGGTGCAAAGGTGCCTGCGCTGGCGCATGGCAGTCCATTGTGTGCCGGCGCAGGGAAAAAGGACAGGAATGTGCCTTATCTTATAGAAACAGTGCATTCCTGCGCTTTTCTTTTGCCATAGGGTAGCGCAGCAGGAAGGCCTGCTGCGCTGCCCTACGGCAAAACCTCATAAATGAGGCCCCGAGATTTTAATATAAAGCTGATAAAATATTGTTGTGAAAATAATGAGTACTGCAATCATGTTAAGTAAAAATAGGTTAGGATACATTTACTATTCTTAACTCCACATAGAAATATTAAACTTCAGAAGGAATACATCTTCAAGGTGTGTAGGGATAGACTTAGAAATAGTAAGTCTATACCTACCTCTTTCTACCTAACTTCATGGATATCATACTTGGATATTGCAGGCAGAAAATATATTGTCTGACATGAATATTGCACCCTAAATATTGTTTGCAAAAATATCGTCCCACTAGAGTTAATAATAGAACATCTACAGTCAGTACGACAAGCAGCGGTAGTAGTAGTATCTTTATTCAAATCCTGCACAGATAATAGAAAAGAACAATAAAATGCAGCCAATTAAACATCACAGTTAAATGAAAACTTTTCCAAGCAGAGTTAAAACTTAATGAAATTCTGATTAGTTACTGCATTTTCCAGATATTTCCCCAGAGCAGGGCAAACTTGGGGGTGACTTAGGGTATGTAAAAAGAAAAGTGCAGGTTTACGTTTAGCAAAGTTGTAAGATTTGAGAAGCGGTATAAAAAAATGACACCTAAATGGATGATAAAATGTACAAAAAATACAAAATGTAAAATTGAGGAAGAAAACTCATCGCAAGGACAGGGCATGATGGATCTCGTGTCGCATAGATCCAAACGAAAGCTAAGAAGACAACAGACCGTACCCCAGTGAAAATTCTTCAGAAGTGATCTCTCCCATGAGACAGTGACCCAAGACAAATAAGTATTGTACCCTCAGGTGTCTGGAGCAAAACATAATCCCTGTTGGATGGCTTAAAAAGTTATTCACCGTCTCGAAATGAAATGATTACCCCACTAAATCTCAGACCTTTTACACTGGAGGGATTAGTAAACAGGTCAGGTCTTCCCTCTAGGCTGGCAATAAGCTTAACATGCTGACACCATGGAACAGACTGGGTCTGGTCACATGCTAGACAGTCTAATAAAATCTTTCTATTAAAAGAAACATAGGAATTCACCCAAATTGACATCTAGAGAGGCACAGGAGCCAATAAAATAAAATCTGCCAAAGAGCCCAGTTCCTCAGGCATGAGATAGGTAGGACAGCTGTGATGAACAACCAGAAGTATCCTGCTAAAACGATGTTCCTCTCCCTGAAGCTTCAGACTGTTTGGAGCCGAGATATAGACACAGCGTCTTCGCCATATAACAAGGTGGATAAAGATGTAGCATTTACCTTGTGCGGATCATGGCCATGAGAAGCTAAAAATGGAATATGTCTGTTGATATATAATAAAAACAAAACAGGAGCCATCACACACACATGCCTAACTAGTTGGCAAGGGTTTGCACCATTTTCCAAATAGGGACCCTTCCTTCTAGTCAGCATAAGGGCGTTATACTCCTAAAATAACCCCTGCGCACCCCTTGGTAGCTTGGCACGAGCAGTCATGGTTATCTTAGAGGCTGCGTGTAAAGCATTGCACATAACCAAAATTAATACAGTAAATACACTACAAAAGGACATTACACCAGTTTTAGAAAAAAATCCAATGGTTTATATACTTAAAACAAGACCAGAATGATAAAAATCCACCATACAGTACTTAAAAAGGTATACTTTGCATGAATACTTCAAAAACACAGTTCGAACAAGTCGGTAGCTCCGTCTGGGGCTACCGCGATGCTGAAAAGACCAGAGTTTAACAGTTCCAGCTAACCACATCAGTACAGGCCAGGGAAAGTGTGAACAGACTCGGTAACAGTAACTTTCTCATTGTGGCTGACATGGTGGTGCGAGCCGGTCGTGACAACTGTTGCGGTTGCGTTGCAAAATGGAAGTGGTGCAAGGTGCGGTGTCCTCTCGATGCGGTGCAGGCAGCGGCTTGGTGACGATCGTCCAGACGGCGTCAGTGAGACCAAGGCTTACGGTGCAGGGCAACAGAGACGATGTGGTGCTGGTAGGTTGTGGTGCAGGCAACAGAGCCGGTTAGCTGGAGCTCGTGTCATCCCAGACGGCTGTGTGGGACGAGGTGGTGCGTTGTGAAACTTACGAGCGTTGCCCCCAACTACGATGAGATCATGGGTGTCGAAGTCAGCAGCAGACAAGGATGGTGAAGTGAAGTGAGGCGATGCGGAGTGCGGTGCCCACAGGTCATGGTGCAAGCAGCAGCTCGGTGGCGGCGGTCATTATCGTCGGTGTTGCGGTGCGAGTTGCGGATGGTGCGGTCTGTGGTGCCATCAGGACGCAGAGCCAGCGACAGAGTCGGTTGCGTTTACCTTCTCTGTGGCAGTTGAAACAGCAATTCTAGAAGCTGTACCCAAAGGTTGGTGAAGTCTTTGCAGTCCCTGAGACTTCAGAACAGGAGGCAAGCTCTATTTCAGGCCCTTGGAGCTATTCAATAAAGAAGTTACAGAAAGTTCAGTCCAGTCCTTTCACTGCCCAAGACAGAAGCAGCCACTGTAGGCCAACACAGCAAAGCACTCAGCAAAGTGGTAGTTCCTCCTTACAGCTTCTCCAGCTCTTCTTCTTGGTAGTATTCTTGCTCCAAAAGAGTTCTCCAAGGGCCTGAAATAGAGCTTGCCTCCTGTTCTGAAGCCGCAGGGACTGTAAAGACTTCACCAACCTCTAGGTAGATGAGGATAAAGGCACTGTTTGTTAGTCCCTAAACCAGGTCTGAAGCCGTATTGGACTTTTGACAGAATGTTAGCTGCATCACACCAGATTTGAATTCTGGAAAGCCCTGCATGGCCAAGTACTTTCACAATTGAATCAAGGAATTATATCGGTCTATAGCAAGATGGATTGTGCCTATCACCCTTCTTAAATACAGATACTATTAAGGCAGAGTGGCAAGAAGATGGATTTTTAGAAGTACACGATGCATTTAGCACATTGGTAATGAAGGTAGCCCAAAAGTCCACATTAGACTGATAAAGGTCAAGTGGGACCCCATCCCGGCCCAGGTTTTACCACTATGGCTCCCAGAAATAGCAAGAGCAATCTCATCTAGCTTGAATTGCATAGCCAAAGGGTATTTGAACTCAGTGTACCTGGAATTACGTCATTATTTGGGCAGAATTAAACACATAAATAACACTAAAATGCAGGAACCAATTGGACCTCAGTGATGTTAGAGGCTAGGGATGGTTGACTGATTCTATAACAGCGGCCCTCATCCTCCTAGACCTCTCCGCGGCATTCGACACTGTCTGCCACCGCACCCTAGTACAGCGCCTCAGCAACGTCGGAATCCAGGACAAGGCACTGGAATGGATCATCTCCTTCCTCAACGGAAGAACACAGAGAGTCCGCCTCCCACCGTACAAGTCAGAGGCATCCGAAGTCATCTGCGGCGTCCCTCAAGGATCCTCGCTGAGCCCCACCCTCTTCAACGTCTACATGAGCCCCCTCGCGGCTATCGCACGCCAACACAACCTGAACATCATCTCCTACGCCGATGACACCCAGCTGATCCTCTCACTGACCAACGACCCCGCCGCTTCCAGAGCCAACCTTCACGTAGGGATGAAAGATGTGGCCGAATGGATGACGACCAGCCGCCTGAAACTGAACTCAGACAAGACGGAAGTCCTCATCCTGGGCTCCTCGCCCTCCGCCTGGGACGACTCCTGGTGGCCCCCCGCCCTGGGCACCGCACCCAAACCGACGGACCACGCACGCAACCTGGGCTTCATCCTGGACTCCTCCCTCTCCATGACCAGGCAAGTCAACAACGTCTCCTCGGCGTGCTTCAACATCCTACGCATGCTACGGAAGATCTTCTGGTGGATCCCCACCGAGACCAGGAAGACCGTCACCCAGGCCCTCGTCACTAGCCGACTGGACTACGGCAACGCCCTCTACGCCGGTACCACCGCCAAGCTCCAGAAGAGACTCCAGCGGATCCAGAACGCCTCTGCCAGACTCATCCTCGACATCCCACGAACCAGCCACATCTCCGGACACCTGAGAGACCTTCACTGGCTCCCGGTCAACAAAAGAATCACCTTCCGCCTCCTCACCCACGCACACAAAGCCCTACACGACCAAGGCCTGAGCTACCTCAACAGCCGAATCAACTTCTACGCTCCCAAACGCCACCTCCGATCAGCCAACCACGCCCTCGCCGCCGTCCCCCGCATCCGAAGAGCGACTACAGGAGGAAGGTCCTTCTCCTACCTGGCCGCCAAAACCTGGAACTCCCTCCCGACCGACCTGCGCCTGACCCAAGACCACCTCTCCTTCAGGAAGAAGCTGAAGACCTGGCTGTTCGAGCAGTAGCGGCACCCCCCCTCCCCCAGCGCCTTGAGACCCTACGGGTATGTAGTGCGCTCTATAAATGCCATTGATTGATTGATTGATTGATTGATAAGAACGATCCTTGTTAACAATTTAGCAAAAGATCCTAAGGTCACAGTTATTCAAAAAAGAAACCAGGGCTTCCCAAGCAGAATCTCTAAAAAATAATTTCCTGGTAGAAGTAAGGGCTTTTTTATATGCCACCCTACAGCTGACAAAAAGTTTCTTATTCCTACGATAGGAATTCAATGCATTACATAGTGCCTCATTAACTAGCCTACACGTTCTACCCAACCAGCTAGGATGGAAATCCCTGGCTTTACACATCAGTGAAAGCCAAAGGTCACTAATGTGTCATCCCAAGTCAACAAATGTATTAATAGTAAGCTTGCTAGATTTAGATTTGTGACCTGCATACAAGCAGGTATCAACCAAGTTAGGATAAAAACTCACAAGGTAAACAAAAAGGCAAGGAATATGGGCCTCCTTCCAGCATAACCTTAGCCATGAATCCCAGGATTTTACTTGCTGGGGATACTTGGCATGTGGTGAAAGAGCTCAACTAGGAATATCCCTAAAACCAAATAACAGGGTTATGGTCACTAAAGGCACTAACCCCAATACCAACCTCCTTAACGAAATTATTCAGCTTTCTAGATACAAAAAAATAATCAATAAAAGTGTCTTTGCCATGTCCTGTACAGGTAGCAATTTTGGTTATCACAGGCACCTGTAATATCTAGAAAGTTGCATAGATCAAAATCAGAGAGAAGCTGAAATAGGGAACTAGCATCCATGAAGGAAGTTGACAATTCTGAACAGTTAGGGGACACATCAATAAAGGTATCACTTGTGCCTATTTCTGCTTTAATATCGCCCACCAGGATAACACTGAAATTTAATTTCAATGGATTACAACAAGATCTGAGAACAATCAAAACATGGGGTAGCAAATCCAAGTTGCCTAGAGAAGACCCAGCCAGTGCTGTATTATAGAAATGAATCAAAAATACATACAAATGCCTGAAAACAAAATACCCAGAAAATGTGCATCCAAGAAAAAGGGGAAGAAACAGGTACCAAGGAAACCTTAAAAAGAGCCGATAGAGCACCACTGCTTCAGCCAGAAGAAGACGGGGATGCCAATTTGGAATAGAAGGGAAAACCATTTAAGCTGATCGCATTCCTAGTCCACATTTCCTGCAGCAAAATTATGTCATAACGATTAATAAATTCAATAAAATGCTCATCCCCAATCTGGGGAGCAATTTAAAAGATACTCCAGCTATTCATTTTTAACATTTTGACCCAGGCATTCATTGGGATACCCACTTCAACTAAAGACATACAGTACAAGCCTAAAGAAGGAGTAGTCTGAAACACCAGTGGCCTGAGATCTAAGGAGACCTCAACATTGTTTAGTCACTCGATGGAGGACGAGTTGGCTAAAACCTGGGACCGATTATGAATAGGATGCTTAATCACAGCAGGACCTTCAGGGATGGCTGTACAACAAGCACGTGGCTGTCATACAGGCAAATGTAATTAGCTATTGAAAAAGCCTAAAGGCAAATTCTTCGTGGTATCAATACCATAGGTCCTAGTGGGGGCTGTTATAACAAGCTACTATCGAAAGCAGGCTATTTGCAAGCAATCACAACACAGTCACCTTGATTCCCTTGGGTGGATCGTAAGTCCAGGCCACACTTTTAGCAAAGAAGATCTATCAATTAAGGCAATGTTAAAGTAGGTGTTCCGTGTCAGCCAGTGGCAAACCTTATTTTTAAGTTGTATGAAGGATTCCGGGATTCCTGGCACCAGCAAAGTTAGCCAGGACCACAACATAGGGACAAGCTTCAGGTGGTAAATTTAAGCACGGGTGACAAGAATAATGATAGGCCATGGTGATAGCCCCATGAGTATCACAATAGCAGGTCTGAATTTCTATTGACCTCCTACAAAGCATTGGAATATTGCACACACTAATATGGGAAGGGTTCCTGGGAATGCAAAGGTACCGGGAGGGTTTGAAGAGGTCATGGAGGGGTATGAGCTTCCTGGAGGGCAACTAAATGAACAGACATAGGCACATTGTTGTACTTAGATATGCTTGTTCAATATTCTTTATAGAACCTCTATGTGTTGCCATATTACTTGTGTGTGGGGGGATTGTATGACTGTCAGTTGGTGCCTCTCATCTGTCTTGAGAGGAGTGGTGGCTCGTTGTTCCCACTAATAAATACCTAAGTCTTACCTGCTGTATCCGGTGGTGGTAGCCTGTGTCTGGGGGCACAACACAATTTTTGGCGACTGGCGGGCGAGCCACCTCTATGAATGTCAGTTGGTGCCTCTCTTCTGTCGTGAGAGGAGCGGTGGCTCGTTGTTCCCACTAATAAATACCTAAGTCTTACCTGCTGTGTCCTGTGGTGGTATCCTGTGTTTGGGGGCACAACAACATTGAACTGGCGTAATGAAAATTGAGGGGGCCTCCCTGCACGGTATGAAGAAGTGTCCCCTCCAGGCTCAATCAGGAGCTCTCTGGCCAGACTGCAGTGCTGAGGGGGCCCCCTGGAGCTGGAGCCCCCCCCTGCACCGTGGGGGCTGCGGGGGCCTAGGTTACGCCCCTGCAACATTGCTGGGCTCGGAAAGGGCAGAAGGCTCGGGACCGGCTCTTGTTGCCGGGGCAGAACCTCTTAAAAGGGGAGGCTCCATCCTATGGATAGAAAGGCCTGTCAGTTTAGACAATATCATACAAGTTGTCTTTAACAAGGCCTTCAATCGGTCTAAAACAGGCTACAAAATAGAAGACATTACTGAATGTCATTTGTCCAATAAGAAGCCCAGTTGTTAGGTGCATCCACCATGCTTAAAAAGTCAGGGAAGCAATTACCCTCTAGACCCACCTGAGACACATTGCATCTCCTTGTAGGAGCCGCACTGGGGCAGCTTTCTTTTGGCATTTAGTAGAGAACCTAAGGGTTGACCAGAGGAAGAATCCAAAAATCTTGCTATAGGAGACAAAGCCTGCAGTTCGGTAACATCATAAACAGAAATCTTCCCTGGAACCAATATGTTAGCAATGCTTACAGAATCCAGCTGAGCAATGTATGATGAAATGTCTGAGTCCACAGAGAGATGATTCATACCATAGCGATCTCCTTAGAATAGCACCACCAACTCTGGAAAGAAAGACGTCAGTGGGTGAAGGATTGGGCTCAGTGGACACCTTCTTTCATTTGCCCATGCTTGATAAAGAGGCTGCAGACACCAATCCTGTTGTGGAAGGTGAAGCCAAGAAGGGGGAGCTAGCCTGGCCTCGATTGGGTGCTGATGAGCTAAGATGGGTCTGCCCATGGCCTAGGCTTTAAGTTGTGGTGGGCCTCACAGCGAGTTCAGGGGCAGCTATTTACAACGTGTGTAGATGGCTCCTTCCCCTCCTGCAGCAAGTCTGGATCCTGGTGAAATGGTTCCTGGGACCTGTAGTCCCGATAAAGTCCTCAGGTTGTCCCACGCAGTGGGATCAGGGGCAACGCTTTATAGAAAATGTAGATGGCTCTGCTCCCTCCTGCAGCAAAACTGGATCCTGGTGAAATGATTTTTGGGACCTGCAGTCTCTGCAGAGTCCTCCATTTGTCCCAGGCAGCCGGGCCAGGGGCAGCCCTTTATAGCGAATGTAGAAGGCTCCTCCTCCCTCCTCCAGCACAGCTGGATTCTGGTGAAACGGTTAATGGGACCTGCAGTCCCTGTACAGTCCCCCATTTGCTCCGCACAGCTGTTGACTAAAAGTCAGAATTCCATATATCAACAACTACATCCAAAATACATGATTGGTAATTGGTCAAGTGCAAAGTCCACCATATAAGATACAGACACTTTTGCACTTTAGAATTATACTATTTACATTATTTCTAATAATAGATCTCACCCACAACTACAGCTACGACCTTTCAGATTTATGAATATGTGGATATGCTTGGAAAACAATGTCCCTTATTAAACCTTACAGCACTGTCATTTTTTGTACATTTTGGAAAAGGAGAAAGACAACATAAATCCATAGCCAATTCAATGTAATTGAAATATTCAAGAAAATGTTACAGTGAAATATTAATTTAATTCAACCCATTCAAACCATTCAAAGGAATAAAACTGATAGCTTACCGTGCCCTGTGCTGGATTTGTGTGAGGCCATATTAAAGAATGTTGTACAGGAGAGGGCAGGGCCGTCACAAGAGGCTTTTTTTGCCTTTTCCCATTTGACATTATTATCCAATTACAAGGTGCTCTGTGCCTAATTTGAGCCTGTGGTTTCCAGTGCTCCACGCTGGCACTTAATTCTTAGCACCTGCGCTTGTGACAATCTGCCACATGGGGGCACTGTCTGCTAAATGTGGGTATGATTGCACCAAGAGCTCTTTATCAACGTAATACACATTAACAATCACTAATATGTGCCACACAAGCCGTTCCTATAGCTTTGGGCGCCTTGAATAGTATGAATTGTCACACTTGTAGGAGTGTGATGGTTAGTAGTTGTGTTGGTACTGCAATTAGCAGCGCTGGCAGGGGCAATTAAGTTGCCATGTCCTCCTGACGAAGGTCTCGGCACTTACTGTTTTACAAATTAACCACTGTACTGTGGATTATATACCAGTGAGGGATGCCAAGAAAGTTTCTGTTCCTGGTCCCAAAAACACTTCTAACAACTAGCTATATAAGTCCAAGAAGAGACTGCTAAGGCTAATCAGTTCACCTATGCTGTTTTACCAAATAGTACTTCCACTTTCTTTTTAATATTGTTTAGTGTATCCGTACAAAGTAGTTAATCTAATGAGACTATGGGGATTTTAAAAGAAGACATTAATGTAAATCAGCACTCAGAAGGAACTAAAACACAGATGACAGAAGAGGAGGAGCACATGCAGAACACAGACATGAGGAGTGGGAAATGTAGATGCCATAAAAAATGAGAGGCAGAGATGAAAAAGATAGAAAGGTTTTGGGATATCCCGAAAAAGTTTAAAAGAAAGGATTGTACAAGTAATATTGCAACATGGAAAAAGTTATGCAAAATGAAGCCATTCCTCCGGGTTGATTTGTCATATTTGTGGTAACATTCATTTAGGCAAATTAGATTAATCAGGGTTGGTCCTATCACTGTCACCTCTTTATTGGATGCTATCTACATCTAGACTAAGGTCACAATTAATTTTGAGAAGGATTGAATTTTAACAATTGCAACAATCCGCTCAATGAAAAGTGTCCTCTTATTGCACCAGAAGGCCTTGCATTTTTTTTTACATTTCCAACTTTCACAGAAAGTCAAGTCACTTGTGGACACTAGTCTCACACCCCAGGAACATACTCCTAAAAACACAAAGATGGCCTGGTACCAGCTTTCTCTTCTAACACAAGTGAAAGCTCATAATAAATCAGTCTTTAGAACTGTTGTCCAAACCCTCATTCATCTGCATCTGGATGGTGATAACTCTGTGTGCCATGGCTTCCCAGACTCCACCCTGGGACCTCTGAATGGCATCCTACATGCCGCTGCACTTCTCATCCTGCGACTGAAGATATATGATCACATCACCCCGATCCTGATCGAACTCCATTGGCTCACACGCTAGCCAGCATCATCTTTAAAACTTGCTGCATTATTTACAAAGCCATCATGACTGGTACCTCAGCTCACCTTGCAGACAAACTCACCATCTCTGGTTGTTCTCAACACAGCCAGAACACCATAAGACTACAAAAAAAGAAAAGGGTAACTAAGAAAAAGCAAAGCAGCAAATGTTTTCTACCTAGGCACCTTGCATTTGGAACATCCCTGTATCCATCAAAACCGCCCAAGTGTTGCAACAATTTAGGAAAATGTCCTATTACTTACTGGTAATCTTCATTACTCCGGGTCCCGTTGTCCTCGTCCCCTTCATACTTAACAAGTGAGATTTACTATCTCATTGACAGAAAAAAGAAAGCAGGAATGCTGGTACGCCCCTCCCTCTCCCTATAGGGAGTACATAAGGGTACAGTACCCAGCATGCCTCATGAACCACCAAGCCTAAGATGATGACCGGAAAGCCCGGGAGGGAGGGAGGGATGGTATGAAGGGGACGAGGGCAACGGGACCCGGAGTAATGAAGATTACCGGTAAGTAATAGGACATTACCCCCAGGTCCCTCCTGTCCTCGTCCCCTTCATACTTAACAAGTGAGAATACCCAAGCAGCAACCGGCCATCATCAAACAACAAACCACCAGGACACAGCAGCACAGCAAAACGAAGCAATTTATTGAAAACAACAGCACAGGAAAAGAAAACAAGGGGAATCAGGAACACACAGCCCTAAGAACCCCCAAACCAAAGTTAGTGTCATCCCCCAGAACATTCTGGATACGGTAATGCCTAACAAAGGTATTAGCAGACGCCCAAGTGGCGGCCCTACAAATCTCCGAAAGGGACACCCCACGAACCTCCACCCAGGAAGCAGCCATCCCCCGAGTCGAACACCCCTGAACCCCAGCCGGGGGAAGAGAACCCGAAAGAGAATAGGCAAGCACAATAACCTGCTTCAACCAACGCCCAATGGAAGAAGAAGAAGCACGACGACCCCGGGAGACAGCACCAAAAGAGACAAACAGGGAGTCAGAAAGCCGAAAGGCACGGGTCCGGTCAACATAGACCCTCAAAGCCCGGCAAACATCCAGCAAGGACCAAGGAAGATCATCCTCGTCCACCTGAGCCGAATCCAAAGCCGGCAGGACCAGCTCCTGAGAGCGATGAAATTGGGAGCAAACCTTAGGCACGAAGGAGGAATCCAAACGAAGAACCACCCCATCCGCAGAGAAGGACAGAAGCACCCAGCTCCCCCAGGCGACGAGCCGAGGTGATAGCCACCAGAAAAAACACCTTCAGGGTGACAAACTTCATATCAACCTCCTCCAAAGGCTCAAAGGGAGCAGCCACCAAAACCCTCAAAACCAAGGGAAGATCCCAGATAGGAAAAGAAGGACGCACCACAGTGCGAAAAATTGCAAAACTGCGCAACAAGCGAGAAACCAAACCGTCAACATCAGGCAGGTTCCCCCAAGGCGCCCGAAAAGCCCTTATAGCAGCCCATTGAGCGCGGAGAGTAGAGACAGACAAACGCTTCTCGAACCCATCCCAAAGGAACTGGAGAACATCCGGCAAAGGACAAACCAAGGGTGACAATGCCAGGCCAAGACACCAACGCTCAAAGTTACCCCAATGCCTACCATAGGACTGAAGGTAGAAGGTTTCCGAGACCTTTGAATAGCCAAGGCTAAATGTTCAGGGAGGCCCCTATGCTGCCACCCCTGCCTCTGAACCCGCCAAACCGACAGCCGAAGCTGACGCAGGGGCAACATCGGAGAGGACCGCAACGGGGATGGAGGGAAAGGGAAGAACCACAGACCCCGAACAGCCAACAGCTTCAGAGTGGGAAACCATGACCTGCGGGGCCAGAAAGGCACCACCACCACCACCTCCCGATCCTCCACCATCAGGCGAGACAGGAAGCGAGAAATCAGAACCAGAGGGGGAAATGCGTAAAGCAGGCGAGCAGGCCACGGAAGGGACAGGGCATCCACCCCCCAAGACCCCTCCTGAGGAATCCGGGAAAAGAACCGGGGAAGCTGCGCATTGAGCCGGGAAGCAAAGAGGTCCAGAAAGGGAAGACCAAACCTCCCGCACACCAGCCGAAAGGCCACCGGAGTCAAGGCCAACTCCAGGGAGGCAGGAAAAAAACGACTCAGGGCATCTGCCACCCCATTGTCCACCCCCCGGACATGAACAACCGCCAGGGACAAAATATGGCACGCCGCCCAGCAAAATAAGGGGGACATCACCGCGTTCAGGGACCGAGAATGGATACCTCCCTGGTGATTTAAGTAGGCCACCGTCACCGAGTTGTCCGACCGAACCAACACATGGTGGTCCAACAGAAGGAGCCGAAACCCCCGGACCGCCCGACACACAGCAGACAACTCTCGCCAGTTCGAAGACTGACGACCCTCCCGGAGTGACCACCGACCCTGAAGGCACTCCGACCCCAAAGTCGCCCTCCAGCCCAAAGCGCTGGCATCCGTCGTCAGAACCACCGAAGGAGGACACTGCAGAGGCAAGCCCCTGTCCAGATTGGACGACAGAGTCCACCAGCGCAGAGCCGGAAGGATCGACAGAGACACAGGGACCAAAAGGGACAAGTCCCCTGACAAGGGATTCCACCGAGCCAACAGGTATGACCAAAGAGGACGAAGATGGAAACGCGCCCAAGGCACCGTGAACACCGTGGCCGCCATCAACCCCAGAAGGCGCAACCAAAGACGGACCCGAAAGGACCGACCCAACAGAAAACGCCGAGCCAGGGTACACAGGGTTACAGCACGAGCCACCGGCAGGAACACCCGATTCAAATCCGTGAGGAAACGGGCCCCTATGAACTGCAAGTCCTGAGAGGGGAGAAGCTGACACTTGGGGAGGTTTAACAGGAACCCATGGTCCCGCAAGGCCGCACACACCAACCTCTGATCCACCAACAACTGCTCCGCGGAGGGAGCATGCAGGAGCCAGTCTTCCAGGTATGGATAAACCATCATCCCCTGGAGGTGCAAGAAAGCCACCAAGGGAGCCACCACCGTGGTAAACACCCTGGGAGCCGACCTCAGGACGAAAGGAAGAACAACAAACTGGTAATGGACCCCCAGAAGACAAAAGCGAAGGGAGGGACTGGAGAGAGGATGGACAGGCACGTGATAATAGGCATCCGAAGGTCCAGAGTGCACATGTATTGACCCCGGAGAACCAGGGGAATCACCCTCTGAAGAGTCTCCATCTTGAACAGAATCCGCAAGACAAACTTGTTCAGGGCCTTGAGATCCAGAACAAGACGAAACCCTCCAGTCACCTTGGGCACCAGAAAAATGATGGAGTAAAACCCCCGACCCAGCTCCCCCGGAGGAACCACCCGAACCGCCCCCTTGTCCAACAGCGACTGAACCCCCAGAGACAGTTCCGCCCGTTTGGACGGGCAGGACGGCCAAGGAGTCGGACGGACCCCCGAGTCCGGAGGCAGGCTGGAGAACTCCACACGGTACCCAAAACGGATCACGTCCAGGACCCATAAGTCTGAATAGGAGGACATCCAGGCCGGGAGAAACAACCGAAGCCGACCACCTACCAAGGATCCGACCTCGGACCCCAGATAGTCAGGAACGAGGCTTCGCAGGAGGGGACTTTGCCTTCATGTCCCGACCCCGTCCAGGCTGAAAACGACCACGACCCCTGGAAAACTGCCTGTGAGAAGAGGGGTGAAAGAAAGGCTTAGGTTTAGAAAATGCCGGAGCAGCCGAGGGCAACTTGAAAAAGGAGGAATGCTTCTTCTCCTTGGAAAGCCGATGAAGCTAGCCCTCCAATTCAGCCCCAAACAACATGGAACCCTGAAAGGGCAACCTCAGTGCAGCAGATTTCTGGGCCGAATCAGTCTTCCAATCCTTGAGGACCAAGTTCCTACGAGCAGCCACGCAAGCTCCCCCCGAGAGGGCAGAAGCACGCACCACATGGAAGGACACGTCAGAGAGGAACTCCACCTTACGCTCAATATGTCAGTAGCATTATCCATGGACCCATACAAAGTCTTCAAATCCGAAAGAAGGGACTGAGCAACATAAGTCCCGTAGATGCCCGCCCTCAGAGCCAGATGGGAACCAGAATAAGCCTTACGCAGCGAAGCCTCCACCCTCTTGTCCACTGGATCACGCACAACAGCATCCTCAGCCAATCAATCAATCAATCACAGCATTTATATAGCGCGCTACGCACCCGGAGGGTCTCAAGGCACTTGGGGGGGGGGTCCGCTACTGCTCGAACCGCTGCTTCCTGAAGGCAAGGTGGTCTTGGGTCAGGCGGAGGTGGGTCCGGAGGGAGTTCCACGTCTTGGCGGCGAGGTAGGAGAAGGATCTTCCTCCTGTGGTGGCTCTTCGGATGCGGGGGACGGCGGCGAGGGCGTGGTTGGTTGAACGAAGCTGGCGTGTGGGCGTGTAGAAGTTGATGCGGCTGTTGAGGTATCTTGGGCCTTGGTTGTGGAGAGCTTTGTGAGCGTGGGTGAGGAGACGGAAGGTGATTTTTTTGTTGACCGGGAGCCAGTGCAGGTCTCTCAGGTGTCCGGAAATGTGGCTCTGTCGGGGGATGTCGAGGATGAGTCTTGCTGAGGCGTTCTGGATCCGCTGGAGTCTCCTCTGGAGTTTGGCGGTGGTTCCGGCGTAGAGGGAGTTGCCGTAGTCCAATCGGCTGGTGACGAGGGCCTGGGTGGCCGTCTTCCTGGTCTCGGTGGGGATCCACCGGAAGATCTTACGTAGCATGCGCAGGATGTTGAAGCATGACGAGGAGACGGCGTTGACTTATCTGGTCATGGAGAGGGAAGAGTCCAGGATGAAGCCCAGGTTGCTTGCGTGGTCTGTTGGTTTGGGTGCGCTGCCCAGGGCGGGGGGCCACCAGGAGTCGTCCCAGGCGGAGGGAGCAGATCCCAGGATGAGGACTTCCGTCTTGTCTGAGTTCAGTTTCAGGCGGCTGTTCTTCATCCACACGGCTACGTCTTTCATCCCCTCGTGTAGGCTGGCTCTGGCGGTGGCGGGGTCGTTGGTGAGGGAGAGGATCAGCTGGGTGTCGTCGGCGTAAGAGATGATGTTGAGGTTGTGTTGGCGTGCGATGGCCGCAAGGGGGCTCATGTAGACATTGAAGAGGGTGGGGCTGAGCGAGGAACCTTGGGGCACGCCGCAGATGACTTCGGTGGCTTCTGATCTGAACGGGGGGAGGCTAACTCTCTGAGTCCTTCCGGCGAGGAAGGAGATGATCCATTCCAGTGCCTTCTCTTGGATTCCGACGTTGCTGAGGCGCTGCGCTAGGGTGCGGTGGCAGACAGTGTCGAAAGCCGTGGAAAGGTCCAGGAGGATGAGGGCCGCTGTTTCCCCGTTGTCGAGCAGGGCTCGGATGTCATCAGTGGCAGCGATGAGGGCGGTCTCGGTGCTGTGGTTGGCCCGGAAGCCGGACTGCGAGTGGCGAGGGATCCATTCGTCTCGAGGAAGGCGGCCAGCTGCTTGTTGACGGTCTTCTCGATGACCTTGGCCGGAAACGGGAGGAGCGAGATGGGGCGGTAGTTTTTTAGTTCGGTGGGGTCCGCTGATGGTTTCTTTAGTAGAGCGCTGAGTTCGGCATGCTTCCAGCTCTCCGGCTCTCCGGGAAGGTCGCTGTGTCGAAGGAGGTGTTGATGATGTCCCGCAGGTGGGGTGCGATGACGGAGTCGGCCTTGTTGAAGACGTGGTGAGGGCAGGGGTCGGTTGGAGATCCTGAGTGGATGGAGATCATCGTGCGTAGGGTTTCCTCGGTGTTGATCGGGGTCCATGCGCGGAGGGTGGTGGCGGGGGGTGCAGGTGCTGTCGTGGGGTGCGTCGGCTCTCTGCTGAAGCTGTTGTGTATGTCCGCGATCTTGTTGTGGAAGTAGGAGGCGAGGGAGTTGCAGAGGTCTTGCGATGGGGTGATGTCGTTGTTTCCTGCGCTGGGGTTGGAGAGCTCTTTGACGATGTTGAAGAGTTCCTTGCTGTTGTGGGCGTTGTTGTCCAGTCGTTCCTTGAATGCGGTTTTCTTGGTGGCGTGGATCAGTTGGTGGTGTTTTCGAGTGGCGAGTTTGAGGATGGTCATGTTGTCTGGTGTTGGGTCTCTGCGCCAGGCTCTCTCGAGGGCTCGGCAGTTCCTCTTGGAGCTCTTGAGTTCGTCGGTGAACCATGGTGCTTTCTTACTGCCGGGTCTGCTGGGCGGGGTCCTTAGTGGGGCGAGGTCGTCTGCACAGTTGCTGATCCACTTCGTGAGGTTGTTGGCGGGGGGGTCCTGGCTCAGGGAGGCGGCGAGCTGGTCGGCTGTGATCTTGTTCCATCTTCTGCGTGCAACCTGTTGCTGGTGGTGGTGTATCGTGTTCTTTCTGTAGCTGAAGTGGACGCAGCTGTGGTCCGTCCAGTGGAGTCCGGTGGCGTGGCTGAAGGAGATGTCCTTGCTGGAGGAGAAGACGGGGTCGAGTGTGTGTCCGGCGTAGTGGGTGGGGGTGGTCACCAGCTGCTTGAGACCGAGGGTGGCGAGGTTGTCCAGCAGGGTGGCGGTGTTGCGGTCGTTGTTGTTCTCCAGGTGGAAGTTGAGGTCCCCGAGGAGGATGTAGTCAGCGGAGGGGAGAGCGTGCGGGCTGATGAAGTCTGCGATGTCTTCGCTGAATTGTGTTCGTGGTCCCGGGGGTCTGTAGATGAGGGTGCCTCTGAGGGTGGCCTTGGGGTCGGTGTGGATCTGGAAGTGCAGGTGTTCGGCGGTTGTGAGGGTGTCGTCGGAGTCGCTCGTGATGCGGATGGTGTTCCTGTGGATGATGGCGATGCCTCCTCCGGTCTGGTTGCCGCGGTCCCTTCGGATGATCTTGTAGCCGTCTGGGATGGTGATGGCGATGTCGGGCGCTGAGGAGGTGTTCATCCAGGTTTCCGTGAGGAAGGCGACGTCTGGTGATGTTGTGTCGAGCAGGTTCCAGAGTTCTACGGCGTGTCTGTGGACGGAGCGGGTGTTGAGCAGGATGCACTTCAGGTGGTTGCTGTTGGTTCTCGGCTTGGTGGGTGCGGGTGCGGTGCAGGTCCGGATGCAGGAGAAACTGCAGGAGTGGCAGCTGAAGGGTCCGTGGGTGCGCCTCGGGGTGGCACGGTAGCATCCGGGGATTCCGCCGGTGTTGAGTGCGATGAGTTTGGTGGCGTCGTAGGTCAGTCGGGTCGTCTTCCATCGGTGGGGGCCAGGTGTGCTGGCCCTGGGCGCGGTCCAGCCGCGGACGGGCGCAGACGGGCTTACCTTTGGCGCGCCTTTGGCGCACAATCGGCGCGCCCGCTGCGCGTACGCATGGTCGCCATTTATGGCGAAGTGGGAGGGAGGGAGGAGCAGCTGGGAGGCGGGAGCGGGGAGGGCATAGAAGGAAAGGGGGCGTGGCCGCACGCAGGCGGCGGGAAGCGGGGAGCGGGGCGGGGGGCACAGGGGCAGAGAGAACGGCACAGAACAACAATAAGGGACACAATATGGCACACAGGCAATGTAAACAGACAATATGGGGGACAGAACAGAATGAGGAAAAAAAACGAAATAAAGCACTAGAGTAAACACACGCTAGATATTGCGGCGGGCGGGGTCGTCGGGGCGGGCTCAGCGAGGCTGAGAACTGCAGCGGGGAGGACGCACACGCTACAGCTGGTGGCCGTGCGGCGCGGGGGTGTCCTGAGCCAAAGAAGTGTGCCCACCAGACGTGCCATGACAGAATCCACAGGAACAGAGTCCGGCAAACCCTTCGCCATATCCTGAAGAGGATAGAGTTTCGCCATAAAGCGAGGAAGCAGAATACGATCAGGATCCTTCCACTCCCGATCCAAAACCTCCCTGACACAAGGATGGACAGGCAAAACCGCAGGCGCAGCGCACTGGAACTGACGAAGCAAGGAACCTCCAGAAGTACCTGGGACATCGTCAGCAGGAAATCCCATATTCTCCGTCACATGGGACAACAAATCCGGCAACATATCCTTATCCACATATTTGCCCTTGACCACATCATGCTCCAGATCACCATCCTCCGACCCAGAGGAAGAAGAAGAAGAAGGGCGCGGAACACCACCGGACCTGGACATAGAACGTGACCCCTTAGACCTGGGACCCCCCATCTCCAACAAGGTCTCTCTGATCAGCGCCTTCAACCTGGCATCACCACCATGGAGGAAGAAGAAGAAGAGGAGGACTACTCAACATGCCTGCTCTTCTTAGAGTGCTTCCCCATGATGAAAATACAGCAGAACCATACAGCCACCAAGGACTGCCCAAGGCCAGCAGGCAAAAAGCCGAACGAAAGCACCAGCAAACGGTCAGAGAGGCCCCTTATGCAAAAAACGAACAGGACCCTCCTCAAACAGTGGCAACCAAGCAGCAGCACCACTCGCCCAAAAGAGGAGACAAGAAATGCAGGCACCAAAGGGGAAGAGAACATTAAATAGGCAGCGCACTGGTAAAAATAGAAAAAAAACGCTACCCGGTACTCACGAGGGAAGAGCCGGCAAGCCCTCCAACAAACACCGCCGCCGGCCGTCCATCGAAATGCCTGACTTCCTGCTCCACACAAAGGAAGTCAGGCACACCCCAGCAGGAAGCGCCCCAGCCGCGCGGGGGCCGCCGCACCACCGGAGCCACAGGAAACAGCGCCGCATCTCTGAGCAAGCCAAGCAGGACAGAGACGCGGCCGAACACATCCCACAGCCACACGCAGGACCAAACAGTCCAGAGCTCCAACGGCAGCCAGGAAGATGATCCAGGGAACCCCTCGAACCCGCCAGGAGGAGAAACCCCGAAGAAACCAGCCCCACCCGAAGCCCAGCAACAGGTAGGCACCAGGAGCCAACCGGCTCCTGGCAATGCAGAAAAACTGTCGAAGACAGAAAAAAGAACAGGAGGCATGCTGGGTACTGTACCCTTATGTACTCCCTATAGGGAGAGGGAGGCGCGTACCAGCATTCCTGCTTTCTTTTTTCTGTCAATGAGGTAGTAAATCTCACTTGTTAAGTATGAAGGGGACGAGGACAGGAGGGACCTGGGGGTAATGTTGAAGACACCTCTTTCAAGAAAACAAAATCATAATGTGTTAACAATACACCTTTTCACACACAACCCAGCTACTTCTCTTATTGCTCATGGAGTGTATGCTTGACTTTGACCCTGATCAGTTCACTGCTGCCTTTGAACTAGGTTTGCTTCATTCAAATTTCTTACATATTTTCACTATACTAATTCACCACTAATCCTTTCTGGGTTTCGAAGTAGCGTGCTACTCGCCACAAAAATGCTTGAACACCCCTCAAGGGAAGCAGGCGCTATATAAATGCACACCTTTTTCCCTCTTCTATCCCTATACTATCCTTCTCAATCTGACTAACATATCCTCCACCACTCAAATTACTTTCACATTTTCACTAAACTAATTCACCACTTATACTTTATGGGTTCCGGACTAGCGTGCTACTTGCCGAAAAAGAGCGTTGGCGCCTCCTCAGGGGTAGTAAGCACTATGTAAAAGCAATTACAATAAAATTACAATATAAATACCACATATATACATGTATACGTCAATTATAACATTGTACATGTAATGGGTTATCATCAAGTACATCAATAATAGTTGTTATCATTTTTAGAACTGTACACAATAAATCAGGGGTCTAAAAGCGCGTAATACTGTAGTCAATATAGTGACTGTTTACAAAATGAGACCAAAATGACCTGAAAAATTATCTAATTATCCAAATCCCCCATCAACAGCATTTATGTAGGAGCATGCCTGAGGATTTAAACTCACAAGAAACCATCGATTTCTTGCTACCGAGAGAGTTTTTTTCATTTCACTGTGTATTCAAATTGAACAACAAGGGCATTGAAATGTTAATATGTTCTCGAAACTGCATGTGACAGCTAATAAAATGCCCTTTCAGTAAGACTTTAGCTCCTATTAAAATGCACCGTTCTCATCAATGTTTCAACACCACCTTAATAAGGTAAGACATAACATCAGACAAGTGCGAAGAGGAAGCATTGACAATATTTCCAAACTGCCTGCCTGGCCTTTTTTTTTATACTTCTTTTCATTTTTTTGTTTTTCTGCTTCTAGGAGCACATTCATACCGCTATATTGTTGTCTTTTTAAGCCTACTGTGTTTTTTTGCGGAAGTTAGGACGCCTTGTGTGTCTCTTTACAGCAGACATGCTAAAATTAGCTGGGCTACAAGGAAGTGAAAAATACAAAGGAACGCTGATTCCTATGCCAGTGGTGTCAGAATCATCTTTATTCTGAAAGTACTATTCATTCCCATGAGCCACTGCTACGTATTATCATAAATTATAATATGTGCCTGAAGTTCACATTCCCCATCAGCTCGAACAATGGAAAAAATGACGATTTGCAGAATACCCGCATTCCATCTTAATAATATGATATAATATCCATGTTTAACCATTAGTTTGAGCATTCAATAAATACGTATACTTTGCTTTTATAATTACATTTTTCCGGAAACGTCTGGATCTTAAATACAATAGCACATGTGCATCTACAGACAAGAATAAAGCGCTGCACCATTATTGCTTCGATTAAAAAACATACATTTACATTTGTGGTTTTACTCACTGAAGATCAGGCACGCGCGAAACTGAATTTGATCGATATACTGGTTTGTCTACAAAGTTGTTGGTAATTAACGTCTTTAGTTGTTTATCGATCGGCTCTTCAGAATTTCAACACACATCACGTACCTTTACAACACTATCAATCACAATCTGAAATTGTATTAGAAACAACAAAATCTGATTAAAAAGTACAACATAGCCTGAAAATAATGAAGGGGGGAGTGCGTTTAGTGGTGGTGGGGCGCAGACAAAAACATATTTGCACATATGGTGGGAATGTGGGAGAATTCTGCAAGGTTTTACTTCAACGCCTTGACCCCATTTTAGGACAAGACCGTGCACCTGTATCCTTCTTTAGTGCTACTGAAAATGAAAGGGGAACCAGGCACAGGGGGTAATCAAGTAAAGAAGACTGACTGTCGGCAATCACCTGTTTAACGCAGGGAAACGCATGGTCATACTTTACTAGAATTAAAGAGAATTCCCAACAGAGAAGGTCTGAGTGCCCAATTTATGTCAGACCTTAGCGTTAGAAAAACTTCACACATTCTCTCTTGAAATAAGAAAAAAAAGATAAAATATGCCAATCAGAGAGAACCGGGTAGGGCAAGATAACCCAATGCAAGACTCACACTCTTATCAGCTTACTGAAAACCTTTTCCAGAATGAGATTATCCCAGTTCAAGAATTGATAGGGTCTAATAATAATATACACACCTATCCAAAAGAAATATGGTCCGTTCGGTCTAGAGATGATGGAGTAGTCTCAAAAGGAGAGCAATATATGGCCATTGATACAATTGTAAACCCTTCCCTTACGCATAAGGATCAAATTAGTCAGGGAGCACAGCCCTGTGTACAAGACCAGAAGCTGCCTCATGGAAATTTAGTAAATCCCTCCCCTTTGCATCCTAACAAGAATGAACAGGTTGAGGGTCCCAGTATTCTGGCGTAATCTAAGCCAGAGCAGCCTGATCGTTTAAATCGACCGGATAATCCCCTGTTGGTGACTGCTGGGAATATGGATCGATCTGCTTCAAGCCCTAGGAGTAATACTGATCGATTCGGTCCAGGGCTTAGGAGAAATATTGAATCCCCCAAACTGCAAGATAATCCCCTGTTGGTGACTGCTGGGAATACGGATCGATCATATTCAGGGCTTAGGAGTAATACCGATCGATCCGGTCCAGGGCCTAGGAGTAATATTGAATCCCCCAAACTGCAGGTTGCAAACCGAAAAGTTCTTTTCTGCCCCCAATACTCGACCCGCGGTTCACATGATATTTTGAATAGAGGGAACATTCTGAAATTACTAAAAGCAATTCCTGATCTTAAGGATGTTTCAACCAAGGACCTGGATTCTGTAGAGTTCAAGATAGATGGCGGTAATAGGGAGACAACCATCACGACGTGGTTAAAGGATGATATTGTAAAGAAAATATTAGCGAATTCTAACAACTTTGAAAGTTGGGGGATTAAAGTATGGAGACTCCACGGTCTGCAATATCCGACCCCACTAATACCCATAGTGAAGAAGGAGACTCCAAAACAAATCGATGTTAATCAATTTAGAGTATTGAAAGGAGCTTCAGGTCCATCTTCAGCCCTAATTAGGCTAGGTGGCATTAAAATCAAAAGCTGTCAGCCAGGGTTACGAGTGTGTGAGGAACTAAAAGGGGTTCATGTGGCAGGGGATGATTGGAGTTGGCTCCCGGCTATTCTATCTAGGAAAAATTCCGCAAAGACTGATTGATGTTGGGGTACTTCATTTAATGCACCAACAGCAGTTAGAATTTGCTCTTGGAATACAAATGGTTTTAACACACTTGCAGAAGATGTAAATGTTGTAGGTTTTTTAAAATTGTTTGATTTGTTACTTTTGCAAGAAACGTGGAATTTGGCTAGCACTCCACTGATCGGCTATTACGAATATTTGAATGCAGCATGCAGGGATGCTGCATATGGTCGACCAAGTGGGGGACTCTCAATTTATGTTTCTTTAAGTCTTAATGTTGAACACTATGAAATAGACCTTCAAATCAAATGGATTCAATGTGTTAAATGAATAGCCAGTCAATCGTTGATCATTTTAAATGTTTATTTAAGTTTGAAAAAAAAGGTGCGATCACTTCAACTTATTCAGTTATGGGAAATGGTGAAACTGCTATATTATGATCATAGGGATGCTCAGATGATCATTTCGGGAGATTTTAACACTCATCTTTTATCGTATAAAAAGCGGGAAACCCAGTCAGATCTTTTATCCCAATGGTCTAATTGTGAATTTATTAAATACAATTTAATGATGTTATATGATAGAGAGCACTTTACAACATTTAATAAAGCAGACTGTCTTTCTATAATTGACTATACGATATTGTCAGATAAACTTTCAGAACAAGTTCAAAGTTATGAGGTTGTGCCAAGGATTGAGAGCGACCATATC
The DNA here is from genome assembly GCF_964261635.1 of Lissotriton helveticus. NCBI lineage: Eukaryota > Metazoa > Chordata > Amphibia > Caudata > Salamandridae > Lissotriton > Lissotriton helveticus. The sequence goes on from NC_136072.1 coordinate 268,378,610, forward strand.
CGCAAGTTATTGCGATCAATTTACCCTTAGAGTATTTTCCAGAGACTGAAATACTAGGAACGGCCCCGGTCGCTTTTAATTTAAAAAGGTTAATATGGAATGAGAAAACAGAGAAAGATATCATTAACTTTCTCTCTCTTCTAATGCTTGATGTGGAGGTCAAGTACTCTGATGGAACCCCAATGACTGCCCTATGGCCCTCTTTATGTGGCTCCCTATTGAATACATTTCCCAATAGGGAACCATCTGGGGATGTAATTTTGAATCCTAGGAACCCAGGTTGGTTTTCCCACCACCTATTATATTTGAAACGGTCTCTCAACAAAACAATAAGATCAGTGTATAAAAAAGCAAAGGGATATTCCTACTTTTTAACCTCGGTTAAAATCAGAAATCTAAAGAGGGGTTATAAGAATGAAATCTGGAGGGCTAAACAATTGTATTATGAAGAGACTTAGGCCAAACTCCATTACGCATGTAAATCTAAGGATCTAAGAATGTTTTGGAGTATAATTAATTACTTAGAAAATGGAAATTTTAGAAATACAAGTGCCAATATAGATGAATTAAGCTGGATATATTTTTTTAATAATAAATTAACTTTCCGAAGCCAACTGATAGAGGAGCTTGAATGTCCTGACCCCAAATGTAAATGGGAGTCAGGTGAAGGGTGCGACCCTCTTGGCACAAGGGATACACCATGCTCTACGAATACTAAGCTATGGTGGGTAGACAAAGTTAAAAAAGTTTTATTTAAAATCAGATCAAATGGAGCACCCGGCCCTAATGGATTGCCGAACGCTATTTTTAAAGCTAAAATTGAGTATTGGCCAGAGTTATTAATGGCCCTCTTCAATGAAATTCTTAAAACAGGCTGTATCCCGGATTCATGGAGGGGAAGTATAATACAGCCGATCTACAAAAGCGGGCCCCAGGAGAACCCTGCAAATTATCGATTAATTACCCTCACAGACGTAGATGCTAAAATATTCGCAAGTTGTCTGTTAGAGGAGTTGGAGTCTTGGGCGGAAAGAGAAGAATTGATCCCAATCTTTCAAACAGGATTTAGGAAGGGAGAATCGACTCTTACCAATTTGATTTTATTGTCTTTACTAGGAGAAAGAGCCATATGTAGGAAACAAAAATTGTACATTTGTTTTATTGATTTAAAAGCCGCGTTTGATTCTGTACCCAGAAATAGTCTTTGGAAAAAGCTAATGAGTTGGGGTAAATCAGAGACTCTTATAAAAATGATTAAATTATTGTACTCAAATACCTGGGTGCAGGTCAAAATTGGCGATGGTAGACATACTACCCGCCGCCTCGAAACAAATCTTGGCTTAAAACAAGGATGTGGGCTCGCTCCTTGTCTTTTTAATTTATTTATGTCTGATCTCCCAACCCATTTTAATGATGTAAATTCACATTCCCCTTCTGTAATGGGTAAAGAAATCAAATACTTACAGTATGCCGATGATACTATTTTACTTAGCCAAACTATGATAGGACTAAAAAGATTAATACATTATTTTAATATATATGTAACCCAAAATGGTTTAACAATTAATAGAAAAAAAAAATAATAATGTTAATAGGGAAAGGCAAACTTGGAGTAAAGGAATTGAATATCAATGGTTTGTCTGTTGACTGTGTAAAAACGTATAAATATTTGGAAATTACATTTGATGATCGACTATCATTTAGACAGCATTTCAATAACTTACAGGCTAGAGGTACCTCACTTGCTTTCGCATTTCGTAAGTTAAGAGATAAATTAGTATGCCTCAATTATGACCACCTACTTAATGTCATGAAAGCAAAACTTTTTCCCTCCCTGGACTCTGGGTCCATTATTTTTAAGGGTAGAGACGTGAAAGTATTGGAGGCCATAGTTGCAAGGACATATAAATCAGTCTTTAAGATTCCTAGGCAGATTTCACGTGCCAATTTAAGATTGGAATTTGGCTTACGGCATCAGCTATTGGTACGTAAAGCTGCATTTGTTAAAACACTATTGGCATTATCTCGAGCCGAGGAGGGCACGTTGGCCAATATGTATTGGAGCGAGATTTCGACCAGCGAATATTTTAGAAGCTTGCAGGATTATTTAGCCGAGTGTCTCCTAACATTCGAATGTCCTAAATTGGAAGATGAAACAAGGAGTAAAATGGTTTATAAAAAATTAACTAATTCAACCGTTGCCTTGCTGTCAGAATTGTTGGATAAATATGAGTTGGGAAAAAAAAAAACTTTTGGTGCATTGCCAATTGCTTCGACAAAATGATGGTTCAACCCTATTTACTTTTTCATCTAAAACCCTTAATTAAGTACAAATTTATGTTACTAAGGTTTGGAATATATCCAACCAAAGATGGAACCCCCAAATGGAAGTCCAAATGGGCATCGAATGTTTGTCGTCTATGTGGGCAATATGATGAAACCTGGCTGCATATGGTAACACTATGCCCAAAAATGATGAAAGAACGGAAAACACTTTTAAAACCTATTTTTAAAGAAATGGGACTTAGGACTTATAGATCGGCATTAATATTTTGCTTAAGTTGTGTCAACATCCATATAATACACCAATTTGTAAAATTTATGCTTACAGTGATAATTAAATTATGTAAGGTTGACACCCAAAGTATATGTTAAATTTGTTACGGATGTGAAATGAGGATGTTGTTGTTTTTAAGGTGATGATGAATTATTTCTATGGCTCTTTTTAATCTTCTAATTATCTGTTTTTAGAGTACTACTTTTTAGATAATGGACTATTTATTAGGTTTATTATATTTACCGAATGACATATGTGCACTTTATCCCTGAAAAATGCCTAGCCCTATAGACTGTTTTAAAAATGAAACAATAATTTTAAATTACCCCGAACTGGAAAAAGTTAATTGAGTGTGGTCAACTTTATGCATTGTATCCTGGAATATTCAATTAGGTAATGTGTTGTGTTAGTATTTATTTCTGTTCTTTGTTGTAATGGTTTTAATTAATCAACAAATAAATAAATCAATCAATAGTCTCCCGCTGTTGATCTAGCACAACTGCCCCCTTAACCATGAATCCTCCTAAAATTCGAGGTCTTGGGTATTTGTAGATCTAACAGATGTAAGATAACACGTAATGAACAATGCTGTATAATTGCTATAGGGCAGATCTGTAAAGTGTCACGTATATCTTACAACTTGGTATCCCAAAAAACGAAAGTTTTACTTGATATAGCAACACACAGAAAAATGTGTCACTGCCAAGCTTTTGGTGAAATTTGGCTTTTGATATAGGGGTCAAATGAAGAGCCCTGGAAACTAATGTCAGTGGGACCAATTCACAGAACTAACTTAAGACAAAATCCTAAACTTACTACCATTTTGGTATTCACAGAAGGGACTAACTCATTTTGGTAGTCACAGAAGGCACATACTCATTTTGGTATTCACAGAAGTTAGGAGTACTAACTTTAGGACTCCTAAATGCCTTCTGTGAATACCGAAAGTCTTAAAGTTAGGGTTTTTCTCAGTTTAGGAGTAGTAGAGTTAGGACTCCTAAACTGAGAAAAATCCTAACTTTAAGACTTTCGGTATTCACAGAAGGCATTTAGGACTCCTAACTTGTGAATACCGAAATGCGTAAGTGCCTTCTGTGAATACCAAAATGAGTAAGGGGCATATGTATGTAATTTCCATTTTGCGATTCCTAAATACCGATTTTTAAGGAATCGCTATATGAGAATAGCAAAATGGAATGTAGGTAATAATTCGCATTTTTTTTGCAAATCTCTAACATTCCTTAATTGCGATTCGCAAATTGCGAATCGCAATTAAGGAATGAGAGTCCCATTCATTCCTATGGGCTAAGAGGCCCATAGGAATGAATGGGGATACATTCTCAAATTGCGATTTTTCTATGAGAAAATTGCAATTTCAGAATCGCAATTCCAAGGGTGCCAGGGTGTCCAAATGACACCTGTTGCACCCCTGGAATGTGCCTCTAAGTACATGTGGTGCATATACATGCCCCAAGGGCATGTATGTGCACCACATGGCACTTTGAATTAAAAAAAAATGCATTTTGAAAGGAAATCGCAAAATACCATCTACTTGGAGTAGGTGGTATTTTGTGATTCCTTAAGCCAAAATCGCATTTTAAAATTCACTCCTACATAGCATTTAAGGAATCGCAAAATTGCGATTCCTTAAATGCTTGAGCAAAATAAGGAATCCAATTTTTGCGATTCCTTATTTTGCTAATATGCACCTACATACCAAAGCACCGTTTGCGATTCGCAAACGCCTACCTACATATGCCCCTAAGTGCCTTCTGTGAATACCAAAATGGTAGTAAGTTTAGGATTTTGTCTTAAGTTAGTTCTGTGAATCAGGCCCCACAAGAGCAGGACAAGCGCTCCTGTGCTCCGGCAGGGAAGAAGAAATCAGACATAGACTCCGTTCTCATACAGTCAAAAGTGTCTTACGAGCCATGTAGAACATCATGGTACATATATTTTAACTTTATCTATAAAATAGTGGGTGTAGAGCCAGAAAATTGATGTCACTCTGTTCTTCCGGTGGCTCCCAGATCCTGTTCAGGTACCTACATCTGTTCCTTCTGTGTTTAGAGTACCAATTCAGCATGTTTGACACGCAACATTCTAGCTCAGAGTTTGAACAGGAATTACTTTTCGGTAACAACTTTGGCGCTGTTTGATGAATCATTACAAAACTGCACAAAAAAATGCAATCTACCTCAGCTCCTTTCTGGAAAGTTTTGCGCTAATCCTTCAAGCAGGGCCCAAGAAAAAGGCGTGGCCCTGATATGCTGATTTCCCATATTAGTTCCCACTGGAAACTTTGCTCTCCTATACTGAACAATTGTTGAACAGAATGACAATAATTTTGTGAAAAGTCAGAAAAGTCAGAACTTTACTCATAAAACGTGCTAATATTTAATTGGTGTAAATCCGTTCAGCAGGTTTTCAAGAAATTATTATTTAACACCTTGACCGCGGCGCCGATACCGCGCCCTGTGCTGGACATTCCAGAACAGGGCGCGGTCGTGACGGAACCGTTCCGTCATCAGCACAGCTCAGCCGTGACTGATGACGGAACGGTTCCGTCACCAGCATCGAAGGGGTTAAAGAGGTTCTTGGTTTGGGCTTGAAGGGGTGAACAAGTTATGTACATCTGTACAGTTGGCCCACGAGAAATATTGCTGTACCAACTATATAAAACAGTTTCTTCTCATTGGCCAAGGGAGCTTTTCTCCCATTGGTCACATTTGTACAGAAGGACCGGTACTGGTCCTGTGGTACCTAATGATCTGATTGGCTGGCTGCAACTTAGTACAAAATGTTGCACCTGCCTTTACGTTGCTACTGCATTCGGTGGCCGTGTCCTGAAAAAGTTAGAAAATTTGGGTAGACCCCTGAAGGCCAAAATAAAAATGTATATATCGGGTAGTGGGTCCTTTGGGGCTCCCAGTGGAACCCAGTGCGGCCCTCCCATGTGGTACTTCAGTGCTCCACAAGCTTCACCCAACGTTACTGTGGTACTGAGGAAGCTTGCATGGTATCACAATACAATGGGTGTGGTGCTTGCATGGCAGGCACTGTAAGTGTACTGCAGGACGCCAGAAAAATTTAAAAAAGAAAGAAAATGTGGTTTGGTCCTCCGTGTGGGTGTTGAGCATCTACTGGTAGTAGACGCGTGTTTGTGGCTGGTCCAGCAGCCCTTCGGCCATGCAGAGTGAGGAATTAGGTGCTCATTGTGTGTTTGGAGCGGTGCCTGTTTGGAGACTAGGCCCGGTGGGCAACCCTTGTTCACACAGCAAAAGGTTGTGGACAGCTCAGACATAGGTACAATGTTGCTAGATTTAAAGGGAGGGGACCAGGGCTTTATATATAAATCTGGTTACCCAAGATTTTTTAAAAAGGTTCACCTAAAGATCTTAAATTGTTTAGCCTCTACATGGTTTAAGGTTAGGAAGTTATTGAAAATCGGTTATTACAGCGCATTGGCACCCATCTGGGACTCTCCGGGCTCACCGAAATGGGCTAAGGAATCTCTGGTAACCTCCTTAAAAATAGCTGGAATATTACGTTGGGAACAACTTGTACCGGAGAGGTCGCTCCTCTCTTGAGATTCTTTGTGCACACTTACGGATAATGGATTATCCAAATTTAAGTATTGGCAAATTAAGTGCTGGCATCGAACCGTTGGTACGACAGTTGGCGTGTCTAACGAACAGGAGACAACCCTGTGGAAGAAAATTGCGAAAAAGAAAGAGGTGGCGATCTTATATTGGCTCTTGGTAGACTTGGCAGAGGGTGAATTTAAACTTCCATCGGAGCTGTGGGGAGAGTGCTTGCCTGGCGCCTACCCAGAAGACCTATGGCAAGTATCTTATAACATCTTGTATGCCACAGTTCAAGCTGCAAACCTAAAGAGAAACCATTTCTTTTGTCTCCACAGGGTGGAATGTATGACATATCCCGCATTTTTGTTCCCCGCAGGGAATCACAACGCGGTTGTTACAACGACCGCGTTCTGATTCCGCATACCATTACTCCGCAAGTCGGAACCACGACTTGCGGAGGGGGGGGCGCTGGATGTTGGAATAGAATAATTTACTATTCCAACTCCAGTCTGTGCGGACACTAGGGAAGGTGTTGGATTTTAAATTCAACACCCCCCCCCCCCCGAAACTTGCGGAGTAATGGTATGCGGAATCACAACGCGGTCGTTGTAACAACCGCGTTGTGATTCCCTGCGGGGAAAAAGTTTTGTGGTAAACGTGGTTTACCCACAGGGTGTACTGGTCTTCCTTAAAGCTATCCAAATTCACAAAGGGTCCTACTCCAAAATGTCCGAAATGTTTCCAGGCTGAAGCAGATGATGTCCATAAGTTTTTAACTTGTCCAATGTTACACCAATTTTGGATCACTGTAAGTTGAGGTTTGGAAGCTATGTTTGGGCCTGGTATCCAGGTGAACACAACTTTGGTCTTTTTTGAGCTGTCTCCATATTACGAGTCAATGTCCCTGGAAGGAAAAAAGTTATTTTTTCAAAATTTTACTTGCACAGAGAGAAATTAGGAAATTTGGGGATAAAAGTACATCTCTGTCGCTTCTAGAGTGGGTACTCTATTAAATTCACGATGAAGCTTGATAGAGCCTTATTAGAAAAGAAGAGCAAGAAAAATCATTTCTGGGTGCCATGTGAGGAATGGCCGGGCACTTTTACTCATCAGGGGGAATCAGTCCAATGATTATGCCCCTACACTGAGTTACCTCACCCCTCTGGTTGTGCTGCGAGGTGCCCAGAGAGAAACAGAACGGACCGAAAGGGAGGTTCTGTGTAAAGTGCATCCATTTAGATACAGAGCTCTCCAGTCAGTGCCAATTAAGCGCGGGGCCGCGTAGATATCTTAATTGCTCCAGGTTTATCTAATGGCGAATGAGGACAATAAAAAAAAAGGTTGTGGACAGGCGGGACTGGCCAGACATGGGTAGGGTGCCCACGGGTGTTGGGTGAAACTCAGCCATGGGCAGCAAGAGATTCGCAACCTATGTTGCAGTTAGTTGCAAGGTCTGGCCGGAGGTGCCTGTTACGTATTACCCGCAGAGCCTTGCGCAAAGTCTTGACCACCGGCATTCTCCCACTATGCAAGCCAAAGGTCATGTTCAGCAGGGATGGGCGGCCCACTGCGAGGTTTGATGCAGCTCCTGGCCTGAATCCATGCAAAGCGACGGCGTTGGCTGAATATCATCACACAAAAAAAATCACTAAAAAACCTAGGTTACAGTGACTTAATAGTTAGGTATAGTAACAACAATCTCAGCTTATGTTAAAAGACCCCAAGGAACTCAGTGAACAAGCAAAGAATAAAGTGATGTTATAGATAGGTGTTCAAAAAAGATAAAAACGTCTAAAGAGGAAAATAACCCTTTAATTCCCCAGTTGTAGTTTACAGAGCAAAGTATAACTTGCTACCCCATGCACTGCTTATGAATTCATATATTACATCACTGATGGCATCACTGATGACATCTCAAATGACATCCTTGATGGCATCACTGATAACCTCATGTAGTCATTGTGACAGTTTCTTGGAGGGTTTGTGCACTTCAAGTAATTCAAAACAGTACAACAGTGGCCAATATTCTAAAACAAACCACATGATAATGGACATCCACCTTGACCGCATACTGGATATATAGCATATCTGTTGTCACCCACATTTAATGGTTTTTATCCTCTTTTTACTGCTATTCACCCACCAAATTAATAGGTTTTCCCACTTAAAGACTTCACATAACCCACAATATCAAGTCAAGAGGTTGAGACGCATGCATTTGTGACTGATAACATACTTTCTGGGAGGCCCTAAGGACAAACATCTGTAGTTTGGTAAGATACACTACACATATTCTTGAGATGGGCACAATTGCCTACAACCTTAGAGCCATGCTTGCAACCCGAGTGTGAGATAAATCACCTCTAAGTGGGATACCCCTTTGTTCTACTTTATACAACAATCTGCAATGCCTTAACATTTCCAGCAAAGTTCTGAAATTAAATGTCCATATCTTATAAATGTCTTCATTAGATAGAATTTGTCTATAGCATTGTAATACAACTCTTTGACACCCTGACATTCCCAGATATCCACTGGTACATAATCTATTGGCAACAAAAGCTTTGGGCTTAGTCACAGGTTTTTTGCAACAAGCTTTGGCTTTATGCCACAAACTACTCTGAAGCATAACTCTACAACCCACATCAAGTGCATCTGTTATAACTTAAATTGTTAAACCAATAACATCACTTTAGCCTTTGTTTTTTTCATGGAATTTCTGGGCTTTTTTGATCATATTCTAAATTGGACCACTGGAAAACCCTTTGCATGCAGCCAAACCAGACATGGCCTTTGGCGGTGTGCAGAGGAAGTTGGCTGCAGGTTCTGACCCTGCAGCCTATGTTTGGGATGTGTCCAACCCAGCTAGGCAAATCATTCTGCCACGTGCACTTATCCTAAATTGTTTTCTCCCTTAATTTTTTTTTTTTTTACATTTTCAGGTACCATGGTACCCCTCAGTCAAGCAGGTTCTCACCCTATGGTAATGATTACAGCACAAGCTTCCTAGGGACTCTTACACCATATCGTAGTACTGTGGGGTGACTGCTTGCACAGCAGGTCCAGTGAGATTCCTATGGTAACTGTGACCCTCAATACTTTTTTTTAATCTCTTGGGGGATGGGGGTCCTTCTGCCTTCCTCACCTAGTCCCTACAAGTGCCTGACGGTCAGGGTGTCGCTACACTGCTACTTATGCCTATTTTGTCTTACACTTCCTCAGGACAGGGAAAACAAGTCCGTGAGTCCTGCAATGGCTGCCCAAACATTTTGCCGAGATTTTGCAGCTCATCCATCAGATTGTGAGGTATTAAAGTACCCTCACAGGTAGAGGGGCACTCCATTGGTCGATGGAAGAAAAGGATCTATCGGTCAAAGGGATTTGAGATTTTTTTCAATTTTCTGAACAGTAGTGGTCAATAGTGAGAGTGCTGCCAGGCAGTGACTTGAGCAGGGGGAGGGGCAGTGGGGGGGGTAGTAAACTACGGAATACGGACAAATACAGGTAAGTAAACCTAAAAATAAATAAAACAAATTTAATTGCGTGCACTGCATCGCCAAATGCAATCAGTGCGCCCAACAAAATTCGTATTATTTATTTTTATGTTTACTTACCTGTATCTGTCCGTATTCCGTAGTTTACTACCCCCCACCCTGCCTCTCCCCTCCCCACGTCACCGCCCAGCAGGACTCCCACTACCAAACACTACTGTTTCTGACCCACGGAAGTCCTGCAGAACATAACGGTGCAGATATCACTAATTTTTAAATGCAATTTCCCAAAAGTTACTGAACACATTTACACCAAAAATAATAAGCACACTTTCTGAGTAATGCTCTAACTTTCTGGAAGATCTGGTGTAATTCCATTCAGCTGTTCCGGAGAGCAAAGTATAGGAATACAAATTGGAAATCAATGTTAATTCTCCTACAGAACAACCGGATCACTTGTCAATTTCTCCAAGGGTACATTCTTGCTATTATACTGCTCAGTGTTCATATGGAGCAGCTGAGACTTCTGCTGCTCCTTATGAGCAGCAGAAGATCAGAAGATGTCCTCACAGTCCATTACTAAGCAGATGAAGCTCAAATCTACATGGAGATTTTCTCCTACAAGATATCAGCACCCTTGAGACATGCATGCTAAAACTTCAAAACCGGATGTCAGGTAACTTTGTCATACATAATCCCAAAAAATATGCTTAATTGGCATTACAGATCTACATTCTCTAATGACTGTTTAGTAGAACTGAAAACTGATGATTTCAATCCATCTCTTGCTGAACTAGTAGGGTCTCTATGCTTCCGGATTTACCTTTCTCTTAGATGACTGGAGGGATGAACTACATGGCAACCGTGGATTTAGATTCTGTGTTCTCACAAAAAACATAAAGCTGTTTCTTACATCTATGAAGACCACCTAGTTGATCAAGCTCTAGTCATTACCCACACTATCTATAGTTACACAACTTTAGTTGGATTGTCAAAATCAGCGCTATCACCCACACACAGTGGCCAGATTAGTGTAAGGGACCAAAAAATGTTATCACATCAGTACTGTCTTGAGAGAGCTACATTAGCTCCCACTAGAAGTCAAAATATATATTTTACCATTGTTTATTATCATTGTGAAACAAGTACTAACAGTCATCATACATAAGGTATGTATAATTCTTTCTTTTGCAAGCAATATCAAAACAATCAATGTGTTTCCATTGTGCCTATACACTATTACTAAAACCGTCACATAGATCAAAGCAGAATATAATACAAGTGTGGTGTTCTTAAACCTGATAGCTAACTATAAAATAAACGAATTTCATAGGGTTACATCTGTATACCTTAGAGCCAGTTTTAGGGCTGAGTAACCCTGCTGAGGTTTTGTCAGCTCCTGTACATTGCCTCATGTATTCCAGCAGGGTCAATGTGGGGCCAGGTTTAGTTTTTAATGTATTGTTATGGATAGTGTGCTAAGGCCTTGTCCCAGAAATGTTGAACATTATGGCATTCCCAAAGCAGATGGAAAAACTCAACATCTTCTTTGCAACACCAGATATGTGCACCTACGAATGACTAAAAAAACGGCGACTCTGCATAATGATTTTAAATGAGTGGTCTATTTCAAGCTATGTCTTTAGTCTGTTGGCGGCAGTAGTGCCCTTGTTCATTGTGAGTCCCAGGTCACTGTCCCTGTCAACTCTTGCTTTGAGTGGAGTATAGTCAGTGCTTAATTAGTTTTAAAAAATAAAAAGTGCTGGAGCCCAATGTTTTTCTCAGAAGGCCTCCACCAGCATCTCCCTATGTTGGGGCTGCCAATTACTGAGGCTCTCTCATTTTGATACCACCACATGCCTCTTTAATCGACTATCATACACCCCCTGTCCCTAAATCTCACTCTTGCTGTTTCTCTTACATGCCCACTTTCTCACGTTGTCACTGTTTTTCCATCTTTTTCTTTTCCAGTGCTCTACCTTTCTCTCTGTCGTCCTGGGTCAAAGCCTGAGAATGAAAAAGTGAGTGCTGGTAGGCCTCTTCAGTGCCAAGTATATTGTTGCACCCTCCGGGCATTGGAGCATAGATGATCAAACTCAGATAACTGTAGTAGCTTGTTTGGTGTCGCAGAATCTACTGGGGCAGGGGGAAAGTAACCACAAAGACCATCTAAACCATAGAAATCACACTACTGGAAATAAGTCCCCAATATCAATCAGCTCAAGTCATATTAGTAATTCATTTTCTTATTGTTTTTTAACCAAATGATATTGCCAAGTTATTCCGTACTGGGAGTAAATGGGTACATGAACTTCCATCATTGCCCTTCCAGAGTATAAAGAAATATGGGCATTTGGTAAAATCTCGATGGAATGTTTGAGTACCCTCACAAAACTGCTTCATAAACATGACAAGTTTTATACTTTACTTACTTTCAAACATTTGCCTCAAGGATCAAGCATAGGGAAGGTAATCTGTATAGTATCATTAATTAAAACCGTCATAAATAAGGCTCACCAGTTTTCCGTTTTTACTGATTTTTACAGATAAATACACACAGAAAACAACATTCTGTATTTATATTTAAAAGCGGGAAAACACAGCAAATTCTGCTCCTTGTGAGTGACTTTCCATGCTGTCGTTCATGAATTCCAGGCCAATAGCTGAGCAGATAGTAAGCATGTCGAGTTAAAAAACAGGATGAAATTTCCTTAAATACAGGCATTAGTTCACGTATATTTGTATATAATGCTATATTTACATGTGGGTGTAGTGTTTTTATTGCAATGAAAGATGATGCGTAGTCTGGGTCTTGTAGATACTCAAGTATATTTATTCTTAAGTTACAGGAAGATGGTAAGTTCATTAAGTGCCTCTTAAGTTGCCATAAATGCCCCACCAGGAGCAGCCTCCTGGCTGCTCAGCCATCCAGATCAACTGACACTCCACTCATACAAACCCACTCCAACATTCTACATGACTTCATCACAAGCTGAGCAGGTAGGCAGAGAACTATTGAAAGGAGAGTGCAGCAGGTAAAAGGAAGACTACAACACATCTCCCCCATTATAATATGAAAGAACAAACAGAAATTGTGAAGCTGTTAGACACATGTTAGAGCACAGAAAGATGCAGTAACTAACAAATGTAAGGAAGAAGTGTAGTGGAACAACAAATAAGAGTGAGGAAAGATGCATGAAATAAAACATGCCACACAACTCATCCTACCCCTTGATAACGCCATGAAATAAAACATACTACACATCCTACCCCCTTACTCAAAAATGCATAGAGATGGTAAAATACACTAACGGCAGAAAAGAGGATGCACTATTGTAATGAAAGATGATGCGTAGTCTGGGTCTTGTAGATACTCAAGTATATTTATTCTTAAGTTACAGGAAGATGGTAAGTTCATTAAGTGCCTCTTAAGTTGCCATAAATGCCCCACCAGGAGCAGCCTCCTGGCTGCTCAGCCATCCAGATCAACTGACACTCCACTCATACAAACCCACTCCAACATTCTACATGACTTCACCACAAGCTGAGCAGGTAGGCAGAGAACTATTGAAAGGAGAGTGCAGCAGGTAAAAGGAAGACTACAACAGTTTTGTTATATTTGGCTGTTTAATTTGCTAAAAACCCGATAGGCAGCGAAGTAGGAAGGCATGTTTATCAGTTAAATAAATGTGTAGATATACCATTTTACGACCCTGTTTATTTTCAAGACGCAAAATAAAAATGGATAAATACCAATAAGATGGCCCAAAAATAAATATGGATAAATACAGACGGAAATGTTAAACAAATCAATACCATAAAACCAGGAGCCCTAATCATAAAGCAATCGGCACTTATTCTCAAGTGTTTTTAGGTGTTATTTTTCAGTGGCTTGCAGTGCCCTTGTAGGTTAAACCAATCTTCACAACCAGGATCTCATCATTTGCTCTGGCAGTTGTGTAGAGTGGGGGTGCTGCCATCAATTTGATATCACCCAAGTCAAGGGGATTGTGAAAAATCGAAGCGCCAGACTAGGAGAGTGGTGGGGGGTGGTATGTAGCCAGCTGGTGTGCATTTTGGAGCTCGTTGTGGCAAATATTTTACTTATCCATGGTGTTGTAGTTCACAGTAATTTACAGACCGCACAATTTTCATCGAAATGGCCACTAAATCTGTACAGACATGCCGTTTTAGTGATAAAACTGTACAGAGCACAAACAACGTGTTGAAATCAGGTTTCAGTGAATAATGATCTTTTGCACAACACTGAGTACACTAAGTAATGTGTCTTTATTTGTTTTCATTCTACTAAAAATGTTTATTTCCATCACTCTTCAGAATTACCAAAAAGTGCTTCATTTTTGCTTTCTCAAATGCTGCCACTTTCTGAATATTTGTACAGTCTATTTACAGGAATTTAGATTTTGTGATGTTTTAAAACAATTGAGATCCTACAGCCTTTCTTTTCACGCTCCCTATGCTCCAGAAAGATTGTACAATCTTGACTTAAAAAAATGATCTCTTTGTAGACAGAGAATGAAAAGTAAATACCAATCTCCACGTTAAACAAGTAAGCGGCTATTTGTCAGATAACATAGCCTAACCTTTGACCTGAGTGCACAGCAAATGTGACAAGAAAAATACAAGATTTAAAAGTTTCTTTATTGCTCATTCACCTTCTGAACTCCAGCATGATTATTTCTGTGGGTGCTGCAACATCCCCCGCACCCTTACTTCCAGGAGCGGCCCATGCCAGTAAGAGCGATGAAGCAGTGCAGCGGGGTGGGGGGAACTCGACAGACAGCGCAGAGGAAAAATTAACTCCTTCGGTGCTCATGAGTCACAGTAGGCGTGTGCTCATGACGGCCGGGAGCCGTCAGAACGTTGCTGCCCCGCCCATGCGCTGTTAATTCCCCACCTGTGTAGGAGAATTAATCAGTGGGCGGAGTTCTGATGGCTCCTGGCCGTCATGAGCACACGCCCACCACGATTTATGGCATCCGGGAGCCTTCATGAGTACCGCAGCGCCACGCCAAACCCCGCCCCCCTCGCACCGTGACGTAATTCGCGACGGGTCAAAGGGGTTAATTAAATAATTAATTTCCCCTCGTTATTGTCTGTCGAGTCCTCCCCACCCCACCTCACCCCACTGCCCCACCACTTTTACCTGCAAGGGCTACTCTTGCTTTCTTCCAGCACCTATGTGCTCTAGGTATGAATGGATAAAAATGGTATTTCAATAGCTCATGATTTAGCATAGCACTACAGTACAGAGGCGAGCCAGAGGTGTCTTGTATGCACAAATCTGTGAGCAACTGCCCAATTGTTACTTGTGCAATGCCCAAAAATGCCCATTTTGCATGAATTGTTGAGGGTTTTGGTTTGGCAGTATGTCAAGCAAAGCAATTTAACACTGCGCTCGCTTCAACTTTTGGGGAAAAAATCTTTTTGCATAGAAAATTGATGTTGCTGTTTGCCTCACTTTACATTGTTTAGTGTGCTTAGCATCTTGCATGCACACAGTGGAGAAGTGTGGCTCAATGGTTAGAGCGGCAGACCCTGATGCAGAGGACTAGCCCGGGACCTGGGTTCAATTCCCCGCTTCGGCGGGTCTTGAGATCGAAAATTCCACGCACCTGATAATTCTTGCCTCGGTGCTTATTCCAATCATGGAGTCCCACTCTGCAACTCTGGGCAATAGCTTGCTTAATCTCCACAACGGCCCCCACAACGCTAAGGATGCCTGGCCTCCACCTTGGGGGTGCCCAGGAGCGGACACCTCACAGGGAAAGCCAGGATGGGTTCCACAGCGGTATTCGTACAAGCGCCTTGAGACCCTTGCGGGTGAGTAGTGCGCTATACAAGTATCAATTTACATTTTACATTTACACATGCATAGAAAATTTTGTACAGAGAACAATAATCGTGAGATCACTAGGGGCAATATGTATCAAAAAGTCATTTTGCGATTCTCAAATAGCGATTTATTGCGAATCGCTATTTGAGAATCGCAAAATGCTATGTATGTAGGATTTGCAATACATTTTGCGAATCCTACATATTCCTTAATTGCGAATCTCAAATTGCGATTCACAATTAAGGAATACCTCCCCATTCATTCCTATGGGCCAGAGGCCCATAGGAATGAATGGGAAGACATTCTCAATTTGCGATTAGCATTTAGCGAATCGCAAATTGGGAATGCAATTTCAAGGGTGCAAGGGTGTCAAAAGGACACCCTGTTGCACCCCTGAAATAAGCATGGGTGCACATGTAGCACACACACATGCCCTAAGGGCATGTATGTGCTTCACATTGTACTTTGAAAAATGCAAAAAAGTGCATTTTTCACAGAAATCGCAAATTACCACCAACTTGAAGTTGGTGGTAATTTGCGATTTCTTAAGGCTAAATTGCACTTTTTTGGTGCTTCTTACTTTGCATTTAAGAAATCGCAAAATTTGCGATTCCTTCAATGCAATTGCAAAATAAGGAGTCGCAAATTTTGCGATTCCTTATTTTGCATGCAGATGTGCCTCATACATACCACAAAGCAAAATTGCGATCACAAATGCCGAAAATCTGCGATTTTGGGCAATTGCGATCGCAATTTTGCTTGATACATATGGCCCTAGACCTTAAGGAATTTTGCGATTAACTTTGAAATATTGGTTCCTTTAATTATTCTTGTTAATAGACCATCGCAGTATACTTTTTGTGAATGTGATTGGGACAGCAAATTAAATCCTTGTATAACAACAGAAACCCCAGGGCGCCCGGTGAAATGCCGTCCTTTTGTTAATTACAATGGCTTGCATTGGCTGTGGCTGAAACCTAGCATATTCAATTACATGACTGCATTATAATAATGTTTGTTTAATGAGTGGCCGGGAATTAATCTTTGCCACCCGGGTGAATGATTTTGATGCATGCAGCGAGCACAAGAAGGCAATCATTTCAGGTCAATAGATTTTGAGGTCATTGGCAACTAAATTAATGAGTCGATCTCATTCACGTAGGTCCAAGCTCTTACCGACTTACAACAAAATCTATATTGCAGCACATATTCAAAGTTCCATGGTACTGTCAGATGTATGGGGTTCAGCAATCAGCTTATGTTTCCTTGGATTCGTAAGAGAATTATTATTGTGCACTTCTTTGGATATCAGGGCCACATCCGCGTGCACGTCTGCAGCGTACGAAAGCCAATGGTACTTCTTTGAGTGTCACTCAATTTTTCCAACTGATGACTACTGCTTCTCTAACCTGGTACTGATAGTTCCTTCCTTAGCACACTATCACTAGCAATGCTCAATTCAATTTTCTATAATCTTAGGGTCAGATTTATGAAAACTTAGGGTCGGTTCAAAGACAAGCAAAGTGATGCAAACTTCTGAAAAGTCATTAAGTATTTACGCTACAGCATAATTTTTTTGTGCTGGAAAGTAGCAATAAAAGTAACACAAATAGTACTTTGAGGGGCTTTCCATTACTTAGCATCAACGGGGCGTCCCATTAGTGGTTATACATGGGTTTTCCAATGCTAATACCCATGGCTTTTAAAGTAAAGCCTATCTACCACTAACAATGGTAGACAGATCTTTGCACCAAAATATACCACCTCCTTGAGGCAGGAGTTAACATGGAAACATTTGTAATTTCTCTGAACCTTTTACAAATTGTAGGTGTGCTGCATTGCATAGCACACATCCAACGCATTAACCGTTTTAAAACTAGTCTAATTATAGTATTTTGTACTGGTACAGTACTCTTGCAGCTCAAAGGCTATGCCAGGCATCAGACACACATCTTTGCACTATGGTGCAAGGTGTGTGCATTGCTCTGGGCAGCCTGTGTGTGTGCTAGCACTGGGGAATAGGGCAGAAGTTAAATATCTTAGTAGATGTGACTCTGCAATGGTCTCTCCCCATGCACAATGTGGCACACCAAATGTGGCTGCTGCTCTGTTTTGTGCAAAAAAAATAATAAACCTGCCCCTTAGCCTCATCTTGCAAACTGGAAACATTTGTGCTGTTGAGTTCAAAAGACAATGATTTGCAGGAGGTCTGTAAAACGCATAAAGTCATCAATTCTTCGTCGGGAAACAAAATTGCTAAACAAAGACATTAATCTGCTAAGCTATTCATAGCAGCGGGGTATTATGCCACCTGGTAAGGACATGATCTGCATCTTGGATGCATGAATTAGATGGAGTACATCAACAGATATGAATTAAAGATGCAAACAAGGCGAGCGTGCCAAAGTCAAGAAGTGTCAGCTGAAGCTTATGCAAGCAGGAGAGAGAGAGAGCGGGTCTTAAAATCAATTTGCGTGATGATTTATGCTGTCATATAATATGCTTTCAATTATTCATGTGGACAAGTTATTGCTTCATCAATTCTGCAGAGGATATGAGCAGGCCACAATGCCTGGCCAAATCTGTGATAAACACGGTCCAAGACTATCTCACATGTGAAGGGGCATTTTGCAAGCATGCCTCTGTTCTAAAGGCTCACACGACAGAATCTGGGTGTGAGCTTTGCCACCACAGGTCTGAAACACATCTGGCCGTGTTGAGCCACAGCTTCAGAACCAAGACAATCTATGATTGTTTTGGAATCAGCCATAACTTGCCTCATTTCTGCCAGGCAGATGTTTACCGCTGTCGCTGTGTCCTTTGTGGCTTGCTGTCTTATGGTCCTCATCGTCCCACCAGTGCCCACTCGCGTGACAGGTATATGCCAATGACAGCGTTTCAGACAGATACGTATGTGGCCATACTATCACAGGTTTTGGGTCAGCAGTAACTGACTTTGTCAATGGTTTTGGTCGTATCATGCAAACAGGTTATTGTCAGTGGGATTTGAATACATCACTAATAAAAGCCATTTTCAGTATTTTATTTGTTGTCATTTTTTAAAGCACAATGGTATAATACGATGTCAATGTCAATCACTGTGCAATTTACTGTTGACAAAAAAACAGTTTTTATCTCCACAAATTCACATGCAGTTGACACAAATTCCAATATTGCTGACTGAAAACTGTTTGTGTGTCTTCCTCTCATAGCTGAGCCACAATCCCGCTCCCTTTATCGCTTCTGCTGTCTACAGCACCTCAACTAGTTCTGTCAATCTGGCTCTGTGGCCAACTTCTGTGGTTTCCTCCCCTCTGTGTAACTACAAGTGGGTCTCCTGGCACTACCTCCATGGGCATTCAATTCCCTTAGCAAGGGTAAGCCATCTCATTATGAGGATGAATGGATGAATCAATGAGTGTTGTGTGTCACTTTGAGCACTATATTTCAACTGATTTTATTGTATACATGTGTGCTGTTGCAGTGTCACAGACAACTTCAAGCCTGCTGTATTGAGTACACTGCTAACATGTAATCAAATTCTTTTCATTTTTTATTTTGTCCTGTGCATCTGTCTTTTGCTTACAGGTTCAGAAAAGTAAAAGCATTACTATTTATCATCAGCAAGTATTCAATATGTTTAGGATGCATGAATACATGTATGGAAAGTGTCCATATATGGTAGGGATCCAGATGAATGTCAAAGACCCCACTATTGGACCATATGGCAGAAACATGTAGCCCACTCTGGTGTAAAGACTACTAGCTCTCCTTGAGCACCCTTCACATTTTTAATCGCTTCCACGGTACTCAAAGAATACAGTATTTTCAAAGCTATCAAGGAGATTTTTAATAACAGTCTTTCGGATACTAGATTTCTCTCCTATCCAAGACAAAGCCTTAACGTGCTTTCTTTAACTAAGGAAGCCTGTTCACCATTTAGAACAATTTTTGGTGAGCGAGAAAGCTCGAGGATGAAACAAAATGCCTGGGTGGGTGTTAGAGGGATTATCTAACACTTCTGTAATGTGTTCACTTTACTTTAAACCAGTAAACAGGACACTTGATGTTGTTCCTAAACCATGGAAAAATGGTCTTGCCATGGGCACAGCATTGAATGATCGGGTTTCATTTTTTGTCTTTCTGGTTATGCTTTGGAGGAAGAGAACTATGATGCGATGATCCCTCTAGTTCTTCCCTGTTATTGCTGGGGATTTTAGTTATGGAGCTATGGCTGATAACATTCACCAGCAGTAGTGGGGTTCTGTGACAATCAATAACCCACATGCTGACAAAAAGTTTAAAAAAATAACAGTAAACTTAGCAGATTGCATACCCATGCACCCTCTCGGCCTCTGGATGGCCCCTGCAGGGGCATCGTAAGCCCAACTCTGATGTCACCTCCCACCTTGTGATTTCAGCAGGGGTTATAACAAAACTGAAGAACTGATATAGCCTTGCATTATATAATTAGATGTCTTGAACACAGTCTGTAATCCTCTTAGTGTGAGTAAATAGACACCAGTGTCTGCCTATATGAGCGGCTAATGAATGTTATGGGCATGAAGATAGGGACAGTTTTAAACAGCATACAGCAGGTAACTGCCTTTAATATCAGAATTTATTTCTCCCTTAGTGCTTGACTTGGATAGTTGGATCAACTTCGCAAAGAACAAAAACCCTGCTCGTCTTTTGGATCAATTTTGCGGGGTAACAAATGCAGCAGCCCCACTTTCTAAAGGGGACAGCTACCTACAGGCAGGGCCTGGGGTGTCACAGTGGGGAGATTAGTGTGACCAGGGGTCTCAGCACAATGTACCTAACACAAGATTAACATTATTACACTTACCATTACCGAGGACAAGGCCCAATCACACATGCTTGAATCCAGTCCTACTGTGTAGCAAATGGTAAAGGGTGGGATCTAATTTATTTTTATTTATTTATTGAGAAGTTGTATATAGCGCTGGCCAGACCTGAGGGTATCGGAGCGCTTTACAACATTTATTTTTTTGCAGGATAATACAATAGGCCATGGTATATAATATAGTTTTGGAGGTCCCAACGTGCTGTGCAACATTGAGGTATGAAGTCCTGAGAATCCTCGATGGGAAAACAATAGGTTGTGGTATATAGTATAGTTTCTGAGGTCCCCGCATGCTGTGCAACATTGAGATATGGAAGACCTGAGAAACCTCAATGGGTGCACAAAGTCTTGGGTTGAACCTCTTTCAAGGAGGAGGGAATGATGAGGAGGGGAGCAGGGAAGAGGTAGGTTTGAGTATCACAGTGTCAAGATGCTGCAGACTACAGGCTTGTGCGCTTCGGCGGCTGTTATCGGTTCGGGAGGGCACGATTGAGTCAGAGGTCTATTAGGAGTTTCTTGAATTTGACAAAGAAAGAGGTAGTCCTGATGTCGATTGGGATGGAGTTCCAGATTTTGGGCGCGTTTCCAGCGAAGGAACCAGCGGCGGTTTTTTGTTTGCATGTTTTTATGGGGATAAGTAGAAGGGAGTTAGAGTTCCTGAGGATCCTTATCTGACCAGCTCTCTTGTGTTTTGAGGCTGGGTAGTTGGGTCTCCCTATGTGCAGGGCTTTGTGCGTGAGGCAAGCAGTTCTGAAGCTGGCACGCATTTTGATGGGGAGCCATTTTAGTTCTCTGAGTGCGGGTGAGATGTGATCATATTTCTTGACTCCGGTGACCTTTCTGACTGCTGCGTTGAGGGTTGTTTTGAGGGGGGCTAGGTGAAATTTGGTTGTACCAGTAAGGACTGCATTCCCGTAGTCTAGTCTGGATAGCACCAAAGATTGAGTGGCTAGTTTGAGGTCTTTGGGCGGGATGTATGGTTTTATTTTGTTAAGTAGCTTCAGATTGAGGAAGGCACTCTTAGCGGAGTTTTTAATGTGTTTGGCCAAGTCGGGTTTAGGGTGATTCCTAATGATTTAACCGGGTTAGCCAGAGTGAGATTGCTGTTGAGGGCGTCAATTGCTTCTAGCTATTCTGCAAATTGGGGGTTTTCTTCTTTGTTAGAGATAAGGAGAATTTCGGTTTTGTCTTGGTTGAGTTTTAGTCGATTTGTTGATAGCCGTTGTTGGACTTCTTTTAGCGTGTAGTTGAGTCTATGAATGTCATCAATGGAGGAGGTTTCCAGGTAGATCTGGGTGTCCTCAGCATAAAGGTGGAAGGGGATGTTGACTTTTTTGAGTAGGGTAGTGAGGGGTTCCATGTATATGTTGAACCGTTGGGGAGAGAGCACTGAGCCTTGGGGAACACCTCTGTGGACGCGGTGAAGGTCAGACATAAAGGTTTTGATTTTTATACCTTGGGAGCGGTTGTATTGGAAGGAGGAGAACCATTGTAGGACCACATTGTCTGCACCTACCCTTTCTTGAAGAGCCTTAATGTGTCAAAGGCTGCCGAAAGGTCCAAGAGGATAAGGAGGCAGCATTTGTCTTTATCAAGTGATTTGTGGATATTGTCTATGATATTAAGGATTGCAGTCTCTGTGCTACAGCCTTTTCTGAAGCCTGATTGGTGTGGGTATAGAAAGTTGATGTTGTCCAGGTGTTGGGTCAGTTGTAGGAGAACGCATTTTTCGAGGGTTTTGGAGAGGAGAGGGAGATTGGAAACGGGTCTGAAGTTATTCAGATCGTTGGTGTCAAGGCCTGTTTTTTTCAAAAGTGGCGTGACTTGGCCGACTTTTAGGCAGTCTGGTATGATGCCGGTTCTCAAGGAGCTGTTTATGATCTTGCACGAATACAGGGCTAGGGAGGGTCCCAGCTTTTTGGTCAATTGGGAGGGAATAGGATCTAGGACATGAGCTGCGGGTTTGGAGGTGAAGATCAGTTTCATAATCTCGACTTTGGGGATATAGTTGAAGGATTTCCAGGCTTTCGAGGGGAGCCTGCAAGAGCAGACTTCGGTCTCTGAGGTTGGGTTATCGTGGGAGGTATTGAGGTTAATGTCTAGAGAGAGCTCCATCTTGGAGATTTTTTCATTGAAGAAGTTGGCAAAGTTGTTGCACAGGTCTTTGGAGGCCTGAACTGAGGTAGCAGGGGGCTTGGAGGTTTGCTGTCTGATGACGTTGCAGAGTTCTTTGGGCCTGTTTATTGCGTTGGCCAAATGCTGGAGAAAAAAGTTGATTTTTCATTACTGATGTGCTTTTTGTATTTCCTTCGGGCTGCTTTGAGTTGCTCATGGAGGCTTGTGAAGGGTTTGCTCCTCCAAAGTCTTTCTGTGGCTCTTAGTTGTCTTCTTTCAGCGTTGATCTCAGTGTTAAACCAGGATCTGGATGGAATGTTCCTGTTTTTTTTAGTTTCGGGGGGCTACTTGGCCAAGGATGGTCGTCATAGTTGTGTTATAATGAGAGGTGAGTTCCGTGGTGGAGAGATCGTCTGTGGCGATAGAAAGGAGCAAGATACCCTTTCTTCCAGGTCGGCCATGTTGATCTGTGTTAGATATCTCGACCATTTCGGGGGTTCTTGAGTGGGAGGTAGACATAGGATCGGTAGAGTAATGTGGAATAAGATTAAGTGGTGGTCGGAAGGATGTGGCCGATCGTAACGGTGTCACATTGGGCGATAATGGCATCTAGAGTTGCTCCTTTGTTATGGGTTTCAACTGCACAGTGTTGGGTGAGGTTGTTGCTGTGTAGCAGCTCGTTCACGTTCGGATTAGAGAGTATTTTTTGTCATTCCAGTGTAGGTTGAGGTCACTCAGAATAAGGTTGTTGGTGTCACGGAGCGAACAATAGGCAATCAAGTCGGATAGGTGCTCTGTGAATGCGGGGGTGGTGCCTGGGGGTGGCATAGGAGATGGCAGTGTAGTGTTTTGTTGTGGCTGGTGTTAATGATACCCGTTAAGCATTCAAAGGTGTTATAGTTAACTGTGTTGATTTCGTTCACAGAAATGTTGTTGTTGTTGTGGATGATTGCTATACCCCCATGTCTTTGGTCTTTTCGATCTTTATTGATAATTGGAAAGCATGGGGGCACAAGGGTATCTAGGATTGGAGACAAGCAGTCATTTAGCCAGGTCTCTGTGATAAAGGCTATGAATAATGGATGCCTGGCCTCACACAGGGATGCATACTCCAATGCCCAAAATCATGACACCGATAGAGTCACTGGACTAGACTACAATGGCAATGAATGGCTCTATAAAGATAAGCCCTGAGTCACATTGCAGAAAATGAAGGTTGAGATTCTGCCTGACTTCCGCCATCTACTGCAGAGAAAGGTGGGGCAGGCGGCCTGGGACAGACAGCCCAGACTCACATAATGAAAAAACGAATTTCGTTGCACACACTGCATCACCAAGTGCGATGCAGTGTGTGCAACGAAATTCGTTGTATTTATTTTTATGTTTACTTACCTTTTAAAGTCCGTAATCCATACATTACTACCCCCCACCCTACCGGCCGCGGCTGGTGCAGCAAGTGTTCTGCAGTGGGTGCCTGGAGAGGCCACAAAATTATGCCTGTCTCGAGCCAGTGGGTGGGAGTACCTCATGGCCCCTCCCTAACCAATGGGGTAAAGGTTTACAGGCCCTGTCAATAATCAATGGGGTCAAGGTTTGTAGGCCCTGCCAATCTACCTTTGCAGTAGTTCCCGTTTGTAAAAAGGCCCAAAATACAATGTATCAGGGCAAATCCAAGATTGGAAAAGTCTTCAGCCACGCTCAATGTAGGCTCTGATGGCTGGTGGTGTTTGTGGGGTGTGAACTACAATAATCCTAGTATCCTCTCACATCTAACACTTTACTCCAGATTGAGGCTGGCATTGTTTCCACAACAAACCCAGAGGCAGACATCTGGTAAGATAAAAGCAAGGTCTTTCAGGACTAGACTGGGGTTCCAAAAGAACTGTCTTAGCATTCTGTTCTCTCCTTTTGTAATGTGTCTTAGGTGTTATATGTGGATTAAAAAACCTGTTAAGCAGGATGTAAAAAAGGATGCCCTCAGACCCCATTCTGCATATTCTGTAGAGTTCTGAGTAGTCATCTCTGCCCATTCACAACAGCCTATTGCTTGCTTCTGGGAGACATTTCACACCTTCTCATGCCCATTTATTGCAAATTACTGGCTGGGCTACTGCAGGAGAACTAATGTACATTTGCCTCCAAGAACTTAAGTCAGGGAAAATGCACCTTCGACTTCACCATAAAATGTAATTTTAATACATATTAAAAATAGTGGTTTAATTATTTTTCTACCTGGTCCCAATCTCGAGATAGGGTATTAGTATTTATTAGTATTTATTATTGCCTCTCAGTGTTTCTCTATGTTTCAGTCAGCCTTTCCACAGTGAAATTAGATTTTGGGTGCTAGTCACTGTAAGGACATGTTAACTTTAAATTCCTACATGTCCAACTTTTAAATACCATGCACCCTGCCTTCTGGGCTACAAAGCCTACCTAAGATTGACTTATTCATATTTAATATGAAGGTTTTTACCTGGCAATAGGATTTATTTGACAGGGCGCAGTGCATGTTTTGCACTGCTACAGTCAGGCTACATTGACAGGCCTGAAGCCATGTTTCTACTGCCGCTATAGTTGAAGGCACAAAAGGTGCTGCAGTCCACTAGTAGCATTTAACTTTCATGCCCTAAGTACATTTTCAATCATATGCTGTGGACTGATTGGCAACGTAAATATACGAAGTCAGAGTATGCCATCGCAACCATGTTTGAAGTGGGGGCACATGCACTATACCACTTGTTAGAAGGGATAAATTGCTAAGTTAGTGAAACTAAAGGGTCCAGTGAGAGACCAAAAGTTAGGGTGAACACGCAGAAAAGGCAGATGGCTTGGGACAGATCTACTGCTCCTCATTGACAAAATAAATATGGTCACAGTCCTGATCATCTCCACGAGCCTCTGTAACTCTGCCTCTCTATACTTATTTGAACTCTTAAGTGGTTTATAGTACAAGGATCAATTTTCCACACTCGATGCTTTAGGGACCGGATAACTCTATGCAACACAGCCATAGTTTCCAAAAGAAGTAATAACCACACAACAGAAGCAGCAAGTAAGAAAGCCAAACTGCAGCTTCCTTATCCACTTTGGATATGATTCTTAGTCAGATGGAGAAGTATTCCTGCATTAAATTCTGCTCTGCCTGATTCAAAGCAGGTAGGTTTTCCACAACTGGTTTTTCCACACACAATTTTCAGTGTGTAGGAGAAAAATATACATTTTTCCAGTAGACAATTCCATTGGAAAAATCACATGAGGCTTTGAAGCAACAACATGCAATATTCCCCGCTGCCAGAAAAAATCTTCACCTTCTTTCTTCTGCTTCACTGTCTTCTTACGCCCACTCCCACAAGTCCACACATACGTTTATCACATGCTAAGAGCATGTGGTAAATGTACTGGATTCGGATATTCTTTTACATTCCAAAAAATCAGTCCCCATGTGGTAATTCTCCATTCAAAGGAGTTTTACTTGTGCCTGCATGGTACTGGTGCAGACTTCCTGCACTGTAATGATAAGATCCTATGAGAATTTGTTGTTACTCCAGAAGCATGTAACTTGTAACCAGGCCCTTAATCTATTTGTTCACATATGTTACAAACACTTACTCACCTTTCATACCTTGTTTGCCCCACCAGTCCACACACCTTCTACTCACTTAATGCAACAAAAGCTTATTCATTATTCATGTCTTGTAGGAAATCAGCTTGGAATGACATAGGGAGCACGCCAACATCTTTCTGCTTCACAGCACATACTTCTAGGCAATTCAGTGTTCAATGGGAGCATAGCTGAGACCCCCAACTCATTCCAGATAGACCACCAAATGAACTACATATTTGTAACTAGGATGTCATATATGGGCCTGAGTTGAAACTGAACTAGTGATAGAGGGTAGGAGTCACCATTGTGACTTGTTGATTTTTCTACCAACCTTCAAACCAGATAGTAAGACAATTTGCAAATCATTCAGAGCAAATAATTCAGTTTTTTGTACCCATTATTAACTACTCAGTAGATGTTAGATAACACTATGGGCCATATGTACAAAACCTTTTTCTGTGGTCGCAAATGGCAGGATTCCCAGAATCGGGCTGTTTGCGACTGCAAAATAGGTTTTAAAAATGTACAAAAGCCAAATTGAGATTCGGTTCCCGGTTACTGAATCTCAATTGCATTTTACAAATCAGTATTTGGAAACGGTGTGTTTAGAACGTCACTTCCTAATACCGACTTGCAGTGGTATGTATGAATGTTCTGTGATCAAATTACCATCACAAAACATTCCATTTTTATCAACACTTCAATGATGGTGGTTACCATTCACAGATTGGGAAGGGTCCCTATGGGACCCCATCCCCTTTGTGAATGTTGGTAGAAAGATTCTTTTACAACAGACCAAGGACCACTGCCTACTCTTAAAAAATGAAAGTTAAACGTTTCCTTTTTCTCCTTTAAACGCATCACTTTTACTTTTAAGGAAAACAGGCTGCACTGAAAAAAAAAATCTTTATTAAAGAGCAATCACAGACATGGTGGTCTGCTGACCACAGCAGGCTAAAATTCCTGTGATGGCTGCAATTCCAAACGGGTCACAAACTCTGACCTACCTCTTTATTATTCATGAGGTACGCCTTGAGGTAGGCCTTCTGAAATCCCATAGGGGATCACTATTATTTTTCGCAAAGAATCGCAATTACGAAATCACAATCCCTAAAATGTGTACATATGGCCCGATATATTAAAATACTGTCATGCAACACTACATATTACTTTACAAACTCCACAGTTAATAAATGAATGAAGCTCAAGCAATTGAGAATGTTTGTATATAATGAACACAGAATCCATATTTGAAAGTATCCGGTCTCAGTGAAACTCAACCAATTAAAAATCTCTTCCAACTGTTCCTATTTGTTGCCAAATACATGCAATATTTTGGCAGGTTGTAGCCTGTTACTTAATATCATGCAAAACCACACTGTACTAGCAATTCTGTATCGAAATTGAAACATTTTTCATTTTGAGACACCACATGTATATTTTATTATTACAGAAAACATATGAGCCTGTAACCACATCGCTTTGCAGAAAGGAAGCTGGTTAAATTATACTGAATACTGGTTGTGAACTGGATGGCCTGCAGCAATATCTTATCCTGACACACACCCAATCTAATCTAATGACCTGAGGCACAGACATTACCCTGCAGAGGCTATCTAAATTAGAATCAGTACTTTCCTGCACTCCACTGAACTGTCGTCTGTCAAACAAAATGTGTCTTTCACTGCCACACAAATCCAGGCAAATGGCTGTGTCCTTGGACCTGTCAGTTCAAATGCTCAGCATACGGGTCGAAAAATCGACATTACATGCAAAAATTGACTTTAGTCCAGGGCTGTTAAATGTAACAGAAATATAAAGACCAGACCTGTTCTACCAATAAAACTTTCGTGCAAAATAATTTAAAATGAAAGCATATAATTCGTGGACTATGCTGTTAAGAATTTAAAAACAAAAAAACACGATTCTTAAATCTAGGTATTCCAGCTTCCCCTGAAAAAATGACAAAAAACAAAATTAGTGAATAATACAGCATGGAGTCAAGATGTGTCACCAGATCGTGAATTTGGGAACCTGTTTCACCGGCTTTATATATATTTTATGTTTACATACATTTTAACTACTTGTGACATCAAGAAAAACACAATTCTACCTATAATTGATTCACTGACGACGACTTCTCTGGATGAAACCTATCTACGATTCCTATCTGTCTAACACCAGAAGAATCTTTTTTAGGTCCGCAAACAATACTCCACCCACGTGCCTTGTAGCACTATTTTGTTAGAACTCTTTGAAAGTTCACATATGAGTGTTCACAGAAATAAATTGTCCCATAGTTTTTATAGCATTGTGATTCAACAGAATACATTTTAAGTTCTGTGGGGCACCTAGATCGAAAGACGACAAATAATAGGTTGAAGTCACAAAAATTAGGTTATTTGCACCTGTAAAGTACGCCTACCTAGTGGTGCAGATTTACTATTGGCCGCCTTGGAACCCACTCATTTTGTTTCTCCATTAGACTGGTTTGATCATTTTAAGAACCTCTATTATGATGGTGCTATGAATAGGGATGAGGACTTATCTTTCTCTTGGATAATGCTGCACCAATGTTCGAAATGTCTGACATTAGACTCCTTTAGCAGCATCTCAATGGGTAGGACTACTGGCCCTGACGGCTTTCCAGCTGATATCTTTCTCTCCAACATTGAAGAATAGTCTAAATACATTCTCTACCTTGCCAACACTATTGCCAAGGGAGCCCCGATTCCAGACTCCTGGCTGGTTGCAGTAGTGTTACCAATTTAAACAAGCATTAGAAATGCAATCGGGCTCGGATTTATTTGAGTTTGAGCTAATGGCATTGTAAATGGCAATGTATTGTTGCTATGTGTTATGGAGTGTGTTCATGTGGTGTGTACTGCCAGTTATCTCCTTGTGAGTGTGAGAATATTGCACCGTTACTGCCTGTGATGTCCTTCTTGTGAGTGTGAGAAGCTTGCACCTCTGCTGCCTGTGGTCTCCTTGTGAGTGTAAGAAGCTTGCACTGCTGCTGCCTGTGATGTCCTTCTTGTGAGTGTAAGAAGCTTGCACTGCTGCTGCCTGTGATGTCGTTCTTGTGAGTGTGAAAAGTTTGCACCGCTGCTGCTTGTGATGTCCTTCTTGTGAGTGGGAAAGGCTTGCGCCTCAGCTGCCTGTGGTATCCTTGTGAGTGTAAGAAGCTTGCACAGCTGCTGCCTGTAATGTCCTTCGTGTGAGTGTGAGAAGCTTGCACCGCTGCTGCCTGGGAGTATGAGAAGATTGCATTGTGCATCTCTGTGCTGTGCCTGTTCTTTGTAAGGGACTCTTGCTCTGTTGCTGCTGCTGCCTTGGCACCGGACCTGCTGTGAGTGTGTAAGGGCAGCTTGCACCACTGCTGCTTGTGATGTCGTTCTTGCGAGTGTGAGAAGCTTGCACCTCTGCTGCCTGTCGTCTCCTTGTGAGTGTAAGAAGCTTGCACTGCTGCTGGCTGTGATGTCGTTCTTGTGAGTGTGAGAAGCTTGCACCGCTGCTGCTTGTGATGTCCTTCTTGTGAGTGGGAGAAGCTTGCACCTCAGCTGCCTGTGGTCTCCTTGTGAGTGTAAGAAGCTTGCACAGCTGCTGCCTGTGATTTCCTTCTTGTGAGTGTGAGAAGCTTGCACCGCTGCTGCCTGTGGTCTCCTTGTGAGTGTAAGAAGCTTGCACTGCTGCTGCCTGTGATGTCGTTCTTGTGAGTGTGAGAAGCTTGCACCGCTGCTGTTTGTGATGTCCTTCTAGTGAGTGTGAGAAGCTTGCACCGCTGCTGTTTGTGATGTCCTTCTTGTGAGTGGGAGAAGCTTGCAACTCAGCTGCCTGTGGTCTCCTTGTGAGTGTAAGAAGCTTGCACAGCTGCTGCCTGTGATGTCCTACTCACTACTCTACTCTACTCAATACTCACTACTCTGCACTCACTACTCACTACTCTACTCTACTCACTACTCTACTCACTACTCACTACTCTACTCACTACTCACTATTACACTCACTACTCACTACTCTACTCACTACTCTACTCACTACTCACTACTCTGCACTCACTACTCTACTCACTACTCTACTCACTACTCTGCACTCACTACTCTGCACTCACTACTCTACACTCACTACTCACTACTCTACTCACTACTCACTACTCTGCACTCACTACTCTGTCTGGGTTAAGGGAGACCCTCGAGGCCCTGGTGTCACTGCACCTGCTGCACCCTCACAGCCACTGGTAGTAAAATACAGGACTGTCTGGGTTCAGGGAGACCCTCGAGGCCCCGGTGTCACTGCACCTGCTGCACCCCTGGACACCCCTGGACACCCACAGCCACTGGTAGTAAAATACAGCACTGTCTGGGTTAAGGGAGACCCTCGAGGCCCCGGTGTCACTGCACCTGCTGCACCCTCACAGCCACTGGTAGTAAAATACAGCACTGTCTAAATTAAGTGAGACCCTTGAGGCCCCGGTGTCACTGCACCTGCTGCACCACTGGACTTCCACCGTCACTCGTAGTAAAATACAGCACTGTCTGGGTTAAGGGAGACCCTCGAGGCCCCGGTGTCACTGCACCTGCTGCACCCCTGGACACCCACAGCCACTGGTAGTATGCTGTTCTGTGTTATGTGGTACTGGTATGTTGTGCTTTGTTATGTCACACACCCAGCGCACACTGTCCAGGGGTAGAGTGACACACCCAACATACACTGTCCAGGGGTAGAGTGACATACCCAGCGCACACTGTCCAGGGGTAGAGAGACACACCCAGCGCACACTGTCCAGGGGTAGAGAGACACACCCGGCGCACACTGTCTAGGGGTAGAAAGAGAAGCCTGCACGGATGTCCGGACCTACAGGCAAAATATAATATCGCTGTTTGAGCTCTCCATTTTCACTAAAGAATAAAGGATGTTTCAGGACCTCTTCTTGATCTTTGGTGCCACCTAGAGGTGTGGCTGTAGAGCTGCAGCCTCACCTCACCTCATGGAAGTGCTGCACGTCTAGGGCAGTGGCCTCAAACTTTTGAATGAGGCGCCCCCCAAAAGTGTAAATAAAAAAATCATTTAGGGTCCCGCAGATTTTTTTACAATTATTCTATTAAATTGTCAGTGTTTAATAATCATTGCATTTAAGTTCTGTTACCCCTTTTAAAAATGCAATCAGATACATGATTTCCAAACATGCTGTTCTGGTCAGGCCGGCCTTGCTGACGCGTTGAGGCATCCACAGGGTGATTATCAGAAATGGCAGGGGGTGGAGGTGAGAAAGATCACTCATAGCGCACATCAGGAAAGAGTAAGATCGCCCAAGATCACTCATAGCGCCCATACGGAAAGAGGGAGATTGTATTGTAATTGTATTTATATAGCGCTTATTACCGCCGACGAGGCGTCGTAGCGCTACAACTTAGCGCACATCGGGAAAGAGAGGCGCAATAAGTGAGTGCATAGTGCTCACTGCTGTAGGGGCCTAAAGAGGGCATGTTGGCGCTATGTGAAAGGCATCGAGGCGCGAGGTTCAAAGCTGCAGCGCGGACCCCTCTCACCTTGTCTGGGTTCCTCGCCGGTGGTGGTCGCACACCCAGCCGCAGGCCCCTCTCTTCCACAGACCCCCTGTCTGTCTGTCTGTCTGTCCCACTCCAGCCCCAGACTAGCAGGCCGCCCCCGCAGCAATGCCCCTTTAAACTGCTGAACTCTGCACACATGCTCCCTGGGGGCCCCCAGCCGGCAGGGCGGGGGCAGAGCGACACATGTGGGCAACACACCCCCCTCTGCCCAACACAGGGCTCATTGACCGCAGCGCAGGGTCAAAGCGAGAGCCAGGACCTCCCCTCCTCCTCAAGGAAAGGGAAGGTGGTGCCAGCAGCAGCGCCCCAGGGCACAGCATCGGCCGTCCAGGCCCGGGGGTCCTCTCACTGACACTTGCATTGGACGGACGAAGACTACAACTCCCACAATGCAGCGCGAATGCAAGCCTGGGGACAGGGCGTCGGCTGGCATGGACCCCTAGGGTGGCGCGGTCCGCGTCCTCACCAGAAAGGTCTCCCCTGACAGAGAATCTCAGCCCTGGCAGCCATGCATTGCACGTGGCTCTTTGGGGCTGTCTTCAACCTTCATCCTACGGGTACCCGGGTTCAGGGCATCGGAATGGGTTTCTCTGTAGCCCTGATCACATGTGGCATACGGAATCCACTCGGATCGTCCACATACGGAGATAATATATACACGTCACCAGTGCTTAATTTGCAAATAAGAAATGTGTCAGGGCTCTGGTCAGGAGGCCACTGCTGCTTGCATGACACTGTGCCCCTGTCAGTGCTGCCAAAGATAGTAACAACGCAAAAAGACTGCGGAGATGCAAGGTGCAATCTGTGGATACGCGGAGAGGAGGCCAGAAAGACGCAGGAATTGGAGCAGGGGATTAATGAGAAGGCTAGAAGGTCGGGGTGGATGGGTAAAGTCCGCGCTATATACAAATGCATAAATAAATAAACGCTGCAAAAAGTACACCACGCAATGCTAAACAGTCAGCACACCATCGCTTATTCTTACAGACTGTCACGCAGAGGCAGAAAAAAGACACCCCGTAGCAACTTAAAACAAGAACTACAGTGTGGACGAGCATGTATGAGTCATCTTCTGTGAGCCTCGCCTGCTGCCTCTCGTCATTTAACATTGAACGCGCTCACCGCTGTGAACGCGTTCGCATCATCTGGCTTGCATTACACGGGCACTCTGACAGCTCGTAATTAAGATTAATCACTCTGCCATGCTCGCTCTCGCACACAAAATGCCACATCGGGCACGCGTACATTACTTACAGCCTATCACTTCAAGGCTACTACATACACAGCACAGGGAAGACGAATCACTGACCAGATGCCAGAAAACGCTAAGGAATGTCTGGAATTTCTCTCTCCAAGGCCCTCTTCTTCTTTTTTTTCTCCTTTAACATTAGTTCTCTAACTCCTCCCCCAGGGGGAGGAGTCCGAGCCCTAAAAAAGGGTGATATGTCCCACCCAGGTAATTATAGGCCAATTAGCCTTACAGACCGTATTCAAAAGGTTTTTAGTCGTTGTGTACTATCCAAGATCCAGGAGTGGATAGATGCAAATATTATTTTAAGTCTCTTACAGGCTGGGTTCCAGAAAAAAGTGGCAACCATCGACTACGTCTTTTACTTCTTGTTAATTTATTGGAAGACAGTTGTAATCGACAGGGACAACCTTAATGGTGCCTTTGTCGATTTGAAATCGGCTTTTGATTTGGTTCCCTGTTCCAAATTATTACAAGTGCTTAGCAATAGGGGTATACACCCTGATATTTTATTCATTTTAATTTGTTTACATGAAAAGAACTTTGATAGAATTTGGTGGGGCATGCAGAATGAGATGAGATGAGATGAGATGTTTCTAAATGATATAATTTGCTGTCTAATTTCGACTCATATGGACGCCCCAACGTTTGCTAAGTGAAAACTCCTATTCAGCTTTTTGCAGATTACACTTTGCTGATTTCCAAGACCCCAAGTGGACTACAAAAATGTTTGAAACACTTTGGTGCATTCTGTGGCACTCTGGGGTTGTCAATCAATACTGCTAAAACCAAGCTGATTCTTTTTAACCCTCAGCAATCATTCAAAGGGAAGTTGGCATCTGGAAGTACTCCTCTGGAGAGGGTGGATTCCTTTGCATATTTGTGTGCCAATTTGGCAGACAGTATGTCCTGGAAGCTTCACATTACTAAGGCGGTGATGCGGCGTAAACAGATAGCGGGGCTACATCTAAAGAACATCAAGCATCCTTTAGTAAACCGATAGCACTGGCCCTTAAGATTTATGAGGCAAAGCCACTGGGCTCAGCTCTTTATGGGGTAGAGCTGTAAGGGTTTTGTTAAGATTGATGGGTTAATCAGATCCGAGAACAAATTCCTGAGAACCATTGTTCACTTACCATCCAGTACTCATGTTTACCCTTTGACACTAGATATGGGGGTAAAAAGAGTAGAGGGTAAATGTAGATTGAACCCGCTGTTGTTTGCACCTCTGATCCACCCCTGAGTTAGCTCATTATACCTCAGCTCTGCAGGATGTTATTAAAATAGACTGTTTTATAAAATTCACTGGCTTTGCCAAATTAATCAGTCACTTAATTCTATTGGTCTGGCTGATTTAAAGGAGAACCCACTTGGGGGCACCATTCCTTCTAAAGAAATTGTGAAAAAGGTTTACTGGGCAAAAATCTTGTCCGGTGAAGCCCATAAGGATGCTAGTGCTACCCTTACAGATGAGTTTGTCAATTTTAAATCACTCTGAGCTTATGAACACGTATGGGACACTATTAAAGTGCCGTTGGATCGAAAGTTGTATTTTCAGTTCAGAGTGGGCACTTTTCCAGTAAAATCATTTACCGCAAAATGGGTGGCATTAGGTTGTATGTTACTACAACGCGGTCTATTACCACGCGTGCCATTACAACGCTGCTTTTACAACACAAGTTGTTACAACGACTTGCGCTGTGGGTGCTGGACGTGGAATAGTTTAATTTTCTATTCCAACTCCAGCCCACGTTACAGTAGGGTAGGTGTTGGAATACAAAATTAAACTATTCCCTATCCAACAGCGCCCTCCAGCGCAAGTCGTTGTAACGACTTGCGTTGTAAAAGCAGCGTAGTAATGGCAGCGCGTGGTAATGCCCGCGTTGTAAAGGCTGCTCACCGTGGCATTAGATTCTACAATTTGCCCTGTGTGCAACCGTATGAAGGAAACTGTTCCCCATGTTCTTTTTGCTTGCCCTGCATGTGTTCGGGCACACTAATTCTGCCTGGTGCCTGTATCCAGACAATTAAGTGCCAGAAGCCATAGCACCGATCTCCGTATTTTTAGATCCAATTGCCACCCTTTATATGCTTGTGCTGTTGCCAAGTATATGGGTTCTGCGTGGCTGATTTGCAGGAAGGCCCTTTCCCTGCAACGACAATCTGCTTTTTAAACTTGTTTTATGTCTCCTGTACTGTACTACACAGTTAAAATGTCTGCGTTTGTCTGATCTTGTAATGTTTTTATATGAACTGTTTTGTTTTTTTAATGACACATTTGCACTTTATTTAAGTATTCCTGTATTGTTTGAGTATTTGCATGGACTTTTTATCCATTTTCACAGCCGAAATAAAGTGATTTGACTAATTTACTTTTTGTTGGTGTTCTCAAACATCCTTACTCGTATGCTCTGAAAGTCACACCACATCTTCCTTTTTTTTAAACATTTTTCTTTTATTGCAAGCAGATCAGGTTACCAACATTTCCAAACAGATACGGAGAAAAAAGAAAAAGCAATTAC
This sequence comes from Lissotriton helveticus, assembly GCF_964261635.1. Classification (NCBI taxonomy): domain Eukaryota; kingdom Metazoa; phylum Chordata; class Amphibia; order Caudata; family Salamandridae; genus Lissotriton; species Lissotriton helveticus. Next base: position 268,414,029 of record NC_136072.1, read on the forward strand.
AATTGATACATTGCATTTCATTGGATTCCATGAAGGTTCACACAAATATATTGCATGTGCAACTAACGAGATGAAAAAAATAAATATATATATATACAAAGTACAATCAATATATCTCTACCCCAATTCGCCCTCCATCCAACGCTCAATCGGCGCCCACATTTTTTAACCTAATGCTCTTTTTTTGCGCCCTTTCGTTCTATAGATAGCCTGCTCTAAAATAAACATAGCCAGCAGGCGTGCCCTCCATGAGAAAAAAGATGGCGGGTCTGAGCTAATCCAGTCTTGAGTGACGCATGAGCGTAAGATTCCCATAGCAATAAATATTAGCTTCCTATGGGCCTCAACAAAAGCTGCCGAAGTAACTCCAATCAATACAAGCTCCGAAGTCAGAGCTATTGGGGTACCAAGTAACATAGAGAGAAAAGTTTGGATTTCAGATTAAAATTAGGGATAGATGCGGACAAAGAAAAAACATATGCATGGTGTCCGCAGCGTGCAAGCCGCATCTGCTGCATGAGGTGCCGACAGAAGTTCCCCATTTGGATATTTTAGCTGGGGTGTAGTACAGGTCAAACAACACCATATAATGTTGTGTCCGGCTTCTTCCCGATAATAGAATGGAGTTAGCCAAATTGATAGACTCCTCGATCTTAATATGATCTACTCCCATCTTCTCAGCCCAGGTCTAACACCACATCTTCCTAGGCACAAATTTCCGGGAGTATCACTGGGAAGGATGTGTGACATTTACCTGGAGTTTTCTATAGCGTGAACTTGACCCAAAGGTATCAGTTATCAGAGCGCTTTATGCGAGCACCAGTTGCGTTACAAAAAGGACACATTAATTTTTTTTTAGGCACGGAGAGATAAGTGATTTGCCCAAAACCACAGGATGTTAGGCGTCATTGCCGAGACTCGAACCCGGTTCCCCAGTTTGAGATTGACTGCACTAGCCGTTAGGCCACATCGCCTCCCCTGAAATATGCCCTGAATTCCTAACCCTACTGTGATTAATTTTACACTGCATAAGTTAACAAACCAGGCCGCTGTTGTGCAAATTCTTTTCTTTATTACCATCTGCAGGAGAAATATCCTCCCTTACTACCCCACCAAATCGGGGGATAATCTGTTGCTCTTTCTATTCTGGTGAGGGAGCTAAACTCTGTCCATTTCCAGGGTGGCCAAGGGTTGGACATAGGTTTGGGAATGCCCACACACTTCCAAGCTTGTCGCCATTCTCGAACTTACAAGGTAAACCATTCCTTGTTATGGTCACTTCCAACCCCTTGTGTAACATTTACCCCTACAGAATTTTCTGTATTTGTTGCTAAGAAATGTGCAGTAGTAAAAACATATATGTCTGGCAGGATTCCCTTTGGGAATGCCTGGCATGCATCAACACAAGAAGTTTTAGCTCTTAATACAAGTGTTAAGGCTAATATTGTTTTGTGATTGGAACCAGTGTGTATTATACACAATATGAAAGAAATCTGTATTAAATATGTGTTATTGTGGTCTGCCTGGCCATCTGCATTATGCTCAGGAATCCGTATTTTGGTTGAGGCATTTAACAGCAGATTTGGCAACTTGCTGAAAAATAACAGATATTGAACACCTGTTTTTACAATTTTAATCTTCCACCTTTAACTTTTAAGTTAAGGTTAGGATTAATAGCGAAATACACAAAGTCGAGGTTTGAAAATTCATTATGCGAGCCATGGTCGCAGAAGAAAATTCAGCTATACACATACATTTATGACCAAATGTACCTTTTATTATGCCTGCCATGAATTCACCAAGAGATTCTTGCAGGAGTAAATTAATTTACTTCTGCATATTTCTCAGACTTTGGTGTGGAGACAACGCATTGGTAAATCCCATGCAATGCTTTGAAGATGGGCATTCCAAGGTGTGGTTTACTCTGGAAGTCTAAAACATACATCCTGGAAATAGCCAAAGATTTATTCCAGCAAAGGGTTGGAGTATCTCTCTTTCAAGCATTGAATGTGGAACGAATTACTACCGGACTTGGTGAATGTGCAGGGGAAAAGTTTTCTCTTGGGGGGGGGAATGTTTCTCCCCTGCTGAAAACAAATTGTATGCGCACAGGAAGCTCAATTTACCCATTATGCGATTTCAAGAACGCACGGGGGGTTAGGAGTCCTTGGAAAAATGCTAAATTTAATTCCCAGAACTACACCTGGAACCAGCACCTCAAGCAGCTTTCCATGCTTACTGCCATGAATATTGGTCAATAGGAAATAAACAAAAAAATATGTTCAGGCAGAGAAGAAAATCTCGACCTGTATATTTAAGTTTATGTTTTGGTGATTTAGGCACAGGGAGGGTTAATGTACCTCAAAGGTCTTCCATCGTATGCAAAGTTAAAACATCTATAGAAATGCAGACTTTGCTTCATGTTGCCCTTCGAGAGAATGTTAGAACCTCTCTTAGTATTCCAAACAGTTAAGCAAATTGTTTTTATGTACTAAATATCTAGCTCAAGCGTTCAACCTACACACATCTTTTGTGCAAACATTCCCAAACAATAGAGGTCACAGAGCAGGAGCTGCTGCATTTCTCAGATCTTTGCAGCACAGAATAATATTTCTGCATCCACGAAGGGCAGACTGTGGCACACAAGGTCCAGTCTAGTGGCTGCCTGAAAGGGTAGCCGCAGCAAAGAAAATAGATATTGTATGTTACTACACTCAATACTGTTTAACTGCTGTAAACTGACATTTGATCGCATTGTACAATATAACCACAGGTCAAAACCAATATAACCTTGGATTCATATGAAATATGTAATGGAATAGATCACTAGCCCCAATAAAGAGAATTAAATGGGCTGAATCTCATTGGAATTTGAGTAGGGAAACAGCACTACAGGAATACTCTTTTGCATACTGCCCCATGCCTTTGTCAATCTGCCCCGAAACATCCACCTCCCTATAACTAAAAGTGCAAGGAGGGCACAGTGTTTTCTATTTGTACTAATTGTATATAAATATTCCCTGAATATTCACATTTTATGTGTTGTTATAGCCAACTAAGAAAGGCATGTAAGACACAGTAAAAGAGTACCACAGTATTGTTCTTTTATGCACTCTTATTTGCCTTTGTGATTACTTTACCCAATGTTTAGTTGATACATGGACATATTAGTCTTTCACCTTCTCTAACTAACAGATGAATTGTGGTTTTCCTGCCAAAAAGGAAGGTTTCAATTGAAATCAAGTTTACAATGAGTTAATCGTTATTTTTTTGCTGCCACTGTATTCAGTAGTCTCTGCAAACCTGCCCAGTTGGATCAGTAAAACCAGTTCCGCTGTATATACCCATTCTTTATTCTTTTATCGGTTGGTAAATACAAACCATAAAAACACATACTTATCAAAACATTTAAGTAGAACAGAAATCATTATGACTACAAATAACGAGAATAAGAGAACTTCACATTTCAGACAAATTCAAGGCCTGAAGGCCGATATCATTAACTACAGTGCAGAGTGCAAACTATTAAGTAAAAACACCCTTCACATGTGCAAAGATAACCCCTTAGCAACGAATTTCCATCTACAGAATGGCATACAAATCAGACTGCAGTCATGGATGGAAGAACAAGGTGCGCTCTCACGATTCCAATATGGATTTAGGGCTGGACTAGGTACCACAGAACAAGGCCTGAATTTAGCATTAATTATTTCTAAATATATCATGGCCAAAAAGGAACATCTATTCTTATGTTTTGTCGATCTAAGTTCGGCCTTCGATTGTCTGAACCACGACAAACTATGGTCCACATTAGCGCAACTAGGTATAGAGGCCGACCTGCTGGTCTTCATAAGAGAATTATACAGGGGGGCTGGGGCTAGAGTGAGGTATGGCTTAGAGAGCGAATGTACCGCCAAATTTGATATTCAAAAGGGCGTGAGACAGGGATGCATATTAGCGCCCTTTCTTTTTATTCTTTATATAAATAGTGTAGCATCCCACCTCACGGAAGAACAGTTCGACTACCCCAGGATTAAAAAATCCCCAGTACCAATACTTCTTTATGCAGACGATGCAGTTATCATGGCCAGGACCCAAATGGGCCTACAGAAAGCAGTAAACAAATTCTCTAGGTACATGTGTGAGAGAGGTCTTAAAATAAATATAAGTAAAACCTTCACCATGTCCTGCGCTAACAGGAGGCCACCAAAATGTAAGATTTTTCTCTCAGGTTCAAAATTAGCCACAGCGGAGACGTTCTCATACCTGGGAATTAATTTTGACAAAAAGAGAACGTGGACCTCGGCAATAGAGTCAAGGAACATGGCACTTACAAGATCGGTTGGGGCAGTGCGATCTTTTGCCAATAAACTAGGAGGACGACCAGTCTCAGTACTCCTGGACATATTTCAAGCAAAATGCCTGTCCACTGCTACCTACGGTGCAGGCATTTGGGGTCTAATAGATCCTAAATTAATCCAGCAAGGAGAAAATAAATTAGCTGTCCCTCCTAGTACCTCAACGTTTGTTTGCCATCAGGAACTTGGCATTGATTATGTCTCTGACCTAATCAAAATTGACCCATTTTGTTGTGGCACAAAGTGTGGTCAACAGAGGAGACAGCTCTAAATAGGGACGTGATAATGGATTGCTTAAACCTACAGGGCGTCAAAAGGATTCCCTGGCTTAGTTATGTGAAGGGATTCTTGACGGATATTGATCACTCAGATTATTTTGATACTCCGGAGCGTCTAGTCTCTGTCCCTAGGAAGAAACTAAAACACATATGCCTGCAGTTCCTTGAGAACAAGCGCTGGATAGCTGAGACAAGCAAAAAATCAGTGATGGATTACTATTTGATCCACCAAGGCCAGGGCCTACAGAAATACTTGACCAGGGTGCAAAGCCCCTATGGGCGCATGTTATTGACTAGATTTAGGGGGGGCACCTTCTGTAGACTGATAACATTCCCGGTGGAAAATTGCTGGTCTAGAGATGTGGAGTTATATCCCTGTGATAATGCATCAAAACAGTCAACTTTGCATTGTGCTAAATTTTGTAAATTTTTTACTATGCCAAGAAAGAGATTTTTGTCCCCTGTTAAAATACTGGGGCCTAAGGCATTGTAAGACTGCTCTTATGAAACGCCAAATGCTGGAAAGTGAATTAATTATGCATCTTGTTTTATCATTTCTAAAGTCTGTAATTAGATCCAGGAAATCAATGAATTAACTAATTTTAACATGTATTTGTCATCCAGACTCCCCCTTTTTTATGATGTATTTTAATGTATCTTCTTAAATCTTCTGTGCTTTTATGATTGACTTTAATCAAATCGAATAAAGCTGTTTTTGACTTTGACTTTGGCATACAAATCAAGACAGCTACAGTACAGCTAGTGTTTGTCTGTACCTAAGGGCGCACTTCATAAAAGAAACCACACCTAGGCATACTTCCAGAGTGGACAGCGTCTGCAAAAAAAAAGTGTGTCAGGATATGTCTAAAAACCTAATCACCTTTTAGGAGCGAAATTAAAAACCTATTTCTAAAACAATGATAAATCCTGCAAAAAAATATAAAATATAAAGGTCATGCTTAAGCAAATATGGAAGCAACATCAAACTCTACAATCCCTTGTGCCAGCAGAGCCAATCAATGAATGGTGATTCAAATATAAGGATCAAACCTGGCTATTCTTTACACCTTAGTGCAAAATATGGGCATTAAAGTCCCCTGCCAAAATAATATTTAGGCCAGTTTCTGAGTAAGTGGAACTAAATTCAAAAAGTGAAACAAAATTGAAGCTAGCATTAGTAGAAAAATTATCATTATAAAAGTTAATTAAAACAAAACGTTTTGGGACTCTTGACTGATACCGCCGGAAAAAGCCTGTTATTTGTTTGAATGGGAAAAATAAGGCTAAGCCAGCCCTAGCCCTGCCGATCCCAGATGGAGTGGCAAGGACAGAAAAACAGGTGAAAGAACACACAGACCAAATCCCGCAGGGCCCAGGTCCCGCAGGGCCCAGGTCTCCTGTAAAATGACAGTATCATATGCTGATATAAAGTCAACTCAATTCTTCATTTGGACTTTGGCATCAGGCCCTGTGATGTTCAAACTCAGCAGTTTTACCTAATGGGGACGCCATTACAGACTTTCTCCGTGCTACCAGAAGGAGGGAACGGCTGCTGCTGCTTAAGGCAAGGACTATCAACCAGCACCTCGCGGAACCCGCTCCGCGGGTCCCGCTTCGCTGTCCTCTGCCCATTCAAAGCTTGGCCCCTGCAGGGTGAGTGCGCGAGCGACAGGGCTGCGAGCGTGGGACCGGGACTCACTCTCCCAGGAGTCCCGGCAACCCAGAGGCCAAGTCACCTGGCCCGCTCTCCCTGACCGCCCCGCCCCGCATTTCTCCAGAAAAGGACTCCGCCCCTGCTGCTGTTTGGGACGCCATTACAGACTTTCTCCGTGCTACCAGAAGGAGGGAACGGCTGCTGCTGCTTAAGGCAAGGACTATCAACCAGCACCTCGCGGAACCCGCTCCGCGGGTCCCGCTTCGCTGTCCTCTGCCCATTCAAAGCTTGGCCCCTGCAGGGTGAGTGCGCGAGCGACAGGGCTGCGAGCGTGGGACCGGGACTCACTCTCCCAGGAGTCCCGGCAACCCAGAGGCCAAGTCACCTGGCCCGCTCTCCCTGACCGCCCCGCCCCGCATTTCTCCAGAAAAGGACTCCGCCCCTGCTGCTGTTTGGGACGCCATTACAGACTTTCTCCGTGCTACCAGAAGGAGGGAACGGCTGCTGCTGCTTAAGGCAAGGACTATCAACCAGCACCTCGCGGAACCCGCTCCGCGGGTCCCGCTTCGCTGTCCTCTGCCCATTCAAAGCTTGGCCCCTGCAGGGTGAGTGCGCGAGCGACAGGGCTGCGAGCGTGGGACCGGGACTCACTCTCCCAGGAGTCCCGGCAACCCAGAGGCCAAGTCACCTGGCCCGCTCTCCCTGACCGCCCCGCCCTGCAATACCATCATCTCCATTGACGCCTATAAAAAGCGACGAACACCGCTGCGCGGGAGCGCGCGGGAGTGCCCGGGGCTAAGCCCGGGCAAAGGGCGGGCCCTCTGTGGCCCTCAGAGGCCTGAGGAGCCTGGGCCTGGGCTTGAACCCCTGCCCGATTCACCCCAGCCAAAAGGAACAAGGTGCTCACGGTAACCGTAAGTCGGTAGTCTATTTCCATACTATTTGTACTGACTAGGTTATTTCATCATCTATATAGGGGTGCCATGAACTGCCGGGAAACCAGAAGCATGGCCGCAGCAGGTACTAAAAAACTAACTGGGACCCTAGACGATTTTATCGTCCGCACCAATGCACTAATCGACCAGGGAATAATATTAATGGACAGGAGAGTATCCCAGGATCTAGCTAATGCCAGGAGATCTTCGTTGGGCCTTATTGCCCAGGCACACACTCCCACCATCAACTCCCGGCATATTCATAACCCAGCTGATCACACTGAGGTCGTTAAGGAACTAGATGTTGCAAATTCACAACTGGATTTAGAAGCTACCCCCAATCTCAACATTCTGACAGAGAGTGGATTAAACGCCACTGAGCTAGATAACTCTCCCGTGGTAACTAATACAAATCAAAGGGGTTTGATAGAAGGGGCAATCCCGAAACGAAAGGCAAATAACTCTACCACCCCCAAAGGGAAAAAAGCTAAAATAGCGCAAACTGTTCGACTTCAACAACCCTCTATTGTAGATCCGGGTATTGTCTGCAATAATTTGCTAGTTTCCTCCAATGATACAGGCGGGGTGAATCCCACAAACTTTGGCTTACCGATTAGTCTTCCAGACGATACCATCTTAGATAGCAGCCTGGAGGAAATTCTGGAACTCACTGGGGAAGTCACCAATCTAGCTATACAGAATCAAGATGGCCATGGGCAGGATATGGTTAATAATATAATCTTTAACACGATTAAAAGCCTTCTGGAACCCATAGAAGTTAGACTTCGCGGCTTGGAGACTATCCTGATGAATATCCATAAGGAGATAAGTGCTCCATGCTTCTCTATGAATGCCAAGACATCTCATGCTGCGAGTATAGCTAACAAGTCATCCTTGGGTAACAACGTCACTGTGTCTAAAACTAATCCTCCAAAAGACCCTAGTAGTACTCTAAAACAGGGAGGCACGAAAGCAAAGACCCCTGTTCCCAATTTACAGGTGAATACATCTAATGCTAATCAAACCCCCAAAGCCACTAAAGAAATCCCTCAAGCTACTAAACAAACCACCCAAGTTACATCAAGTGTTCCCACTTCAGTAACCCTAAATCCCGATCAGGCCCCGCGAACTAAGGCTGCGATTCGCAGAAACATTCATCTTCCACCAGACGCTTGTCCTTTTGTAGTGATTCTTACTGGAGTTACTGAAATTCCCCCATCGGAAGTAGAATCTCATCAGGCCCTTAAAAATAAGGTGTGTCATTGGCTCACTAAAAACCATCCCCTCCCGCCTAACATTCCTAGTAAAATTCTAATGGTAGAAAGAACTCCATGAGTGGGCGGGAATAGAAAAAATCTGCAAGGGGATTGTGTTGTGGTGACTTTTGAGAATACTCAGGTTGTAGAACACATATGTAGTAGAGCACCCAGACACCTAGCTAGCACTGTTACGGCTAGGCCACTTTCGTATTTCTATCTACCAGGGAATCATAAAGACAAAAGATGGAGCTGGCTAAGGGGTCCACACGATCCAAAACCTAGACAGAGGTTTACCAACCCATGGGAGGAACAATCATACGGATGGGAGGAGGAGGGCGATGTGGGCTGGAATCTAGTGAGGAGAAGAAGAGGCAGACCACTCCAAGGGGGTTATGCGGTAGGGCCCCAAAATAGTTACTCACAACAGTTTTATCAGGCTACAAATGGGCAAGATAGCTACTTTGACTTCCCAATTGTTAACCGTTATGAGTGCTTGTCAACCACGGACTGGGTTGACTGACATACACAGGGATCACTAGGTGGTCAGCGGCGCCATAACTCCCATACTCTTATGTTGAAAGAAGATAGCTTTGTGGATCTGCAGACGATTAATTCAACTCTCCCTCCTGATGATGGCTTGGAAGCTACTGAGGTTAGAGGAGTGCATAACCAGCATAAATCCAATAAGCCACTTTGTAAATTCCTCACATGGAATATAGCGGGTATTACTGCTAAGGCCTTAGATCCTAGTTGGCAAGGGTTTGTTAAACAATATGATATAGTGGCACTTCAAGAAACGTGGGACACGTCAACCTGTTTTTCATTGGATGGTTTTCACAGTTTCTCAATCCCAGCCGTATCAGGTGCGAGAGGGAGACCCAAGGGTGGGCTTCTAACATTATTCTCACTGAATCTGGCTGGGTCTTTTAAAAAAATAGAACCTGCTCCCAGGAATACGCTGATAATTGAGTGGGCTATTTCGGACCATCAATCTTTTTTAATTATTAATTTCTATAATTCCAGGGATGGTTCTTTTGTAAACGAGTATTTGTCTGCTCTGTTAGATTTTTTGTCAGTCTATAGACACGATTGCACTTCCGTCCCAGAGATTGTCATCCTGGGCGATTTTAACATTCACCCCTGTGATGGGGACTGTTACAATGACAGGTACGGAGGATCATTGGTTGAAGGGATCCCCCATTTTGAACACACTAAGGAGGGGGAGGGGCTTGAGAGCTTTCTGGCCACTTTAAATCTATTTGAATTGGGTTTTGGTACAAATGAAATTAGACCACCCACATTCATTGGGAGAGATGCTAATACCATCATTGATTACATTTTTGTTTCACCAGGGGTGTTAGCTAGGGCTTGCGAATATTGTGTGGTGTCCGCTGTCTTCAGCGACCACAACCCTGTTTTGCTGACCTTGGACCTGGATTGCTCCATGACCGAGAGGGAAACAGAGGTGGTAGCCCCAAGGGATCTCACCTCTAAAGAGCAGGGGAGGAGGATTAAGTGGGAGAAGATTGTCCCCGAAAATTTCTTCCAAATACTAGCCCAGGAAACAGAGGCAAAGATGGCAGGTTGCCTTGATCCTACTTCCTTGGGGTCTGAGGTAGTGGCCGCTTACACTGAGATATGTTCAAGCATCTCCAAGAATTTGGAGTCCAGGAATGGCCCGCAAGGTAATAAGCATCTACATAGATGGTTCGATAGGGAATGTTCAAAAAAACATAACGCCCTATTGAAAGCACTCCAACAGAGACCCAGAGACAGGACTCTAGTGGCAAGTCTTCGGCAGGGTTATAAATCTGCACTTGCCAAACGCAAGACTCAGATTAAGGAGGAGGCCTGGGAGAGTTTACTGTCCGTAAATATACTGAGAGACAGTAGGAAATTTTGGGCCATCATTAATCAGCCCTTCTTTACTGAGGATGGGAAATCAGATATGGATTGCGTGATCGAAGACGAAAGATGGCTTAATCATTTCAAACAAATTTATGAAACTGAGGTTTCATTCCCGTCAGTTAGTGTCCCTTCGCGGAATATCATGACCATGGATTTTAACATTTGTGAGGTTGAAAAGGCCATTAAAGACACAAGTAAACATAAGGCACCGGGACCTGATGGGGTACCTGCTGATCTCTACATGCAGTATCCCAAATTCTGGTCCAAAATATTGACCAATGTTTTTAATGCGATACCTTCGGCAGGCTTTCCCCCTTCTTGGTCCACCTCTATAATTGTTCCGATTTTTAAGAAGGGGAACAGGGGGGACCCGGCTTGCTACAGGCCAATCTCCTTGCTTGACTCTGCTGTTAAAATCTTAGGCAGAGTCATTTTACAAAGACTCGGGGATTGGCTTGATGGGAGTGGGGTCCTCTCTGACCTTCAGTATGGTTTTAGAGCTCACAGGGGGACCATGAACCAATGCTTAAACCTCCACCTCATAATTAGTAAATACACCGTGGTGAAGGAGGGGCATTTATATCTAGGGTTTATGGACTTATCCTCCGCTTTTGATTTGGTTAATCGCTCTAAACTTTGGCTTATTTTGCGGGATTTGGGTTTGGACACTACTTTGGTGAATTTTTTACATGACCTCCACCAGAATTTGTTTGCCTCCGTTAGGGTTACAAGGGAAGGCAGATGTACTGAAAAATTTAGATCAGGGAGAGGGGTCAGACAGGGTTGCATCCTGGCCCCTCTTCTATTCACACTCTACATTAACTCCCTGGGTAAATCACTCAATTTAGCCACCATGGACGTCCCGCGTATGGGAGGGTCCCCTATCCCGGTCCTCCTGTACGCGGATGACGCCGTCCTAATAGCCCGCACAGGCATTGGCCTGCAAAAATTGTTAGACCATTTCGGATCATTCATGGAATCTTTAGATTTAAAGATCAATACACTAAAATCCCATGTCATGGTCACGGGCACACGTAGGAAAAGCCTGAAGATTAAAACTTTTAGTTGCAACAAATTACAAATCTCTAGGGTACCTTTTTTTTGCTATCTAGGCGTCACTTTTGATGAAAAAGGATCCTGGGGACCTCAACTAAAATTGAAGGCCAACGTAGTTGCAAGATCTACTACAGGACTCATGAGCTTTTCCAAAAAATTAGGTTCTAGGCCCATGGAGGCCATGATCCGTATCTACAAATCCAAGTGCCTGGCTATTGCATCCTATGGGGCTGATATCTGGGGCTATGCTCCCTCTCAAGGCATTCAAATTGTAGAAAATAATTTTATACGAACCTTGTTGTCACTCCCAAAGTCATCGCCTACATATTCCATTCATAGTGAAGTCGGCTTGGGCCACATTACTGACCTTCTAAAAATGGCCCCCCTGCTATGCTGGGTGAAAACCTGGACAAACGAGGAGATCACGTTGAACCATCTCATTCTCAAAGACTGTTTGGCCCTGGACAAAGCGGGCAGTATTCCCTGGCTAGCGTATGTTAGAGCGGCATGCGTGAAGCTAGGGCGCCCGGATATGTACTCTTCTCCACAGGGCCTCAAGAAAGAAGATGTAGGGTGGGTTAAGTTGCATCTCCGGAATTTGCTGGAGTTAGATAGGGAAGAGGTTGAACTCAACAAACCCATGGTGAGAACAATATATCAACTTTCTACCTCCTCAGCCATGGAACCTTATCTAAAATTTGTGACCAAACCATACCACCGTTTTCTTTTATTGAGATTTAGGTTCAATCTTATCCATCTAGTGCTGGGTTCTAACATAAAGTGGGGGACCCTTGAAAATACCCCACTTTGCACTTGTGATAGCTTCTCAAATCAGGATACAGTCCACTTTGTGATGTTTTGCGAACACTATCTGGAGCCCCGGAAAAAGTTTTTATATCCCATTTTGAAGGAACTTAATTTTGTCCAAGTAAGGCCTGCACTTTTACACCTGCAAATGTTGAACTCTGTGCAGGTCACATATGGTGTAGCCAGTTTTTTGGTGGCGGCTGCCCGATTAAATAAAACAAGACTCACCCAGACAAATATACATCCTGGTTGACATTTCGTCAACTTTATTCTGGGACATCGCATAAGGATCATTGGGACATGGAGGCGCTTGTCTTTTTCTGGACCTTTTCTTATAGTGAACCTGTTTTGTATTCAAACTTCTTAAAAAATAATAACAAAAAAACCTCTTTTAAAAAAAACCCTTTTAATGAATCATTTTAGGAACTGCAACATGTGTATAGTTTGTTTAATTGCCAATTTTAATCTATTTGTATAGTTTTTATTTTTAAAAATGAATTGTGTATTGTTTTTATGGTTTTAACTAACCGAATAAAGATATTTGACTGACCTTGTTATAAGGGCAAGGAGTGGCAGAAAGTGGACTGGTCGAGCAACTATAAGTAGCCTCCTAAATTAAGTCATTAGCTAATGACACATTTGGCTCACTAATAGGTGCCTTGCTTTCAATTCCACAATCACCTAAAGATGGCAGAGTAGTATTATTACGTGCGATGTTGAGTCAATCCATATCGCACACCCCAGATAAGGCTGAAAAACACTCACTAGCAGGACTAGAGAAGGATACACATTGTAAAGGTGGACAATCCTGCCTGTCCCTCAAATCACTGCACCTTACCCCAGAACTCTATAAAAGTATCCTAATGGCAATCCCATCACTTCACTTGACCTGGCCAGACCTTGATAGGAAGAGTGGATGAGCCCACCTGCAACAAACAGATTAGTAAAATTACCAATTACACCATCTCCATTGAACTCCTTGTCTATGTGACTCTCCCAGGCTACTATACGGGCAAACAAAAGGCATGAAAATAAATGTGCAAGTACATTGAACTTGAGAGTGAAATCAATAAGTGGCCTTGTTCATTAACTGTTTGGTACTCTCGGTAACCTATGGATTGAGTTTTGGGACACTGGCCAGGACCACAACGTACGGGCAAAGAGTTGGTGGTAAATGTACCACAGAAGGGTGACCCCTTGTGCTGGCCAGAGCTGGTGGAATGGGTCAGGCGCCATGTGCCTGATGGTGGGGGCGGCACATGGGGCTGGTGAAGGGAGGGTGCTTCATGTATGGCACTAGATGGCAGCTGATGATAAGATTGACCAAAATGTGGCAAGTCCTTGTTGACATCCTCTGGGGTTGGAGTATGGGTGGCCAAAATGTCTATACACAATTTGATTTCTCTTTGCCAACTATGCCATGTCCTAACACTACAACCTCGGACAATTTTCTTTCAATGGCAGATAAATGTTCAAGCACAGAAGAAAGGTTGGAGACTAAAACTGTGTTAAGAATATCTGCCATCAAAGTAAAAAGGGTGTTAAGGTCCAGGTTGGAGCCTGAGGAAGAAGAACTGGGGAGCTGGAAAAGTCACTAGAATGTGAGGTCATGTGATCCACCATAGCAGCTATTGATCTAGGTTATTTGCTAAGCTTCTTGTGCTCTGCAGGAGGGGAGCAGACCACAGGGGGTAAAAGCAACATTGAGGGTAGTGGGCAAGCTATAGCCAGGTGCAAATTATAGATAAAGCCGTCTGACCCAATACTTTGAAGCCATCAATTGGGCATGGATGATTTAGCAAGGCTGGTGGGTGAAGGCAAATCAAGGCTATCTGTAACAAGGGACAATCTTAGCTCAGCAAGCTGAAGCTCCTTCCCACCTCGTTCGATAAACCCATCCAAGGTAGAGGTTTTAGTTTTAGCAGAGTTAGTCCTCAGTTTGCACTTGCCCATATGGACCGTTAGCCCCTAGTCTTTCACAACAAACTAGGCGACAAGCCTCACAAAACAAATCCTAGGTCAGGCCTTGGGGCAGCCGGTACACTTAGACAAACGAACACAAGCTAAAACAGCGAAATAAAATAAGTGACCTTGGGTTGTACCTTACCTTGAGCCTTTAAAATTGAATCAACGAGAACGGTTGAAAATACTAAACCAGGAGACACACAGCCATAAGGAGGAGGTCTAGCCTAGCCCGGCTGCCTCTGGTCGATGGTGGGCAAAGACAGCCTGCTTTGGGCCCGTCACCACCTGAAACCTGTGTGCATCCTTCGTTGATGTTGCTTGGCGCACATAAAAGCACTTTAGAGTGTCCTGCCCCTCATCCAGGGCTCGCTGGAGGGTGCTGGGTTTGTAGCCCCCGAGCACTGGCAGCCAAAATGAAGGTTAAGACGTTACGCACCATGGTAGCTTGGCCAAGGGTGCCTCACCTTACCCGTGGACCAAGGAGTAACTGTAAGGACACCCTCGTCAACTGACCAGCACCCATAGCATCTTTCAGCATCCTCAGAATCCTGCATCCCAAGCATCAGGACCACTACATTGAAGTCTATAGCGGCCTTGATGTAAAGTACAGAACTGAACTTGGAACTAATTTGGTGACCAGGTAACTGTCCAAAAACTCCTTAGCGGCCATCCTGACCTTCTCCCTGATGGATTTGATCGCCCCACTCAGGCCTGAGTAGCTGAAAACAACTCTTTCAAACTTTTCAAAAGTTTCTAACCTTTACAGTTACCAAATTTTTGTTTGCCTTTTGGACTGAAAAGCTGAGATTCACGTTTTACTTGAAAATCTCTGGTCTATAAAAATTCATAAACATATAATCTACTTTTTATAAATTGGTGTTGGATTTCTTTCATGTCATGTGACTCTCATATTTCTTTGTTTGGTGCCTCTGAATGCTTTAAGCTAGTTTCTTTGTTTAAGCCTTACTGCTCAAATCCACACCTACCCAGGGTTGCGCTGAAGCTTTTACAAACGAGCTTCACTGGACCCAAGACAGTTTTGCAAGTGTATTACAGCATAAGGTTGCACAAGCACACCATATAATACACCATAATCCTCACAATATTATGCATAACATTAATCAAGGGTCAATTAGCCCATTAGGCCACTGGACCTGGTGCTACTACTCCTGCTTCACCACTGGCAACTATGCTCGTGGTGTGTCAGATGACGAGCATGCTCTCTGAGAGAGTACTAAGAGTAACTAATAAATGATGCATGTACTTTGAGAAAAGAGCTAGAAAAGGTACAGAACATTATGAAGAAAAACAGGTCTGTAGAAAAAAATAGCACATTTACCTAAAACGTTCACTGAGATCAACATGGGAATTTATTTAGTCACAGATGATTGTGCTATTATCAACATGAATGAGGGGGGGTTGATTCGGACAAAATAGGCATTGGTTAAATTAAGTCAAACTGAGCTACTCACAGGGTGTGTTCGTTTTTTTCATGGAATCAGAAGATTGCACAGTTAGAGAGAAAAACGATCTAGCAAGCGAAAAATATTTGAATAAAATAGGTTGAGCAGAATCTTTGACCTGCATTTTCAGTTACCTGTTAAAGTTAAAATAAAATAAAATAATGTTTAATACCCATCTGGAGAAGTGTTCTGGGTTTTAGTCATACATAGCAAGGCACTGGGCACATAATTTCTGCAAGCGTTTTTTTGCCTGTCTCGCACAGGACGAAAACCAAGGGTAATTTCAAAACTGGTGAAGTGGAGCCATAAGTGACTATTTAGATGCATGGGGTTGTATGTCAATACAACGCGGGCTTTTACCCCGCATGCCATTACAACGCGGGGATTACAACGAAAGTCGTAACAACGACTTTCGCTGGAGGGTGCTGGATAGTGGAATAGTTTAATTTTCTATTCCAACTCCAGCCTACGTTGAAAGTAGGGAAGGTGTTGGATAGAAAATTAAACTATTCCCTATCCAACAGCGCCTCCAGCGAAAGTCGTTGTAACGACTTTCGTTGTAATCCCCGCATTGTAATGGCAGTGCGAGGTAATCCCCGCGTTGTTATGGCTGCTCAGAGCACAGAAAAGTTATATTTGAAAAGCTCTACATGTTTCAAGCTGGCAATAGAGTGTCAGTGACAGTCTGCTATGGGAGTAACCTGCTGCCCGATTGAGACACTGCTGTATAATGGCAGTGCTTAGAAAAGCATTTGTCTCAGTATAATAGAAGAGTGCATAGACCCGCAGCAGATTAAAAAACATTGAATTGGCTCATTGTATTTCTAGTGAACCAATCTATCTGATAGTTTAGCATGCCTGTTTGTGTGACTGAGAGAAATAACTACTTACTTTACATGCCTTTGAAGCCCTATTGCTCCTGACCGGTGTTTTGATGGTTTAAAATCACATGTTGTAAGCACAGATACCACACAGTGTGGAATTTATTAGGTCAATTTTGTCCACATCATCTAGATGTCTTCACCTTGGAATGGGGGGTATCACAACACCACATCTTTTCCACTATTCCCAGGTACAAAGTTCAGAATGCTGCTATTTACCCAAGGAAACTTTTGTCATGTTTTACCAGATTAAGGGCCAGATGTAGGTAACTTCAAATTACCGACTCATAAATACCGAATTTTACCGATTCGGTATTTATGAATCGGTAAATACGAAGGAGGGAGATGTAGCTAATTTTTAAATTAAAAATACCGAATCGGAAACATTTGGTATTTACCGATTCGGTAAATACCGAATCGGTATTTCCTATTGATTCAGAGAGAGCGCAAATCAAGAAAAAAATTGAAGTGCACCATACTTACAAGCACGTTGTACTAGTTTAGTAAACATTATATAAGAGTGTCGAATTTATAGAGAGAAACTATATAAGAGTGTTTAATTAAATTAGAATACTTATATCAAGTGTGAAGAACTAATGTAGATGTTTGTAGAGATGTTGGAATGATGTTGAAATCCCATGTTATGTGGCAGTGGTAGGGGAAAATGTAATTCTGCTAATGTAGAAATGTGTAGACCACATGGCAGTTCACATAGAGTACAAGATGCTGTTACACTCTTACACGATGGTGGATTTTGATGTTATTGTAATTCAAAGTATTATCGATCATAGAACTGAAAATTATGTTTTATAGAAGTGTTTCATATAATAATTGTGTGTAATAAGTTAGAATACTGTTTAGAAGAAATTAAATGTTTTACAGAGTGCACAGGCCCGTTCATGTAATTCTAATAGGCCTGAATAGACAAAGTCATTTCTTTTGATCTGCATGTGCTCGTTAGAGAAAGGTCGTGTTAGGCACAAACTGTGGAGCCTGTTCAAATGGTTTACGACTTAGAAGATACGGTGGAGGCCGGAATTTGGGGCCCACAGTGCAAGTGTCTGTTTGCAGGTGCGAGGAGGTTTTAATCAAGAGAGTGATGAATAGACTTTTGTTCAAGAGAGCCAGGCACAGGCCTGGAGGAGTCTTCAGGAATTTCCTGGGGGTACCGTCTTGCCGGAGAGGAGCCTGGGAAGCAAGGTCAACTCTAACGAAGGGTCCAGAGGAGTACCAGCATGGAACATACCAGAACCAACACCACGTGAGGGGCGTCTCTAAGGGGCGTCTCCAAATGGCGTTTCTATTGTAAATGTGATTTTGTATTAGGGACAGCACCCCTGGGTGGAGTTAAGGCAAATGGTCTGAGGAACCTAAGAGAGCGGATGGGTAGGCAGATAGGGTACTGCGAGACATCGTTTTTGAAACAAAGACTAAGGGAAGTGTGTGATCTTCTTTGGAAGTCACCACTGCTGACACCTTTTTAGGTTAAGATCCTGTTAAGTAGGGATGTCACTTAGTCTAGTGTAGGGACAGTCTAATCTGATTTTCTTCCTTTCTGTAAATGACTCATAAGCTACAGCTTGTGTCTATTCTTGCAACTTTGATGATTTTTGAATTGGTTTTGGTAATATTCTTCTGCCGACTAAGAGCATTTAGAAAATTCATGTTTGTATTGATACCCGTATATCTTTTGAACCTTATATTGAGATGTTTGTATCTCCAGTTAAGTTTGGCTTTGTAATAAACTTTTAAACTTTTAAGCTTAAGTGGTTCTTTGGAGTGGAGTAAGTCATTAACTGATTGACCTAGTAGTGGATTGCCTTTTACTCTATGACAGGTACCAACGGTTCAGTCGACCGGAGTTGGGATCTAGATCTATAACAATAGACCAGAAATCCCGCGTTAACAATTCCTATGGGCTGTGAAGCCCATAGGAATCAATGGGAAATACCGATTCGGTATTTACCGAATCGGTAAATACCGAATGTTGCAAGGGTGCAGGGGGTGTCACTTTGACACCCTCTAGCACCCGAAGTAAAGGTATGTGTGACATGTGGCACACATACATGCCCTAAGGGCATGTCTGTGTGTCACATTGCACAGTGTGCATGCACAGAGGTGCATGCACACCTGGATTCGGTATTTTACCACACAATAGGATTGTGTGGTAAAATACTGGCTCTTAAGGGCCTGTGACACTCTCAGGAATGTCACCTACATTTGGATTTACCGAATCGGTAAAATTACCGATTCGGTATTTTACAGAATCGGTAAATTTACCGAATCGGTAAATTTACAGATTCTGTAAAATAATGGCCCCTACATCTGAAAACCCAAATACTGGTCGGTAACGGCCGAATTCGGCCGTTACCGACCAGTATTTGCTCTCCTACATCTGGCCCTAAATTCTTGTGAGGATATACATCATGTGTAGAAAGTTTTCCTATCGTGCAATCCCAGTTTGGGTGCAAACTCCTGTTTGGGCCCCAATCAGGATTCTGGAATGGTGATTGAGGGGATTCTGTAATCGTGACTTCGGATACCAATAGAATACAAAATAGTTTCAGCAAGACCAAAGCACCTCTTGAAATAAGATCAATATCTAACTTTTCTGCTATTTCCAGAAAGATGAATAAAGAGACAACAGAAGACAGAAATATAATATTTACATTTTCTTTACAAAGTGTACCAAAAAATATCCTTATGTATCTTTAAAACTACCTGGTTCTGTTTAAAAAAAAAGCTAGTCTAGAAACAAGGGAGATTTGTTTGGGAATTCATCTCTACCGGAAAAAACAGAAAAGAGGTGAAGGAGCAACATTTTTAAGTTATTACTAATCGAATGAGCTAGGAAGCCCAACTACATTTGTTGTGACATAGTCTAGCATTGATGATAAAACAATGCTAACAAAAGAGATGCTGCCAGAAAGAGAAGAGTTCAGTGGCGCCTCCTCCGCTAAGGCTGAGGAGCGTCGCCCCACTTCTCACGGAGCAGTGTAAATGAAAAATAAAATGATAATAACTGAAGTTATTATTATTTTATTTTTCGTATCATCAGTCTAGGATGGGGCGGGGCTTGGCTCCCCTGACATCAGAGAGGAGGAGTGGTTGAGCACTCTGTAAAGTGCTCATGAATGTTTGGCCGGCCTTCTCGGGCCAGCCAGTCATGTGCACTTCGCATGTTCTCCGTGCAGGCTGCATTAAAGCATGAACATGCCGAGGCCCCCATTCCCTGGCTGAGCGCCGAACCACGGGACTCAGACTAATCACAACCCTCATTGCAGTGTTGTGATTGGCTAAGGGGAGCCTGGATGCTTACCAATCACAACGCTGCATTGTAGCGTTGTGATTGGCTTTGGGGAGCCTGGCTGCTTTCTGGAATGAGACTCACTCGACATGGGGAGAGACGCGGCGAAATTAGGTAAGTCATTTTTTTTCATTCAATCAACCCCTGCCCCTCTGCCCCTCTGCCCCTCCACCCCAGTACCTTAACAGCCACCACTGGAAGAGTTTGAAACATGGAAGGTGACTGTAACAGTATTCATCACAATAATTTCTGGTTTTACCTTGAATTATGACTTATTTCAGCCTTCAATTTAATTAACAGCAAATGACATTCATGGATGTGGCAGCACTTCGAAGTCCGCAGAGGAAATACCCAGAATATAAATACTGACAGACCAAGAGCAAGCGGTGCTTTATCATTAAATATGACATTTCCCATAACAATGCCTAAAGCCTAAATCTCTGCTTTCTCAAGTAGCTGAAGCAGTTTAATAATGTTTCTGCACTGGCGAGGCCTGTAGGCCCAGCTTCTAATTACCACTACTGACTTGTAAAGTAAATGCCTTATAAATTTAAAGCCTGTGCTATTAGAAGATGTACCTGGTGGTGTCCGGACAAAATGTCAGAAACACAAATATCGTAGAACAGAATATCGTGTCATAAATATCTAGGGCAAGAATATCGTGAAGGTCATTTTCTATAGGTAAGTAAGGTTTTACTATATATAACTCCACATATATGTACCTTGACAATCTATATATCTTCAAAGTATGTAGATCTGCAGTTAAGAATGGTAAATGTATACTTACCTATTTGCACTTACCTTCTCGATATCCTTGTCCTCAAAAATTTTGACATGATATTCTGTCCACACAATATTTGGGTTTCTGATATTCTGTCAGTGATCCGTACCAGGTACAATACCATAAAAAATTACTTAAGTAGTATCAGGGGAGGAGTGTGGTTTCTGCAACCACTAAGAGATACTCTTAAGCAGCCACCGATGTAAACAGATGGATGTATGACATTACAACGCATGCTTTTACCACGCATGCCTTTACAACGCGGTATTTACAACACATGCCTTTACAACGCATAGCGCTTTGGGGTGCTGGATAGTGAATAGTTTAATTTACTATTCCAACTCCAGTCCCCGTGGATAGTAAGGAAGGTGTTGGATAGTAAATTAAATCTATTCCCTATCCTAGAGTGCCCCCCAGCGCAATGCGTTGTAATGGTTTGCATTGTAAATACCGCATTGTAAAGGCACTGCATGGTAAAAGTTGCGTTGTAAAGGATGTTTCCCAAACAGATGAACAGTCTGCACTTCTTCCAGCCACCACTGCATCTCTGTGGTCCCATTTATCTCTCAGGGTAGGATTCCTATATTACATCTCTCAGAGTACCTTCTAAACTGTTAAAATATATTTATTGTGAGCCCTCTGCTGTAAATGCATATAAAGTCACTGTGCTCAGCCCATGGCAACACATGACTCAAATAGAAGTGATTGTCTAATCTGCAGTCTTCTCTGTGGGCCATAACAAGAAGGCCATAACTTGACCCACTATTTTCTACCCCTGGAGTTACTGACCAACACTGGGGCATTGTTGACTCCTGGGGAAGGCGACTGAGGGATCATGAGTTAATTAGTGAGAGTCCCTTGAGAAATGGGGAATGACCGGCAGAATCAAGAAGACTGCACATGATTCCTAATGTTAATCTCCATTTCTTCTAGGATTTTAGCAGCTGAAGTGTCTGAGTGAAAAACTCCAGACCAGTGGTGTTCCTGGGGGACTCAAAAATTGGATTGGGCCTTTTATTCCTGTTACTGGCCCCATTGGAATTACAGGGCCACTCCTAACAAGGTCCACCATGTGAGGACCAATGCTGTAGAACGTAACCTTCAATTACTAGGACTCTCTGCTGCCAATGGTTGGTGTACGGAAGACCTGCCTCCTCAACAGATCGAATTAGCATGCAACATTAAATGACGTTTTAATTCCTGTTTCTGCTGTCTCATCATCAGTAGAGGCCTCTGATCTAAGCACCCTGATTATGCTTCGTATTTAACCTTAAAAAAGTGAACAAGGTCCTCTGTGGCTATTCTCAAACATTGGAAGTGCTTGAAATTCCATATATAAAGTTTGATTAAAAAAAACTAGGCCTCGTTGAAATTGAAATAATGCCTGCATATTTTGTGGAGTTTTAGGATTTCGTGACATTTTCTAAGCTACACCATGACGCCACTTTGGGTAATTTTGCACCATTTGGGGTAAAACTTTACAGCAAATAGCGTATTTCATGGTAATTTGCATTAAATGTTTACCGCAAATGCACAGGAACAACAGCTGTTTTTTTAAATGCATCATTATGCCAAAAGTGGACTCACAAATGCATTACGAGCTAAAACATTGAGCAAAATAACAGATTTGTTAACTTTTCTCTCAATTGTGACGTAATTTTATGAAAGCAAATTAAGCAAATTTTGCACAATCCTATTGCAAGCCACTTTTCATCTGCATTTCAATAATAATCTCTCAAATCGTGAACATTTCTTTTATTCCAACATCTAGTATCATACATCTTAAATAGTCACAATAAATCATACCCTTTCGCCATGACACTGCACTGTTATGATTTGATAAGGGTCATTTTGTTAGAAGGATTTAAAGCAGGAGACCACATGACAACTTCAGCTAAATTCATTACCCTGCTATAGGAGGTGGCACAATCTAACCAATATTCGAAACTGAAAAAGTATACATTTGTGATCCTTACACATAGCGCTAGGAGTTTAAAGAGATCTACATCAATGTTTGGTTTATGGCTCTAGGAGAGACAGCACCTAATGAAATACCATGAGAGAGAAGCAGTGGAAACAGATTGGAATCGATAACTTGATGGACTTATCATGACAACTAGCATTGATCTTGAGTTTGTTTATTACAGTGAAATAACTGGTTTGATTTTTATGTCAAGACTACACATTTTCGCTAAATCCACGTTCTTCAATCACGCTGTCTGAGATTTCAGTGCATTTTCCTGCAGCGCGTCATCAATAACATATTTTAAACAAGCATTTGCAATGCAATAGGTCTCGCATTTGCAAGAGTTTAAGCTATTGACATTGTAAATTATAATGCCTTTTATTTATCTGTTTTGATAAGTAACACATAAATGAAAAGCATTGTCATTTACAATGCCAATAGCTCAAGCTCTTGTAAATGCGAGACCTATTTCATTTAAAAGAAGCAACCGCCATTGTCCCCGGTTGCTTGGAAAGTAAAAATGTGCATGGCGTGCTGAGTGTTGCAGGAAAGCACGTCGAGCCTGCAGTAGGGGAAACTCATTAAAGAAAATAGTGCTTACAGACTAAATAAGACATACCATGTAACTACAGAAGTAAAAGGGCCAGTCCTCATGGGAAGTTACAAATGAGGACAAGGCAGTACTAAGGAGGGATAACAAGCCAATTAACGAATCAGAAGCCAGCATTTACAAAGGACAATGACACAAGCCAATGTAAAATATGGGCGGAGAGTGGGCAGAGCTTAAAGTCTATACCCAAATACAGCAGGCCTCGCAGAGCAGCGCCTGCGCTGCCCAGGCTCGACCTAAAAAGGTACATGACTACATGCAGTAACACAAGAGCAGCTGTAAGAGTCATATAGTGGTGTTTTGTTTTAAACATGTTTACGAAGATCTCCCTGACAATATGAAACAAAATGCATTTTAGCGTTCACCTCATACCTGAATCCATGTCCGACATCATCTTTGAATGTGTAGGAGAGAGCACAAAATAATGGAGTACAGTAAAAGATTTAGAAAATGGTGACAAAGAGGCCTTCAACGAAAAAGTAAAATCACTTCAACACCATACAGATAAAGTTAAGGGTAGTACCTATGTGCCAATTACTCTTAGCATATTTTCTCAAAATTCTAAGCTACTACGATTGTATTCTTAGGTTTACCAGTTAAGCTACATTGTCATGTTGCCAGCAGCGGCGGCTGGCACAGGGAGGCGTGGTGAGCCAGGGCAGGGTGGCGGGACTCGACAGTAGACAGAATAGGTAAAAATAAATAAATAAAACCTATTCCGTCATCTGTCAACATCCCCCGCCCGCTCCACTGCCCCACAGCAAATACCTGCACTGGCCGTGACTGGTTGCCAGATCCAATGTTTCTGAGCACGGGAAAAAACAAGGGCACTGGTTAGCAGTGTGCCACAACATCAACCTCCCCTACAGAATTACTAGTCTCAAGGGCATCATTAATTCTTAAAGAGGGGGAATGGAAACTGTTGGAATCTATCTTGCACTGTAAGTGTGCCCTTAGAAATGAGGCATTACCAGAAGAATCAGTAATATCACACATGACTCCCTTGGTAGTTCCCCATTTACCTACAGAATTTTAAATGGACATTTCAGCTGCTTTCAACAAAAAAAGGCCCAGATTTCCTTTTTTTTCACATAGCACAGCAACCGGATTTGCTGAACTGTGTTGCGCAGGGAGAAAAACAGCACACAGTAATATCCACAAAGACTGGACAACTGCTGGTGTCATCCTCAGCACTTGCACTCAAATGAGGCTGCCTTCTGCCTCAGATTGGTATCGCGGGCACTCGGGCAATGGCAGAGGAGCCGGTGTCCAGTTCCAGCTATGGGCTGCTATTTTTAGCAGCCTGGGTAGCGATTTAACGGTTTCTGTGTTGAATAGATGCCGCCAGCGGCCCAGTGGGTACCTGAATGGCCTTTCTGGAGGTAGATGGGCGCCCATTACCTCCCTTTTATCAAAGGGCAGAGGTGTCGCTCTCTTTCTCTCGTTGGGGCCGGCCCACTAACATATGCATCTTGAGGGGGGACAGGGAGCCTGAACAATAGTGGCCTCACTTGTATTCAAGTGTGTTTCACCAGTGTAAGCTAATACGTGCATTTTTTTACCCCCCCTCCTTTTTTTTTTTTAATAAAACTTTGCCAAAGCAGTTTTCTGCAAAGGCAATATGCAAATGTGGGCCACTTTTTTTTGGTGTGCCCGGGCCGATTTTTGATCCCAATCCAACCCTGGCTGCCTTCCATGATGCACATACGTGCCCCATGACTCAGAGGTGAGGATGCACGGTCTAGCGTTGGCTTGGTACTGGAAGCAAACCACACTCGTACAAATCTCTTTGGCTCAAAAGGTTCACATGAATTGCATGTGTATTAAGCATTGCAGCACACATACAATGCTCTGTTTTCTTGAGGAATAAACACATTTCCTGTTGTTTGAGTCCCCTTTAAGTAAGCATTCGTTTTTCACATAAAAGCCCACTTTGGCTATCTTAGTAGATCACACTTTGCTTCAAAAACCTATGGGTGTTTGCGTTGATATGCCCCGGTACTGCCAACCATGATGCAAAATGGAAAGAATTGTTTTATGCACTGTGAAAAGTGCACCTAAACAGCACAAAATAGTCTTTGCAACAGATAATAAAAAGTATGTGCCACTTTGCATTGCATTAGTGTCACACTGGAGATGCAGTGTCTACCTGTCAATCATTCACTAAAACAGATGCTAAAGAGGTATGTTTTAAGTTTTTTCAGGAACTAAAGAAGATGTATCTCCGGTTTTAGGCAGAATATGAGCGAATACCAGAGGATAGCTGCTTGCAACTTGAAGTTGCATCTGCTAATTTGCCATTTGTGGAGGTTCGGCACAGACAGCAGCATAAACTTCCATGATATTGGGTATCTTGATGACAAGCAGCTACTTATAGACAGTAATAACTGTGTCGACTCCCATACTTTACCTTTCTTATTACAGGCGTAATTTGTTATTAGACAATTTCGGTCAACAAGAAGGTTATGCTACAAAACGGATGCAAGAGGTATTTCAGAGTAAATGCCTCCAGCTTGGTCCAATCTTTTAATGATACCCCATGTCTGTTAGAGTTACTATGTGGGAAGGCAATTTTCTATGACGAAATATTGCTTAACATAGGTTTGGATTACTAGGCCTAACCAGGACACACTAGGCCACATTAGTGAATCTACATATTTAAATGTTGTGCACAAGTCTTGTTTTTCATTTGCTGTTCAGAAAATCATTGAAATTCAGCTGCAGGTGTAAAGTAACATTGTTCTATAGCTTCTTCAGCTGAAAGGATGTGTTCTGAAACATTACAAGGTTATGTGTTGAATGTGTTAATGTGTTTCTCATTATGGTCAAGCAGAAAATGTAATTATATTAAGTTTCATTCCTTGTTATTGTTATTGTTATTGTTATTGTTATTTTAATTTTATACCGCGCCTAATCACCTGCAGGTCTCTAAGCGCCAGGAAAAGATGGTACAGGACAACAACATAACAAAGTCAGAGCAAAGAGCAGCATTTAGATTATGCTATGCTCAGGCTTCTCCTAAACAATAGCGTTTTTAAGCTCTTTCGAAATCTTAGGAGGTTTCCTTCCTCGCGCAGCCCTCCAGGCAAACTGTTCCACAACTGGGGAACCAGTACTGAGAAGGCTCTCCCTCCCTTCGTCGCTAGCCTGTAGCGAGAGCAGGTCAACAGCTGCGAGTCCGAGGACCGAAGTGATCTCACCGGACAGTACAGTTGTAGGCGCTCCTTGATATAGGCCGGAGCCTTACCGTAAATTGCCTTATGAGCTGTACACAAACTCTTAAATTCCACTCTCTCTTTAATTGGAAGCCAATGTAGGCTTTGTAATAGGGGAGTGGCTTTAGACCTCCTGGGGAGTCTAAAGATCAATCGGGCAGCATCGTTCATCAAAACCTGGAGCCTGTTGGTAAGGGTTTTCGGTAGGCCAAGATAGAGAGCATTTCCATAATCGATTCTGGAAATGATGGTGGCAGCCACTATTGATCGCATCATGGGCTCTGAGAGGATAGGGGATAGCTTCCGCAGTTGCCGAATGATATTAATACAGCTGCCTACCACCGATGCGATCTGAGGAGCCATCGACAGGTCGGCGTCCAGTTTAATCCCTAAGCTTTTCACAGCCAGGCTTGGTTTTGGGGCAGGGCCCAACTCCATGGGCCAGTAGAGGTCACTCCAAGGTGAAGAAATGGATGGGATAACCAAGATCTCAGTTTTGTCAGGATTGACTTTTAAAAGGTTATCCGTCATCCATTGCACCGTGAACCTCAAGATGTTCTGGGATTGGAGTTGCGCATCCGTGGTGTCATTTATACTTAGCAGCAGCTGCGTATCATCAGCGTAGTTAAAGACTTTACAGTCCATCGCAGCTAGCGAAGCAATCAGTGGTTGCAGGTATAGGTTAAATAGAAGCGGGGACAGGGCAGACCCCTGCGGTACCCCACACTCCAAGATCCCCACCTCAGATGTTTCATCCCCCAGTTGTATCTTTTGGGTCCTTCCTATAAGGAAGGATTCCAACCACTGAAAAGCCAAGCCCTTAATCCTAAAGTTCTTCAGTCTATCCAAGAGCAAGGCATGGCTGACAGTGTCGAACGCCGCTGATAGATCTAATAATATCAGGGCGCTCGCTTTCTTACAGTCAGCTCTACCTCTTAGATCGTCCAGTACCGAGAGCATCACCAACTCGGTGCTGTGGTGGGCTCGAAACCCTGCCTGTCTATCATGGAGTAGATGGTGAGATTCCAGATAGCAGGACAGGGACTGAAGAACATGCTGCTCAAGGATTTTTGAGAGAAAGGGGAGCTGGGAAATGGGTCTGTAGTTCTTTAACACAGCAGGATCCGACCCCAATTTTTTCAATAAGGGTCTTACCCGCGCCTCCTTAAGTTCACTCGGCAGATATCCCATGTCTAGCGATCTGTTGAGGAAAGAGATGATATACTCCTCTAATAAGGGACGCGCGATGCGAAAGATCTCAGGTGGACACGGATCAGCTGGGGAGCCAGATTTGATTTTGCCCATCAGCTGTTCCAAAATTAGTGCATCCATCTCTGGGAACACGTCAAGAGAGCAGTCACTCGCATTTTTAGATGTTAGGCTAATCGCAGTCCCTGTTGCCGCCACACTCTCTATCTCTTGGACAATGATCTTCACCTTCTCCAGGAAGTAGGTCTGGAAGGTGTTGCAGTCAAAAGGGGCCTTAGCATTGTCCGGCTTTTTACTCAGCTCGGCCAATACTTTAAAGGTTTCTTTCTGGATGTTAGTGGCCTTGCTTAGGCGCGACTCAAGGTAGTCCGCTTTAGCTTGGATCATAAGTTTTTTATATTGATGGAGGGAGGCCTTATAGATATTCCTATCTACGTCCTGCTTAGATTTCCTCCACAACCTTTCTAGTCTCCTTAGCTTTGTTTTGGTTTCCCTTAAGAGTGGTGTAAACCAGGGAGCTTTCCCTGATCCCTTTACTTGCTGTGTTCTCACTGGCGCTATCTGATCGATCGCCCGAGTCATACATCTCGTTAAATCGGAGTATTCTCGGTCCAGGTTACAGTCCGACTCAGAGGCCTGGGGAGGTACCAGATGAGCCTTGGTCAAAGACAACAGGTTGACTTCAGCCCATTTCCGCGATTATCTAGACCCACGTGGGCTGCAAACAACCCCACTGTTAAGGGGGACCTCACACGAGACCTAATAGTGATCCGACCAAACACAGGGCGCTGCCTCCCTGAATATTAGGGCAGCATCTGTAGTCCACATGAGGTCGAGAGTGTGGCCTTTCACATGCGTTGGAACATCCACCACCTGTTTAAAACCCAGTGCAGACATTAAAGTGTCTAACTGACGCGTGGGTGAGTCCCAGTTGGGCTTGTCCCAGTGTAAATTAAAATCCCCTGTTACCAGGATTTTTGTATATCTTGACCTAAAGTCAGATATAATAGGACAAAATAGGTCAAAGAAGGTTGGGGTTGCCTTGGGCGGGCGATAGACAGACAAAATCACCCAACACACATTGTGTACAGTGACCTTTACCCCGATCAAATCGGCTAGGTCAATCGTCTCTGTTACTAGCTTTTCCACTGTCATGGTCTTCCTGTAGAGGATAGCTACCCCGCCCCCCCGTGAGCCCCCTGGGCGGTTGTGCCACATTACATCATATCTGCTTGGAACTGCGGCAATGATGTCCGGCAGCGAGTTCTCATCCGTCCAGGTCTCCGAGAGAGTCAGGACATCGATCTCACTGTCCTGAAGCATGTTATATACCTCCAGATGGTGGCAATGAAGCGAGCGGGTATTAAGACTAGCTATTTTTAAGGTGGGATGTTTACCCACGGCAGGCGTAAACCTACCGTTCCGGGATATACCATGGTTTTTAAGCAGCATTAAAACCGCCTGGTCCACCATGGACTCACCTCTATTCAAGGATTTAAGCTCCCCGGGGGGGTACGTACGACGATGCCCAGCCGTCCCAGCCCCTGCGCCCGTTCGTGCGCGGACGGGCGCAGACGGGCTGGACTCTGGCGTGACTCCGGCGGTGCTCCGGCGAGCCCGCAGCGCGTGCCCGCTGCGCGTCAACATGGCCCGTTTTAAATACCGGTCTAGCGTCCTTGCGACGACTAGACCGTGTGCAGCTTCTCTGAGCAGCCCCCCCCAACCCAAGATGGCCGCCGCAGTGCTGCTTCTTGTTGATTTGATCTAAGCAAAAATCAGTCAGCAATCCCAGACCACCACTCCTTACAGGACCTTACTGCAGTACAGCATTGCAAACCAACTGAACAGTGTTGAACTACTAATTCTCCCATCATCACATATTTATAGAACATCAGTTCAGTGCCTGCCAAATGGAGTTGTGCTATTGGGCCTTATGGGATTCTATAGATAATGCCACTACCACAAATGAACTGAGATCAGAACCTTCATTGAATCAGCATCTTGAACTATACAAATGGTGTTGAGTGATTGAGTTTAAAAACGTCTCCAATAGGAAACACACCTACTGTACATTTTAGAGTTGAGAAGCAACAAGAACAGAATCTCTGGCCTTTCTTTAAGCATTGACCCAAAATGAATCTTATCAGTTGCATAATTTTCAGGAGAACTAGTAAATCCTAAAGCAGACATAAATAGGCAAGAATGTGAATATGTAGTCAGAAAACTCATTTGATAATGTTTAGGACCCTTGATTCTTGGGTAATCAGGGTAAGAAAATTCCCTGAAGACAAAGGGTTTAGGAGCCATCTCTCTTCATATGTTAGGTTTTTGCACTAAGGCCTGCAAAAAAAGATCATCTTTCTTACAAGAGATGCATATTTATTCCTGTTTTTATCACAACAAATGAAGTAGAGAGGTGTCGGCTCAAGAAGGGCTGTATCCTTGCATGTTAATGGACATTGTGACAGGAAGGAAATGTATATTATCGTACAACTCATGCATAAAGTATGTTTAATATATGATGAAAGAATGAAAAACCCAATAAAGTTTGTTGAAAAAAATAAATTGTGGACATTGTGATCCGTGGGCAGCGGGGTAACACAGCCCCCCACAGCCCTCGTGGAACAGGGGGACCTCAACCTTTCAAGGGCTCCCAAGCCCTTCAGACGGACCCCATTCCACCAAAGCCCAATAAATATCAATAGGATTGAAAGACTCAGGGACCTTTCTTCACATTCCGCAGGTGGGCCTCATCATTTTACATTACCCCACAGTCTGTGGGCTGGGGAGCGGAGTGTCACTGCCTAGCAGACATGGCTGCTAGGTGCCAGTTATCACTAACAGAGTAGAGGCATTTTCCTTTTTCCCAGGACATTGAGGAGTCTGGCCACGGGCCACAGGAGCGATGGCCACAAGAGCAGACTATTAATTATTAGTTATACCTATATGACAGATCTGTATGGGATGCAAAACTATATCACTCCAATACACAAATCCTCATCTGAGAAGTACTGCAGCTGTTTCTCAATTTCCACTTTTGATTAGGAGGTGTATTAGCAATGTAGTTTCCCAAGATCATCCAGGTGGTAAAATTAATTCTGATATTCTCTGGGGGAGTAAGGGGGAGCACTGTTTCAATTAAATCCTCATGGAATGTACACAGTCTTTAAAAAAAGCAAATTTACATTCATGGTCTGTAGAAAAGCTCTACATTACAGCAGATTAGAACGAGACAGAAAGCTGTAATTGTTAAGGTGTATGCACAATCCAGAGTTATCAGTTAGCTGCACAAGTCAACAAATGCAACCCACAGGTCACAGCTCCTGAGCATTGGAATTAAACCTGTGGACAGCCTCATCAATCCTGAGACAAATCACATTGATCCAATTACAATTGTAAGAGTGTGTTCTTAGGTGTGACTCGAAGATTACATTCTCAGACGTGTGCAAGTAATTCATCAGGCAGCAGCTCCGGTGTGTCCTTTGTGTCCAAGGGACTGCAGGGCCATGTTTTCTTATTGTGGTTAACAGGAAAGAGTTGTCACCTATCGCGAATTCCTACATGAAAAGTATTTGCAGGGCTAATCCCTTTCTACAGTTGCTTAGTTGTTTGGAACAATAATTCCGACATTGTTCGGAAACACAAAAAACAGGCATGCTCCCTAAAGGCCGTGAATGTCTCAGTTTTCCAGAAGCAATAAAATGTATAAAAGTATACACATTCAGAAATGTCGTATGTGTACTTTTCCTAATGGTAAAATTAAAAGCATCTAGACTGAGACCTGATAAATTGAGGTACTGTTTTGGTTGGGAGGAATATTCATGTTTTATTGATCATTATATTATGTAAAAAATTTTGTGATGATTTTATAATGTTTTTGTCTGTATTTTTTATGGCTGTTTTATCAACCGAATAACGATTTTATGATGATGAAATGTGTGTTTTTGCATTTGCTACCTTCCTTCTCGGTAATGAAAAAAACATTTTCTCCCTTGAGAAACCACTTTCTTGACACCTTCGCCAATTTTCAGGCTGTTCTGCTTCTTTACCATCCCAGAACATGAATTTACTCTTTCTTTTGAAAGAATTAATTAACTGACAGTTTTCTAGGTGCGAAGCTACCTGCAAAGTTTTTGTGAAAACCTACAAACTTCAGAGTTTCTGGCTGGTTGACAACCTTTACAGGTGGCACCACCCTGAAAAAACCACAACGCCTCTTTCTTACCCTTGGGAGGGAATTGACTCCCACACAGAATTATTCCATACTAGTGTAATTTTACTTTTTAAGTAAAGCTATTTATGATGCAACACATTATTTCGCGAATAACAAAGCTACACACACAAATGCTTTGATCTGTTTCGCCCTAATCTTAGAAGCTTTGTTACTCATGTCCGTTGCAAAATGTCATGAATTTGCAGCTATTAAATTGTATTATCTTAGGTATGTAGAAATTATATTTACCATCTCTCAGCAACATTTTTTTTAAACTAGACTACGTGCGTTCATATTTTCATTAAAGTGTCATGGCAGTGTTATATTTAAATTACCATAAAATGGAAATAATCAATAAGGTTATGAGTGCACCTATTTAACATACATAAGTGCATAATATGTGTTTTAAATCTAGGGCCTTATTTATGAGAAGTGTTGTATCGCTACAACAAAGCAGCGATGCAACACTTCTCTGTGTGTCCTCCTAGCGACACAATTGATGCATCATAATTACTGTATGACAGGGAGAGGTGTGGCGCCGCGGCCAGGGCGACTGACGCTGGAATCTGGGGATCACGGTTTGATCCCCAGCGCCGGCGGCAGGTTAGCCCAGCACCATGTGACTCTGGGCAATAGCTTGCTTAATCTTCCCGACGGCCCCCAGCGCCTAGAGACCCTAACGGGTGATTGTGCGCTATACAAATGTGGATTATCATCATGTTGCATGGAATGACAGATACATCAGCATTACTGAAGTATCTGATGGCGCAAAACTGATGCATTGCTGGAGTTGTATGGGAAGCGTGATGCAACTCCAGCAATTCAGGGGGAGGGCTATAATTATAGCACTGCGTCACCCTTATGTCTGCTATGAGGCAGGAGTAAGGATATGACGCAGTGGCGTCCTAGAAGTGTCTACAGGGCTTTGATGCGGGGGGACGCCCACCCTGCATACATTATACCCGGCGCAGGTATAACGTAGCACAGGGGTTTACGAAGTGACGCATCTGCCGAGATGCGTCACTTTGTAAATATGAAGCAACCTGGCGCATTATTCACGCAGCGTCAAAAAGTGACGCAACAGCGGTTTAAATGTGAGGCAAGGGCTCATAAATAAGCCTCCTAGTGCTTTATTTTCTTATTAAAGACTTGTTAGCCATAAAATAAAGTTACATCACTACTCACTTGCAATAGCTTATTACAAGTGAGTAGTGACATCACATTGCCCTCTTCTCCATGGGGCACAATAGGTAGCCGCACTTTCCCTCAGAATCTGTGAGAAAAATTGTGAAGGATTTGCAGGAGCTCTCTTTCTGCACCAGAAGCTGCAGTACAAATAAACTCCCACCTGCTCCAGAGCAGAGTGGCTGTTGGGTGCAGGAGCACCCTCTATCTTGTAGACTCTGAGGAAAGCATCTCATTGTTCCTTGTTACAAGTCTTAGTGGCTCTGTCTGGCGCCACCTAGAGCTCAACTCTTGTGTTGTATTAAAAAAACAAAGCTGCAGCACTCAAAGCAAGAGACGCATGCAAGACATTTTAGTGCACACCAGCATACTATTTTAACCAAAAGCAGTAATCCAAAACTTTGTTTAGTTAAAAAAAAAACAATAATTAAAGTAGCACTTCAGATTGGCAAATGCTGTATCCTAAAGCAAATAGCAAACAGTATTTAGAAGCAGATTGGTTGATTTTCTTTTGCACAAAGACATTTTGTGCTCTGGATAGGTTGTGGTTTTCGGCTTATAATTTGTTTCTCCACAGTATGACATCTGTGACAATTTCATCCAGGCCTGGCTATTTTAACTAGCATGATACATCCTGGGACATGCAGTTTCATTTTTAAAGTGTGTGATTGTTGGCTTCAAAATCCAGTGTCCAAAGTAGATTTAGGCTAAAATGCTAAGCCCGGCTAAAGGTGCCAAACTTGGCACAAAGCGAGCTTGCAAGAACAGAAATACAGATGAGGCAGCAGGAACTATATATTTTAAGATATACCCCTCCTCCCCATCACACATAAAAAGAATATTACAAGTCCTGACAGCATTCTATGACTTATGAAGACACTCTGCATGCGGCCTTGTGCCACTATATGGTCATAGAACTCATCAATGGCTCCCAGTGGCCTGGAACTGTATGGTTGGGTAAATGTAATATCACTAGTATAATTAAATCAAACAATTTCAGCATTCAGTGTCTTTTCTACCTATTTGTCATAGAAGATTGCATGGCCATATTTGTTCACAATTCATTGGAATGCGGAATCTTATGTGTGTTTATGCCACAAGGCCTGAAAAACAAATACCTGAAAAGCAACCCAAAAAGGACTAAAATATCTGGATAAGAGCAAGCGAAATACACGTAAGATGAGAGTGAAAGAAAGAAATTGCATTTGGTAGATGTAAACATAACTGAGGTTGAGAGCTAGATATCAACACCATTGCACTAACATATAAAATGTAATGGTGAGACCACTGGAATTTTATATAACATTGTGAGCATCACTGAATTTATTTACGAGTGCGCAATGGTCGATTTGCAGAAGATCCATATTGAACTGTGAACATCAATGAATTAATTTAGAATTGCATACAAATAAAGAACATTTGACCATGCAATTGCAGAGTGTTAACTCCTTTTTGCTTTAAGGTTTGAAAAGAAAAACATATCTGTAATAAGAAGATTTGTGAAATTACACCAATGGATTATCCTTCAATGTCAGTAATTATGGGATAAAGTACCCCCTTTCGTACATTGTAAGTCTATTGCACGTCACCTACGAGTTCCATGACCAGGTGGAGGAAAGAGGCCATAGGCTGAGTTCCTTTATAAAGTTATGGAGCTCAGAGGGGCTTGCAATATCTTTGTCAGGTACTACAGAGAGTACCTTCTTCTTTAAATTATGGGGTCACATCATTGCCTTTCTCCACAAACCACTAAAATCCTTGGTGCGTAGCTCTTTCATAGGAAAAAGAGAGCATGTTCAAAATATGAAGAATAAAAATAGAATTTCTAGTGCAAAATTAAATTAGAAACAGTTTAAAACAAGTCAGGTTTTTTTTTCGTTTTTAAAAAGGCACATTAGCTCGGAATGTTTAGAAACATGCAGAAAGATTCTAACTTTTCCATAAGTGCAAAAAATAAATATGTTGCCATAAATATCTTCTTTATGGTTGCCACTATACAACCAGAGAATAAGAAAAAAGTGTTTTTTCTTTGCTCTGACACTTGTCCTGCCTTCCTCCTCAGCTGGAGGCTCTGGCTGCAGGCACGTGATGTCAGAATTCAACTGTAATAAGTTATAAATGGCTACATGATTTCTTTATAATAGGCAACTGGATATGTTACAAGGCGCAGATTACAAAGAACCTGGAGTTGTTTTCTTAATACAGGGATTGCAGAATCCCATGTATCACACAATATTTTGAAACACTCCCCCCTAGTTTAGAACAATCACCAGACCTGACCTCTTAACTTCACACAGTAACACAGAGGGGTTCTTCAAATTTCTATAAGACACAGAGCTAGCTCACCCCCCCCCCCCGCCCCCCCCCCTCATAGGAAGATGCTATGACCGGTTCTACATACACAATGAGGATATTTAAGCTTGGCAGCTGATATAACACAAAAGTACCTTTTTCTTCACTGGATTATAATTCACCCTGCTAGGCAATAACATTTTATATTTATGGTCTTAAAGTGGGCACCGCCTACATTAGGGCACTTTCCTTTATATAGATCATCACATAGTAATAGAGCGCGTGCACATTCCAGTGTTTGTTTCAGAGCAGTTCATCTGCTGTATCACATGAATAGCATCAGCATGTTTCAAAACCGGTTGATTTATACTTCTCTCTAGGTTATAAAGTTTCGAAAAATTGGAGATGATCACAGAAATAGGGTACTACTTGGTTTGTGAGATCTAAGAGAGAAAAGACCGTGCACAGAAATGCACAGAAAATGATCAAATATACGCACACTTTATAACTCTGTAATGTTCAATCAATCTTTAGTTTGGTATACTTAAGGACAATGTCACAAGTACCCTGGAGTTTTAGTTCAATTCCCCAAGTATTGAAGATGTTAAAAGAGTCAAGCTAATCTTAACCATGGAACAAACATGGTAAATGCTGCCAACACCAATAAACAAAAACAGTAGAGGAATTCAGCCAGCCTCCCTCAGACAATTCTCAACTTTTTAAAGTATTTTTTTTCAACTTGTAGTTCATGACATTTTTTGAGGTTAGTATCACACAGCTGACTACTGACAGGGCTCTTAAGACAATAGCAACAAGTACATTCAATGAGTTGGATACTAAGACACCCAACAGCACTTGCATCCACCAAATGGCTACCACAGAGTTACAAGCTTCGGGCAAAGGACATGCACTGGTACTGCCCTCTGGTCTCACCCATGAAACTCACATCCCATCAATGCTTGAAAACCCACCTAATATAGATGTGATTTCATGGAGTCTACTGACAGCACTTACCATAAACAGAGTCCAACCCCAGCCTGCGATGGAAACGTTAGAACCACACAGAGGAGCCAGCGTCACATTTTGTAAGTGTTGCAACATCATGAAGTAGCTACACAAATGACACATATATATTTATGGAGGATCAACTTGGGGGGTTCTCCCTTATGTAATGAAGAGCTGTGATATGCCTCTGAGAATCCAGGGAGATCGGTACTGTAAGTTTCTTTTGAATTAAGGACTCCAACCAATTTAATGTATTATGCATTTTAAATGGAGTACATGGTGTAGAAGCTGTTTTTACATGGCTGGATGTGAAACGGATATATGAAACACGTTATGTGTTTGGAAAGGTCAGTATCTCTAAGGGTGAAAGAAGTTGTTTCCTGTCCCTCATATGTATGTATATAGAAAATGTATACATTGGAAATAACAACCAAGGTGGTTTCGTCAGTACAACGTGAGCGGCGTCGCAGCTGACCGCACAAAGGACGGCATGTGAGGCCTTGTGATTACATCAGCCCACTGTGGTTTTATTTTTTTACTGACTTTGTGCAAACTTTCCCTCACAGAAGGACACAGCCCCTGCACTACCAGGACCATAATGCCAAGGGATTGGCTCTGCCCACTGGGGCAGGTCTCTGGGAACTTATAACACACAGGATACATTGTTTGCCACAAAGGAGATTTCGCCATTGAAGAAGGGAACGCTGTTCCCGAAACGCATCTGGCACGAATCTTGGCACGAACCGTGATGTAACCACCAGTGTCCTTACCTGCAAGTTGCTGCCAGCAATTAAATGAATGCAATATTTTACGCACTGAACCGCGTCTTTCTTTGGGGCTACCTAAGAGACTGGATAAGAGCGGCTGAGCCTAGCCGCGAGAGACGCCCACCGCGAGTGAAGCGGGCCCGTGATGCAACCAAGGTGGTTTTGTCAGTACAACGGGAGCGGCGTTGCAGCTGACCGCAGAAAGGACGGCATGTGAGGCCTTGTGATTACATCAGCCCACTGTGGTTTTATTTTTTACTGACTTTGTGCAAACTTTCCCTCACAGAAGGATACAGCCTCTGCACAACCAGGACCATAATGCCAAGGGATTGGCTCTGCCCACTGGGGCGGGTCTCTGGGAACCTATAACGCGCAGGATACATTGTTTGCCACAAAGGAGATTTCGCCATTAAAGAAGGGAACACTGTTCCCGAAACGCGTCTGGCACGAATTTGTATCTGACTATTTTTGGGTGCAAACACAAAGGGGTTATACACCCCACTGCAATCGGGGACTAAATTGTTACTACATTTGAAAAGTTTACACTAACATACGTACTTTATACATGCCTACATTACAGTAATGAGAAAACAATCAAAAACTTGGAGAGGTCACTGGCAAGTGTCCATCTACAGAATTGTAAACCATTCCCGTTGTAAATCATGATATTATAATGTATAGCAAATTAATCTAGGAAAACAGGATGAGTCAAAGTTTACATTTAAGGATAAAGTAATTCTGCAAAGTCTTTTAAAATCAACACATATCAAGACTTAGCTTTACCTCAGCCGGCTTTGTGGTACATTTTCCTTTTCCATTGCAAGGGAGGTCATTTGAGTGGCTTTCAAATTGCACACAATTGCTGACTTTAACGACCACCGTCAAACGTAACGCTACTATACATTTAGTAACTGAATCATTCACAAACCCTGGAGAGAAAGAGAAACACAATTTTGGCATTATTCGGTTAAATTTGCTGTTCGAGTAGCTGTGCCTTAATCCATAACTCACAAACAAAACACATTGATAAAACATGCATTGATCTTTGGTGTTGAGAACATAGATACAAATGTAATGAACCACATGCAGTTCTTATAATTTGTGCAAGCAGTTGCAGGTGTAACACCTCCTCTTTCGAGTTTTGCACGATAAATTGAGGATCCCCATGCAGATTTCATCTTTATCTGCATGTTTTGGCTTTTATCCCACGTTTTTCCCAAAGACATTTTCGCAGGGTTGGACTGCTGAAAACTGTTAGGGGAAAACTATAGGTCGTGAAAAAATTATTGCACATCTCTGATTGGCTGTCCTTGTAAACTCCTGTCTGTGAAGGGATCAGGGTTCATCCACAAACTAGGAATTGGGGCCCTTGATGGAGAGTGCATGTTCTGACATCCATGAGAGGGAATAGAGGACTGCGAAAAGGGTCTTTCCTCCCTAAAGTTCATATTTGGAACATTAACACTCAGAGGTAAGTATCAAAATACTATACCCCAAACCACTACACTTCCCTCAGTTAACTGATCAATCTGTGACTTACTCCAGGAAAACAAAAAGCAATGTGAAGATATAAACCACATAGAATAAGCTTTATGAAGAGGCATGTTCATATGATCAGGGAATTCATAAACTCAAACCATGTTTTTTTGCTGTACTGTGCTAGGTCTTCTATGTGTATGTAGGATATTAAGTATTAATTCACAAAAATCTCTTATCTTTTGCAACCATGTAATGTAACAAATGCAACTCCATCTATCAGTGTTTCTTAGCTAAGGTAGGCTGATCAGAAACCACACTGACAGCACCAGTGAAACCACCTCCAAGCAGTGTTCCCAAGTGAGCAAGCTTTGAGAGACTCTCAAGTACAAAGTAAACTTAGAATAGGATATTTTTAGGAAGCTGCTACTCATTCTGGAGCAAATAGAAACATAGGGTGTTGGCCTACTTCCCTATGAAATAAAGGCCTGTAAATGACTGAATAAATAAACTGCTGATATATATGCCACCTTGAAGGTCACAACTTAAAGTAAGATTTCTTAGTACCTGCCATTGCAAAGACCCATTCAGTAAGTTGCTGATGCTCTCTCCTCAACAAACTCAAAACCTCACTCTCTGAGTGCCCCCACATACACCAAACCCTGTCTGGGAGGTGGTTACACCTCCCTGTGACAGGAAACCTATTGTCCAGGCCTCTCCTGCTGGAGTTTCATCCAGCAGCAGGAGGTCAGACCCATGTCTGTGGCTGCAGCATCCATTTTGTGATGCTCGGGTTCTTTTAAACTATTACCGGTTAGACCAGTGTGTACATGTCTCTCCCTCTAGAAGGGTGGAATTCTACCCCCGCCGCCGGGACTGGCGGGGAAGGGGGGGGGGTTAGGATACCAAAGTGTTTGACACCAAACACAACATGTTGCCATGCAGCCATTCCAAAGTTAGCATTTACCGTGTGGATATAATGCACTTAAGAGTATATGGTCTGGCTGCATCACAGAACAGCCTCAGCGAATAGGCTCCGAAAGCTGCAGAGGGGCCTAGCTCATGCATGGGCACCCTCTCACACAAAACCAAGCACTCTGCCTTCAGGATTAATAAGGCCTGCCACAGGAATGACTGATCGATGTATATGTGTTAGTGATTTAAGGTAGATATAGGTAACCTCTATCTTAGTAAGGGGTGCATGCACCACCTTACCCAGGCTGCAGTAGCAGTCCTGTGGTGTCATTTTGGAAGGCTTCCCAGGGGTGGCATAATACATGCTGCAGCCCCTGGTAAGCCTCTGGGGTACCTAAGGTACCATGTATTAGGGTCTCACAAGGGTACCCCGGTAACCAAACTGGAGTGTACCTAAAGTACAAGCAATCATTTTAGAGAGGAAGCAGCTAGGTTGGGGTCCTGGATAGCAGGGCCTCAGCCAGACTAAAGTAAAAAAAAACAGTGAAACACCAGCAAAAAGTGAGGGTAACCAAAATAAGCAGATCCTACTCTCCTACACCATCCCTCTTTAAATGCACAATCACTCAACACTGGCCTCTGGTTCAAG
This sequence comes from Lissotriton helveticus, assembly GCF_964261635.1. Taxonomy (NCBI): domain Eukaryota; kingdom Metazoa; phylum Chordata; class Amphibia; order Caudata; family Salamandridae; genus Lissotriton; species Lissotriton helveticus. Next base: position 268,454,183 of record NC_136072.1, read on the forward strand.
GCAACCCTGTCAGTCGTGTACAGGCCTTTAGTTCTTTGTAGAATATAAGCCTAACTCCTTGATGTCACCTTCATAGCCACCAGGGCCGGACTGGCTGTAGAGGTCACCTGGCGTTTCTCCAGTGGGCTGGAGGGGTGGTGACCGGTTTAGAGGCCGTGGCGGCCGGTTTTAGCACTGGGGGACGGTTTTGCAGCTGTACTTCAATTTTGGCCTCCTGTAACAAACTAAAATCAAGCTTCACAGTGAAGATTTTGAGATCAGATGGTGTAGATACAGGTAATATCAACAAAGCTGGAGTAATTGTTGATACGTTTTTAAAATTTGAACCCATGGCAGCAGATGGTCAAAGTTTTTTTTTTTATTGATAATACATGCCCAGCAAACGTTTGTTGCTCTACTATCTTTGATACTGTAGCCAAAGGATCATCTCTGCCTTCTGTCTTTAAACTAGGGACCATACCCAAGGGCTGAAACTCACCCACTGTATTATTGCAACTATACTCCAAGTATTTCCAGTTTGCGTATATAATGGAACAACTTCAGAGAAGAGTTATGAGTTTTAATTATCTGGGAAATATAGTTGACATGTTTCTCATTTTTCATAACTCTTTCAGCCTTTTCCTGGAGAGGTGCTGGATTCCCATGTGCATTTGACTCTCACATTGAGATGGACCCTTAAAGATAACCGACTCATCAGAAGTAGTGATTGTAATATATGCTATAATAGCCTTTGTTGGTGTGGTCATTGGACTCTGCAATTCTGCATTAGGGTGAAATGTGTACTTATGAGTGGGAATTGGGCATATCCCTAGACTGTGCCACCTTGTCATAATTGGTTGCTTTAAAAAAATGTATCAATGGAAAAATGTATGAGCAGTAATATTAGGTCATTTCTCTTTTTGTAAACTATTATATGTGTTTCTAATTCAGGCCGCCTGTTGATGTTTAGAGGCCCATTCTTGTCTAGTTTACAATTAGCGGCTCCGGTGTTTGTTGTGTAATAGTGTGGTAAGCAATATTACACATCAAAGGCCACATGTACAAAAGATTTTAGCGGCCACAAACAGAGAATCAGGTAATTTGCGACTGCTTAATAGCCTATTGACATGTACAACCCTATTTTGCGAAAAATAGGGTTTCGACTCAGTATTAGGAAGGAGCATGTTAAGGGCGTCCCTTCCTAATAGCCAGTCAAGGGGCATGTATGAATGTTTCGTGACCGAAATGCGGTTGCAATGCATTCGCATTATACTGCCTACTGCAAGTAGGCGGTAAGCCAGTCGTAAACGGGAAGGGGCCCCAGGGAACCGTTCACCCTATGTGAATGGTTGCAAAAAAATTTTTAAAGAGCTAACAGTGGTCCCACAGACCACTGCCTACTCTTAAAAAATGAAACTGAAACGTTTCATTTTTCTTTTTGAAACGCATCTTGTTTTCTTTTAAGGAAAATGGGCTGTATTTAAAAAATCAATCACAGACATGGTGGTTTAGCCATTCCCAATGGGTTGCAAATTGCGATCTGTCTCATGAATATTGATGAGGCAGGTCCATTCGCAACCCCCTGGGAATCGCAATCAGTGTTAAACACATTGTTGTACATCACCTTTTGCCACTTCCATACTACGAGATGCAAAAAGTCGCAATTAGGAACTCCCAAAATCTGGTGGCCGTACATGTGGCCCCAAATTCTATCATTTTGAAGGATTCCTCATCATGTTCCTAAAGATTAACACACAGCAGCTGATTTTCAAATTTCGTTGATAATAAGCGTTCAATTTTGGAATGAGTATCTTAGATTGGTATAGCACAACCAGTGAAGTCAACGTATGGATTGGGATGCTGCCTCGCGAGGATCATTCCTCTTTCTCCTTCCTGGTTGCTGCGGAAGGTCTCTGTGCCTGTTTGGAATGCGTGACGTTCCTTATGATGGATTTCTAATCTGAGTGGCTGTAATCATGTTGACCTTTCTGGCAGTGATATTCAACGATTCTATTTCATGAGGATTTTCTAATTTCTTTTCCGATACTGTTGCATTAACACCCATCCAGTTTCCCTTTTAGATGTTGTCATTTTGTGCATGCCTCTTGAATTTAATATGTGCATTGACTTTCCGTATGCATTCCGTATCTCATATCTGGACCGCTGCATCTTCTGATAGGTGTGTTCCTTGAAAACTGGTTGGACAGAGGGAAAATGAGTGGACTTTGGTGCAATAACTCTGATTCTGCATACTATCCCTCATTCTGTGGATGTAAACACAGAATCATATAGTGAATTCAACCCAGGGAAAACATTTCCTGGGGCGTAACTGCTGGACAGTTAAACTAGCTTCATTTTGAGCCCTTTAGCTCATATAGTGGTATTTAATCAGGCCCGGACTGGCCGTTGTGGGCACCGGGCAATCCCCCGGTCGGCCGCAAGGGTGGGGGCCGGTTTTGGGCCCTGGGGGCCGTTTTTGTTGCAGAGCCGGTTTTGCAGCATAGCTGCAAAATCGGCCCTGTAACAAAATCGGCTGAAAAGGGGCCCTGGCAAGGCGCTCGACCCCCTCCCGCCCGGGGGTGGGGGGGGGGGGGGGGGCGGCCAAGCACTTTGCCAGGGCCGGTTTTGGTTCCCAGTCCGGCCCTGTATTTAATGAGCAATCAGCCTCACTTCTTGTGGCATCAACATGCAAGGAGAGGCCTATCTTAGAGAAAGAAAGCATAAACAATGAATGGACAGGATCCCCACCTGCGACTTCACCACACATTTGTGGGAAAGAGTTGTAAACACTTCCAAGAGAAGTTGTGCTGGTACCTAAAACAGAGCATGACCATGAGCTTGAACTGAAGACACAAAGGTAATCTTTTGTTTTCTCAACAGAAGCTTAGTGTTTTGGGATAGAGCTTGGCCATTTCCAAACATAGGGCCTGATTACGATTGCGGTTTTCCCGCATCCTCTGGGCCGGCGGAAGCCACCGCCGGCCCGGAGGATGCGGGAAAACCGCTGCGGACTGAAAAAGACCCCCCCAGATTAGGATGGCTGGGGGATCGTTTTTCAGTCCGCAGCTTTTCCGCCTCGGTCGCCTTCCGACCGCGGCGGAAAAGCTTTAACATGGCTGGCGGTGTCTAACAGACACCGCCAGCCATATTAGGATGTCTGCAGAAAGATGCCTTTACACGGCGGCATTTCCGCCGTGTAAAGGCATACGGATTTGTGTTTGGGGGCCCGTTGTGGGCCCCCAGGGGTGAAGGGGGGGTGGGGGGGTGCACATGGGGGGTACCTATGGTACCCCCCTGCATTTGCCTGCACAAAGCTGCAGGCACCGCGAGGTGCCTGCCGCTTTGTGCATGCAAATGCACAACTTACATTTTTATCATTGCGGCGGGTGCTGCTTCAAGCAGCACCCGCCGCAATGATAAAAATACAGGATGTGACCGCCAGGGTGGCGGTCACATCCTAATTTGCACGGAGGGACCGCCGCTGCCCCTGCGGACGGTCCCTCCTACTCTATGGTGGCGGACGGACTCAGGTCCGTCCGCCATCCTAATCGGCCACTAAATAAGTATCAACGGGAGCTGGAACTTGTGTCAATTACATCTGGAACCTATAGTAGTGCAAACCAGATCCGCAGTCCTAAGCATGGCTGGCACTCTCAGAAGGAAAGTTAAGGCAGCAGCTGTACAGGGCCAAATAATGGTGTTGAAAAATTATTGCAATGTACTAGAAAAGTTGCCTTTGTGCATATGGAGAACTCCAGCAAACAAATGTTATTGTTCTGGTTAGCTGAAAATCCTCGCACAGTTCCTGCTCTCTTACACTTAGGCTAAACTGAGATCATCTTTTACTGGTCAACAGCACGCCCAAAAAATTAGATACTCAAGGATTAACCTCTTGTATAAATAACACAAATATTTTACTGGAAACATACATTTCCTACACATTTTCTAAATTATTATTGTGTATGATACATTTTACAGCATCGAAAATGTCCGTTGCAAAAGGTGAAGAGCTGCTATCACAAACCTTCCAAACTGGGAAATGATGAGAAAAGTATTAGGGAGACATGGATGAAGAGTTAGAAAAAAGGTTTTAAAAATTGAAAAAAAAGAATGTTGTGTAGACATATGAAGCCACCCCGCTTTTACCACTACACACATTTAATACAACCTTTATCCTAATTTCAGTCCTGAGACTCCCTTTTAGCAAGAGTCTATCTGTGACTTTGTGACTAAACAAAGGGCTTCAATCTCTTCACAAAGCTTGAGAATGCAGTACTTTCCAAAGGAAACAGAGCTCTATGAACTGGACACTAACGTTCTGTCTCTTCCTCATATTCAGGTTGGAACTCAGAACTGACAGATAAGGACAGTGCTTAATTTGGACAGAGTGTGGTGGGGGTGGGCACCAGCACTCTTTTTTGTGGGCCACGACTTATTTCTAAATGCACTGTGACCCCAGAGGAAGACAGAGAAAGGCAACAAAGAATAAAGAAGGAAATATAAAGGGATAGGAAAACAATGGCACAGGGAGAAAAAGTGCCTGAGGGGTAGAGTCAGATAAACAGACTAGTAGTGTAGTGAGGCGGAAGAAAGAAACTTACATTGTAATCGAGGTTAGGCAGCCATGGTATTCAGCAACCCCGTCATTCACAGACTTAGACCGTGGGCTCCTGCTAAGACAACAATTTAGGCCCTGGTACTTAAGTGTTTTTTGTTGCACAAATTAAGTACTGAGCACACCTGTCAATGGTGGTGGACTCGATAAAAAGTGTGTTCCTCCTTACTGAGCAGACCCTTGACACTTCTGCAAGACCCAATCAAGCTCAAAAGAACCATAAAATTTAAGTAACAACCCAAGAAATATTAGAATCGGACAGTAATCAAATAGACAGCTGAAGCTTTTAAAACGGCCATCACATTGGGATTTCACTGTGACAGTAGAAGAAGCCGCAGTGCTTGAAGATGTACTATAGCTAGCATATTTTAGTCAAATGCCCACAGTTGAAATACAGAAGAAGTTAGTGTGTATATTATTGGCATGTAAAATAAAGGAGGATATCAGAGGAGGTCAGGCCAAGGAGTCCCATCCCAGATTTTCATAAATTACAATTAAATACATATAATTTACATAGCCTGCAGTGGTTCTGAAAACCTGAACTTGAACCATGCCTCTTATGTTGGATAAGCCTGGGCGGAGTTCATGGAATTGCACTACGCGGAACTCTGCGAAGTGTCAAAAAAACAATGCCAAGCTACACGGAGTTCCACGAGCGGCAGAGTGGATTACTTGCATTACGTTCGCACTGATTTTTAGTGCCAGGTGTTTGTCCCGCACTGCAAAATCAGCCAAACGACATCTCACATAGTGCAAGAGGGAGCTTCTTCTGTCTGCCGCTCAAGTAGAAGTTCTACTTGAGCAGCAGCTTCCTCAACCCGAACGGAAGGTTTCTCAACGCGAACGGTATTGATCATTCGCGACCGCCCGCGTTGAGAAATCTCTCTAGGAAGTGGTCTAGCGTATGATTTTCCTCGCTTGTGCTCACCAATTTACTGTTGGCAAGCGCCAGTGGAAAAAAACGTCAGTCCGCAGTTTTTGGGAACTCTGCGAGCTTCGCGGAGCACGGAGTGCAAAAAACTCAGCAAACTTAGCGAACAGTGCGGATTGCACCGCCCAAGCTTAATGTTAGACACCTGTGCACATTAGCATTCTGGGAAACATCTTACGGTTCAAACTTTCTTGTACCTTGACAGTGAACTTGTCAGAAAATATGAAGAGTTAAAAAGGGCTGTTTTACCAAAGAACTGACATCATCTAATGCACAATAGTTGAGATTTGTTTGGGTATGCATCCAATCTAGGTAAAAGCCCTTACACCAGGACAATAATAAAAACACAGGGGAAGCATGTGTCAAGGAAATACACAATCAATTACTAAATGCAAATTATATAATAAAGTAGAAACAAGATTGTTGGAAGAATAGATACTAAATGTCAAATCTTAATGGCAACAAAGATTAATAAACAGGTTCAGCGTTTGCCAGTTACGATATGTAATTACTGATTCTGCTAAGCACCACGAACGTTCTTTGTTACCCTCAAGTTGTTGTGGGGGGTTGGGAGAAAAGGTGCCCGCAGATTTGTCTATGCTGAACTGTTGTTTAAATAAGCCATGGCCACCGTGCTCGTCACTAAGATGAGGCGATGTCCAGTGATTGTGAGATCTTGACTGTTTGCGGCACCAACTACGAAAAATGTGAGACTATGTGATTTGCTTCTGTTGCACTGTATGTTTAACTACCTTTAAACTGTTTACAGGCATCACCAGTTACGACATCACCAGATATGCTGGAAAATCCCTTACAGGGGACCTGTAATTGATTAACACTTATACGCATCGCGGCCTGCCTCCGGGTTGTTGGCATGACGCAGTGTAACATTTCTTTAAGTACAATAAATGTCTTACACCAAAAAAAAAAAAAAAATAAATAAACAGGTTCAGCTTGTTGTGCCAACAACTGTTTCACCCTTTGAGGCATTGGTCTTTATCAAGGTTGTAGTCAGTACATAGGACACACAAAATTTAAAATCAAAAGAAAGCTTGAAACAAAATTAAAAAAAAGAGGCCTTTCATGTGCGAAGTAGAAGGATATGACTCATCCAATTAGAACACTGTTAGACCAAAATGCTCCTGGGTGGAAAAAATACAGAAGTAGGCAGGAATGTAAATAAATCAAGTGCAGTTAACCGAAGTTGACAACAAAGAAATACAATCATGAGCAAAGGGCTGAGCCAAATCTAAGTATGTGTTATGCATTGCAAACAACACATCTGCCTACAGACAACTCAAGCTATCTGTAACTGAGACCTAAAAATGCCTCGGGCCCTCAATGGAGGAGGCCCCCACTCCCCGGGAACTACAAGCAAGGGTCCAACCCATAACCAGTGCTTAATTTGTATGAATGAAGTGCCAGGGCTCTTGTCAGGAGGCCAAGGGAGCTTGCACCACACATTGCTCCTACCAGCACGGCCAATGAAGGTAACAACACAGCTACTAACTACTACTTTCCTACAAGTGTGACAGTTCAAATGATTTCAGGCCCACGAAAATATAAGAATGACTTGGGTGGCAGGTAAAAGTCTTTTTGAATGTATATTGAATAAATAAATAGCTGTTGTTGTGGTTATGTCTAAATTGGCCTGACACCACCACCTTGTGGCAGACTGACACATGCACCCATATTGACAATTAAGTTCCAGTGCCAAGCACTGTAAACCATGAGCTCAAATCAAGCACTGCCCATAACATCTCCTGAACACCTTCCTCTGGCTCCCAAAGGCAATGCTTTAATTCCAGGCAGAGAGGGAGATAGTAATACAAGGACTGTGATAAGGAGGACTGAATCAGATGAATAAGATTACTAATACGAAATTAATCCATTTCCTATAAGTATTTGAAGCAGTATATCCTTATCTACTCACTATCATAATGATCTAACAAAGAAGACTTAGGAGTCATTCAACAAAGGAACCACCAGAACAGAAGGTGTATAAGGCATACAACCTTTAATTTAAATTACAACATTGGAATTTGGGTGCTCCATTGAAAACAATGGAGTGCTCCGGGCTTCTACTGGCTGGAAGAAGGCTGGAGTTCTAACATTCCAATGTTTGTTCACAGCTGGTGCAATCCCCTTGGGCTCAGCTAGGCCTTTGTTTTACAAATTAGAACATTCTGCCACCCAGGGGGTGAAATGTTCCAATAGCCTTGAAGCCCTCCGTAGTAGGCTCTTAAGGCCCGCTCCCTTGTAAAAGGACCCTCGCCTTCGTCTCAGGCCTTTAACGGTGGAGCGGGCCATTCATGGCAGGTGGAGCCCACTGTGGCATGCTCTATGGCTATATTAAACATGCATTAAATGCATCCAGCGGGCAGCATAAAAAGTAGTGCATGGGAACCAAAATCCCACATCATCCAAACCCACCTCCAGCTGGTAGTGAGCAACAAAGTAAAAATGAGGAACATCTTGGGACAACACAAATGCCTTGCAGCAATGCTCCCACTGCTTCTAGCCAGGAAGCATTCTGCCCATAGAAGAATGGCCCACTGCCCCCAAGAAAACAGGGAAGACTGGAGAGGTTATATACCATGGAAATAACAGACCACAATAATCACCTTAGGGTGCACCGATGGCTTGAGCCTATGTCTAATAGACTTAAGTTATCAATTATTAACAAGAGAATCTTTGTGGTGAAAGGCTGAGTGTGTTCCAAGTATCCAAACATCTGGGATTTGATTAGAAACCTCTTTATGAGAAAAGGGATTAGGAAACAAACAGGAAGGACAATCTCCTGCGGGCAATGCAAGGAGGAGTTAAACCTCTGGAATGAAACTTTGATGATGGCAAAGGACTAAGGAATCTGAGAAAACCCTAAGGTAAGGACCAAAGAACACGGAACCCAGCTCACCCAACCAACAGGCTGAAATGACAACATATGTAGAAAGCAAGATTTCAGAGGTTAAACATAAGCAGCCTGCAATGCCCCACACCACAGAGGTAGGATACATACAGGAGGAGACTTAAGGGGAGGATGGAAATCAAGGGAACTGCTCCAAGATATAAACAACCAAAGACTAAAACTCCCCCTTCCTGCCCTAAAATTCATGAAAGGCCAGAATTGCCACCTGGTGAACGCAGAGGTTGGAAGAGAAGATGCCCATGTCAAAGACTTCCTACAGCAACTAAAAAATCAGTATATGGCTGAGGAAACCCCTAAAGAGACATCAGAAACTGAAAGATCCTAATGATGGTCATTCCACTTCAAGTTGACAGAGTGGCGGAGAACTTGACCTGCTAGAGCTAAATCCCAAGACAAACCTAGTAACTTGAGCACCAATTGCTCAGCTTCCAAGCTGAAAGTTAGAGCCTTTGGGAGGCCATCTAGGGAAAAATGAAGCTAAGGGGTCAGAGAAACTAACCACTCCCTGGCAATCAACCGCTGTCACAGCAGAGAACATCACCCCATCCGTTTACAACAAGGTACCAACAGTATGACTACCATCTCCCTTCAATTCCAGGCCAAAACACCAGCTAATGAGAGAAAATAGGGAAAGGTGTAAAGAAAGCATGATGGTGATAGTAGCAATCTGAAAGTGATCCATCAGAATATTATTCAATATAAATATGAATCTGTTTGTGCAAGCTCTTATTATCAAAAAAGAGAACATAGTTAAGATGTAAAGTGATTGTTTCTGAACTTGTAGTGTATTGCATGGGGAACATCCATTACGACACGGTGTATACACTGCTCTACCATTACAACGCTGGTTTTGCAACGCAAGTCGTTACCACGACTTGCGCTGGAGGGCGCTCTAGGCTAAGGAATAGTAGATTTACTATTCCAACACCTTCCCTACTGTACGTAGGCTGGTGTTGGAATAGTAAATCTTACTATTCCTAAGTCCAGCACCCTACAGCGCAAGTCGTGGTAAAACCAGCGTTGTAGTGGTAGTGCGGTGTGAGGCCTAACCACTCACAGCACCCACCATGTATCTATGAACTCAACTTGCCACAAGCATTAGAGCTCCCACCATGAAGAAGGATTCACAGATGAGTATGCAGCTTGATCAAATGAGTGTGCAGCAGGTATGCAACCTAGTCTATCTAGAACTATCCACCAGATGCAAAGGCAGAGTTTTTCCACATCAATATCCAATTGAAAGTGAGCTTGGAATTCCATCTCCTGCAAGAGTTCAGAATAGGAATCACCCTCCTTTACCAGCAAGGGCAACCTACCAAAGAGCTTGACAAGAGACTAAGAAATGTAGGAGGTTAATGTACTTGCCACTGAGATGAAATGGAGGCCAGCAACGATACGATAAACAGATGCATCAACTCAACAGTCTTTGGGATCTGACGGAGAAACATTCTCCAAAGTGATGGCTGCCAGATCAAACAATGGACCATTATCATCACTGGAGGAAACCCTGTCTCAGCACTCTAGAGAGGACATACTATACACATTAGCTTAGAAATATGGCATTTTGGAAATTCCATAATTTGGGCAACAGTAGGCTAATGACCACCGGATGCCTCATCAATTTTTCAGCACAAGTCTAAAAAATTTTTTAAAAAAAGACTTGTCAAATAATTCGAATAGACCCTTGCTAGTGTTGGAATGAAGTTCAGCAGCAGGAAGATCCAGATCAGTCTGGAGACAATTACACAAATACTCATTCTTGATATAGTTGCTTTTTGGTCAGGGTTCAAGAGCTGAGAATGCTATGAGCAAGCAGTGGGGTGAAGAGGAGGAGGCATATGATGCAGAGCTACCAGAATCTGATCTGAAGAAGTAGAAACCAGAACCTGACACTTCTGGTCCTTCTCCCTGCAGCAATTTCCTCCAACAAGTCCTCCAATATCTCATTCATTAAGGCTTTGACACATTTCCTCTATAAGACGTCTCTGTAAAGTTGCCTCCCTTCTATATCACACAGAGCACATCCAAGACAATGAACATTGAGAATTCAGGTAGAAAGTGGCACCCAGACCAATCCCCAGTTGGTAATCAAAAAGCAGAGCATCCCAAGATTGAGCCAGGCCAGGGTCTAGACCTCTGAATCAGCAAGGCAGCATCCCAAATAATGATGGCACATAACAGACTAGCAGACTAGCTGATCAGCCCACAGCCACTGCCTGAATTAAAAAAGGAACAGGAAACATGCACCAACAACCTCCCTTGTATGGGAGACAGTGCCCCCCAAGAGCCTGAGCAGCATCCCCTCTCCAAAGGCCATAATCAACTGGCAGGGGGTAAAAACATTGCAACACATTAGGCAAAGGTAATCTATGCTGCAGTAGCCACCAAATGCCTGAACCCAGTGGGTAGGAAAATCAGAGCAAAAATAGAGGGGGAATCACAGCAGCAGGGTTAGAGGAAGTAAACAAACAACAGGCACTCCTTCAACTTCACTGAACCAACAGATCCAGTACAAAGGGGGAACTGCAGCAACACAGGTTGTCGTCCTACTGATACTGCCTCCTCTAAACACGAAAGGCCCCTATTGCCTCACACTGCACCAGCAGACAGCAGCCCCCTGTCAAATTAGGGTCCATATAGCCTGTGTTTGTTTAAAAGGGGACAAAATAAATGGTGGGCATTGAACCTGGCTGTTTTTTGCAGGCTCTCCCCAGATATTTGCCTTCTGGTGTTGAATCCATACATGTTGGCGTTAGTTCTCTGTGCACTTCAGTTCTGCTAACCAGAGCTCAAGTGCTTGTGCTCTCTCCTTCAAACGTGGTAAAATTGGTTTAAACATATTTAGAACATTTAATTTACTTATAAGTCCATAGTAAATGATAGTACAGGTGCCGCGGGCCTGTAAATTAAATGCTACTAGTGGGCCTGCAGCACTCACTGTGCTACTCACTGAAGTAGCCTTTTAAAACATTTTTCAACCTTTTGTCAGGCCTAAACCATCCTTTTTAATACATATAACTCACCCCTAAGGCAGGCTGTAAAGGTTCAATAGGGCAGGGTGCACTACATTTAAAAAGTAGAACTGGTTACTGAAGTTTTAGATGATGTGGCAGTGAAAAATTCAATTCAAGTCAATATTTATTAAAGTTTTGGAACTCCAATGAGGTCCACTTAAAAGGATACATACCAATTATTACATAAAATATAATAAAAACATGTGACAACGCATTAATGACAATCAGCTCAGAGTAAAAATGTTCAACATATTGCAATTTCAAGAAATAAAGTTTAGAATTAGCAGCCAACAAATAAGGTAACAGACCAAATCCTGAATTGTGCAAAGAACATTTAGAAAGCAGCCACTCATGTGCAAAAATACAATTAACATTAAAAAATCCAATTTCAGCAAAGAGTTAACTAGGAAAAAATCTGTTGTGTTACAGCAGCATTATATGCAGAATAAAATCCGGCTTCTATGTAGAATTTTATTTTAAAAATGTGCAACAAAACAAAACCTATCCCACTTATTCAAAAGCATTTAAAATAGTAGCCAAAAAATACATTCGAGAAGAGGAGAGAATATTAAGACTACATAATAGGGCAACGGCTCAGAGGTAACAGCCCATTTAAATAGATCTACAATTAAAATATATGCATAAATTCCTTAAAAAAAGTTGATTAATTTTGCGCAAACTGCTTTGTTTTTTGGGCTAAAGAGAAAGTCGCGGGCTGAAGCTACATCCTTAACACCATTTAGTAAAAACATCGGCCTAAGCCAGTGATGACGATTTAAGACCAGTGCTGGGCAAACAAACAAAACATGATTCAGTTTCTGAATGCTCAGATCACAGAAATTATAGTTTTTCCCATTTTTCGTGTTTTAGGAACAGTGTGCTGTTAAATTGTTTAGAGGTAGGACATTTATGCAAAATAAGTAGAACCAGCGTCTTGTTCCATGATCTAAGTTCCAGGTTAAATATTTCTGGGAAATTCTCGGAGAAGTTGTCCTGGCTATTATCTCTAATCTCTCTTTAGTATTACAGAACTCAATATCTCTATTAAAACTGATCTTACCACTTAAGTTTTTTATAAAGGATTTAAATTCTAATAGCGGGAGGGTAATCACTGATTCTTCCTGTACACAGAAGAATTTTAGTGCTAGAGAGAAATCATGATATAAGGAATATTTCCCCCATACCACGAAAGATTTCTTGACACATGAAACCTCTTAGTGAGTAAGGTTCACTATTTTTTAAACTGGTATCCCCAACGTAAAATTCTGGAAACGCCTTGAATATAAGTGCTTATCAGTCCGAATTCCAATTTAATAGCAGCTAGTGGAACTAGCGTATTAAAATTGCACAATTTGTTATGTTAAGTTATATTGGATTTATACCACGCTCAACTACTCAAGAGTGTCCTGGCGCACACAGTTCCCGTGGCCTAATTTACGTAAAATCTGGCCTTCAATCCTATCTAGAAAAATCCAGTCCTTTACAGGGATTGATTTAATAGCATAGAGCAAAGTTGATAGAATTTATGCTTTAAAAACCGTCAGCAGATGTAAAAAATGCCTTCTACCCATGAAAAACTCATAAAGTTGTTTTTCAATGTTGTAAAGCCTTTCTCGCAAATTAATTTCACACTGGGTTACTTTATTACATTTATAAGTGATAACTTTGGAATGAGAGCAGATAGAAATATGCTGTTTAAACTCAAATGAATTGTAATTTTAAATCCTCTTTAATGGTAAAGTTAAAGTTGAAGTCACAGTTCTGAAAATACCACTTTTAAAAACTTCCATCATCCCCTTCTGTTTGCATTGTTCGCCCTAAATTGGCAGGGTATGCCTAGACGTGGATCCCTTGCTCACTTTGCCACTGGATTCAAGCTAGCCTGGATGATGAAGGTGTTACCCAGAAACCTGTCCCAGGATGCTTGTTTCCGGTTCAGGGAAGACCTGGCTTGGTAGTTCGGGCTGGACTGTTCCCATGAGGCACAGGGTCAAGACTGATTTGCATATAGCTGGGTCTGAACTGAGGTGGCAAAGTGGACTAAAGAACGATGGTGGATTCAACCCAGATCTGTGACTGGGGGTGAGTGTCTGCAATGTTTCAGAACTTTGTTCATCATCTCCTTGTGTTTACTTTAAAAAAACTTGCCAATATTTTTGTCCTAACCATTTGTGCCTTTTGTCAGTGTCCTTGGTTACATGACTGTGAATGGCTGTTTGGGGTTTGTGTATTCCTTCCAGACAATGGCACAAAAAGGACAAGGTGCTTGCAGGATGGGCCATCCTGCTAGGATAGTTGGAGCGGAACTGTGCCTTGACCAACTTATACTTCAAAGAAAAGACATGAACTTTCCAGAACTAGATGTGTAGGTAGTATATAGAATCCCCACTCATCAAAGGCTGGCACTATGTATAACTATTGGAACTTCAGAGCCAGTCATCAGTAGACTCCCAGACCTGTTGACATTACAGAAGATGGACTGCCTTGCCCCCCCCAGAGGGCTGCCCTGCTCCTCCCAGAGGACTACCCTGCTGTTTGAGGACTGACTTGCACTCTGAGAAGGAAGACTGGGCCTGTCCCCTTCATCCCAGGCTAACCTGAGTGACTCCAACAGTCAGTTGGCTGACCTCCTGTCTGAGCTACAAGGATACAATAAGCTTTAAAGGCCTCCTTACAACTGCCCAGTTGACCTGCTGTACTTGACCTGACTGTAGCTGCAATTGGACCTGTCTGAGCATTGCTGGCCTCTACAGGAGTAAGTTTTGATCCGCAATAGGTACCTCTAGGTCCTAGACTTTTGTCTGGCATCCGGTAAGCTCACGCCTTGAAAAAAGCTGAAATCCTGACATTTTGGGCTCCTCACAACAGCAAACTGGTCTGTTTGCACTGAGACTCTGCCACCTGCATCACTCGCCAATGAGAAGCTCTCACACTACAGCAACTGCTAGAGTCAACTGGCAACGCGAGATCTGCACGTCAGGCTACAGCAATGAAAGCCCACAATGACTGCCAAAGCGAAGCTCCAGCAACGATCATGTGCTACACCAGGCCCATGACTGTGCGCTACAATGACTACAATTAAAAATGCGCAGGGAGCCTCACTGCCTCCTCCACTTAAATGGAACTTTTCATGCTGGACTTTGAGATGGTAACTTTTTTTAGCAGGGCTAACCTGGTCCCTAAATCTGGACCACAATCCTTCAATGTTGTCCTTAACTTGTGACTTCCCCTTGGTCTAGCACGACCAGATGACTGTGAGTGGCCTTTGCTGCTTTTGGAAAAGTCTGAAATTGCATATCACCGGTTCTCCTGATTGGATTTTTGTTCATCTGGTATCATTTTATTAGTTTAAATGTATGCACTATTTCTAAATTAGTTTGGGATTGTCTTGAGTTGTGTTTTCACTACATTACTGTTTGCGCACCCCATAAATGCTTCACACTTTGCCTCTAAGTTAAAACTGACTGGTTTGTTCCAAGCTACCAAAGGGTTAAGTACTAGTTAATTCAGTGATGTTTGTGGTTCACCCTAACAATGATTGTGGTTGTTGCCTGACTAGGGATTCCACCTCCCTCAACCAATATCCCGATTTGTTTTTAGTGGGCCTCTGATGCGGGAGCAGCATGGAAACCCCGAAACAGGTCTTGTTTCTGGTCCAGGGAGGACCTGGCTTGGCAGTTCAGGCTGGATTGTTCCCATGAGGCACAGGGTCAAGACTGATTTGCATATGGCCAGGTCTACACTGGGGTGGCATGGTGAGCAAAAGAATGATGGATTTAACCCAGATCTCTTGATTGGAGGTGAATGTTTTGATTTGTTCTGCATCAGTCCATCAATTGTGTGTCTTTCACTTTCTGTAAACAGGCCTTTAGATTTTGTTCTTCTCTTGTCTCATTTGCTGTGCATTGAAAGACAGAGGTCAAATGTTCAGCCCTGTCTTCTGCTGCAGCTTGGTGTTTAGTTTTTTTTTCTTTGACCTCAAAGTGAGAGGATTTATGTGACAATCATGCTGGTTACTAGGGGTATGCTAGAGAAGAGCTGTACAATGTTATTCTTTTCTGTCGCATCATAAAATTGAAATATCTGTAAAAGAATGGTGCAAATATTTCAGAATATATTGGAATTAGGAAAGCACTAATGAAGCACCTTTTTGTAATTCTAAATTGTGTGGTGGAAACAAATAATTTAACTCGATAAAAACGAATGATTACATTAGGTGATGCCATTTCCACACATTGTTTGTGTGCTGTATAGTTTTATCAGTAAAACTGTAAGTCTGTGCAAATGTAATGGTTATTTCAATTGAAAATGTGATGTCTGTAAAGGCAGTGCACTACCATGCTCTCTACTCCCCTTTACGCTACGCCACTCCACTCTACGCCAGTTCACGTTACCCAACTCCACTCCACAACACTCTACACCACTCCACAACACCCCACTCTTTTCTACTACACTCCACGTTACTCCTCTCTATGCCATTCTACTCCACTTTAGGCCACTCCACTCTACTCTACGCTACTCTACTCTATGCTACCTAATTCCACTCCACTTTACTCTACTCCACTCTATGCCACGCAGCTCCAGCCTATGCCATTTCATACCACTTCACTGTAATCCACTCTATGGCACGCCACTCTATGATTCTCCAATCTTTGACACTTCACTTCACACCACTGTACTCCACTCTATGCCACTCCATGCCACTCCACTCTAAGACACTCCAATATATGCCCCTCCACTCAATACTCCTTTACTCTATGCCTCAATACTCTATGCCCCTTCACTCTATGTCCCTTCACACTACTCAACTCCACTCCACTCTACTCTACGCCACTCCACGATATGCCCTCTATGGCACTCCATGACACAGCACTCTATGACTCTCCACAACACTCTAGGTCACTCCACTCTGCAACACTTTACTCTATGACACTCCACTCTACACCACTCTGCTCCACTGTAAGACACTGCGCTCCCCTCTACGCAGCTCTACTCCACTCCATCATACTCTACAACTGTCCACTCTACAACACTCCAATCTATGACCTTTTATTCTATGACACTCCACTCCACACTACTCTATGCAACACTTAACTCCACTCTACACACTCCAGTTTATGCCACTCTACTCCACTCTGTGCCACTTCACTCTACTTGACTATAGACAACCCATCTCTTTGACACCCTACTCCACTTTATACCCCTCCACTCTATGCTCCTACACTCTATGGCACTCCACCCTACGACACTCTACTCTACTCCATTTCACAACAGTCTAAAACAGTCTACTGCTCTCTATGTCACTTCACTCTACTCTTCTCAACCCTACGCCCCTCCACTCCAAGCCACTCAATGCCACTCAACATCACTTCACTCCACTCCACACCATTCTACTCCACTCTACGACACTCCACAACACTCCACTCTACACCACTCTTCGACGCTCGACTCCACACAACTCCACTCCACAACAGTCTATGACACTCTACTCTGCGCAAAGCCACTACACTCTACTTTACTCGATGGCACTCCACTCCATGACACTTCACTCCACACCGCTCTACTCCACTCTATGCCACTCTATACCAATCCCCACCACTCCACTATAAGACACTCCAATATACAGCTCTCCACTCTATATCCCTTCACTCTATGCCTCTACACTCTATACCTCTACACCCTATGCCTCTTCACTCTATGCCCTCCACTCTATGTCCCTCCACTTTACTTCACTCCACTCCACTACACTCTACTCTATGCCACTCTACGCCACTCTATGATATGCCACTTTAAGCAACTCTATGCCACTCCCTGACTTGCCACTCTATGACCCTCCACGACACTCTAGGACACTCCAATCTGCAACACTTTACTCTGTGGCACTCCACTCTACACCACTCTGCTCCACTGTATGACACTCCACGCAACTCTACTCCACTCCATGAAACTCTACAACCCTCCACTCTACAACACTCTAATTTATGACCCTCCACTTCACTTTTCAACACGTTACTCTATGACACTCCACTATATGCCACACCGCTCTCTGACACTCCACTCTATGCCACTCTACTCTATGACACTCCACTCTATGACACTCCACTCTTCACACTCCACTTTATGCCACTCTACTCCACTCTGTGCCACTCCACTCTACTTGACTCTATGCAGCCCCTCTCTATGACAACCTACTTCAGTCTATGCCCCTCCACTCTATGCTCCTCCACTCTATGGCACTCTACTCTACAACACTCTACTCCACTCCATTTCATGACAGTCTGCAACAGTCTACTGCACTCTATGTCTCTCCACTCTACTCATCTCCACTCTACACCCCTCCACTCCACGCCACTCGAAGCCACTCTACATCACTTCACTCCACTCCACTCTAGGGCACTCCATGACACTTTACTCTACACCACTCTTCAACACTCCACTCCACACAACTCCAATCTATGCCACTCTACTCCACAACACTCTATGTCACTCCACTCTATGCCACTCTACTTCACGCAGCACCACTCCACGTCACTCAATTCTACACCACTCTACTCAACTCTATGCCACTCTTCTTCACTCCAAGACACTCCACACTAAGACACTCCACTCTATGCCTCTCCACTCTATGGCCCTCACTCCACACATCTCCACTCTATGCTGCTCCACTCTGTGCCCCTCTACACTGCTCCACTTCAATCAACTCTACACCACTCTACTGCACTCTGTGCAACTCCATGCTACGCCACTCTACGCCACTCTAGAACACTCAACTCTACGACCTGGCACGCCACTCGACGCCACTTCACTCAAAGCCTCTCTATTCCACTCTACGGGTGTACTCCATTTCACTCTAGACACTCTAAGCCACTCTTTGCTACTCTACTCCACTCGACACCACTCCATGATATTCTACAACCCTTCACTCTATGACACTCCAATCTATGACCCTTCACTCCACTCTAGGACAGTTTACGACATTCCACTCTACGCCACTCCACTAAACCAACCCTCCACTGTATGCCACTCTACTACACTCTATGCCACTCCACTCGCTGCCACTCCATTCTATGCCACTCTATGCGACTCTATGGCACTCCACTCAATCTCACTCTGCACCCGTCCACTCAATGTTCCTCCAGTCTACGACACTCTACTCCACTCTACCCAACTTTATGCCATGACACTACTCTCCACTCTATGTCTCCCCACTCTACTCCTCTCCACTCTACACCCCTCACTCTGTGCCGCTCTAGGCCACTCTACATCACTCCACTTTACTCTATAACACTCCACTCTACGACACTTCACTCCTCGCAACTCCACTCTCCACTCTATGCTACTGTACTCCATACTATGCCACTCCACTGCTTAACAGAAGCCCCACTGGTGTACAACATGGCTAAAACATATTGGAAAGGCGAATAGCACTTGCATAGGCTAGAGCTATTGGCTTTGCTAGTGATTGTTTATTTTAATGGGCTGCTGGGTGCCTGTTAGAGAGGTGCACACACCTCATGTTAGTAAAGACTGGGGTGCTAAAGTGTTTGATGAGGTAATGTGGCACAAACCATGCAATGGGCATTCTGAGACGTTCTTGTACTCCAAGTCCTTCCAGAGCTTCAGGGATAAATAGACTATGCAGTAGCTCTCCTTTCTGCAAGTCAAACCCATGTCATAGTGGATTTAGGGCCTGATGTATCAAATAATTTTACCCACTCTGTGTTTAAGGGGAAATATGTTGATATAAGGGTGTTAGAGCTTATATAAGTTAACGTTTGCAGGTTATGTTGACCCCTTACTCTTACCTCCTAAAGGTGGATACACGTGCCCAACAAACCTGAATGACTCTGCAGACCCCGCAGTTGGCACGTTCTGACCTTTAACCTCATATTGAATCTGTGGTTGTTTGTACCAGGAGACTGGGGGCGGGCTTAGGGCCTGATTACTACTTACTGTCCAACCGCTGGACGTCGAAGCCTCATACGTCACAGGACTGCAAAGCCGGTGGCCTTAAGACCGCTGCATTATGACAGGACCACTGGGCCGGGAATGTGCCAGCCGCGGTCTTGCGCTCACTGAGTGAGCCTGAAGCCAATGAAGCAGCCCAGCAGCACCTGCCCTGTCGTGCGTGCACTGCTAGCATGCACCATGTCGTGCATGCCACATAGTGCACGCACAACCGTGCAGGCAAAGGGGGCACAACATGTGCCTTCAGTCACATAATAGAAGGGCAACAATGCCTGGGAGCCCAATTTGGGGTCCCATCCTTGCTGTTCCATCACCTTTCTCGTGGTGGTTTGAATGCCACAAAAAGGCTTGGGGAAGGTCATGTCGTTATATGGACAGCTGTGCCGGGTTCAGCACTGACTTCATTCCTCCCCACTCTGAACACCGCCAGCACCACGGGATTCAGGATCCTGGTGGTGCAAGCAGTGTTGCAGCGGGCTGGTGGAGGACTGACCGCCAGACTAATCAGGAGGTCGAACCGCCTAGGTTACTGCGGTCGGACCGCCACCATGAGTACAGTGGTATCAAGACCGCCCTACTCATAATTAGCTCCTTCATTTTAAGTGCTTGAGAAGATATGTATTACTTAGTGTCGCGCAGTACATAGCGCTGCATATTAAATACTAAACTAAAATAATTAGAAATATATTCCCGTTTCCCCTTTTTGGTTTGAAATTAAATTCTAAAGACTTTTCAACTATTTTTTACGAGCTGTGTGCCACGTTTATAAACACAGTGGTACAAAAGGGGGTAGTGATGGACGGAGCATCTGAACCAATCAAACACTCACACCCAGTCAACAGATCTGGGTTTAATCCATCACCGTTCTTTAGCCCACTCTGCCACTCCAGTTCAGACATGGCCATATGCAAATCAGTCTGACCCTGTGCCTCATGGGAACAGTCCAGCCCGAACTGCCAAGCCATGCCTTCCCTGGACCGGAAACAAGCTTCCGAGGACCGGTTTCTGGCATTTCAGCCGTCTTCAGCACGGCTTGCTTGAATCCAGTGGCAAAGTGAGCAAGGGACTCACGTCTGAGCATACCCTTCCAACTTATGGCGAACAAAGTGGTACAAAAGGGGGTGGTGATGGACGGAGCATCTGAACCAATCAAACACTCACACCCAGTCAACAGATCTGGGTTTAATCCATCACCGTTCTTTAGCCCACTCTGCCACCCCAGTTCAGACATGGTCATATGCAAATCAGTCTGACCCTGTGCCTCATGGCCATGTCTGAACTGGGGTGGCTTGGTGAGCAAAATAACAATGGATTAAACCCAGATCTGTGACTGGGGGGTGAATGTTTTGCCATTGTGCAACATTCCGTCCATCATCTTGTGTGTTTTGCTGTTCACCCTATGTGGGAAGGGTATGCCCAGACGTGGGTTCCATGCTCACCTAGCCACTGGAGTCAAGCTATCCTGGCTGAAGACGGCTGGTAGCCAGAAACCGGTCCTAGGATGCTTGATTACGGTCCAGGGAACACATGGCTTGGCAGTTCGGGCTGGACTGTTCCCATGAGGCACAGGGTCAAGACTGATTTGCATATGGCCATGTCTGAACTGGGGTGGCTTGGCGAGCAAAATAACGATGGATTAAACCCAGACCTGTGACTGGGGGTGAATGTTTTGCCATTGTGCAACATTCCGTCCATCATCTTGTGTGTTTTGCTGTTCACCCTATGTGGGAAGGGTATGCCCAGACATGGGTCCCGTGCTCACCTAGCTACTGGAGTCAAGCTATCCTGGCTGAAGACGGCTGATAGCCAGAAACCGGTCCTAGGATGCTTGATTCCAGTCCAGGGAAGAAATGGCTTGGCAGTTCAGGCTGGACTGTTCCCATGAGGCACAGGGTCAAGACTGATTTGCATATGGCCATGTCTGAACTGGGGTGGCTTGGTGAGCAAAATAACGATGGATTAAACCCAGATCTGTGACTGGGGGTGAATATTTTGCCATTGTGCAACATTCCGTCCATCATCTTGTGTGTTTTGCTGTTCACCCTATGTGGGAAGGGTATGCCCAGACGTGGGTCCAGTGCTCACCTAGCCACTGGAGTCAAGCTATCCTGGCTGAAGAAGGCTGATAGCCAGAAACCGGTCCTAGGATGCTTGATTTCGGTCCAGGGAAGACATGGCTTGGCAGTTCGGGCTGGACTGTTCCCATGAGGCACATGGTCAAGACTGATTTGCATATGGCCATGTCTGAACTGGGGTGGCTTGGTGAGCAAAATAACAATGGATTAAACCCAGATCTCTGACTGGGGGTGAATGTTTTGCCATTGTGCAACATTCCGTCCATCATCTTGTGTGTTTTGCTGTTTACCCTATGTGGGAAGGGTATACCCACACGTGGGTCCCGTGCTCAACTAGCCAGTGGAGTCAACCTATCCTGGCTGAAGACGGCTGATAGCCAGAAACCGGTCCTAGGATGCTTGATTCCGGTCCAGGAAAGACATGGCTTGGCAGTTCGGGCTGGACTGTTCCCATGAGGCACAGGGTCAAGACTGATTTGCATATGGCCATGTCTGAACTGGGGTGGCTTGGTGAGCAAAATGACAATGGATTAAACGCAGATCTGTGACTGGGGGTGAATGTTTTGCCATTGTGCAACATTCCGTCCATCATCTTGTGTGTTTTGACGTTTATAAACACAGCTCAGAGTGTAATACATTTTACCATATAAAGGGGTGAGATGTTGTTACTAAGCCGGAAAGAAAATTCAGAAAAGTTGCAGTTTCTGTCTGTTAGGAAATTCTTCTGTCTGTTTCAATGTTGCTGTCGTTTAAGAGCAAATGTTCTGGACTTACCTTTAAAATTGCAGTTCCGAATGCAATTCAAAGCTACCTTTTGCCCTGCCCTTTAATGTACATTCGACAAGGATGAACTGTACAGCAATTTAGTTCAATTTAAAATCGCATGCAATGGAGAGCAGAATGAGAGTGGAATGACATGAAAGCAATTTTCGAGAGCAGAATTCAGGGATTAAAGTGTTTAGGAGCACTTCAAGACAAATCGGAAACCGTGGAAATCAAAGTTGTTTTTAGCCTGCTCCACATTTTGAAAGAAATGGGGTATGTTCTGGAAAATAACCAGATGGTTAGTGAAGATCACCATTTACGTTAAAGGTTTACCCATATTTTTTTTTAAACGCATGATTATATATTTAAAGCGAGCCCAAGACCATTTTTTAGCATACACAATTTGGATCACTTGATTGATGAAAACAAAATAAAAAATGATTGTCCAAACATAGAAAAATCAGCGATTATTTTTTTTCTAGTCTCGTGTTACATTGCTTTAACAATAATCAGGAAAAACAATGTAATAAATGTAATTACGAATGTAGGAGTGATATATGTGACAAATGCAGAAATCAAACATTAAATTGATAGTAAGCTCATATTACAGAGGCGCGTTTCATTAGGTGGATACTAGCAGGGGAGGCCTTAGGCATGAGCAAGCTGTGCACCTGCACCGGGCCACCAAACCCCAGGGGCCACCACGCCAATATATATCCTTAATTTAATAATCCTCTGAGGATGGATACATATTTGCGTGGCGGCCCCTGGCAGAGATTTGGCAGCCTCCGGCTCTTTTCCACTTCTAAACACCCTGCCCCCCCTCTTTACCGGCCTCTGCGCTCCGCCCCGCCCGGAACCCCTCTTCCGCGGCCCCCTACCTACACTCCCTGCCCAGGGCCACCATGAGCCTAGAGCCGCCCCTGATACTAGGACTATTTGCAAATGGTAGAGATTGAGTAGTTTCTGTCCTGTAACTCCAGTTCTGTAGTAGGGGTATCTCTGTTATAGTCATAATCTAGTGAATAGTCCCGCCCATGTGCGTGGACCCCGGAGCAATCAAAAATAATCTCTTACAGTGTCAAAAAATGCAGAAATGCATAGACACTTAAGAGAGAATTTAAAGACAGATAATGCAGCCAAAAAGGCTACACTGTCCAGTACTTCAACTAGAAATTCCACCATAAAATCCACAAAACAGCAAAAGCTTGTACAGATTTCCATTACTTTAACAGCAAACTCCCTCAGGAATGATAGAGAGAAGAACCTGGACAGACAAGCCCCATAGGCTGCCATTATGTGGCTTAAATAGGATACTGTGCTTTTAAGGAACCTTCCAGAACCTTCTCCCAGTATCCCAGAATGCATAGCAGGTCCAACTTAGTTTCAGTTCTTTTTGAAGGCGTAAAAACGCCAGACCTGTAGCATTATGTATCTGAACAAATCTCCACCGGGGAGGAGGGCGGGCGCTTATGACTATAACAGAGATACCCCTACTACAGAACTGGAGTTACAGGACAGAAACTACTCCTTCTGTAGTAGGGGATCTCTGTGTATAGTCATAATCTAGTGAATAGAATGGCAAGCCCATCCCCACATCAAGCGGCGGTGGAGAATATGAAAATTACGCCACTATTGTGCGAACAAATTCCGCAGCGAAGCCTGCCCAACCTGAGCGTCTGCCCTGGCATCAGTGTCCAGGCAGTAATGCTTAGCAAAGGTATGGACTGACTTCCAAGTGGCCGCCTTGCAGATCTCTGCAAAGGGAACATTGCGAAGCATAGCTGTCGTGGCAGCTTTGCCTCTGGTGGAATGAGCCTTAGGTTTACCCCCTAAGGTCTTATTAGCTTTGCAGTAACACAATTGTATACAGGACACAATCCACCTAGAAATGGACTGTTTAGAGGTAGCAAGACCTGTCCTGACTGAGCCATAATTAATGAACAATTGGTCAGACCTACGAATATCTTTAGTCTTATCAAGATAAAACTTCAGCACCCTCCTCACATCCAGGGAATGTAAAGACCTTTCCGCTGGAGATGACGGATTCTGAAAGAACGTAGGCAAAGTGATAGTCTGATTGATATGAAAATCAGAAACAACCTTGGGAAGAAATTTAGGGTGAGTACGCATAACAACCTTAGCAGCATGAAACACAGTATAAGGTTCTTGGCAACACAACGCCTGAATCTCACTCACCCTGCGGGCCGATGTAATGGCCACGAGGAACGCCGCCTTCCCGGACAGGTGCTGCAACGAAGCCTTATGAATAGGTTCAAAAGGCTCCTTCATCAATCTGGACAGCACCACATTCAAGTCCCACGAAGGCGAAGGAAGCCTGACAGGAGGGAACACTTTCTTCAAGCCTTCCAAAAAATCTTTCATCACAGGGATCTGGAAGAAGGAAGTCTGTGAAGGGCCTTTCCTGTAGGCAGTCAAAGCAGCCAGATGAACCTTAATGGAATGGACATTAAGGCCCGACTGCGCCAGATGTAGTAGATATGGAAGGATGACATCTTCCTTGCATGTCGTAGGGTCATAGTTCTTAGACTTGCACCAGATGCAAAACCTCTTCCACTTGTAAGCATAAGAAGTCCTAGTGGAAGGTCGCTTAGCCTCCTTCAGTATGTCCATACAATCCTCTGGGAGACTCAGATGGCCATATTGCACTATTTCAGGAGCCATGCCGCCAAACTCAAAGACGAGAGGTTGGGGTGAACCATCCGCCCCCCGAACTTCGTGAGAAGGTCCGGCCTGCACGGCAGCTTCATGTGAGGAAGGAGAGAGCGGTGAAGCAGGTCCGTGAACCACCACTGTCTAGGCCATTCCGGGGCAATCAGGATCATCCGCGCCCTGGACTGGGACAGCTTGATGAGAACCGCCGGAATCAGGGGAATTGGTGGAAAAGCGTACAGAAAGCTGTTCGACCAGTTGATCCATAGCGCGTTCCCCAGCGTCCCCGGCTGGTAGTACCTGGAGGCGAAGCCTCGGCATTTGCTGTTTTCGGCGGTGGCGAACAGATCCACGTCTGGAGTTCCCCACCTTGCGAAGCCTTCTCCTAGTACTTCGTCGTTTATGACCCATTCGTGGTTTTCCTGAATGAGTCTGCTCAGTTCGTCTGCCTGAACATTCTGCACACCTGGCAGATGGGTGGCCGTTATCGACAGTCCTCGAGCCAGAAGCCAGTGCCAGATCGCCTGCGCCTCCTGCGCCTCCTGCGACAGAGTGCGCGATCTCGAGCCCCCCTGCTTGTTGAGGTAATACATCGTTGTCGTGTTGTCTGTCTGAACAAGCAGAGAGTTGGTCTGAAAGGACGGGTGAAAAGCCTTCAGTGCCAAGTGCACAGCCCTGAGTTCCAGGAAATTGATGTGGTACGTGGACTCCATCTGGGACCACGTCCCTTGAATTTGTAGGTCTCCGGAGTGCGCTCCCCAGCCCTGGAGAAAAGCATCCGTCACAATAGTCTGTGTGGGAATGTCCTTGTGGAAGGGAACCCCTCTGAGGAGATTCTCCTTCGAGCACCACCACTTCAGAGACTGAAGAGCATGCAGAGACAGTCGTATCTTGTCATCCCAAGATCCTCTCCTCTGGTCCCATTGATCCTCCAAGCACTCCTGCAGCGGTCTCATGTGCAGCCGCGCATGTGGCGTCAGGAAGATACACGAGGCCATCGATCCCAGCAGAGAAGACACCGTCCTCACTGTCGTGGATGGAGTAGACATGAGAGCCTGAGCCTTCCGAAGGAGTGATAAACGTCGCTCTTCTGAAGGAGACACGCTTGCTGACAGCGTATTGATGGAGGCTCCCAAGTACTGGATGCGCTGGACCGGAATCGGGACCGACATGGACATGTTGATGTGCAACCCCAGCTTGTTCAAGAGAACGGACGTCTTCCGAGAAGGAGGAGGCCTTGATCAACCAATCGTCCAGGTACGGGTAGACAAACACCTTGTTCTTCCGCAGGTGTGCTGCTACCACTGCCATACATTTCGAGAATGTCCTGGGTGCAGACTTCAGCCCGAAGGGCAGCACCGTGTACTGATAGTGATTGGTGCCGACTTGAAAGCGCAGAAACTTCCTGTGTTTGCATGCAATGGGCACGTGGAAGTATGCGTCCTGTAGATCTATGGCACACATCCAATCTCCTCGTTGCAGCTGAGGGTAGATATGATGCAACGACAGCATGCAAAACTTTTCTCTGCGAATCCACTTGTTTGCCTGTCGCAAATCCAGAATGGGCCTGAACTCGTTTTTGTCCTTCTTGCGGACAAGAAAGAACCGAGAGTAAAGACCTCTTCCTCTTTGAGACAGAGGTACGTCTTCTATCGCCCTTTTCCTTAGCAGAATGTCTGCCTCCGCCTGAAGCTCGCGCAGTTGATACTGCGAGCTGACGGGAGGAATCGATGGGGGAGGGCTGGTGAAACGCAGACTGTATCCATTGCAAACAATATTCAGCACCCACTTGTCCTGAGTAATTTTTCTCCACTCTGCCAGAAAAAATTGAACGCTTCCCCCCACCGGAGCGGGTAACGGACGAGGGGGAAGTAACTGCTCAGGGTCGAGACCCGGCCGGGCCCTTGGAAGCGGTAGAGGACTGCTGTCTACCTCTACCCCCCTGGCGTTTCTGGAAGGGCCTTCTGTACTGCTGCTGCTGTTGCTGCTGCTGATGTTGTCCGGCAGACTGCCCCCTTCCACGACCCTGCGACCCGAACCGCCGTTGGAACTGGCGGTAGGGTTTCTTCTCCTTGGGCTTCTCCAAGCCCACCGCCGTCAGGGTCTCCGCCTCGGCCTTCATCCTGGCCATCTCGTCATCCGCGTGTTTTCCGAAGAGGGTATCTCCGGAAAACGGGAGATTCGCCACACGTTGTTGTGCTTCCGGTTTAAGCGACGTCAACCTGAGCCAAGCATGGCGTCTCTGGTTAATCCCGTGGCAGTATCCGTGCGCAGACAGCAAGGAGATATCCGCCGCGGCGCTGATGGCCTGGTTAGAGACCAGCATCCCCTCCTGGACGATCTCCATGAAGTCCTCTTTGCGGTCTCGAGGAACGAGGTCTGCAAACTGCTCCATTGAGTCCCACAGTGCACGGTCGTAACGTCCCAACAACGCCGAGTCACTGGCAGCTTTCATCGAAGAGGAGGACGTACCACACGCCTTCCGACCAGCAGAGTCGATCCAGCGGCTCTCCTTGTCTGGAGGCACCGTGGATGCAGGGGAGGTGGCATGAAGCTTCCGGGCCGCCGTCACAATTACCGAATCCGGCACCGGGTCCTTTCTCAAGAAGGCTGGGTCCGAGTCCGGAGCTCTGTACTTTTTGAGGAGCCTGGAAGGCGCAGACTTCACCACTGCCGGCACCAGAGGCAGCAGGGGGCGAGACATGTGTTTTTTATGTAATGTCTCAAAGATCACCGAAGTCGAAGGTGTATGCGATTCAACCTTAATCCCCAACTTCACCGCTCCACGCAGGAGAACCTCCTGGAATGTGCCTATATCGTCTATCGGGGACACTCTAGTCTCCGGCGAATCAGACAGTGTGGGAGAGTAAGAACGGGTCCCAGATGCAGAACGTGACCTGGACCTACGCCTCCTATGGCGATGCCTGGATCTTGATGAAGAACTACGTCCACTCCTAGATCTGTCCCTTCTCCCCGAGCGAGACCTCGATCTCTTGGGTCTCGGACGTTCCGTTGGCCTCCCTGGTTCAGAAGCCTTAGGCTTCCTAGGAGTCTTCTTCGGTGGCGTCGGAAACTTGGGCATCGACACCGCCCTCGGCGGAACCGGGGGCGGGGGAGTAACCGGACACGGGGCCTGCGGAGCCGGCAGAGGAGGCACTGGCGGAGGGGTCGGAGCCTTCGGAGGATGACCCTTCGGTAAAGGGGGCAGCGAAGGAGGTGCAGAAGGCTTCTTCGGGGTATAAACCTCGGAATACGCCGTTCCCGGCGAGCCATCATCCTGTTCGGACCGTGGGGAGCCCCCCACAGTCCTAGGCCTGTCCTTACGGCCTCCAGACGCTGAAGATCGGTGCCCAGACGACGACCGTGGATCCTTAGACGTCGAGCGGCCCTTCGGCGTCGACCGTTTCTCACTCTTCGACGTCGACCTGTGTCCACGTCTCGACGTCGACCCCGACCAGATGGACGAACCACGAAACCTCGACGACGAGCGATGGTGCCTCGACGGCGACCTCGACCTCTTCGTATGTCTCGACCTCGACCTCTTGGATCGCCTCGACGTCGATCTCTTTGAACGTCTCGACGTCGATCCCTTTGAATGTTTCGACGTCGACGTCTTCGGCGCCGGAGACTTCTCCCGTCTCGACGGCGGTCTCGACGACGAGGATCCCCTCGACGACGATGTCCTTGACGGCGAACGGCGGTGTCGCCTCGACGGCGAGCGCCGACGCCGGGTCCTCCGATGTTGACCACTCGACGCCGACGGCGACGACGAGGAGATCGACACCGGCTTCGACGGCGGCCGGAACACGTCCCTCGACGTCGACGGGCGACGTTTTCTCAACCCAGAGCCCTGGGGAGACCGGGAACTGGCCGTGGACCTCCCTCTCGACGTCGTGGTCATCGCAACTGACCCAGACGGAGATCTTGGGCGCGGGCTGGACTTCCTGCCCCTGGGGAGCCCCCCAGGGGCCTCAGCACAGGCAGAAGGAGCCCCTCCTGACCCACCTCGAGCCTTCAATCTTCTTTCTTCAAGTCCCTGAAGTCTGATTTTTCTCCTGTCCTTCAGGGTCCTTCCAGAGAAGCCTCTACAGATCACACAGTCCTCAGGGATGTGGGAAGAGGGTAGGCAGAGGATACAGACCTCATGGGGGTCTGACTTGGCCTTCTTCCTGGAGCACTCCGAATTTAGTGTAAAAACACCAACAAAACCCTTGAAAAGGGAGAGCTCAATGCTCCAGGGTCCTGCTTGCAGGAGCCGGAAAAAAGAACTGAAACTAAGTTGGACCTGCTATGCATTCTGGGATACTGGGAGAAGGTTCTGGAAGGTTCCTTAAAGGCACAGTATCCTATTTAAGCCACATAATGGCAGCCTATGGGGCTTGTCTGTCCAGGTTCTTCTCTCTATCATTCCTGAGGGAGTTTGCTGTTAAAGTAATGGAAATCTGTACAGGCTTTTGCTGTTTTGTGGATTTTATGGTGGAATTTCTAGTTGAAGTACTGGACAGTGTAGCCTTTTTGGCTGCATTATCTGTCTTTAAATTCTCTCTTAAGTGTCTATGCATTTCTGCATTTTTTGACACTGTAAGAGATTATTTTTGATTGCTCCGGGGTCCACGCACATGGGCGGGACTATTCACTAGATTATGACTATACACAGAGATCCCCTACTACAGAAGAAGGCGCGATAGTCATTTGGTTGTGCCATATCATCTGCTTATATCAAGAAGGGGGCTTCAAAGAGCTCAGAGCACAAGGACAGCTCACAAGAAAGAGAGCCTTAAGTTAGCAGGGTGCTACCACAATGCTGCTTCCCAGAGCTACAGGAAATGTTGTTGCCATGGTTATTAAGGGGATACAAATAGTTTATTTTTTTACAGTGCTGTGCAATGTAACTGCCTAACAACAAAAGGCTTTAAATACTGAAGGCCTGATTCACAAAGGTAAGCTTACACCTCGAACATCTAACTGCGGAAGAGGGTTTCTGAGGGGCTGGCCTGGAAAAGAAATTAAAAGAGTTCAGGAAGTTTTACACTAAAGGGAGGCCATTGCAAATTAAAGAATATTGTAAATGTGTATATTGGTGTTTGAATGTATTAATTCTGTATATATTCACATGTGATCACTATTCACTGTTTTCACTGTATTGCACTATATTGTAGATATTGACAGTCGTCACATAGAAAAGATTTTTTGTACAAATGTGACTTATACAAAAATATATAAAAAGGATATATAGTCACGAAAAAGGCTTTTCTTCTTTCAATAAGTGTGAGAAATTGCTTTTTGTTTTCAGAGGGGGTTGAGCTGTTGTTGTGTGTTTTTAGGTTTAAATTTAAGGTAAACTCAGAGTTCTATGACAAAGAAATTGTTGTCCGTACCCGACAGAACCAATTTTGTTTGAACTATTAAGTACCCAGGTTCTGAGGAACACAGGGTTAACCCCGTTGTTTTCACAATTTAACGTGAATCGGCACATGGATCATTTGGACAATGAGGCTATAACCTCACAAAAGTCTGTGTGACTGTAGGAATGTCATACCACATACTGAAATCGGCAATGACGATTATACAGTAGCATCCGCGGTAGGTAGTGGGTGTACCTGCAGGGCGGTGACGTGGGGAGGGGGAGGGTCAGGGTGGGGGGTAGTAATCTATGGATTACGGAGCTTTACAGATAAGTAAACATATAAATAAATAAAACAAATGTTGTTGCGTGCACAGTATCCCCAAATGCGATGCAGTGCGTGCAACAAAATTTGTTTTATTTATTTATATGTTTACTTACCTGTAAAGCTCCATAATCCATAGATCACTACCCCCCCCACCCTGCCCCTCCCCCTCCCTACGTCATCGCCCTGCACGTACACCCACTACCAACTGCGGCTGCACAGTAGTATGATGAGAAGGAGTTAGGGAAAAGTGTTTTAATAAATTTTCAATTTAAAAAAAGTATTTATTTTTTAACAATTTAAAATACATATTCTGGAAATTCCCTATTGCTGCCTGTAGGGAGATCTCTGCCCAGGTGGCAGAGACCTACACAAACAGAAGGAAAGTTACTAAAAGTGACTTCATAAGAAATAAATGTAGTTGTAGGAGTCTCCACCCCGTTGAGCTGTAAATCTACCCAAGGAAATGGTGAATTCTTCCCATGAGATTTACACCTAGCTACAGCGGTAGATCTACACCTGATGAGATCTACACATGCACATTTACCTTTGTGAATAGGACTCTAAAATCTCCTGCTACAACGTACAAGGATTACTTTCAACACAATGAGTTGGTTATAAATAAAAACCACTCATGCCTAATTCAGAAATTAGAATGCAGTTTTTAACATACCAAACATATGCTTTATGATTCTTTTAGATGTGTTAGCTTGAAAGTATCACATTGAAAACCCGAGGGTAGGCCGAGTCATGCACAAGTAAAATTACAGCCAGCATGAACAACCGAAATGTATATGCTATGACCCGATCAACACTTTATAGGTGTTGCTGTACACTATAAACAGCCTTTCATTGCCATGAAGTTGAAGCAGTAGCAGGGCAGCATGTGCCACTTAGGGTCTCATTATGAGTGCCCGAGCTATACGCGGTAACTACACAACCTAAAACAAAACTACCAATATGGGAAGCATCAGTAACTCTGTAGTGTAATACTTAGTAGGTTTTAGGTATGGGACCCTGATGATCCTATTGCAAATGAGGAATTCTTGTTGGAATCTGTAAATAAGGTCTAGTTTCCTGGTCGTTCCTCAATTTCCACCCTGCATTTCACTGGAGACTGTACTTGCTTCTAGTGAGGTTTCCAGGTTCAGCAGTGTTCACATGAAACTTGTAATTGTGATGAGCCTGGTAACTCCTGTTATTACTCCAACAAAATTAATAAGGTCCTCATAGTGAAACCACTACCAGAAGATGGCTCTGCTGTGGACTAAATAAGGGTATTTTGAACAAACAAACATGGAGCTGTTCCAGGCGTGTTATACTTGCAGAACATCCTGCAATACCTCGTTATTCTGAGCATTGAAAGTGATCAGCAGTAAATGCTGTAATGTTTGGACATCTACATTGGTAATGAAGAGATTTGATGCAAGTTGAGGGCAACTAATTGCTTTGACTACTTATAGTGGCAGAGAGATGTGGTGGCATATGGTATTCACAAAGTTATGCATCACATTCTCGATTAAGCAGTTTTTGCTGGAGTGAGACATTCCAGGTGTGGTTTTATTAGTTAACAATAAAAATCCAACTGGAAAGCAGTTCAATGATGGCACAATTATCATATTATCTGGAATAGAATGGAAGAATGTGATAGCAGGTTTGATGTCTAACTGCCATACTGTTCGATTTTTCAGCCTTAGGGTGGTCTTTCCTCAAACGGTTTGCCTTCCTTCTCCATTTTTACTGATCTCGCTTTTGCTGGTTTTAGGACTCTGAACATTGCTTACCAGTGCTAGATTGCATGTGCTCACACCTTAACACATGGTAATATTGGTTTATCCCCAATTGGCATATTTAATTTACTTTATAAGTCCCTAGTAAAGTGGCACTACATGTGCCCAGGGCCTGTAAATTAAGTGTTACTAATGGGCCTGTAGCACTAATTGTGCCACCCACTTAAGTAGCCCTGTGAACATGTCTCAGGCCTGCCATTGCAGCTTGTGTGTGCAGTTTAAACTATAATTTCGACCTAGCAACATAAACCTTTCGCCAAGGCCAAACCTTCCTTTTCAATACATATGTCACCCCTATGCTAGGTCCGGGACAGACCAGAGGGCATTGTACAGTATAGTTAAAAACAAGGTCATGCATGTTTAGGTTTTACATACCTTGGTAGTGAAAGAATTTACACTTGCTTTTCACTACTGCAAGGCCTATCTCTCCCATAGGATAACATTAGAGTTACCTTATCATATTTTATAAGTGTAATTTCCAAATGGAAAGAGATAACTAGCTCATGTTTGGTGTCTTGGATTTTAAATTACAATTTTGAAAATGCCACTTTTAGAAAGTTGGCATTTTCCTACATTAGCCATTTAGTGCCTGTAGCGTGTCTCTGGTCACATGACTGGGTGTAGCCAACAGTTAAGATTTGTGTATTCCTCCTAGAGAGCAGCAAACAACAGAGAGCTTAATTGTTCCTGGATGGGCTATCAATGGGAGGATGGGAGGGAGGAGCTGAATACAGCCCCACTTACACTTGAATAGGTTATGTCCTGCCTCCACACAAAAGACTGCCTAACCCATGGACATCATTTAGAGGTCGCCAGGGGTTGCAATTGCGATCCCTAGCTTTACTTTGCAACACCTGGCACTGTTTTTGCCTTCCCTGGATCAGAGGAGGTGAAATCAGTACCAAACTGACCTTGAAAAATGTACTTGCCACCTCACTTTGACGAAAAGACTCAGAAAACTTAAACCACGCAGATTATACCTTCCCTACAACAGTTTAGCTAATTCAAGGTGAAAACTGAACTGTAAAAATAAATGGCTAAAACTCCTGGGAAACAAATAACAGTTCTTCTGATTGACTGATTGCAGCTCCAGCTCAGGCTGCAGAGACCGCATTGCAATTAGCCAATCACAGGGCTGCTCACCACTGTGTTTTGCAAGCACTGTCTGCGTATTGCTCCTTTCCACTGGCTGATTCATTCAGCGAGGGCAGGACACAAAGCTCTGGAAGCACACAAGCAACTTTCAACTGTTACTCCATGAAATACCTCCCTCCATATGAAGGTAAAGGAAAATAGACTACCAAAAGGTGCATGTTGCAAACATTCATACTCAACCAGTGGGAATCACCAGTGCGAGGTTACCAGGGAAGTCTGGCCTTTTCCAATGGAACATGTCTGAGATACCCAACTCAAACTAATCTAGATGATGATCAACTCAACTCAACTGAGAACTTGGGACCGTATTATAGAAGGTTTGCCAGGCATCTATGCCTTCTTTTTGCACCTCCTGGTCACTTTGTTATTACAGAAAGGGTAGCAAAGACTTGTGCAACCTCTCTGTAATACAGATTACACCAGTGCACATTTAGCTATGGGGGAGTTCACTCATTTGCATGAGGGCTGTATTACAAAATTTGGTGCAGAGGCAAGCAGACTATCAGGAGGCATACTGATTGTGCGCCACATAGAGGTGGTGAATACTCAGTGTGCTCTTGGGGTTCGCCTGTTGGTAAGGAAGAAAGGGGCTCCTAGGGACGCCCCAGGCACCCTCTCACGAACTGATGCAGTCACTCTTCACACTCACTTGCAGAGCATTCCTTTCCTCTTACAAACACAGGTCGGTGTGCTGTCTGCACAGTGAAAGATGGGCTGGCAGATGGTCCACTATTCATTAATGCATTGTTCCCAGTGCAGGGTTTAGCCTCATGGGCGGTCATATCCAAATTCGTCGGATGGAACTGCCCACTACTAGATGGTTGTTTTCCATTCCGACACGCTGCCGGTCGGATGCTCGTCCGACTGGCATAGTAATTAGGCCCTTAATCTCTCATTCAGTACATGCTACAGAATTAGGAGGTACTGGTCTATGGGTGCTGCTGATGTTTGTTTTTTGAATTAGGAGAGTGTTTTTTTTTCAGGGTCTTGAGTTTATTTTAGGACGAGGGTGTCAAACTAGACTGAAGGACAGGGCTGCTGAGTGCATATCAAGTGAAAGTCATAGCCTACCATTTTAATGGTTGGGAATGTGGGCATTTCATTTACAGACCAGTTACGAGCCTTTGACAAAAGGTCCATTAGTTTTCACAGTGACCACAGTTTCGCCCCAGAGTTTTCTCGCTCCCTTTTCCCACCAATTTCCCTATTTTGTTAAGAAACAAACCCTGAGGTTCGCTAAGAATATGGTGCCTGAAGTGAACCGTGCAAAAGTAGGATTTGGTGGATTCACAATGTTTTCACAGTCCCGCACTCAAAGACTTTGGGGCATATCAGCAAGGGCCTGAGATAATTATTGCTCAGTGCTTTCAGTGCGAGGATAATTATCGCAGGCTAACGCTGGATTCTATCGCGGAGATAGTGTGCTATCAGCAACGCTTATCGCCCAAGCGATAGGAATCCATGCGTTAGCTGGAAAAGAGTGTGATTATCGCTGGAAATCCAGCGATTATTGCACTGCAACCAGCGAAACCTTGTTGATAGGGCAGGATGGTCTTAGCCATGTAATCCACCTCCCATTGGATTACATGGCTTAGTCAGATTACAAGCAGGCGTAAGGAAACTAGCGTTAACTGTGGTTAGCGCTACTTTTCTTATCGCTCTGCTTGTTTGTGTGTAGCTTGATAATTGGAGAAATGTCGCTTAGCGACATTTCTCCAATTATTTTGGCACGGAACGCCCACTTTGCATCTCATTAGAGATGCAAAGCTGGGCGTTGTTGTAAGGGGCGCTAAATCAGCAAAACACGCAATAGCGTGTCTTTGCTGATAATGCGATAAAATTATTGCCGTTTCTCGGCCGAAAACTGCCACAAAAGCGGCGATAATTTTATAGCACCGCCTTGTAAATATGCCCCTAAGGTCGGTGACTACCTTTTCTATTTTTAAAGAACAAAATATTGCATTCATATCTGAAAATCGTGACAAATGCTGCCTCAATAAAAATAAAAATGTGTACAAAGCAATGATGATTGAAGACATAATACCTGTCCACTTCCCTGCAGAGGTTGAAAGCTTACATTCCGTCTCATTCAACAGTAGAGGCCTTAAATATTAGTAACTTATAGTAATGCTACAATGAATGTGTTTGAATTGGAGGATAGTTCACATAAGGCTTAATTGTATCGCTGTTTTTAATCAAAATATAAATCCTTATAAAATGAGATTCATTGAGAAAAACTAACGAAAATATATATGCTAAGACATTGTGAAACAGGAACATGAATCAGCCACTTCCCATTACATCTTGTATGAATTAGTGGAGAAAAAACTGAACCTTGGCAAACATTGGTATGCAATTTATATCGCTGACAAGAAATATATCATCTATTTTACTGTTCACTTCAATAGGTCTGGGTTATGACAACCCAGCTGTCAAAACAACCCTACTGTTTACAATGTGCATACACTGGGATTTGGATCTGCCCCTTTCAACTACTGGCTCGCTTCAATGAGCCTTTTTTAGCTATTGGTTTGATACTTTTTGCAATCACATCTTGGCTCAGCCCTGTGGCGTATTCATCTTTCACTTAATGCTATTGTCCGCGTGGGTCTATCCTTCAGCCTCCACTGTTTTGTACTGAACTGCATTAGAGAATAATTTACAACTATAGCCCTTTTTGTCCACTTGTGTTGGCTCCCTCATCTTTGTGTCATCTATTCCCCCTCTCTGTCACCCGCAGCCCCTCACTTTCCCTTGTGTGCTCCTTGTTCCAAAGTCACCACCCTCTTGTACCTTCCTCCTGATCCCAACATCTTCCTCTTTCCC
Organism: Lissotriton helveticus; assembly: GCF_964261635.1. Lineage (NCBI taxonomy): Eukaryota > Metazoa > Chordata > Amphibia > Caudata > Salamandridae > Lissotriton > Lissotriton helveticus. The sequence continues at coordinate 268,490,572 of NC_136072.1, forward strand.
TAATCCCATCACCCTCTCATATCTCTCTTTTGCCCCTTCCCGTTCCACTGCACGCTCCTCAGTCCCTATCCCGCCAACTTCTCATAGCTCCCTGACACCCCTCCTTAATCTGTTTTTTTTGTTCAATCTGTTGATTCCCTACTTTGTGTTGACCTTGTTGCCCTCCCTGCCCCCCTTCCATCTTGGCAGCATGGCACAAGGGCCATCGGGACAGGGTTTTAAAATGTTTGTTTCATTGAACACTGAACAGTCCTACTGCTTACAATATGTATACACTATACACTGGGTTTGTCGCAACCCCTTTCAAGTTCTGGCTCGCTTTAATGAGCCTTTTTCAGCCACTGGTTTTAGCCTTGGCAACCGTCTTCTTTTTGTTTCAAAGTCAACAGAAAGTAATTTGGCAGACAACTTTTATTACAGTATTTCTTTCAACATCCTAGAGGTTAAAGAAGGACTATAATGAAGGCTATCTGAACTTTTTTCGAAATAGACACAAAGACAGGGCTGTATAGAAAATAAGGAAATCTTCATTACAGTCAACATTTTGCTTCTTGTCTAGCCTTAGTGAGGTTAAGTTACATGGGCCACCGTCTTAATCCTACATCCATTGGCTTTGCCAGTGCTTGTCTTATAAATCCTTACTTCCAAGCCTTTCTCAGGTTTAATTCTTTCTTACATCTCAAACAAACACGTTTGTGGTGCGGTGAAGATAGAACTGGGCTGCGTATGTATGTCTTCACTTTCTACAACTTGCACAACTAAGGAAGCACATCTCCCACTTCCCCTTAGTTTTTGCAGAAGTGTGTGGGGCATATTATCAAGGGGGGCGATAGGCACTTTTTGCCGGTTTAGCGGCCGTTTTCGGCCGCTAAGCGGCGAAAATTCTATCGCCCCATTATCAAGCTGTCGCTAACAGCAGTTAGCGACAGTTTGAAGGTGATAGCGAGCGGTTTGCGGCCCGCTTTGCATGTCAGCGATATTTATCGCTAATGACATGCAAAGTGGGCGTACCCAAACCGTTAGCGACTGAAAGCAGTCGAAAGCGTCACTATCGCCTATTCACAAGGCTGGCGTAGCGATGGAAATATTCCCGCTATCGCCAAAAACTAACGCCTGCTCTGACCAGTTCTTAGCCATGTTATCCAATGGGAGGTGGATAACATGGCTAAGAGTATTTCGTCGCTAATGCGAGAATATCGCTATATTCTCAGCGATATTCTCGCATTATGCCGCTATCGCTGGATATTTTAGCGCAATGGAGAAAAACGTTGCTAATAGCATGTTTTCTCCGCTAAAATATCCAGCGATAGGCAGCGATAAAAAAAAGTCGCTAAGTACATTTAGCGATACATTTCACAAGTTGTTGGTAATATGCCCCTCTGTTTTTATTCACAATCAGGAGGCATGTTACCCTTTTCCTCACACTATCCCTAGTGACAGCACAAAATGAAAAGGAAATAGATTGTTCATTGGCATTCCGCAAGCATTAGCTTGCCGCCGAGTTCTTGGTGTGAGAGTGCACACTCGCAGAATTTAAAACGTATACATTTCCTAAATAATGAAGAAGAAATGAAGAAAGAGGATTAAAAAAGAATTGGTAGATCAAAGGGAATTAAGCCCTTCCAAAGATACTAATGCTTTTGCATTTTCCTATTCTTACAAAGACCGTTTCTCGAACATACAAATGAGAAGGGTGAGACAATTCCATTTTATAGAAAGAGACCAGCTAAAATGACAGGTTAAAGATAATTCCCTGTGACAGCGAGTTACGAGGTAATAACAGAAATTTTATTGCAAAAAGAAAACCTTTCTATTTGGAAACATAATTAATGCAACAGTTTCACCCTCCACTGAACGCTTATGCAGAAGTAAACAATGACAATGGATACGGAAAGAAAAAAACACAGCCTTGCAGGCGAGTGGATTATTTTCCCTGATTTGTAGTCAAGGCAGCTTCTGGAGTTTTTTTTTAATGAAAAGAACATCACCTAGATGCCTTCTGGATGTATTTGGGGAACATGAAAAATATACAGTCTCATTCATGAATTATTAAGGTAGTATATGATCCTCTCCCAGAAGGGACTGACTTAGGGTGTAGTTTAGAATTTGGTGGGTGTGTGGTCCATGACAAACGTGATGAATGTCCCATGTGCCTTATTACAAGCGCATAGTACTCATCTGCCAAACTCTGAATCAGGCCCTTAGAAAAGAACCTCATATCGATGTGCGTGTATAGGAAATGGCCCTGGCCACCGGAATTATGCGACACTGGATTTGCCACATTTGTCACATAATCCATCACCTGATGCATATTCTGCAGATTTGAGCAAAAAAAGAGTTTCTAGGTAAAATGTAAATGTAAATCCAGTACTTTTATAGCGCACGAATCACCTCCGAAGGGGTCTCAAGGCACTGGGGGCCGTTGGGAAGATTAAGCAAACTATTGCCCAGAGTCGCATGGTGCTGGGCAGACCCCTGCCATCGGAGCCGGGGAGAGAACCGTGATCCCCAGCATTCAGCGTCAGTCGCCCCGGCCGTGGCGCCACACCTCTCCCCTGTTCAAGGGTCAAACTAACTAGAAAAGCAGCAACATGTATTGCTGCGCCGTGGAAGGACATTTGCATAGGTTGACTGGACACTTTTCTGCGGATTATTGCTGTATTTGAGTGTTACACTGATACCAATGAAGAGAAACCTTTACCCAGAAGGTGCTAACATGAGTAAAAATGACAAAATATTCAAGTAATACTGTCACACAAGGTGCAGTATATGCAGCATTACACAGCATAATTTGCCTTTTGTTGCCGCATTATTTAGTCATGCATGATTTATCTCTCCTCTGCCACATAATTCCAGTGGGCCAGGAAATGACTGTTATACCAGGGAAACAAATTAACTGGAACTCCCTCTCCTTGGAACTCCCTTTCCTTAATTTAACTAGGTAAGACAAAGGACCAAAATATACAAACTAGCTCAGCGTTCACTAAAATTAGCAATTTGCCATTGCGCCCCATTAGCAAATGTGGGATGCAATGGCTTGCTAGTGGGTCCTACAGGAGATTTAACCTTCAGCGAGGCAGAAGCATGGTTCCCACCATGGAATTCAAAGTGTATTCAATCTTTAAGTGGGCCCTTCAATGTCTTAGGAGGAATGGATAACACATTGCTCATTGATTCCTTGTTACTGATTCTGTGTAAATGCTATAATAGGTGTAGGACATTTCTGAGTGAATCCTAGGGATGAGGTTCCTCAGGACAAATATCAATTTACCTTGTTACCTACCGTGTGGATGTTTGTGGGTCTCATTGGCCAGTGTGAGAGCAAGAAAGTGCAATATGTTCCCTATATTGATTACACTTCAGAAATTGGAGCGAGGTAACACTCCAACCGGACACACTGCATGCTCTGTGATAATTTCACAAAAATACTCCACATTATAGCCTTGTTTCATCTGATTTTTATTCCATGTACTCCTTTACTTTTACTTTTTCTTCAACACTTTTTTCTGTCACATGTAAGGCACTTTCATGTATACGAAAAGTTTCTTCTGCCAGAAATATGCCAATCCAGGCCTTTCTTTTGAAGCATGATTTACACATGAAACATCCTTAGTAGTGGTTCACTTTTACCCAATGCATTTTGGGCATTTAATTGCCCTTTCTCAGGGGTTCACGAACAAATTTAAAACACTGACATTAGTACTCATTCCCAAAACCCCTCGCCATTATTTCAACAACCAAACCATACAATGAACAATCCATGCCATCTTTTTCTGACAACTGACATTTTTCCCTCTAATAACGTAACTGAACGCCATCAGGATTATACATATTTTTTGATTATCTCTTTGACTTGCTATTTTTAATATCTTTGATAAGTATGTATTAGGGTTGCTTATACCATCCTGTGTCGTTTTTATGATTTTAGAGTCTGACTTTGCCACCTAGCCAGAGGAATACGAATGATTATTAGGCTTGTGCTTGATATCAATACTTAGGGTTCCTGGACTTTGCTAACCATGCAGATGCATTGAATATAAACAATACTTTGTGCCATTTATTCAAAAAGCCACATGGAGCCACTCTAATGTACTGGTACTGCAGATTTTATGCTGGTAGAGAGGAAAAAAACATTGACCAATGAGGTCCTTGAGCAAGATCCATGTGGGGTCAAAACATGTTGTCGTCTCTGCAGGCACAAATAAAATCTGCAGTGTCTATACTAGAATGGCTCCATATGGCTTGTTGAATGGTGGCACAAATTCTGTATGAAGAATATCAAGGGAGAAAATATCGAAAGGTACCTGTATATCAGGAAGTATATGTTTAATATTCTAACTCCACATATGGGCACCTTGAAGATATATGTACCGCGCAGGTACATTTATTTAGGGTTAGGCATAGAAAGTCTAGAATTACTCACCTATAAATATATTATTTTTTCACTCTTAGTACCATCCATATTCTGACTTTGCTTTTAGTATGCACACTAAAGAAAGGGTGAAAGGCAGGACTGAAGAGTGAAGGGAAGAAAAGGTTAAAGATTGAATGGATGGAAGTGTGAAAAGACAAATTGATGCATGGACGCAGGATGAAAATATGACTGCTAGTCTTCTGAGGGGGATTGAATTTGCTCGCTTCATTTGTTTAGTGTGATTAAAGGTAGGCTTCAACTTGCTTCCCTTGTTTGGTGTGATTAGAGGAATGGTTCAAGTAGGTGGTACTTTAATTTTCAGGCCACTCACCTGCTACTTTGTACCTTTGAGTCAGTCTCATTTGGCTGAGGGCATTATTTATGTCATTTACCTCAAGCAACAGCCCTACTTTCTCCTCAGTAAGAATAATATATACAGGGTAATAAAGCATAAGCTCTGTAAATACTCCTATTATATGATAAAGAACATTCATTTTGCAAATGCCGGTGACAAAATATTGAGAACTTTTACCTTTCCCCGGAAGTTTGTTAAATACTTTCTCTTGCAACTATTTAAAGGTCCTATTGTTTCCCTATTCATCTTTTTAGTCATGATGTTATGTTGTGTGTCTTATTTACTTTAAAGACTTTTTAAATCAATTGTGCTGCTCTTTGTAGCCTCAACGCATTACTCATTTTACCATACATAATAGTGTGTTTACAATCCACAGGTGTCACAGGAAGTGACATCACACAGCCGTGAGACTTTTGCCAATCACATGATGACGCTGCCATCGTGTACCTATACACACAGTTATATCATGGTGTTGCAATCGGATGCTTACAGGGAAGGCTGCTCGGTATCCATGCCACTGAATCATGTGATGCCACATATCTCAGTGGGATGTGATCCCCTCCATTGTTCGATTCTGAGAGAAGAAGGAGCCTGGAGAATCCTCACTGATCCCTGTGTGACAAGGGAGAGAGAGTGAAATGACTCCCTTTCACCATGGAGTTCAGTCTCAGTGATGGAGATCGAAAAGGGACTTATGGCTGAATGTGGGCAAAACCATAGCCCTGACATTTCGAACCAACTGCTCATGCACCAACCTATTTTTAGGGTCTTCTCTTTGGCCACTTGTGAGTTCATGGTCTAGCTGTGGTGATGTTATGTTATGTTATGTTAAGGTGTCTTATATACCGTGACATCTGCCCCAGCGAAAGGGCGTCCCGGCGCTAAAAGGAAGACTGACAAATCGCAGAGCAACACCAGCTAGTTAATGGGGAAAGAAGAGTCTTAATGGCCTTCCTGAATTCCAGGTAGTCATTAAGACCCCGAATCTGCACAGGAAGTGTGTTCCATAGCATGGCAGCTCTTTAACGAAAAGAGCGGCCACCAGCCCGGACTCTTCGAATCCGAGGGACCACCACCAAATGCTGGCCCTCTGACCGAAGGGGGCGTGCTGGAACATACGATGAAAGAAGATTGGCCAAAATAGGCGGGGTGCCAGATTTCAAAACCTTAAAAGAGGTACATAGGGCCTTGAATTCAATGTGCCAGGCAACCGGAAGCCAATGGAGGCGACGGATGGCACTGGACACAGAGCAGGACTTGCGCAAGCCTAGAAGTGTTCTGACTGCTGAATTTTGTGTCATTTGCAGCCTCTGAACCTCTGCTTTATTGGACCCTAAATAGAGGGAACAGGCATAGTCAAGTCTAGACAAGACCATCGCTTGAATAATGACCTCATTTATAAAGGCATCAAAGAAGCCCATCAATGGCCTGAGCCCCCGTAAAAGTCCAAAGCAGATTCCTGCTGTTGTTTTGGTTTGGACTCGATAGTTTAAAGATGAGTCCAACCAAATCCTTAAGTTCTTTACCGCTTGCTTGGGGGATGTCTGTGCAGTATTAGTAATGACTCAGTGATGCACTTAGAGTTTGGTAGAGCAGAAGGTTGGCGATGCACCAAGTGTTGCTGGAGGAGCCTTAGCTGGGTCTGCGGTCAGAAACCTTTACTAATGGTTTGTTCAGTGCAGGGTTGTCTGTCAGGATGAGGCAGAGTCCTTCGATGTACATTTTTCCTGTTCAGGACACAAATAAGCCGAATGTGCTGGGAGAAATCTCTCAGTTCATCAGGACCTTTTTTCATTTTTCAGACACAAACCCTGCTTCTTGTGTGTTTTTCATGGAAAAGAATAAAGTTTGTTTGTGGAACCAAAACAGCATGGCACCAGCTAAGCAAACTTCTTTGCCTTCTATGCAACCGAATCACTGGCGGATGTGCAGAAGGCAATGCGATCCGGACCAGGCAGGTGGGATCTCTTGATGTGTTGGGCGGGTCCTTCACCAAAGAAGAGGAGGTCATGGCTTCTCCTGACCTGGTGGGCGGGAGGACTAACTGCCTCTCTCAGATCCTTTGCAAAGGGATGTACATTTTAGACTTGTGAGAGAATAAATAAAGCTAACAAAACCTTAGAAGTTGTAGATCACTTACCTCCTTTACTCCAAGTCACCTTCTTCATGCTACTACTTCCTCGTGTAACAAGATGGCAGTGGCAATTAAAGCCTTCAATCAATATCCCTCCTTAGGAACCTGATTATCCAGCTGAAGGCTATTTGCAGAGTTAGTATGGACAGAAACCTCTTTAGGGAAGGCTCATAGATCATGGGATCAAAGATCCCCCTTAGGATAAGCCTTGAGATCCTCTTAGATGAAGGGTGTCACAAAGTGGATCCTGGAGGGTGTCTACCATGCCAGATTTTCAAGATGTCTACCTGAAATACATTTACTTACAACTGATCTAGGAGAACTCCTACACATAGTTGACGGTCATCCAGAAAATCCAACAATGTTCTAGCTCTCTTGTACCTACTTACCCTGTCTCAGACCACAGCACAGACTAAACACATTGGTCTCAATAGACAATACCGTATACCTATTTTTTACATTTCATCTGATGGCATAGTATGCATGTCTGAATTGAAAACCTAATCACAAAGACTATATTAACAAAACGTACAAAAGGAAACAAATATTCAGCCAATTAAAACGTCAGTAAGCACACACAAAGTTCTGATAAATACAGCATGTTGGCTTCAAACTACTACTGACCACGGACGAATGCAAAGTAACTAAACACATCAAAGTTAAAGACAACCCCTCAAAAATAAACAATTATGAAGATCATCACACGATTATGACATCCATTCCACATAGAACTACTACAGCTGAAGAACTGTTAAAGACAAAACATAATACACAAGCTGGAAGCACAAACACTGCTACTGTAGAGGACAGGGTTCGTGGGGTGCACCAAAGTAGCATAAATGGGAACTCCCCACCCCCAGCCCACATGACCATCAGGACATTCACTACAAGAGCATGCGCCCTCGCCAACGACTGCAATTGTTGATGCAAACATAATAGACACAAGACTTAAACTCCCTGAATGTCACAATACCAGTCACCCTAACATAACAGTGTTGATTTGTAAAGTGCGCATACACACTGAAGATTGCCCTGGCACCGAACAACAGATTGTGCTAAATAACAGATGTGTCTCTCAAATATACACACACACAGTGCTTATTCATGCTTTTCCTTATTAGAATATATCTTTGCCAAGGAGAAACAGCTGAAATTTAACAGCAACAACTATGATTTTGAACACTTGTGCCACACGACCATTTGTCTATCCACGCAACAGCAAGGCACCATGCCCAGGACAAGATGGCACACCAATTCCAAACACCTTTGCTATTGATGATCGGGAAACCAGTGGCACATGATGACACCAGTGGAACCAAACAAAGGAGAACAAAATACTAAGACATCTATATCCATGCAGGGACCATGCATAACTCTTTGATTCACCTAAAAATAGTAAAAGAATCATATCAAGAAGACATGAAACTCATACAGCCCGTAAGAGGACCACCTCTCCTATGATAACATTGCCATGTCACATCATGGAAATCCTTGTGTTGTCCACAACTGTAACAGCACAAGCAACACATACAATAAACCAGAAACTTGTCAGAGTAAATAATAAACTTGAAACGTGGCAGAATAAGTCACCAGTATAAAGAGAATTAATAAGATACTAAGACTGCCAGCAAAAAAGAGCAAATTAGCTGTAGAGAAATAAAAGAAATTCACAAAGAGAAGCGGGTATCACTTTGAGGATCACATCATCTCCAATGGAGGCAGAGAGAGCATGGGTATACCATCATCCCCTGATAGAGCAACCACCAGCCATGCTGAGCAATCCTCTACAGACAGTAGAAGGACATTGGGGAAACAAGTGCGGTAACAAGGGTAATGCAGTGTTCTGGGATGGCCCAAAACCATTGACGGTGACAATTCCACTGCAATCGATGACAGTAAGATAACATCGCCAATGACAAAGTGCTGTCTCTTGCTAATAAAATCCAGACCTATGTCACAATACTGTATCATTCAGGCAAAAGAAAAATTGTAAGCTTCTTTGCGAAAGATTCTGTGTACGGGCGCGACATGGCAGACTCCAGGATAGCTCATGAACAAATACCACCGAATGCAACTTCCAGTCAGCACCTTAGACACTGAGGGCCAGATGTAGGTGGCCAATTACCGGTCGGTAACGGCCGAATTCGGCTGTTACCGACCGGTAATTGGATTTTGAGATGTAGGGCATGCATTTACAGAATCGGTATTTTACCGATTCTGTATTTACCGATTCGGTAAAATTACCGAATCGGTAAATACAGACTCGGTAAAATACCGATTCTGTAAATGCAGATGTAGCTGGCACATGTCAGAGTGCCACAGGGCTTTAAGAATCGGTATTTTACCACCCAATGCAATTGGGTGGTAAAATACCGAATCCAGGTGTGCATGCACATGTGTGCATGCACACCTGTGCCATGTGACACACAGACATGCCCTTAGGGCATGTCTGTGTGCCACATGGCGCACATGCCTATTTTTGGGGTGCCAGAGGGTGTCAAAGTGACACCCCCTGCACCCTTGCTAAAATCGGTATTTACCGATTCTGTAATTACAGAATCGGTATTGCCCATTGATTCCTATGGGCTGCAAGGCCCCTAGGAATCAATGGGCAATACCGAATCGGTATTTACAGAATCGGTAAATACCGAATCTTAACGATTCGGTATTTACCGAATCTGAAATACCTACATCTCCCCCCCTCTATTTTACCACCTCTTAAATACCGATTCGGTATGAATCGGTATTTAGGAGGTGGTAAATTCAAATTACCTACATCTGGCCCCGAAAGACTTATCACTATTGACAGAGATCATAGCATCAAGTCCCAAGAGGATACAGATACGAGGAGTAGAAGTGGAAGGGAGGTATGAGATAAGGTAAGAAGAGATGGAGTCTACAGAAGATGATTCTAAGTCATGCTAGCGGCCAGGCCCCATATATGTCAAGCAAAGAGGACTGACATAATGTCAAAGGCATTGGTCAGTAATGGCAGCTTCATTGACGCAAACATTTACCACAGTAATCCATGTAAGAGGAATACACACAGAGTAACAGACAGCATTATGTCCACTAAAAGCACAGTGTCTGGCAACAGTAATACAATGGAGAAGATGGCCCCTAGTAGCTCCCTGCTCTTCCGCCGAACCAGTGTGTACCCTCTGACAAGCGCTTAGAGACCCCTGGGTGATAAGGCGCTTTAAAAATCTAAATAAATAGATGGCGGTGCGGTGCGGTGCGGTGCGCGCCCAACAGCGATGTACCCACAGTGGAGAATCCTCTGGAAAAGATGATCAGATAAAAGGAAGAGAGTTTAGATGTAATCTTACAACTATGGCACTTGAGAAAAACACTCAATGCCATTGTTGTGCCCTGTACGACACCACGTGCATATACCCTGAGCAAAGTGTCTATTCAGATGGATGTATCCTGATCTCCACAGCTCTGTACACAGATAATGGACACAATTATTTCCTCCACTTCACTTGTAGCACATGTGCCCCTGCCCTGCAGAAAGGACCGAAAAGTTGGACAATCATTGAGTAGCAACCTAAAGGAAAACATGGTTCTGCTATGTCCTTCCTAGACCTCTCTATCGCTCACCATGATTGCAATGCTCTAAAGGTAGGGGGCTGCTGAATGTCAAGGAAGTGTGCAACATTCCTCTAAAACACTCTAGAGTCTAGTAACAAATATATACTTGCTATCTCTGGGCTTTTTTAGGGTGCCCTCAAGGCTGGGATGGCCAAGGCAGTGCCTATACCGTCACAAACGATTGTCAGTAACCATGCTATATTTGAAGTTACCTGAGATGTCAGCATTTTTTTTTTTCACCAAAACTGTTTCCACCAACGTGTGAGAGCTGCCTCAGCAAAATATGAGTGTGATAGACAACCTATTATGCCATAGCCGCATGGAGGAACATCCTACCTTTTTATGTTTTTGAAGGACAAACTCCAGTCAGGGGTTGGTTGCCTGCGGAAAATAAAGAGTAGTGCTCATGACATCCAAGGAATTTTCCTCCAGTGTGTGGGAGATTGTTTCACCATTTTTTCAGTGCACGGTGGTCCTTACAGGAAAAATAATGTGAGAATGATATGGGATGGGCCATCCAACTCATATTGCAGTCTCTCCAATAACATTGTTGCTGCCGGTTGTGAGGGAGAAACACAGAATTCAAAGCCCTTTAAATGAGGCAGGGAACCTAGGGTTAGGTGAAAGGGATAACATCATGTCTTAAACATGTCCAACAAATCCTAAATGAGTCCCTAAATCTGTAGGATAAAAAATTCCTGGAAACCTACTTGCACCCAAGACGTGGGTAGCATCACATTTTTTCTTTAATAAGTGTAATACAAACACGCATTTGCAATGCAATAGGTCTCACCTTTGGGAGATGTTGAGCTATTGACATTGTTAAATGACAATGCCTTTTATTTATGTGCTTTGGAAACCTGCAAGCAACGACTAGAAGTACAAAGTGCACATAAATAAAAGGCATTGTCATTTACAATGTCAATAGGTCAAAGTTTAGAAAATACAAGACTTATTGCATTTAAAATGCTTGTACTGGAATTATGTGGAGTGGGATTATGTGTTATGGAGTGTATTATGTGGAATGGTATTTCGTGTTGCGGAGCGGTATGTAGTGGAGTTTAACTATATGGTGTGCTGTTGAATTTTGTGGCACGATGTGGAATTGTGTGGTGTGGATTAGATGTATGTGGTGTGCTGTGTAATTGTGTTGAGTTGTATTATGTGGTTTGGTGTCGAATTATATGGTGTGGATTGCAAATGTGTGGAGTTGAATTGTGGGGTGATACTGTGTAGATAGCTTTACCTGTCTGGTGACGAAAAGGAAGAAATAGGTAGGCGTGTAGTAAAGCAGAGTGGTGCGGAGTAAAGCAGAGTTGGGCGTAGTCTAACAGAGTGGTGCGAAGTAAAGCAGAGTGGTGTGGAGTAAAGTAGAGTGGAGTGGAGTTTGGCAGAGTGGAGTGGAGTAAAGCAGAGTGGCATTGAGTAGAGTGGAGTAAAGCAAAGTGGAGTAAAGCAGAGTGGTGTGTAGCTAAGCAGAGTGGCGTTGAGTGGAATAAAGCAGAGTGGCACGGTGTAAAGCAGAACGGAGTAATGCAGAGTGGAATAAAGCAGAGTGGTGTAAAGCAGAGTGGGGTTGAGTGGAGTAAAGCAGAGTGGCTTGGAGCGGAGTAAAGCAGAGGGGCATGGAGTGGAGCAAAGTAGAGTGGCGATGAGTGGAGAAAAGCTGAGTGGTGTGGAGCAAAGCAGAGTGGCGTTGAGCAGAGTGGAGGAAAGTGGAGTGGAGGAAAGCAAAGCTGGGTGGAGTAAAGCAGAGTGGGGTTGAGTGGAGTAAAGCAGACTGGCGTGGAGTGGAGTAGGGCAGAGTGGCCTGGAGTGGAGTAAAGCAGAGTAGAGTAGAGTAGAGTAAAGCAAAATGGAGTGGAGTCAATCAGAATGGAGTGGAGTAAAGAAGAGCAGAGTTGTGTGGAGTAAAGCAGAGTGTAGGGGAGTAAAGCAGAGTTGCATTGAGCAGAGTTGCATGGTGTAAAGCAGTGTGGCATGAAGTAAAGCAGAGTTGTGTTGAGCGGGTGGCATGGAGTAAAACAGAGTGGAGTAAAGCAGAGTGGCGTGGAGTAAAGCAGAATGGCATGGAGTGAAGTAAAGCAGAGTGGCACTGAGCGGAGTAAAGCAGAATGGCATGGAGTAAAGCACAGTGGAATGGAGTAAAGCAGAATGTTGGAGTAAAACAGAGGGGTGTGGAGTAAAGCAGAGTGGCATTGAGTGAAGTAAAGTAGAGTGGCATCGAGAAGAGTAGAGTAAAGCAGAATGAAGTGGAGTAAAGCATACTGGAGTAAAGCAGAGTGGCATTGAGTGGAGTGGAGTAAAGCTGAGTGGCATGTAGTAAAGTAGAGTGGCAAGGAGTAAAGTACAGTGACGTTGAGTGGATTGGATTAAAACAGAGTGGTGTTGAGTGGAGTGGAATAAAGTGGAGTGGAGTCGAGCAGAGTGGAGGTGAGTAAAGCAAAATGCAGGGGAGTAAAGCAGAGTGGAGTAAAGCAGAGTTGCATTGAGCGGAGTGGCATGCAGTAAAGCTGAGTGGCATGGAGTAAAGCTGAGTGGCGTGGAGTAAAGCTGAGTGGCGTGGAGTAAAGCTGAGTGGCGTGGAGTAAAGCGGAGTGGCGTGGAGCAATGCGGACTGACATGGAATACAGCAGAGTGGTATGGAATAAAGCGGAGTGGTGTGGAGTCAAGCAGAGCGGCAAAAAGCAGAGTGGAGGAAATGCGAGTGGTATGGAGTAATGTGGAGTGGAGTAAAACAGAGTAGCGTGAGGTAAAGCAGAGTGGGGTTGAACGGAGTATTGTGGAGTAATGCAGAGTGGCATTGAGTGGCGTGGATAAAGTGGAGCGGAATAGAGGAGAGCGGAGTGGAGTAATAAGAGTGGTGTGGAGTAAAGCAGAGTGGCGTTGAGTTAAGGGGAGTAAAGCATAGTGGAGTGGAGTAAAGCAGAGTGGCATGGAGCAAAGTAGAATGGAGTAGAGTGGAAAAAAGCTGAGTGGCATGGAGTAAAGTAGAAGGGCATGGAGTAAAGTAGAAGGGCATGGAGTAAAGTAGAGTGGCGTTGAGTGGTGTGGAGTACAGCAGAGTGGCGTGGAGTAAAGCAGAGTGGTGTTGAACGGAGTGGAATAAAGTGGAGTAAAGCAGAGTGGAGGCGAGTAAAGCAGAGTGGAGAAAAGCAGAGTTGCTTTCAGCAGAGTGGCATGGAGTAAAGCTGAGTGGCATGGAGAAAAGCGGAGTGGCGTGGAGTAATGCGGAGAGGCGGAGAGTAATTCAGAGTGGCGTGGAGTAAAGCAGAGAGGCATAAAGCAGAGTGGAGGAAAGCAGAGTGGAGGAAAGCAGAGTGGAGGAAAGCAGAGTGGTGTAGAGCTGAGTGGTGTAGAGTAATGTGGAGTGGAGTAAAACAGAGTGGTGTTGAGCAGGGTATTGTGGAGTAATGCAGTGTGGCATTGAGTGGAGTAGCGTGGATTTAAGTGGAGTCGAAAAGAGCAGAGTGGAGAGGAATAAGACAGAGTGGCATGGAGTGGTGTAAAGCAGAGTAGAGTGGAGTAAAGCAGAATGGAGTGGAGTAAAGCAGAGCAGAATGGAGTGGAGTAAAGCAGAGTGTAGGGGAGTAAAGCAGAGTTGCAGTGAGCAGAGTTGTGTGGGGTAAAGCACTGTGGTGTGGAGTACAGCAGAGTTGTGTTGTGTGGGTGGCGTGGCGTGGAGTAAAGCCGAGTGGTGTTAGGTCGAGTGGAGTAAATCAGAGTGGAGTAAAATGGAGTGGAGTAAAGCAGAGTGGAGAAAAGCAGATTGGCGTGAAGTAAAGTAGAGTTGTGTGGAGCATTAAAGCCTGGGTGGAGAACATGCCCAGGCTCCCATTTGCCCGTCTGAGCGCCGAACTATGGTTCCCAGACCAATCAGCGTTGAAATTGGCTTAGTGGAGAATGGGTACTTCCTGGTTGAGGAGCAGAGGAGAGACGACGTGGGAGGGATGGAGGAGAGATGCGGCAATCAGGTAAGTGAATTTTAATTTTTTTCCCCTCCCACCCTGCCCCGCCACCCCCGTACCGTACTGTCTGCCACTGATTTATTTACAGACATACAAGTAAATTGAATATGCCAGGTGGGTATAAGCCAATCTAGCATGTTTTAAGGAGAGAACACAAGCACTTTAACACTGGTTAGCAATGGTAAAGAGTAAGGAGCACAGAGTCCTAGGGCCAACAAAACCGAATTCAACAACAACAAAAAATCAGAGGAGGAAGTCAAACAGTCTGGGGAAGACCCTGCAGACAGGGCCAAGGCCAACAATTGGTATGTTATATTTTAAGGCACACTAAGCCCCAGCGGAGGTGAAGATTGTTTTAACATGAAAATGATGATGAAGATGGCCCTTAGGAGTTTCTGTTTTTTTCTGTGTTCTCTGACCTGCCTAGCAGTATGCTGCATGAAGAGCTGCCAAGTCCCTCTCACTGTTAAAAACTTGCCAGAGTTTGCTCACCTCTTAGGTACTGACCCTAGATCAAAGTAGGCATTTAGTATAGTTTATGCCTACTGAATACCTGTCACTGAACATATGACACATAAGCAGATACTTTCCTGACTGAAGGAAACCGTGGGTAATTCAAGGACACGCTCAGGGACAGGAAGGCCAAACAATTTATTGAGAAGTTCAACTATTGGTTTAATTGATAGCATTCTGCAAAATCTGTTACACAGGAAAGCATTTATGTCCATAATGGCTATAGCAGCCATGAACGATTTCACTACAACCATTCAATGTCTGGAAAATATAAATCAAGACATTTGATCACAGCTTCATTCAATACTGTTCTGAGTATGGCATGTTTGCTTGTATTTACGTTTCCTTAACAAAAATTACATTTCTCGTTGCTATAGTCACTGAGATTACTATTTGTGAACCTCATTATGATATGCAAATGATGCTATTTCTTTTTTAAAAAAATTCAACACATTTCAAGCCTTCATACTAATCCTGTGTTTCGAAACCAATTACTTAGTACGCCTCGCTTGAGATCGAATGGGGGGGTAGGGGGGTAAATGCTCGGATTATCTTGCTGTCGTTGATTGGCTAAAGGTGCATAATAACTGCCAAGAAATTATCCATAGAGCAATGTAGAAACTGGAGAAAAAAAACGTGGGCAGAAGATTAATTCATAATTGAGCATTTGCCTAGTGAATAAACTCTAAAACAATACTATTACTTTTGATCTGTTCATCTATTCATAAGATTAGTGAGTTATTTAGAAAGAAGCACACATCTGTTCTTCGTTATGAAACTCACATGGGCCCTTAACTGGGGCTGCAAAGACTGCAGGCAGGTAATTCCTGAGTGGTATGGCACTGGGCATTCATCTGCTCTCCACTGGCTACTAAGGAACTGGTCTAAACCATATTCCAAGCAGCTTGTTCCATCTAGTCGTGAACAAACTCTCAGTCACCTGAAGTTTCATGCAGTTTAGAGTTTGTTGAGAATTACAGACTTCATACATTGGTGCAAAAAATGTAAGGGGCATATGTACAAGGAAATTGCGCAGTGCTGCAGCAAATTTTGCAGCGCCGTGCTGCGTCATTTAAAAAATGTAGGGATGCACTGTATTTACAAGAATACAGTGCACCCCTATGTTTTCCCTTGTGCTGGCTCTAAAAATAGCTGCCTAGCGCCAACACAGACAACCTTGCGCAATAGCGCAAGGGTGCCTGCACTGCAGGGTTGATTGTTTATGTGAATGAAGGCGTCCATTTTAGGCATATGCTGGTAATTCTCGAACACTAATCTGGCTGGATGAGGTGTGGGTACCTCTAAGTGGTGGAAAGTGTTGGTGATCTTGAATTGATTAAAGAATTAATTACAACAATTGTTCTCAATCTACCTGAAAAAAACATGAATTTCGGTCCTGGGTTCTAAACCTGTATCAAATTGCTTGATATTTGCATTATCTATCAAATTTGTTACATTTTGTCAGGGTTTACAAAAACATACTGGGTGTCATTGATAAAAAAATGCATTGTACTCCTTTCAAAAAACAAGTCTCATCAATGGTCAAGAAGGAATTATGGGATTTCCAAGAGAGTGATCGCTGTGGGAAGATTTGGCAGAATAGCTGCAATCTCCCCATATCTCAACTCATGGAATTATTTCGCCAATTTAAAAAGGAGCATAAGGTGTATCAGACAATAAGACAATCTTTGTAGGCCTACAGCTTGGTCAATCCAGGATTGACTAATCCCTTTCACTTCTTGTGTTAGGAAAATTCTTAGTCTCCACATCCAAACTGTACAAGCCATTATTAAGGCCTTGTGTATTGACAATGAGTCTCAAAATTTGATCGGTGAAACCCATGATTAACCCATTTAGACATCACACTGGAGGATTATGACTGGCAGGATGTGCAAGTGAACAATTTCTGTAATTTTCTGGATCCCAAAAGTGATGTAGGAAAAGATGATTTTATAAAAAAATACTGTGCTTTTATGATACCCTTCTCAATGTATGCCAGGATACTAGATGAGTAGGCAAGATAGTGCCTTGCACAGTCAAGCTGTTTAAAGCCTTAGAAAAGGTACCATTTATTGGCTGAGTCTATGCTCCTGTCAGAACTCCTTCGAGGGCCACGGAGCAAGCAGGAGTTACTGGGCCCACCCATTAGGGTTGACACCTTTGACTCTTGATGTCCCAGTGCTCAACCGACTAATAGTCTATAGTAACTAAGCAACTACTAACCCGTCCAGCACTTGACTCTCAGTGGGTTGAGAAGACAAAGGCTCTTCAGGGGGAGGTAGGTGCTAGGCATACACAGGACCATAATTTAACACATGCACAATAACAGCAATAGTATGATTGTCAAGTCAAATACTACCTTGCATAAAAAATGAGTATTTAAAGTAAGCACAGCACTCATGTACAACACACAAAATAATTCACACAGCTCTGTTAAGGTCAGCATGCTTGCACTATCAGAGGACGGATCCCTGAGTTTCACTGTCCATTCTAGTATGAGTGGGTATTCCCCATTCGAATAATAGAGGTGACTCCTAGTTGCGGCCCATGCTAGTCCCACGCACTCCAAAGTTTATACTTTAACTTCAGAGTTTACCAGTCCCTCAGCTCTACATTCATGAAAGTTCTTAGTGTCCCCAATTGCCCAGAATGCTCTTACCCGACCTGCTGGCAGCTAGTGATCAAGAGAGGACCATGAATTGCAGTAGTCTTGCCCCAATGTCCCATTAGGCCTCCTCTGTCTTGGGATGGCCCACATTGGTATTGGACATCCTTTTGCTGCTCCAGCACCAATCGTTCTGTACAGCATTCTTGATATGACAAACTGGGGCAATGGCCCCCTCCAGGCATACGGGTCACCTACTACAGCTCTCCCCCTGGTGACGGCCTGCACTTCACTGTGTGCCCCTACTGGCACACTGGATAACCAACAACAGAGTTCCCACAACAATGGCTTGCACACTCACATGCAAGAGCAATGGCCCCTAGCTTCAGCAGGATTAGGCGGATGGCCTGTACTGCCACAACAGTCCTGACAGGACAGGGGATCTCACACTTTACTCACTGGGAATGACTTCACAGGACTGGACCACACTCCTACCAACCACTCTCATCCCCTTGACAGGACTCTCTAGCGTTGGCAAGCAGACCGACTCTAGGTATTCTCCTCTTAACAGGGTACTTTGGTCTTGGCAGGCAGGCAGAAGGTTAGTGCATCAGGCTCCGGGCAATTTGTCTAGACTTCCGGTTTGATGCCCCCTCACCTAGCAGGCATAGTGGCGGACCTTGGCCCCCAGTCCTTTTTCCAGCAGCAAGAAGTATTTTTGATCTTCCCTCTCCTGCTGTGACAGTGCTGTTCAACAAAGGATGCGCTTATGCTCCTAACTTTATAGTCCAGTACCCTACAAAAGTGGGATTTAGTGTTTTGCCTCTGATATTTGGGTTCGGTGGTTAGCTCTTTTGAAGTGCTCTATCTTCTGCATTGCCCTTTGTCAAAGGGACTAGGTGCCACATCAAGAGTGGCTCCAGTTCTGAGTGACTCACAAAACAGGTCGGTGATGGATAACCCGTACGCCAAAATATAAGTACCATTATGTCCTATGGGGTTTATATTTTGGTGGACGGGTTATCCATCACCATTGTGATGAAGTAACCCATCCATCAAGATCTAAATCAGGCCCTAAGCCTTCCTCTCTATCAAATTCCCTGTTAATGCTAACCTGATCAGTACTATATCTCCCTGATAATGAGCTCAGGATCCACTGACCAGTAGCTCTCCCTGGAATCAAAGAGACCTTTGATGTGCACAGAGGGTGCTCTGCTTCCCTCCCTTCAGTGAATGGTTGACCCACCGCAGCCCTAAAGAATGTCCGCAATAACCATCTCCTGTCTGTAAGTAGCAGTCCTCACCTCTCCAGCCTCTGCAGACCCTGGGCTTCCAAAATGGAACCCACATCTCTCCATGTAATGTACCATATCCAGGTACACACATATAACCCAGCATGCATATAGTATCAGGTGCTTTCCCAGTACGAACACGCAAGTATCACTTGTGCTCCAGTGATGAGCACCATCTATGTAGGCTAAAGGGGAGTTAAGTATACAGCCATAGAACGTTATGCGAGCAAGCCAGCTGACCCCACTCCAGTGACACAGGTAAAAAGGCTTGTTCACATTACTAATTATACTGAGCACAAAACGGGTATGCTGCCACAAGGGTTTTCATCTCACTTAACTTCAGGTAAGGGCATTTGCTCTCTGCCTCCATGAGGGTAGCACTTGGTGTGCCCCTCCCGGTCGAAGCAGACCACATTACAGACAGGCCTAAGTCATGGTGCACATGTGTGATTCATATTCAC
Organism: Lissotriton helveticus; assembly: GCF_964261635.1. Lineage (NCBI taxonomy): Eukaryota > Metazoa > Chordata > Amphibia > Caudata > Salamandridae > Lissotriton > Lissotriton helveticus. Next base: position 268,509,908 of record NC_136072.1, read on the forward strand.
GCATGACCAAAAATCAGAATCAGAGATCCAGATATCCATGCAAGTATGCCACTCAGGGTAGGGGGTGAATGCCCACACACGGAAATATTCCGTCCCATCACCTGCCACACCAAAATAGATTTAATCTACAAAATTAAAAACTGATATTCCTTCTGGATAGCTTGGTACACCGTCGGGGCATTATCTGGTATGAAAACGCAGCAACTAGATCCGATCAATTTGCATATTCCACCTCTATCTGCCATTATAATATCTAAAACAAAGCGGTTCTGTAATGTCATAAGGCGATCCGCTTGAAGCTCAGCAGTAATATTATTAAGGGCACCTGCAGTCTCCTTTATAGTGGCCTCAACCACTCTCGTAAGCTGACGAACATTCCTACTATTAGCCATGGGACCCCAAAAGGGCAGGAAACCCTTAAAGAAGTCTCCAACTTCTTGTGCGACAGTATCTTTTGCATCGATAATACCTCTACCAAATCTTGTCTTATGGTAGTCGAAAGCAGCTGTGTATATAGGGGGAAGCAAAAACGCTACATAACATGTGCCTGAAAAATCAGACGGTAACCATGTATACGCTCTGTCATAACAAACAAAATACGTGCCTTTAGCTGGCACGAACGGAGGAGATTTCTGGGACGTATAAACGTATGTGTGAACACACACACTCTTACCAAGCTGAGCTCTCGGATTCTGACCATTACCTTGTAAGCAAAGATGACCACGGTGGGGTAAAATCCAAATCGGAGGAGACCTTTTCTGTCTCTCTTTCTCCGTCAGACTAACACTATATGTTGTCTTATTCCAACCGACATATGCTCGTACCTCATCTTTGGGGATAGCATTATACGCGTCGATATCTCTAATCATATCGACTATTCCCCGTATCAAAGCATTTTTACTCACGTTATCTTTAACGGAACGCACTGGAGAGGCTTCATTTGCATAGATAAACATTGATTGGAGTGCCCAAACTGACCCATTAGGTGAAAAAGGCAAAACCAAATATGGCATTCCCTTATCTGTCGTATGTGGCATAAGACCACACACCCAACAATTCGTAGTATTTATGACTAACTGATGCTGATGTAACATCTGTATAAACGAATTGTTCACAAATTCTGATCTTCTTGTCTGTTCATGTTCACGCAACGTATGAAACTCATGTGGAGAAACAGTAGAAAAAGAAAGAGTAGGTTGGGAGGTAGATGTAAGCGGCTGTTGTGTGACATAGAAAATCCAACCCACACAAGCTAACGTAATACTCAAAAGCATTAGAAAACACATTATTGAAAAACATTTGCTACGAACCAATATACATATTCGGACTTTAGAATCCACTTTCCTAACACCCTTATCAGACTCAAAAAACTCCATCCTCTAACGTGCTGCTCACGGCTGTTATCTTCTTCACTTAAGTGTGCGCCAAGATCGTACTAACGACCCTGGGCCACGGACCTTGTGTCAATATGCGGTAACTGCAAACACAACAATGATGGACAGAATGTGGATCAATGTCACACATTCACCCCAGTCCAAAGATCTGGGCCCAAATCCATCGTTTTTCCACTCCACACCACCCTGGGTTAGACAATGGCGATATGCAAATCAGCGCTGACCCTGTGCCCCATGGGAACAGTCCAGTCCGAACTACAAAAGCCATGTCCTTCCCAGAACGGAAACAAGCATCCGAGGACCGGCCCGGTTTCGAGGTAACACCTCTCTTCAGCCCGGCTAGCTTGATTCCAGTGGTGTGGAGTGCCTGGGACTCACGTCTGAGCATCCCCAGTACACTTAGAGCGGTAACTGCAAACACAACAATGATGGACAGAATGTGGATCAATGTCACACATTCACCCCAGTCCAAAGATCTGGGCCCAAATCCATCGTTTTTCCACTCCACACCACCCTGGGTTAGACAATGGCGATATGCAAATCAGCGCTGACCCTGTGCCCCATGGGAACAGTCCAGTCCAAACTACAAAAGCCATGTCCTTCCCAGAACGGAAACAAGCATCCGAGGACCGGCCCGGTTTCGAGGTAACACCTCTCTTCAGCCCGGCTAGCTTGATTCCAGTGGTGTGGAGTGCCTGGGACTCACGTCTGAGCATCCCCAGTACACTTAGAGCGGTAACTGCAAACACAACAATGATGGACAGAATGTGGATCAATGTCACACATTCACCCCAGTCCAAAGATCTGGGCCCAAATCCATCGTTTTTCCACTCCACACCACCCTGGGTTAGACAATGGCGATATGCAAATCAGCGCTGACCCTGTGCCCCATGGGAACAGTCCAGTCCGAACTACAAAAGCCATGTCCTTCCCAGAACAGAAACAAGCATCTGAGGACCAGCCCGGTTTCGAGGTAACACCTCTCTTCAGCCCGGCTAGCTTGATTCCAGTGGTGTGGAGTGCCTGGGACTCACGTCTGAGCATCCCCAGTACACTTAGAGCGGTAACTGCAAACACAACAATGATGGACAGAATGTGGATCAATGTCACACATTCACCCCAGTCCAAAGATCTGGGCCCAAATCCATCGTTTTTCCACTCCACACCACCCTGGGTTAGACAATGGCGATATGCAAATCAGTCCAGTCCGAACTACAAAAGCCATGTCCTTCCCAGAACGGAAACAAGCATCCGAGGACCGGCCCGGTTTCGAGGTAACACCTCTCTTCAGCCCGGCTAGCTTGATTCCAGTGGTGTGGAGTGCCTGGGACTCACGTCTGAGCATCCCCAGTACACTTAGAGCGGTAACTGCAAACACAACAATGATGGACAGAATGTGGATCAATGTCACACATTCACCCCAGTCCAAAGATCTGGGCCCAAATCCATCGTTTTTCCACTCCACACCACCCTGGGTTAGACAATGGCGATATGCAAATCAGCGCTGACCCTGTGCCCCATGGGAACAGTCCAGTCCGAACTACAAAAGCCATGTCCTTCCCAGAACGGAAACAAGCATCCGAGGACCGGCCCGGTTTCGAGGTAACACCTCTCTTCAGCCCGGCTAGCTTGATTCCAGTGGTGTGGAGTGCCTGGGACTCACGTCTGAGCATCCCCAGTACACTTAGAGCGGTAACTGCAAACACAACAATGATGGACAGAATGTGGATCAATGTCACACATTCACCCCAGTCCAAAGATCTGGGCCCAAATCCATCGTTTTTCCACTCCACACCACCCTGGGTTAGACAATGGCGATATGCAAATCAGCGCTGGCCCTGTGCCCCATGGGAACAGTCCAGTCCGAACTACAAAAGCCATGTCCTTCCCAGAACGGAAACAAGCATCCGAGGACCGGCCCGGTTTCGAGGTAACACCTCTCTTCAGCCCGGCTAGCTTGATTCCAGTGGTGTGGAGTGCCTGGGACTCACGTCTGAGCATCCCCAGTACACTTAGAGCGGTAACTGCAAACACAACAATGATGGACAGAATGTGGATCAATGTCACACATTCACCCCAGTCCAAAGATCTGGGCCCAAATCCATCGTTTTTCCACTCCACACCACCCTGGGTTAGACAATGGCGATATGCAAATCAGCGCTGACCCTGTGCCCCATGGGAACAGTCCAGTCCGAACTACAAAAGCCATGTCCTTCCCAGAACGGAAACAAGCATCCGAGGACCGGCCCGGTTTCGAGGTAACACCTCTCTTCAGCCCGGCTAGCTTGATTCCAGTGGTGTGGAGTGCCTGGGACTCACGTCTGAGCATCCCCAGTACACTTAGAGCGGTAACTGCAAACACAACAATGATGGACAGAATGTGGATCAATGTCACACATTCACCCCAGTCCAAAGATCTGGGCCCAAATCCATCGTTTTTCCACTCCACACCACCCTGGGTTAGACAATGGCGATATGCAAATCAGCGCTGACCCTGTGCCCCATGGGAACAGTCCAGTCCGAACTTGTGTCACAATGCGGCTCACCCCTTAAGGCTGTACCACGCCCCTGCAGCTAAGTCCGGATGGTGACTCGAAAAAGGAAAAAGCAAAAAAGTTTCTTGATCTGACAAGGTGTAAATTCACTATATAAAAAAATTCCAATTTCAAGTTTTATTTGTCCATATGTACAAGCTTTCTTGATCTTAGATCGTAGCGTTCTTTATCAGACACAGTCTGATCTCGAAACAAAAGTTCTGGATTTGTCGTGTCGATTCTCAAGTGCGGCGGCACAGCAGCTTGAAGAACATCATCATCCTCGCGTTCTGACCCAGTCCATGTCAAATGAGCATCACTAAAAGGCACAAATCTAGGGACTTGCTCACATTCGGAATCAGCTATACCATCCCTCACCCACTGATCATACGGTAAAGGCAAAGAAACTTTTTTACAATGGGTGGCATGCACCCAATTCTTTTTGCCAGCTACTCTAACAGCGGTTCTAGTAACCAACAACACTAAATAAGGACCAGTCCATCTCGGTTCCAAATTCTTGGTACGCTGAAAATTCTTGGTGAGGATGTATTGTCCAGGCCTGATTGTATGTCCCGGATCTGTTGGTGGAGAACACGTAATTTAGCAGTCAAGTCATGTAAGTAATCCACCAACATAGGGTACTCAATACTGCTGTATTCTTTCGGACGAGGCACACCCCAAACATTCGCTGGACGACGAAAAACTATTTCATACGGACTAAGTCCCACTCGAGAATGCACAGTCGTCCTTGTTGACAAAAGAGCCAACGGCAAGGCATCCGGCCATGTAAGACCAGTGCTCGCTTGTACCTTAGCTAATTTCAGCTTCAAGGTACCATTGTAACATTCAACAAGTCCAGCAGACTGGGGGTGATTCGCTACATGGAACTTCTGATTTATTCCCAAACCAGCACACACTTTCTTCATGATTTGACCCACAAATTCACTCCTATTGTCCGACCATACAATTCTCGGCGATCCATACCTAGGGAATACTCTCTCAGCAAAACCTTGGCTGTAGACAAGGCAGTATTATCCTTTAGGGGGTAGGCCTCTATCCATCTAGAAAAGGCGCAAACAACCACAAGAACGTACTTCAGATTGTTACATCTCTCCATGTGAATATAGTCTAACTGTATCACCTCAAACGGATACGTCGGAGGAGCAAAATGACCAGCTGGAGTTGGAGTTCCCTTACCAGGATTATACTTCAGGCAAATCATGCAATGCTTCACATCATTTTCAGCACATTTTGAAATTCCAGCATTCTGCCAAACTGGTGCCAACAACTTACATATTCCCTTCGAACTGATATGAGCCATTCCATGAGCCGTCGTAACCACTGGGAGCACATACGCATCTGGCAACAACCATCGCTGGTGCTCCGACAACTCAATCCAACAACCTGTAGAATCCAACATACCCGTAGTCTCTCTCCAAACACTCACTTCCTTCTCTGTAGCTTCAGCCTGAATCATCTTCACACTTTCTATTGTGTCTTCACACATTCCACCAGCCATAACCCAATTAGCAGGGCCTGCAACATACATACGACTCATCAGATCTTTCGCCATTTCCTTCGCAACTTCATCCGCAAACGCATTCCCTCGACCAACATCTTCCACAACTTTCTTATGCGCACTACACTTCACAATTGCAATCTGCTTTGGGAGAGTGAGAGATTCCAAAAGTTCATTCACTAACTGCCCATGCTGAATTTTCGTGCCATGGGATGTAAGGAACCCTTGTTCTCTCCACAAACGCCCAAAACTGTGAGCAACACCAAACGCATACTGGCTATCGGTATAAACATTCACTCGCTTTCCTTCCGACAACACACACGCTCTAGTCAGTGCAATCAACTCTGCTGCTTGCGCAGAATTCTGTGGTATGCGTGCTGTCTCAACAACTGTATGTAAAGTTATAACCGCATACGCTGCAGTCGTTTCACCATTTGGAAGCTTAAAACACAAACCATCTACCCATAGCGTACCATCAACATCCGTAAGAGGAGTATCTTTTAAGTCAACTCTAGCTTTCATTTCTTCCTCTGTACGAAGAAAAGAATCATGCTGTTCTTGAGCATCCGTCTCTGTAGAGATCGGCAACAACATAGCTGGATTCAACACATTACATCTTTTAATATGAACATGGCTTGCCAACAGTGTCAACTCATAACCTGAAAGACGTGCACTAGTAAGGTGCTGTGTCTTAGTCCTCTTTAATAAGGTATCCACTGCGTGTGAGACCATCACAATCAACGTATTATCCAATACCAAACCAGCAGACTGTCGGATAGAAACAGCAGCTGCCGCTGTAGCTCTCAGACAACTCGGCAACGCTTTAGCAACTGGGTCTAACGTAGCTGAAAAATACGCACATGGACGCTGCTTGTCCCCAAAACACTGTGTCAACACTGACAACGCACAACCTTCTCTCTCGTGCACATACAACATGAAAGGCTTACTGTAGTCTGGAGTACCCAACACAGGAGCCGAACACAATACATCACGTAATTCAGAAAAACCTTTCTGACATTCGTCAGACCAAGGAAGAGGATACAGAGTATCATTCACAGTCAATGCTAACAGAGGTTTCGCCAACAATGAAAAATTCGGGATCCACTGTCTGCAATACGACGTAATACCCAAAAAAGCACAAACTTCTCTCTGTGTGGATGGCACACTCATTTGCGCAATCACTTGAATTCGTTCTGGGGTCAATCGCCTTCCCTCCTTCGACAAGAGATGACCTAAGTAGGTTACTTCTTGGCGACAATATTGCAACTTTGAAAGTGACACTTTATGATGAAGATCAGACAAATACCGCAACAACGAAAGAGTAGCCTCTTTACAAATCTTCTCGTCATCAGCAGTAATCAACAAATCATCGACATACTGAATAAGAGTCGCACCAGAAGGCAACACAAAACCATCAAGCTGAGTTTTCAATGCCTGACTATAGATGGAGGGACTTTCACAATAACCTTGGGGAGCTCTCTTAAACCGGAAGCTTCATCCCCCTAAAGAGAATCCAAAAATATCTCTACTCTCCTCAGCAATAGGAATACTGAAGAAAGCATTCTTCAGGTCAATGACAGAAAACCAAGCTGCCGAAGCAGGAATCAACGTCAACAAAGCAGTGATATCAGGGACAACAGGAAACTGTGGCACAACAATCTTGATGACCTCTCGAAGGTCGATCACAAATTTATACACAGGCGACTGGGAAGCATCAGTACGCTTAAGGACAGCCAAAACCGGGCTGTTGCACACGTTACCTCTCGTTTCCTCAACTACACCCTTCTCAACCAGATCATAGACAATCGCTAAAAGAACTCTCTCACCATCGCTCGATATCTTATATTGTGGGATACGAGGCAGTCTAGCATTCGACTTGAGCGTAACAACATACGGTGGAATCTGCAAAAGGCCAACATCATTTGGACCTGTAGCCCAAAGCGTATCAGGAAGCGAACGTAATTCCAGTGGCAAACAATCCTTAGACAAATACATTGGAGAAATCACTTTCTTGCCAAGGGTAAGTTGTACTCCCGAAGGAGAACAATACAATGTCGCATACAATCTTTTCAGCAAGTCCAAACCCAACAGATTCTCACCACAACCAGTCGTTAGAATAAGTGGAGCTTCCAATTCACAAGGGCCAATGGAAAGGGACAAAGGACTAGAAACCGGATTACGAACTGGGGCGCCTGAAAATCCTACTGAAACATTGGTCAAGCCAGACAAAGGTGCGCCATGGAGTTTATAGTGCATAATAGAACTCTTTGTCGCACCAGTATCCAAAAGAAAAGGTTCTACCACACCTGATGTAATCGCTTCAACATAAGGTCCACTCTGATCTACTGGAACTACTCCCTTACTTTGTCCATGGCTATCCTAGTTATCATTATAACCAGAACTCTCACCTTCAACACAGTAATCCTCAACATAATACTGAGCAGACTGACCACTCGGATCATTCTGTCTGTCAAAATAATTCGCAGAATTCTGTAGAGAAGGAGAACGCTCATTCTGGGGAATCACACCACGTCCTCTACCCCTAGGGGCTTGCTGAAAACCACCACAACCTCTCTGACCAGACACACCATTCGCACGCTGCAACAAAGCCGGGAAACTATTCTTAAAATGACCTTCCTCTCTACAATAAGCACACTGATTAGGGCCAGGAAAGAATCGCTGAACATAGGGCTCAGGCTTCTGTAACAATCTCTGAAACTGTGGAGGTTGCTGAAACTGAGGCTGATTCGTACGAGGCGGATAAGCTTGCTGCAAAAGAACTTTCGTCTTTAAATCTTTCGTTTTCTTCTCTGCTTTATCCTTCTCATCTTTATCCCTGTTCTCATAATATTGTGCAGTAGCCAATATCTGGGCCGACGAAGAAACAGCCCATGAACTCTCAGAATCCTTCAACTTATTTGAAAGTTCGGGAAGCAAATTAAAGACAAATTTGTCCACCAATAATCTTTGCCCACCTTCCGTACTCATGTCCTAACCACTATGATCAATGAACGTCTCTTTAAAACCTAGTAAAGAAATCAGACACACTCTCGTCTTTCTTCTGCTTACATGCTGCTAACTTATCCAAATTCACTCGTAACGCAGGCATCATCGTCTTCATCAAATTAATAATTCTACCTGGCAAGTCTGCAACTAAAGGATCAGGTTTAGCACCTCCCTCTTGTCTACCATCTGCAGCAACAATATTCGCCCAAGTATCTCCTAACTCTTGCGCATGATTCTCATGACGAATCTTCGCCCACAAAGGCTGCGGAACTACATTACCCATCAACATGTCGATATCAGCTAAATTCATAATACACGCATCTACTGTCTGGGACAATTCCTTGTAGTAACCAGCCGGATTCTTACGAGGATCAGGTAAGGTCTTCTTAAGAGCCAAGACCTCTGCTCTCTTCCAAGGAACATGTACCCATACTCGCTGAAAATGAGCCGGAGCGGCAACAATATTACGACCGGCATCAGCCTGAACTGCTTCCTTCCATACAGGAGGAACTTCTCTCATAGGATACTGTCTCGCTTTTCTTCTAACAGAGGAATCAGGTTCGTACAATGTCTGAGGCGGAAATCTAGATCTGAAAGCAAGAATCGTCTCTACGGCATCTGTAACATCAGATTCCACTATCATCCCTTTAGCAAAATCTGACTGAACATCGAGCACATCCTGCGGAATCGGACCCAACTCATTATCTTCCCATTCCTGACGCAGAAAAGTACACATCACATCGAAAACATACCTTTGCTTAGGCGGTGTCATTCGTTTTCGAACAGAAGGAGAAGAAGCAGACATAAGAACAGGAGAATAAGTATTTTGAGGCAAAGAAGGTGTAGGAATAAGAATAGTAGAAGTCCCAGATGCAGAAGTAGAAGGCAAAGGAGTTTGAGGCAAAGCTGGTAGCATAGCTGGCGACCCTAGAGCGGGTTGCACAGGAGGAGGTAAAACCATCTGTGGAGTACCGGGTGGCTGAACAACAGCAGGAGGTTGAACAACAAAAGGGTGGAACAACCGGGGGTAACGGAGGTGCAGTAGCACCCTGCACATAAGGAGGTAGCAATCTCAACAAATGAGAGATTAAAGGATCTTTTTCAAGATCTTCAATCGCTTTCGGAGGAGGAGACGGCAAGGCCGGATAACATTTATCTATGGCCATACAACGCTGCCTATCTAAAACTTCACTCGCTCGCTCTTCTCCATCATCCCTATATTGCCTAGCAGCTTGTAGTACTGACATATTCTTATCTTTCCTATCTCTCTTAGCTTGTTTAATTTCTTTCTTTTTGGCTTCCTTTCGCCAAAGGCGGAAAGAGTCAAACATTGCCGGCTGGGCTTTCTTCTTAAATAGCGCAACTTCCAAATTATCTCAAATATTTTATTCGAAACTACCACGTTGGGGCCATCGTAAAACACCATCTTTCCTAGTATAGCGGACCCACACTTCATTATAAGTAATAGGACCCACTCCGTGTTTTGAATAGAGCTCATAAGTCGGATTTCCAACCGGAGGTATCGGACACGAGTCCTCTAGTCGGGAATCCTTGTTGTAACCACAACTAAACCATTTTCTAAGTTTGCTAAGACCAGGCATCTTATAGCTCACTAATCTAGCTTCCAACTTCAAGGGGTTATTAACTATCGATACTCTCGCAAATATACGAGCCCCTCGTCTTCGATTGCTGCAGTAACCAAATCAAACCAATACCAAGAACCAAACAAAGTCGTGGGAGCGACCCACTTATAATTAACCAAGTTATCTGTCACGCCACCAGAAGACCGTCTATCGTCTCGCTCTACAAAGGTTCTATCGAGGGTCCAAGACAGGGCGATAGTCAGGGCAGCAGTCCTTCATAGCCGTCGGAAAGCGGGAAGCCTCGCAGAAAACACCTTCGGTCCACGTCGACATGCAGGGGTCGATGAAGTGGCGGCCTTCTTCTAGAATTTCCTCTCGTGGCTCCTCACGAACCTCAGTCTTGGACCGGTACCGCTTGATGTCGCCCCATGTTGGGCGCCAACTGAAGAACCGGGTCTTTTTCAGAACCGGCGGTGCCAGGGACACACCCAATGTCTTCGGATTCACCTGTCTTGGCAAACAGAGACACGGAATACTTCTAGGTGGCGTCAGAGATCAAATTTATTAGCTGCAGCTAGTAACAGTGAACCAAGCAATACAACACGGTGTACAACTCAGGAAACTGCTCAATTTTCGTAGAGCAAGACATCTTCTTTTATGCACAGTTTCAACCCATTACGAATGCACACCCATTGCGGCAAATTCTGACCAATAGAAACACATTTCCATACATTATCACATTCCAAAAAGCTCACTTTACACTGTACCAAACCCACAAGTTAATTATTAGGAATATCCCAAATTCGATTACCAAAAGCCGGACAAACCCATAATTGAAAGCACTACCCATGTAATGAAAAGACATAAAGAAAAAAGCAATTCAGATATAGAGTAGGATAAGATATGTGCAAGAAACTAAAGGCTAACAATATCCTGAACAATGATTGGATTAAACCAAAATCTTGTACTATATACACTCTCATTAGATTGTCTTCATGCTGTTGAATGTTTCGGCTAAAAGTTAAAATATCATCTTTAAAAACTCTTGTCCAAGCATATTGAGTTCATCAACTATTGGAACACTGCAGATGCACTAGCTAATTCAAAAGGCATAAGTTTATATTGAAAGGCTCCCTCAGGTGGGATGAAGCTGTAATGTGCCTAAAATCTTCAAATCTCCTCTGGTGATATGGACCTGTATAACGTACCGAAAACATCACACAGTTAGTGCCCTGAAGTCCTCGAAAACCTACTAAGTTGCATTGAAGGGAATTCGGACTCAGTGCTGTTGCTATAACAGCTCCCCAGCTTGTTGCTGTTGTTGTGAAAAAGGAACCACAGTAAATGTATGGCCTATAGTCTTAATGACAAATTCCAGGTAAGAGAGCAATCCAGCACAGCACATCTGGCACACCAGCTGCCTTCCCCACAACTGTTCCCTTTTCAAATGTCTACACACCTCTGTTCTGAAGCCACAAGAACATTCCCAAGCTTACCTAGACCTGCTCTATGCACTACTATTCCACACACATGCCACACTAAATTCAGGAAATAAAAGATAGCTAGGTTCTCCATTTATGAAAAGAGCTAGAGCTGGTGAGATATCTTTCTAACTCGAGGCATGTTCTATGTAGATAATGTAGATCGACTGCTAGAAGAGATCAGGTGGGTCTTGGAGGAAAGTTTGTAGCTTCCTCTGTGCTGGTTCTCTTGCATCACTGGATGGCGAGGCAGCAACCCAAAGCCAAGAGCCATTAACTTCCTGCATGTTTGGTTCAATTTCCGAGCTGAGTTCCAGAAAAACAGAGAAGCAGGTCCATAGCAAATTGAAGAGATTAGCAAAGATACAGTCCCATAAGATGGAAATTGTCACACCTGGAAACGGGGAGCAGAGTAGTATGCCTTCATTCAGTGACGTAGGTCTGCACAAGTGAACCTTATCTGTGGGTCCCCTGTGTTGGTGTATAAACAAACATTAATTACCACACAGTAGAAGATTTCGGTTGTATGTCGTTACAATGCATTCCGTTGCAAAGCATGCCTTTACCAAGCATGCGTTACAACAGAATGCTATTTCCACGCATAACCTTTACCACAAATATTCCTTTAGCACGCATACCTTTACAACGATTTTCGATGTAAATGTATGCATGGTAAAGGCGTACTCTTGGTAAAGGTTATACCCCTCCTCTGTACCCTTACGTGACCGCCCAGCCCCCAATCCTTCTTATAATTACCCCTGCCCTGAACCCTCAATCCTTATATACATTTTTTTTAAACTATAATTCCCCTTACCTCTTCACGTCGTCTCCTCCTTTATCTTCCTTGGTGATGTCGTACTTCGTAAAGAGGAAGCAGAGGTGTCTTTCTGTTTCCTCTCAAATGACGCAGATTGCCTCCACTTCGCGACGTGACATCAGGTGCGTTTTTTGGGGGGGAGAACCCCCAAGCCCCCTTTTTTTCCCACATTTTTTTTTATTTGGGGGGGAGACCCCCCAAGCCCCCTTTTTCTAATTTTAGCCTTTACCACACTTGCCTTTACTACGTATCTCGTAGTAAAGGTATGCGTGGTAAAGGTTTCGTGGTAACCACGCATGCGTTGTAAAGCATGCGCGGTTAAGGTTTGCATGGAAATGGCCGCATTGTAGTGGCGTTTCCCAACGCTTCCATCTACAAAGTTGCTCATACATGATACCTGACTGGTAATTGGCCACAATCAAGACTATTTTTCTCTGGCAGGCACAGCAAAAGTAAGACCAAGTGAAGTGGATCCCAGGTACACTACTAGACATCGAATTCCCAAAGCCTTTCCGTAGCTAGGGCAACAAAGTGCAACTGGAAAATAATGCTATATAATCAGTCTATAGATTTCCCAGATGGGAAATTACCACAGCAAAAATATCTGATCATATTTCCGGGCCAATGTATTGGTTGTATGAGACAACCACACATTCATTTTTGACGCGTTCCTTAACAACGTGAGTGGAACAACGAATGCGTCTAAACCACACATTCTATTTACAATGCAAGTTGTTACAACGACTTGCCTTAGGGGGGGTGCTAGACTTTGGAATAGTATAATTTACTATTCCGATTCCAGTCACCGTAACAATAGGGAAAGCATTGGACTTTAAAATCCGCCCCCGCTTCACCTAACGCATGTCGTTGTAACGACTTGCATTGTAAATGTAATGCGGGGTTTAGGCGCATTCGATATTTCGCCTGCATTGCAAAGGCAATGCGTTGTTTGGTGGTCGTTGTATTTGACCTTTCCCCAACGTATTTGGTGGGGGTTAAATACTGACATTTGTTGCAGGTCATATGAGTTGACGTTCCAACCACAATAGGCAATCAAACCATGTCCAGCTTCATACTAACCAATGGAATAAAATGGGGTCCTCTACCTCTTCGAGCTATTTTTGTGTGCTTTTGATATTTTCTTGCTTCCATTAATTTGCCTGCTTTGCTTGTTCTATTATAGGAGATTGTCCCTGAGAGGAAGCACTAATCTTGTACTCTGAATCGATTGGGAGTGATGAACTCTTCAACCCCTCACCACAACCACTAGTGATCATACACAGAATGATATGCTGAGACAAATTATAGGAGCGGGGAAAGGAGAATGGGATACAAGAGAAAACAGAGACAGCAGATATTGCTTACTGCCTTATCACTCTGGTGGGCAGTGGCATTTGCAGATTTATACGAATATTTTTAGGATGTGTCCAAGTAACCCGCTCTGTATGAAACTGAATTTCCAGAAACTCAACTCTGACTTGATATAGGTAAATCTTCTGATATTAGCAAATTAAATGTGCATTTGTAAACACATATCATAATCAATGGTGCTTTGCCAATGGAATCATTTCTGTTCTTTCACAAAATAATTTAAAGTTAAAAAAGACTGGAAGTAGTCCTCAAAGTCTTTGGCTTCAAAAGTCTAATTCAAGAGAGGGTTCAAAAGTTCATTTTCACAAAAAACTTGGCTTCCAGACTGCTTCTCTCTAATATTAATGTCTTCTCTGTAAATTATTTAAGAAGAGATGACTTTACAACGACCTGTTTTTACCACTGCATTCCCGTACCATGCAAGTTTTTACAAAGGGCAAGACTTGACTTAGGGAAAAGCGCTGGACTGTGGAGCGGTATCAATTTCTATTCCAACTCCAGTCAGCGCAACAGTAGGGAAAACATTGAACTTCGGAGTCCAATGCTGCTTCCCCTATGGCAAGTTGTTGCAAAGACTCTGGTGGTAAAAGAATGCAGGGGTAAAGATGCTACTTTGTAAAGACCATGTTGTAAAGGCAGTATGTGGTTTAGACATCGTTGTAAAAGCTGTTTCCTTCCTACAACACAAATCACAAATTCATGAAGCAACATAGCAACTTGATTGCCAAGTAGGGAAGCTGTGAAACACGGGGAAAGCTACAACTGACAACGCAAGAGGGCCACTGCCATCCCAAATAATGTGAGAGCTCACGGCCCCTTGCAAACTATAGTTCCTGTGCAAGTGACATCGCTTAATGCAGCCACCACAACTACAAATCCTTGCTCTAGGCCATACCAACATCTGTCGTGCACCACCGGCCACTGTGACTCCGAAAGCGCTCAGGTGGGCCTAGAGCACAACATCCAAGACCTCTCCGAATGGCCAATAGTAAGCACTGAATCCTGAGAGTCCCTCCCTTTTCCCAAGTAGTGAATTTCCTCTTTTTGTATTACATGCCTGGCAAACCATCATTTTTTGAGCTGTATAGAACTACATTACTTTTATGTATGATAACTCCATTATTTTGAAAAGAAGCCTTGTGCTCAGCCCAGCAACCAGAAAGCGAGGAGCTAGTAGATTGCATGATGCTATACTTTAAGCGTCTGATACAAATTTGAACCAGAGGGGGTTTAAAATATAGCTGAAGGATACTTTAAACTATCTCAGGGTCTAATATCACATAAATGTATGTGTTTGCAGTCAAGCCTGGTAGCTCAACCATATGCACATTCCCTCATTCAACAGATGTGAGTTCAAGTGCATTGTTCAAATAGACCAGCAATCTGCCTTCAAACTCCATGAACAGAGGACATCTGGCTTATCCAACCACATTAAGATGAGACCTTGAACTGTTCAGTCTCTCAAGTAATGGAATTATTCAAAAGTGCTGCAGGCATGATGCGTGTACCGCTTGCACGCACTCAAATCATAGGATTTCTTGCTGTATTATTTCTTCCAGTTTGCGGAAAGTTTTAAACAGTAGAACTGTTTGGCAGAGCAATGGCTCTATAGAAGAAAAGGAGGTTGTGCTCCATCATTATGCTGCAGTCACCCTGCCATAAGCATGGCCTTACAGTGCTAGCCGGTAATTTCGCACCTTGATCTCAAGGATCTTGACCTAGACGACAAGAGCAATAGGGCTCAGGTGGCCAGTTTACCGGCCAATGTCGAACAAAAGCATGAGCGGTAGATATCTATATACACAAACATAGCTTACTGCACCATGAAACTAATAAACTGAAAATCTGTAGGCCCTTCTTTCAGATTATGAATTCATTGTTTCAATTTTCAGAGCCTACTGGGAGCCAAGCAATCTTGTGATCTCATCTCCAGACAATTTTCTGATTGGTAACACTCTGAGGGTGTTGAGGAGCGCATGCTCTTCACTCTGTAAAAAAGATATCTTAAGTGTTTTGTGACCACAGTTCCCATTATATGGTGCTGATTAAATTGCCAATGTTCTGAAAAAGATTGGAAAACAGCATCCTTCCTCAGTTGGGAAATACTTGTTTTGTAACTCTTGCTATCTACTTTTTTGTTCTTCAATACAAAGTATACTATATTGAGAAACTCAGTCTTAAGGTGGCGTATCTGTGGTCATATTTCAGTTGTTTCCAAATAAAACAGTAAATGAAATCTCTGTGGTGTGCTATTTTAAGAATAGCTGTTTCTAGGTATGTTGGAATATTCGTAAATGTATTTATTATGAGACCTGCTCACCAAGATTTTGCTATGAGTAGGAGTAGGTGTGACTAACTTTTGCACTACTCCTCACCTACTTCTGAATCCGAGGAGCAAGCCAGGAACATGCTACTTGCCAGAAAAGCGCTTCAACACCCCTTCAGGTGTAACAAGCGCTTTATGAATGCAAACCTTTCTCCCCTTCTATCCCTCCACTATCCTTCTCACTCCAAATAACTGACTAATATCCACCACTCAAATTACTTTAATATTTCACTATACTATTTCACCACTAATCCTTTATGGGTTTACGGAGTAGCATGCTACTGCCCCCCCTAAAAAAGAGGCACTTCAACACACCATCAGGAGTAACAAGCGCTATATAAATACAAACCGTTTTTCCTCTTCTATCCTTCCGAATCCAAATAACTGACTAACCTATCCACCACTTAAATTACTTTCATATTTCACTATACTAATCCAACACTAATCCTTTATGCGTACCGGAGTAGCGTGCTTGAAAAAGCGCTGTGACGCCCCGTCAGGGGTAGTAAGTGCTATATAAATGCAATTACAATACAATACAATAGCTAGCTCCTGGAATTCAGGAGTACTGTGTATGTCACAGCAAAATAGTTGTGAATCAGGCACACACGCTACTGTCCTTCCACTCTCCGGAGCACATTCATGTATCCCGTTTTCGAGTGTTCCACCACTCCTCCTCCCCCAACTGCTCTACATTTATCCCCTGCACATCGCATTGTTGCTTTGTAACTATGCTCATACTTTAAAAAGCTGCAAACGTATACATACATTACAAAGCATACATATACAATACATTACAAAGTATACAGATACAATACCTATGACATGTAAAGCCCTAAAAGCCGCACAACACCTACTCAGGGGGTTCGTTACTGTTAAGAAAATTAAACAGTAGTAGAACAATCATTAAGTAAGTATGCATAAAAAAGCAAAGTGTTAGATTAATAAAGGATTAATAGAGGGAGGAGCTACGCTCGTAACCAAGATGGCCGCATAAGCTCCCGGCTCCGTCGACCTCCGCCAGAAGCTCATAAATCCTGAACTTTTTCCTGAACTCCCGCCGGACTCCCGTGCTGGTGAACAGCATCTGATTCGAAAGGTGCAACCCCGAACTCTCTGGCAGCCCGGACGGCGAAGTTATGCCGTGCGCCATTCTTGGCCTGCCTCCGATCTGACGCTGGGGCCTTGAGTCTCAACTTGGCCGGGTTGGAGTCGAACAACATCGGCTGTGAAAAGTGGGTGGATCCGGTCTCCCGAAGCGGCCCCTTTTTTGTTTCTCCCTTATTGGATGGTGCTCCGGGGACGGCTTTATCCTGCAACTACAGTGGCCTGTTAAAATTTGTTTACTTGTTCGGGGATCCGCTTGCCGGAGACCCCGTTGAGCTCCCGGTGGTTCTCTGGGGTTGGTTCCTCGTTGGCGGCAACGGTGCATCTACGGTGCTGTGGACGTGCTTTATAGTGGTTTCTACAACGATTCTGCCCTGTGCCCCAGAGAAGTCGACATCTGGGGTTCGGATACCCGCCCGGTCGCTCATTGAGGGGCGATGGAGCGAACTGAAACTACACCATCGCTACGCACTGTAATGGCCGCCATTTTGCAGCTTCACGAACGGTTCACCGCCAACGTCCAAGGGATGGTCGTAACTGCAGACCGTATTAGCTCGAGACCGGATTCTGACCCTTTGTTGTTAGACAGCCGAGATACTCCACCCAAGGATACCGTCTTTATTGTCACCGAGGTCCCCATGCGGACTATTGCTTTGGACCCTCCCAGCAACCCTAAGATGGAGGCTATCGAGGCCGAGAGGACTGGATGTGAGTTAAGCCCTACATTGAAGCCGCCCAAGTTGGATGTGACTGCCATTATGGAACAATGTGCCTTCTACTACGACTGCCAACTTCGACCTTCGCCTCTTTCTGTAATCGATCGTCACCGCCTTGCTGCTTTCTCACCGGTGGATGGTGGACTTGCTCTGACTTTTGAACTTTGCGTACGTTTCTCCTGCTTTTCCTCTCCTTGCATTAACTCTGACACTCTACTGTTTTCTTGTATTCCTGTTGGGATGGCGGTTCGAATGGCTGTACTCAACGTGAAGAATCATGGCGATCTATGTGTGCTGGAGGGGCTTTTCGTGATGGATCGTGAGGGTTTGGGCTGAACTTGATTACGCTTCAATGCAATTTCTCCCTTTGTTTTTGCTGGGTTGTATCTGTGGGAGCGGGGCCGGCTGTACGTTTGATTTGCCTGGTTACTGTTTTTCTGATGTGTCTGAATGGGGTTTGCTATTTCTGTTGAGCCGGGGTCGGACGGGATGTTCTCTTCTTCTTTGTTTGCGGCTCCCCTACGGACTATCTCTTGATTTGCAGCGATTTGCTATTCTGCCGGTAGGGGGTGTCTGCTTTTGGCGGGGGGATGGGAGTCTGGGAGCTCGTATCGTACTGTAACATTCTCCTCCTCCACCTTTTTCCCCATCCTTGGGTTGTAGTTTAGGGGGCGACAGGCACACTGCTAGTGGGGTTGGGTCGTAGCCATAAGCAGGGGTGTAGGGTGGTGGGTTGCGGGTTTTTTTTTTATTTTTCCTTTGTTATTTTCTATGACCTTTCTATTTCCCTTTTCCCTCTCCGCAAGAGCTGTGGCTTATTATCCTGTTTTTCCTAGTATATCTGGGTGTCACGTGTATCTATCGTATATCCTGTATCTTTGGTGGGTGGATGGTGTGGGGGGATGCCTGCGGTCATTGACGTTTAACTGCTTGCTCCAGCCTTTGCTGGTATTGATTTTTCTCCTGCTCATGACTGTATAGTGTTTCATTGCTTCGTTCGCACATCCACAGCTGCGCTGTGTTTCGATTGGTGGCGCCCGATATGTGTATTATTTCTCTTGTGTTAAAATAATAAAAATATATATATAAAAAAAAAAAAAGGATTAATATGCATTGTGAATTTGAAGGAATTTAAAAGTGGAGGCTAAAGGTTAAGTTAGTGTCAATAGCTAGATTTATAGTAGCAACACAAGTACAGCAAACATAATTTGGTATGGACCACTGTTTGCCTTACCTGAAGCACTGGTAAGCACTGACAAATTGAGAGCTTGCATTAGGAGCAAAATACACAATGCGGCATGCTACAGTCCTGCAAGTCAGTTTGTCTCCTAGAAATAAACTACATTTTTAAAAGGTCCAATCTTCCCATGAAAATTAAAATTTAGATTTTTTGCACATTTTGTGTTTGTTAATTAACCCCTCCCACGCTGGTGACGGAACCGCTCCGTCACGCCCCTCGGGTGGGCTGTGCTGGTGACGGAGCGGTTCTGTCACGGCCCGCTCGCCGCGCCTGTGCAGCGCTGATTTCGCACCGCGTTCTATTGAGCGGGCGGGGCCGTGACGGAACCGCTCTGTCACAAGCACAGCCCACCCGAGGGGCATGTCGGAGCAGTTCCGTCAGCAGCGTTGGAGCGCCGCGCGGCCCCCCCGCCCCTTAGCGCTGCGGCGGCAATTCTGAAAGGGTTAAATACACCATAATTTGTGTATTTGATGTACACAAGTTTCTGTATTTGTATGTATTTTTTTGAGATTTAAATAGTAGAGATTGCTTAAGACTGTGTCCCTGACTTCCAGTAGTGATCCATTAGGGATCCACAGAAGTCAAAAAGGAAAGAATCACAGCAATATGTGTATAGTTTAAGCACCTTTAAACACTATGATCTAAGAAAGTACTTCTTAACTACTCTTCAAGTGAAACTCATTAGTAACCATTCTAATTGTGAGAAATGTACATACACAGTTATTTAAGCATTATTATTGCACAGTGAAGGACCTACCAGGTGGGTATTGAAGCTAATTTCTGCTAATCCACTCTTGGCCAAACACCCACCAGGGACCGCTTGCCAAGGGGGATAACATTACTTTCTGTAAATCAAACCCTTAACATTTCAAAGTGGTTAAGCACTTGTCTGCAGTCAGCCGGCTGCTGTACAGTGAGTTTGTGAGAAAGTTCACCACCCTCCAAGTTACCATCTTTTAGGTTAGTGGACAATAAATCAGGGAGAGGTTCACTCGCATCCTCCTGATCTGCATCAATGACCCATGAGCATAGTCATGTCAGCTCTGTCCTGGGGTGGTTTCAGGCAATCTACATGAAGTACTCTGCGAGGATTCCTAGGGATGCCTAGGTCAACTAAGTAGGTGACTTCCCTTTTCTTTTCCACAATTGGATAGGGCCCAGTCCACTTGTCCAGGAGGGCCCTGGGAACCACTGGCTCCAACATCCATACCAGCTGTCCTGGTTGGTACTCAACCAAGGCTGTCTTATGGTCATACCAGTGTTTCACAAGCTCCTAGCTGGCCTGAAAAGTCTTGTTTGCTTTCTTCATGTACTCAGCCATGCATGAGAATAAGCCAAGCACATAGTCCACTATGTCATGTTTGGGTTCCTTGAGAGGCTTCTCCCAACCTTCCTTCACTAGACTCAGAGGACCTCCTACATGGAATCCAAAGAGAAGTTCAAAGCGGCAGAATCCAGGTGGACCTCAGGTACTTTCTCAGTATACCTTCTCTCTATCCTGTTAGAGTGGCAAAGAGTGGACAGGCTACTTAGAGGAGCATGTGTTAAGCATTTCATATCACCAACATGGACAATATGTAATTGACCAGACGCGATAGAAATCTGACATCCAACATCGATTTATAAAAATAGCGCTGATTTTTATATATTTTAAGACACCAAAATGAAATCAATATATACAGGATAACCGGAATTATCAATGTTCAAGCAAAAAATATGTAAATACTTTGCAAAGTGAAAAAACTTTGTGATCAATAGAATAAACACATATATGCAGTCAATGCTTTAGAGGGTAAGTTTAACAGAACCCACTCAGAGTTAAGGTCTCAGGAGTCCCTAGACCAGTTCACAACAGCTAGCATGATTTTACCTGGCTTAGGGGAGTGGGGTGCAGAGGTGCACTTTCAGCTGTTAATTGGAGCTGTCAATCAGACTTGCGGTGTTGAAATGTTTTCCATAGCTAAATGATATTTGTGGGGTGAGTTGAGCAAGTCACTTTGTGGAAAATGCAAGGTGCTGGCCCTAGACCAGGAGACTCCAGGCAGATCAAATCTACCTGGCTGGGGGAACTCGGGTGCAGGAGTGCTCTGCTTTTTGCTATTCCTGGTGCTGAACTGGATCTGAGGCCAGAGGAGCTGGCAGGTGTGCTAAGAGAGGGCAAAAACAAATGCAATTTAATTACAATGGAGCCACAGGAGTGGTTGGTCAGTCGAGCAGATGAATCTCTTTTCTTGAAGTTACAAGTAAGGAAGGTAGTAGTTGGACTGACCACCTACACGTTTTGGTACCAGAAAGCACTCCAGTTGAGGAAACCTTCATCCAGAGGACCGGGGGGGGGGGGGATTGTAGAAAGCTGAGCCTCGCTGAGGGTAAGGACTACTGTTCCCAGAAGTCCGCTGCACAAGGACTTTGAGCGGCCTCGCCGGGAGGCTTGGGGTGCAAGGCTTCAAGGTCGTGGACTTTGCCGTTTATGCCACCCCACTGCAGAGAACTAGTTCCTTGAGCCTAAGGAGTTCTTGTGAAGTCTGGTGTTTGTAGAGGGGTTCTCCTTCCTTGTGGAACCAGTTTCTTGTCTTGATCAAGTCGCAATCAAGTGGGTGCAGGGGGGCTGTAACAGGAGCAGAGCTTAGCATCTATATTTTCAGAGTTCTGCCTTGTCGTGATCACAGGGCTCTTCTTGATATCATGTTGAATCTGAGGTTCTGGTGTCTGGGGTGACCCTTAAACCCTGGATTTAAGCAGTGTTAGTGGGTGTGGCTAATCTGCCCCAGTAGTGACAACATCCTGTGGGTGTATCTCACTAAAACAAGTCAGAACCTGTTTTTTAACCTCAATTCAAGAGGACCAAAACACTCCTCGGTTGTACATCTCAGCTGCCAGTCTCTAGAGGTGTGATCAGCCTTGAGGAGGTGGATGGCTTCCTGTATAGCTAATTTCCTACCTGCCTGTGAAAAATAGTGCCTGGGGTAGGGGGGGCTTTGTCCTTGAGTGGAGGATGGCTCCTTTGTTCATTTGCACCAGTGCAGCATTTGAGGCTCACCGCCACACCGGTGGTACATACTGGATACACCTCAACACCACCAGTATGTTGAGGGTTAAAAAGCATGGTGTTTGACACCAAACATGACATAAATCAGCTGGGTCATCATAGAGATGTACATATTGTTAATGTCCTAATGCCAGCCCATGGTATGTTGTGGACCACTGGTCACTTGCGGTTGAATTAGGTTTAGAATGCTACCAGAGGGTAGTATATGCTTGCACCTTTACTTCCATCTGGATAATATAATGAACCCTGCCTCCTGGGCTTCAAGAGGCCTAGCTTAGGGGTGACTCACTTAACGTAACTGCAGTGAGGTGACCCTGACACACACGGTGTGTGCAGGGTTGAACTCGAGCAGGCAAGCTGCGCGTGCAGGGCTGACATGCAGACCCACAGACTTTGAATTTACTCGAGTTAATCAGGGAGGCACGATACATGGGGATACTCAGGGTGGCACAATATGTGTTGCAACCCTGGTACTTCTTTGACATCCCTACCCTGGGTACCATGGTACCATATACTAGGACCTTAAAAGGGTGTAAAAGTATGTGCCAATTGCGTGCACCAATTCACATTTACACTTTGAGCCCAGAACACTTTTGGATCCATTACCACAGCATCTAACACAAAAAGTGGGGGATGACTATCAGAAAAGGGCACTTTATAACAATTTTCATGGCACTTTATATGTGAAAGGTTACATTAAGGCCGACAGCAGCTTTTTTTCTGTGCTGATGAGTCACTAACTATTTTTATTTTCCTAGACACCAAAGTGGACTTTTGAAATGCACTGGTAAAGCCTCCCCTCTTTACCTTTTCACTTTTAACTCGTACACGTTTCTGATACTCAAATTGTTGGTAAACTTTACTTATTTCTCTGATGGTGCAGTACTGGGAAGTATATTATTACCTGAATTACAGTTCTATGTTTCATGCATTGGACTGCTCTTTAAGATGCAATAACTTCTGATCTGATCACTACTATTATCTGATGTTTATTTCAAAGCCCAAATAATGATTTGCTATAACAAACACATTTATTGGCGTAGACCTGTTAAGGTCAAAAGAAAGAGGCATATAAAACAAGCACTGGCGTTGCCAATAGGTCTCGCAGTAGGAAAGTTGGAGCTATTACAATTGCAAATAACAATGCCTTTTATTTTTGTTTTCATTTTAAAAACATAAAGGCCTTTGTCATTTACAAAACCAATAGCTCCAACTTTCCTACTGCGAGACCTATTGGCAACGCCAGTGCTTGTTTGTTTTGGTTTTATTTCATAATTCCTCCTTAATATCGAGCCATTTTAAAAAATATAGTTCATCAGGATATTGAGCATTTAAATGTCATCCTGTGTACGAGTAGTTCACATCTCTTTACAACCTCTTGGAGTGAGCCTGACTGCTCCCTAGTTTTGTTCTGCTGCCCAGCCTGTACTTCACACCCACGTCTCCCTGATCGGAGACATTAGGTGCTCTAACTTTTACAAACATGAGACCGATAACATTTGAAATGTGCGTGTTAATTAGTTGGCGTGTGCACAAATTGCTACACGGTTCCACTGAAAAATGGTATAACGTTAGAAGTGTTTATTCCTCGTGGAGACGCAGATGATGTTGCGGGATTTTGATGCTACACCCACCTTACAATTCCACGAGTTTCGCTGCTGACGAGTGTCTATATCCTGCAGGGTACAGATTGGAATCGTTGCAAGGGATACTTAGAGATTCATACTTAAGAAGTATATAGATTGGCCGTAACATGTGTTTCAAGTGCTAAACAAGACGGAGGGAAGGCAGAGAAGGGGAGGGGGGAGGAGAAATGCGACACGGCGGGCAGGGGAGGGGGCCGAGCGGGGAGAGCGGCGATGAGGGTGTGAAGCAGCAGGGGCCTTTGAAGTGAAGCTAAGCTTCACTTCAAAGGTGTGGGAGGAGTGCTGCTATGGCCTGGGGGAAGCTGGCTGGGGAGGGGCCCAAAGCGCGTGCCACTGTGTAAGTTCAGAACACCAGGTGTAAAAAACCTATTGTGTTTGATTTAATAGACTATAATTTTGCTCGGTCTATAAAAATCTAGCGACACACAGGGTTCACATGACAACTGCTTGCCTCTTAGTTCAATAATAGTACTGTCGTCAGGGGGAGGGTGGGCAGGAACAGTTTAAGTTCAGGTTTTAAAACTGCCTCTTTTAAAAAGCACTTCTCAGTGCAGCGCTGTAACGTGACGTGCTAGTTAATGTCAAAGTTTCTGCATGCTTTACAGGGCAAACTTTCTAAGGGCTCGGCTCGTGCACGACTTTAAGAGCCAAGCCAGACCCTGGCTTCGGCTCGCCGTGTTAATATGTTGGCTCGTCCACCTCTACTTCCTGGAGGGCTACGGCATCAGTCAGCAGTGATTCCATGGTGATCAGGTGGAAATGGTTCTTACGAGCCAAATGTTTCTTTGTTCTTTTAGCATTAACATAATGTCGCCCAACAACCTGCTCTGCAACACACAATCAAAATTTCAAATCAAAATTTTCTGTGCCTTCCACCAAGCATGTGCGAGGCGGATAAATGAACAAATATTGGAACGTATTATTTGTATTTTGACCTCTCTTCGTTTTTCCTTCAGCACGTTTGCACTATTGCATGTAGAACAGTAGAAATGAAAGTAGCATCTGCCCGACAGGCAGCATACACATCTGTGCTTGCTGAATCTAAAAGGCGGCGCAGATGCTAAAGCTTTAGATGTGGGGGGCTGCATGTATGCTTGCCTTTAAAAAGTGCTCAGACACGTTCCGTCTGCAGAGGAAAAAGTGTGGGGAAGATGGGCGACTGAACATCGATACACAAAACTGCCCCAGTTCAGCATCGCATAGACAACCTCCACCCTGCCCAAAAAAAGATGAAGCATCCCTAACCAGGAGAAGGGAGAGTAAGGGAGGAGCAGGCATCAGCCGAGGAAGAGAAAGCTCTAGGTGGGAGATCTAGTGAACGGCTGAGGGAGTGAAATGGAATGGAAGCCAACAGTGAAGACGTAAAGAGACTCGGAGAGAACGAGGAAGGAGTAGGAAGATGTCAGAATGTAAAAGATGCGGTATGGAGGAGGAAGGAGATGTAGGAAGGAGAGAGTAATTGAGGAAAGAATAAGCTAAACCGGATATGTAGCAACAGTGGAAACCTGGCTAAAATGAGGAGCAAAAGGACACAGCAAAAGGACAAGAAGGGAAATCAAAATAGGGACAAAAGTAAGATTGCGCTGCGGAAACAAAGAACAGAGCAGCAGGGTGTCAAAAAGAGAAGGTAGAGAAAGTAAGGATGGGACTTGATGGAATGATAAAAAAAAGATGACAGCACAAGACCTGGGAGAAGTGGAGGAAAATGAAGGGAGACGTATATGGGCATGTAACGAGAAAGCTCGGAACGGAGCAGCAGGGAAGGAGGTGCGGGCAGGAGAAGGAGGAATAAGGGAGGAGCAGGCGTCGGCCGAGGAGGCGAAAGCTCTAGGTGGGAGATCTAGTGAACGGCTGAGGGAGTGAAATGGAAAAGAAGCCAACAAAAGACGTGAAATGAGAGGTGAACAAATGCGTGCGCCGGGAAACTGAGCCATGAATAATTAGGGGAGCAGAAGCCGAGAAGCCGCAGAGCGCACGCTGGGCGTAGCCCTTTGATGTGCTGTGCGGCTGTTAAAAAAAATGCAATTAGGAGGGAGGGAGGCTGATGCGCGTGCTTGTTTAGTCACGTGATTCACGTGAACTTAAAGAAAACCGCAGCAAGAAGCCCTTGGTTTGACGAGGATTTTCAGGACATGAATTCTCCCTCCGCTCAATGCGCTTGCGCGCATTGATAGGTCGCGAGACCTAAAAACAGATAATGACTTTTAGAATTAAAATGATTCATTTATGATGCTCCATTGATTTTAATTTTAAAATTGTGGAGAATTTTAAGTTTTATTGCAAGCCCCCTGCTTCGATTGGATGCATTATCTTTAAGAGAAAAATTATCTTCTGTGGTCGTTTTTGCAGTTCTAGCACCCTGAAAAGAGAAACACAAACTGAAATGTTGATTGCATATGCTTTCCCGAGCTTTAGTTTGACAGTTAATTCTACTTTATGCTACGGTGGCTACTGTGCAAAGGTTTAATCAAGAGTTTATGTGCTTGCATACTGTATTCATAGCAGCTAAGGCACACCGGACGCCAGATTGGAGGAATACGATTGAAAGAATTGACAGCATTTACTATTGAGTGATATGAAGAAAACAAGCACACCATGAAGTTACAGTTACTTTTTTACTACTAATACAGATTCAAACCTGTTGTTTCTCAAATATGAGAAAGGTGTGCGTTTTAGTTATGTATGTCATGATATAGTTCAATCTAATTTTCATCTCTATATATATCCAAGTGGCGGTTGCCACTGGGTAGTTATAGGTAGAAACACGTTAAGCTATTTTTTGTTTTCCTAATTACTGTGGTGCTGTTCGAAGAATCTTCACAAGACTTTCCCCAAAACAGTACTTCCACCTCAGCTCTTTACTGGAAAGTTTTGGGGTGTTGAGTCAAGCATGGGCAGAGAAAAAAGGGGTCCACACAACACATTTTCCCCATTCATTTTTCCATATGAACTTTAGACACATCTACAGTCCAATCACTGAATGGATTTACACCAAATTTGGCAGAAAGCTCGATCTTGGTCCAGAAAGTGTGCTTTTTGTGATTTGGTGTAGTTCTGTTCAAAAGTTTCTGAGCAATTAGTGCTACAAAATGTTGTATATTTCACGCATCGGAGGCTCCGTGGAGCCAAAAGATCTCCTGCTGAGATTTGATAGGCTGCCACCACATCAACAATGTGGCAGCAGCCATCTTAAGAAATAATTAAAGGGGCGTCATATGTCACCCACCCAAAGCATTATTAGGCCCCAGGGATCCCAGGCTCCGGGGGGGGGGTGATGAAATGCATATTAAAAGCGGTGGGGCAGGCCGTCCCACCTCCCTGGGCCTTAGTAAGCCATAGGGACTCCATCCCTCAGGGCCGAATTCCACAAAAAAGGTGTGAGGGCAGCGCGGCCACCCAACACAAGCCTTAAAAATCCTTGAGGACCCATTCCCCTGGGGCCGGCTTAGTTTCTGTGTCCCGGAGAGGCCTTCCCTGGGACACAGTAGTTTAACTGCCAACACCAGTGCAGGTAGGTCATGTTTGCTGCCGTCTTGCAGGACCATTTTGTAATCTCCCACTGGGTGGGAGCAAACAACCCTTCACTGTCTGTAGGATTGTGTGCATGGAAGGCAAGTTTGCTCCCTGCCGGCGAGAGATTCAAGCATGCTTCGGCCCAGTAGGAGAAGTATGAATAGCTGCTCCCTCCACGCTGGAACAATGCCAGCTGCTGCACTCTGCAGCAGTAGGCTGGGTCAACAGGGGTCCTGCGGTACCCAACTATAATTAAGAGAGGCCCTGGGGAATGGGGCACACAAGGCCACAACGGGTTTGAAGAGGGGTGCCATGTGGCCCCCTCCCCTTTATAATGACAATGTGCCCTGGGGGATGTAGTCCTTGGGGCCTTTTAAGGATTGAGAATAGGGGTTGTGTGCCCCTTTCCCCTTTACTATGGAAATCAGCCCTGGCTATGGGTTCTTCTGGGCCTAGTAAGGCTAAGAAGGGGGGTTCACTCCCCTATTAAGGCTTGTGGAGGGGGCTGCGCAGCCCCCCTCCCCTTACGAATGTCATGCTGCCCCAGCAGATGGCGTTCCTGGGGCCTAATAATGTTATCTGGATTTATAGAGCGCATTACTGCCCTGAGACATCTAAGTAGCAGAAAGTGCTAAGGCCACATGCCCACCACCCTTTAGAAAAATTGGCGTCTGGGAAATGGGTCCCTGGGGCCCAAAAGTGGCTTGTGGAGAGAGGATGTGTTAATGGGTTGGATGCAGGGCCAAAGGCCATGCATGGTGTGGGGTTGGCTGCCTGCAAGGGGGGAGGGTTGGCCACAGAGCCTGGCCGTGGCCAACCCCGCTGCTCACGTCTGAAGACCGTGTGAGGAGGGGTTGGATACAGGGTTTGTCCTTTGGTCGTGCACAGCTGTGGTTGACTTTACGTATGGTAAGAAAATATTAGTGCACTTTAAAAAAGACTAGCAATTCTCTAAAAAAAAAAAAAGTTTTTACTTAGGTGACAATTTCATTTTTTGGGGGGTTTTTTGTCCTCATTTGTTCATTCCATAGGCTAAAATGAAGAAAACCAGGAGGATACCATTCCTACCTCCAACCGGTGAAAAGTGGTCAGGTAGTAAAACCCCATTGTTATGTTATGTTAACAAAAACTTCTATAGCGCACAGCTGCCCCAGCAAAGGGGCGTCCCGGCGCTTAGGATAAGCAGAAGAAACATAACACACAGAGAACAACAGAAAAACCCAAGGCATAAAATACTAAGGTACGAGAGGAAACAGAAAAGTTTTGATAGCCCTCCTAAATTCAAACAAGTCATTGAGGGCACGAATATGACATGGAAGAGAATTCCAAAGTTTGGCAGCTAAAATGCGGAAGAAACGTCCACCAACTCTGGACAGCCTGAATCGTGGGACAACCACCAGATTCTGGCCAAGAGACCTCAGAGATCGTGAAGGGACATAAGGATTGAGGAGTTTCTCAAGAATCGGAGGGGAAGATAACTTGAGAATCTTAAAATAGAGACATAAGGTCTTAAAATCAATCCTTTGCGCCATCGGTAGCCAATGGAGTGCACGAATGGTACCTTTTGCAGAGCAGAACCTCGGTAGGCCTACCACGGCCCTGGCCGCAGCATTCTGTACACGCTGTAACCGAACAATTTCCGCTTGATTGGCCCCTAGCAGAAGTGAACTGGCATAATCAAGTCGGGACAAAATGCTTGCCTGAATGATCAACTGCCTGGTAGGGGCATCAAAATTTTTTAACACGGACCTCAAGCCCCGTAAAATCCCAAAACAGGTCGCTGCTACTTTTTTTGTGTGGCCACAGAAAGAAAGGGCTGGATCAAGCCAGACACCTAGATTTTTAACCTCCGAGACCGGAGTGGGAGTAATTCCTAACTCTGGGGGCCACCAAGTATCACCCCAGAGGTTACTATGCTTGCCCACAATCAGGACCTCCGTTTTCTTTGCATTTAGCTGAAGACAGTTAGCTGTCAACCAACCAGCCACTGCCAAGAGACCATTTCGAAACCTAAGGGCATCGAGGCCAGAGTTCCCACTGAGAGTAACCGCCAGTTGCGTGTCGTCAGCGTAGGAGACAACAGTCATACCCCACAGCTTGCAGACCGCAGCCAGTGGCTGCACATAAAGATTGAATAATGTGGGACTCAATGCCGAGCCCTGGGGAACTCCCAGTTCCAGAGGATAGGCCTTAGACTCATAAGGCGAAGTGGCGACCCTAAATGAGCGGTCTGCCAGAAAAGACCGGAACCATTCAAGTGCCATGCCAGAGACACCTGCATCTTCTAGCCGCCGTAGTAATATCCCGTGGGAGACTGTGTCAAACGCGGCACTGAGGTCAAGTAACACCAGTGCCGCAGTTTGACCAAAATCCACCAGAATCCATTCTTCCTATTCCCTCAGGGCCGACCCGGGGAAAAGGTCTAGAAAAACCAGTCCTCAACCTAGGAGCCCGGGAGTTTTTGCCGATTAGCTTAATCATCGGACTTCTGAACCAGTTTTAACGAAATTAAAACACCAGTGTAATATTATCAAAACAAAAAATTCTGATCCTAGATGTCCCTGAAATTCAGTTTCTTAATCCCCTCCCTATTTTCATGCAACTTTCAGACCCTTCGTATTGAGTCCAACCACTCCCTCCTTAAGGGAGGGTGTTGCGATATCCACTTTATACAAATGTCACTCATTGCTAAGAATATCATCACAAACAGTAGGTTCCTCCATTTCCTGCCCAGAATTACCCTTGTCTCTTCCTCTAACACATCCCCAAACATAATTAAACTTATACTTACCTCCAGGTTCATGCCCAATGCTGTTAAAAGGACTTCACTTACATCGTGCCAATACACCTGGAGGCTCAGGCAATGACAGAACATATGACAATTTCAGTGACCAGTAACATTTTAACGCGTTCGATGCTGAGGACGGCCGCCGGTCATCGCATGTAATGGTGGGCATGTGGGGAGGACTGCCGGGGGCCGTCTGAACCATGTCCACTGATTAAAACACCCGCACTGCGGCGGAATTCACGCCACGATCAACGGGTTGAACGTACAAAACCACTGAAATTCACCAGTTATATTATCCATGGTAACTATAACTTATGCTCTAAGGTCCCTATAACTCGCGCCCTCGCCACGCACTGCTAATTACCTTGCATATAACATCACTCAAGACATCTCTATGACACCATTGATAAAGTCACTCCAACATTCACAATGAAATTATTGATGAGAAAACTGTGCATGCTCTGCTAGTTACCACCCATATTACAGCATTCATAACATGTTCTATGAATTTATTACCACAATCCCTTCTTATGAGAGAGCTAATGTGAACCATAGTGTAGCTATTTCAAAATACAATTATAATTCGGATCGCTTGTACACTTTAATATACATGCTCACATACTGAAAACAACCTACATTCACCTGAAAATGCCATAAAAGGTTAAAGCCCATGTTTCGGGTGTTCTTAAGTTCTACTTCCGGTGGCAGTGCAGAGAAGAATTATTTTTATTTTCAAATTGTGCCTACTGCCCATGAAAGTGAAAGACTAAACCTGTTTTGTGCAGCAGCATGGGTTCCTTGTGCTGACAGGCACTTCCTGTGATCTAAGTTAGCACTGTAGTTCTTAATGAGAATTCTGTGATCTTCACAGACATAAATAATGGAAGCAAGATGAAGTGATATGTGGGTGGTTACTGTGGTGATGCTTGGGTCAGCTGGCTTTAAAAACCCACAGAAAACATCCATTATGTATTATGAGTGCCAAGAGTCACACTTGGGATGAATGTACACATTACACATACGCTATATTTATTTTATGTTTTGATATATATTGACTGGGTAGCCCACAATACAAATGGGGCATTTTAGCTCCGGATAGCTGGTTGGTTAACACATTTGAGTAAATTACATGAATTCTGTAATTTCCAAGAGTCAGGCAGGAGGATTGGAGCACTTAAGATTTTCAGCATAATAAGTAAACTGTACACAAATTGTATTGATACATTGCATTCAGACGTATGGTATGCATATAACCTGAATATCGGGCATGCCTTCGACCCTTATGAACCAATACTGGGGGACTGGTCTGCTTGGTAAATGGTTAGGATAAACAGGAAGTAAAGCTTTCAAAGCATAATTAATATTATTCAATATCCCTAAAGAAGGAAGAATATATACTCACACTTACATCTCTATTCAAACTAACCTTTTCAGGTGGGCAGTGCCACACCAGAAGCCAGGGCATTGACGGACTACAAACAAAAAACAGCATAAAGGAAAAGAGAAACAAGCCTTCGCTCTCTATGCTTTCAAGATCTGAGACATCACGGCCAACATTAGAACTTTCCAGCCCTCCTTTTATTTGGAAACAGGCTGAAGACTGACCTTTTCACAAAACACTACATCTCCACACAATAGGACTCACCACCAATGAACATCCTTCTTCATTGTAAAAGATGACGAATAGTAACTCAGGGTTCATCAGTACTTAATGCTGCCTAGCAATGGTCATCATCCACAAATACCCATACATACCATAACAGATCCAAAAGCATTAAATGTCCATATATCTGAACAATTATTACCTACCATAATTTGAATCCAAACATTGTTACAACAGGTAATAGAGACTAGTATATCAGATTTGCTGTATACACTCACCAATAAAGTAGTTGTTGCCCAGTGCTAACATTTCCTCAGAGAGAACAAGTCCACCTAGAGCTTGAAGTAGAGTGACACTTCGGCCGTCTATCAAGGAACACTGCTTAAATCCATTTGCTGTGACTTTCCATAATAAGATGAGAGATGCAGTGGGGTCCTGTCTTATTCTGAAGAGAGAAAAATGAAAAATTACAGAAAATGTAAAAATAAAATAAGAGCACCGCAATTACTGCAACAAATGCTGATAGAATCTAGGATGTTCAAGATTGCAAACAAAACTTCAAATCATTATCATTAGCAAGCTCTCTCAGATGTTTTCCACTGCAGTAGCATTACAGTGTGGCATTAGAGCAGGTAGTGGGAGAAGTCGATGTAGATGACAAAAGGAACTCTGGAGATAGTGAAGAAGACACGGGTTAGTGGTGTTAAAATGTAAAAAACAGAAGTACCAGATTACTGCTATTCTAGCAGTAATCTGGAATAATAATCAGTAATAACCCTGAATATGTACATGAGGTCCTAATAGATTAATTGGGCCTTATGGACACAAATTATACTATGAGTAGGTGTGACTTACTCTTGTAGAACTCTAGCTGCTGGAATTCAGGAATAAATCCAGAATATCACACAAGAAAGGAGCGGATTTAGAGTTCAGCAGATGCGGACATCTGCCAAAGAATATTAGACGTCCTGTCTCGCCCTCTTTTAGAATATATATATTAAGGTCTAAGCACTCTAAACAGGGTGGACAGGACATCTATCACTTTTAGACAGATATCCAACATCTCCCTAACTAAAATGTGGTCTATGTCAGAGCACTGGGAAATTCAGGTCCATTGCATGCAAATATATATTTTTGTGGATATTGTGAAGGTCAGTGGTGGATCCAGCCTCCTAGACATATGTTGGACACCCCTATCATAGACATCCATGCCTCAAGCAAAATCGACTTTCACTAGTAGCTGTAGCAGATGTCCTTTCTGCCCTTTTACAAATGTATTATAGCCTAAGGCACTTGTAATACAACAGAGAGTGTATTCGTCCATTTTGACAGAATATCCCATATGCCAAACTCAAAACAAGGCTCTTTCCCCCAGATTCATCAAGGTCCCGATTTGCGAGTCCTTAATAGCGATTATTAAGGAATCGCTATTACGGACTTGCAAATCGGGATTCATGTAGAAATCGCAAAATAAATTGTGATTCCTACAGCCTCCTTATTTGCAATTAGCAATTTGCTAATCGCAAATAAGGATGCGATTTCAAGGCTGCAGGGGTGTCCAAAGGACACCCTGTTGCACCCCTGAAATGACATTGGACGCTGGTGTTACGCACACACATGTCCCAAGGACATATGTGTGTGTAACATACAACTTAGAAAAATGCACTTAAGTGCATTTTTCTAAGTTTCCGGTATTTACCACGAGGTTTGACTTCGCGGTAAATAGCGGCCCAAAATTGCGAATTCGCTATATTTAAATGTTTCATGAATTGCATTTAAGGAATCTCAAATAGAGATTCCTTAAATGCAATTCATCGCAATTTTGCGATTTTGCTATTAGCGATTTTTGCATTTGGGATGATGAATCCCAAATGTAAAAATTGCGCTCGCAAAGGGCCAGATTCTCAGAATCTGGCCCTTTGCGAGCGCAATTTTCAATGATGAATCTGGCTGTTTGTCTCTCTGCGGAAAATTGTATGACACAAAATGGGACTAATGACCTTGGTTTGGCCCAGGTCAGATTCACTCTGCCTTGCTATCTTGAATGTCAACAAAGTTACTTTGTCATGGAGAGAGCTGTGAATAGCTCATTCATACCATCCACAGTGTTATTTTTGAGAAAAATAAACCTTGCGATCATAATGTCAGATGAGAGAAAACATGTAAGGATTCTCTGGCACACTCATTTTCCTTAGCACCAGCTCTCCAAATGAACATATGGTCTTGAAGCATACTATAAAAACAACCAATACATGTAATGCACATTGTTGGAAGCGTGGCTCAGTGGTTAGAGGCGGCAGACCCGGAAGCTGAGCTCGGCCGTGGACCAGGGTTCGATTCCCCGCCTCGGCGGGTCTCGGGCTCAAAATTCCACGGACTCGACAATTCTCGCTCCGGTGCCTACTCGACTCATGGGGTCACACTCTGCGACTCTGGGCAATAGCTTGCTTAATCTCCACTACGGCCCCTCGCGGCGGGATGCCTGGCTTTCACCTTGTGGATACCCAGCCGGGGTATCTCACAGGGCAATACCAGGACGGGTTCCCTAAGCAAGCGCCTTGATACCTTCGGGTGATACGTGCGCTATATAAGTCGCAATACATTTACATTTACATTTACAATGTATATGGCCTAAACACTCATTTATCTATTACGAAAATTCAAAGTATGGAAGGGCTCGTGGTATAAAGGTAAGGCAATATATATAACAAAGGTTGGCACTGCCAGTGTGGTAAGCACACACAAAGATGAGAATTTTGGGTTATAGCTGTTCATCAACATTAGCAACTGCAAGTTGAACTCTATAGCAAGTCGGTATGTGCATGGTGCAATTAGAGCGGCAAAGTACCCAATGGCTCACCAGTTTTTCAGGGAGTATAAGGGAAAAAAGGTTGATGTTAAAAACAAGGATCTTACATTGAGCAGCTACTCATTTGCTGTGTCACCTACAGTCCTACACAATTCAAAGGCATATGGGTTAAGACTGGCAAATACATTCACCAGAAACTACAAAATTGAATCTGTCCAACTTTGGTCATTTCAAGCATGGGCTCTTAAAACAAAAGCAAACACACTGTACATTAATTCATAAGAATTTCGAAACCACACTAAATGTACAATGAATTTTTTATCCTCATAGTCAATATTTACACAATCACATTCCTCACTAATGACAAATTACAGCACAATAAAAATAAGGTTAGGGCGCAATTTACATTTAGTTGATGGGGTCAAAGGAATAAATTAAGTATTTAAAAATGTGTTAATATTCAGTGCCTCAGTTAGAAACTTGATTAGCACCATTTCAACTAATTAGTTATACTATTAACAAACAAGATATTCTATTTTCTACAGGGATTTTCATGCCTGTAAGGAAAAGGTTTTATGCAGGTTCCCCCCTACCCTTTTCTGCCCCTACTTGGACTACTAGCTGCTGGTTTTTCGACTGAGAGTTTAGAGTGCACCAGACCTCAGTGCAAGTGTTCTAACCCCTTACAAAGTAAATGTTGAGTTGGCTACCCCCATTGGCAGATGCTGACTTACTTATAAGTCCCTAGTATATGGTACCCAGGGCATGTACGGCAGAGTGCCCACCCAGGCCTGCATCACTGATTGTACCACCGTGTGTGGGACAAAATATAAAATTACTCCCAGCCTGCAGTTGCAGATAAGAAAGGCAGTTTTAAAGCTGCTAGTTCGACTTTCCCATTATTACGAATGTCAAATCTCCCACTTCCCTTAACAATATACTTAAGTCTCTCGTAAGGAAGGCCTATCAAGCCCTTGGCAGCGAGCTATATAGTATTAAGTAGGACATACATTTTATACATAAGTCCCGATAGCAACACTTCTAAATTGTCGTTTTGCTATGGAAGAGTTAGCAGCCCCATTGGAGAACACAGACTTAGCAGCTGACCACTTAGTCCGGCTAACTCCAGAATGCAACTACTGAGATGGGTACTGTAAGGTATGCAGTTAGTCGTGGCATTAAACCCGACTTGATGCTTAAGTCGAATTTATTGGTGAGTAGTGTGAATGACTCTCAGGCATAGGAATAAAGCAGCCTAATACAGAGTGAGGTGCCACCTCCCCTTCACAGGAAGTCACTCAGGGTGTTAGCCCAAAAGGTGAGATCCTTGCCACATGGCGGACACGCAGAAGACAACCCTGGGGAAAACAGCGCTAGCCGCTGAAGGGTCAGGTATGTGGGGTGTAGGTAATAGAACTGAATTAACTTGAACCGTGCATTACCCGCAGCTTCTGCTACCTGTGCCAGTGCTCTCTTCCACTCACCGTCTGTCAATGGGACGGGCAGGTCGTCGCCCCATCTCATCCTGATCATGTCTAGATTCGACCTCGGTCCTCCTTTAATGTCTTACATATGCAGGAAATGAGCCCTCGACTAGAGCCCGGGTCTAGCAATGTTACCAATGTGCAGGGCTCTCCAGGTTGTCTGCAACTTGTACAGTGCGTGATATTTTGGCATACAGCAGAATTGCCCCGGTGGCACCTGAAACCATGCCTGAGCTTCCTGAAAGTTCATGAAAGTGCTGATCTGATATAGATCCCCTGCGGTCCCACAACCCCCCTTGTGCCACTTCGAGAGATCCATGACCTCTTGGATATTCTTGAAACCCTTCAACCAACTCAGCATTAGTGCGCTAGCCTATGGGACCTTTCTGACCACCAAGGACACTGCTTTCTCCCAGACCTCCGTAACCCAGTGGATTATATGTGTGCATGTTTTAGGGACCCTAGAGCCCATAATTATGACCTCCTGCAGTTGCATCCCCTCGTTCCAACTCCCTAGTAGATCCGTCTCAACCGTGCGCTCCCCCATGCACCAGTGAGCGGCATATTGCAGCAGACCAGCCATATGGTATAGCCGTAGGTCTGGCAATTCTAGGGCACCCCTATCCATGTCTAGTCTTGGTATGTCCAATTTGGCTTTGCTCCGCTTTCCAGCCCAGACTAGGGAGGTCAGGAGACTGTTCAGTGTGTCGAAAGTTGACTTAGGGATTTTGCAAAAGGACTTCTGGAGCACGTTGAGGCAGCGAAGCAATAGTACCATTTTTGATACCGCCACCCACCCCATAACTGACAGTGGTAACTTCTTACAAAACGTTATCGACGGCCGCAGTCCATCGAGGACCCTCCCCATGTTCAGATCATACTGGGACTCCGGCCGATGGGCAAACTGCATTCCGAGGTACCGGAAGCGATCACACTTCCAATCCATGCCAACTACGGGGAGATCGTGAACTGCCCCCCGCGCCAATGCAGGTAGCAGAAACAAGATTGTTTTCTGGCAATTAATGCGGAGGCCAGAAGAAGCCCCAAATGAATTTAGTATTTCGCGGGCCGCTGAGATATTCCCTTCTGGCTCACACAGATAGAGAAGAGCATCATCAGCATACATGGAAACCACATGAGTACGACCGTCTACCTCTAGACCCAATGGGACCATATCCCTACACAAGTGTACCGCCAAAGGCTCCATAGCCAGAGCGAACTGCAGCAGGGATATTGGACACCCCTGCCGTGTGCCCCATCTAACCTCTATAGTATCCGACACGTGCGTACCTGTCTGCACTCTGGCCATCGCTTTGCGGTATAGCAGTTTGACCCAGGCTATGTACTTGCTCACAAACCTCATCCTTCACAGTACTTCTCAGAGGTAGTCCCACCATATATCCAGGGCAAGTACTGCCGCCCTGAGGTTTGTGTGTGCAACCGAGTGGAGGACATGTCTATGTAGGTTCATGTGTGTTCCTCTCCCAGGCATGAACCCGCATTGGTCCTCATGCACCAATGAGTTGACCACTCTTCGTAGTCTGAGAGCCAGAACTATGGCCAGTAACTTAGCCACCACTCCCAGCATCGACAAGGGCCTGTATGCGACAGGGTCCTCAGGGTCGCTGTCAGGTTTGGGGAGCATGACAATCTGCGCATCACGCATGGAGTGGGGAAGGACTCCAGCCTGCCTAGCCTAACGCAGCATATCCAACAGAAGCAAAGAATTACATCAGTATACGCCTCATAAAATTCAACTTGGAGACTGTCGGGCCAGGTGCCTTGCACCTGGCCATCCCCGCAAGGCTCCCTGAAGGTCCTCCAGTTGCAGTGCAGCTCCAGGTCCTCCCGCTGGTCATCCGAAAGCCACAGCAGCGGTACCCCCCAAAGGAAGTCACTCCCGTCTGAGCTATCGTCACCCGTTCTCTCGTGATATGTATTCGCCAGGTGAGCAAATACAACTGCATTAACACCGATCTGTGCATTCGCAATTGCCTCCCTCGGGACGATGTAGTGTAAGAATCAGCGGGGGTGGGCATTCACGCTTCAACAACCACGTAAGCAATCTACCCAACCTATCCCCTTCTCTATGCAGTAGCTGCTCGTATTCCCTGCGGGGCAAGCAATCCAGTCAATCCCAGGTCTCCCCCACTAGAGGGCTGTGACTGTAAGAGGGCATCTGAAGGCTGATCTGTTGCGTGCCCCTCACGTTGTAGCCTAGCCAATATGTCTTCAGCCCCACTCAGCTCCGCCTCTAATCGTTTCCTGCTGCCCCCCACCCTGGACAGGCAATCCACCCTAGTGACTATTTTAAAAGTATCCCACTCATTAGTCCTAGTACTGGTAGTAGACCAGTTCTCACTGAATTAATCTGATACTGTTTTCCAGAGTTCATCGCTGAATACTCGGGCTTTTAACGCCTGTGATTGCAATCTCCATATTGGGAATCTTCTGCCTAACTCTCTCAGGTTCCCTTTCTAACAGCACAGGGGCATGATCCGATAGGAAGAGGCCCACTACCGTAACCCCACCCACGCTACCCACACAACTCATGAGAAAGCAGAAATCTGTTAAGTCTGCTATATACCGCACAGGCCGGGTGTAACACGTATACTGTTGTTCTTCAGGTCGCGTTTCGTGTCAAATATCCACAAACTGAAGCCTGTTTATCACCCCTCTCAGGGCCACTGACATATTCGGCTTAATGTGGTGTTTGGGGCGGTGCCTGTCCAGTGCACCATCAAGGACGCAATCAGTCACCCGCCCATACCACGGGAATATCAATAAAAATGTTATCTCATTTTTGTATATACTTGCACTTAACAGTCGAATAAAGTTGATTTTGACCTGACCTGACCTGAATGGCAGTAACCGATTCTCCAGCTCACCAAAGAAGTCAGTGTAATCCATGTTTGGGGCATAAACATTCACCAACCATACCTCCATATCATCCATATCACCATGCACTATTACATATCTAACCACTACTTCAGCTGTGGAGCTTAAACAGGGTCTGTGGAGCTATCCAGATGGCCACCCCCATAGCATAGGAAGAGAACGTAGATGCGAACAGTTGTCCCCTCTTTTTTGTGGAGTTTCTGTATTTCCGCGTCCAGCAGGTGAGTCTCCTGTAGCATAGGCACCTGTGTAACCTGCCGCCATAAATATGTCTGCACTCTATACCGCTTTATAAACGAGTTGAGCCCCCTCACATTCCATGTTATAGTTCTATAGTGCCCCATGACACCATCCTCAGCCTGTATGTAACCGACCTGCATGCTGATGCTGTCGCTGCCAGACACCCCCCTATTTAGAAAGTCAAAATACTCCAACCCCCGGTTAGACACTGTTTTAAACTGATGTGCATCCCCATATGATCCCCAAACATAACCCCTCCACCCCAATTGTACATCTGTGTAACCATAGCACAGTTCCCATCTCTCCAAAAGCAAATATCAACAATAACAAAAACACACGCACACTCCATTCAGACATCAAGACACTTACTCCAACATATCAAATACCAATGAACATTCCTCCTTTCTCCACTATCGGTACAAAAGGGTTGTACCCCGCGCAGCAGCAGAAGTAATGGGACCCCCTCAATATACAAATAGGCCAGGGAAAGAGAGGGGAGAAAGTATCATGGAAGACAAACAAAATTTTCCCTCAGCGGCCATACAGTTATGCATCACATTTCTGTCATTTACTCAATTATATAATGTTGGTGACCAAAAAAGCAAATAGCCTATTATGATCCATTCGATTATTTCATTTTTATTTTATTTGAATTATCCTCATTATTTTCTTCTTTTTTGTAACTTTTTTTCGGTGGTGTTGTCTTATTTCTTTACAACAACAACATAATTCATCACTTTTTTTTATAAAAAGACAGTTTTTTTATATATATACAAAAATATTCTTCATAAATTTCTAACAAAAAAGAACAATAATATACAGTACACAATAATCTAAATTCCCCTGGTCAATAAACAATTTACCCCGCGCAGACCATCGGGGGTCCAACAGCTGAGCCCACCCTAGCCCAATCGACAATCACTCCCATGCATACCTCAGGCACTCAAAGCCAAGCACCTCAACACTCACTTCCCCAGTCAGACAAGATCTCCCGCCAGAGAGAAAGGAGTTAGAATGACAGGTAAGAGATTTAGAGAATAGTAGAGATACAGGAGTAGGGAGAGAGGGAATAGAAAGAAAAGAGGGTACAGAAGGGGGCAAGAGACAACGTCCACCTGCACCATATGCTTGAACCATCCAGATACCCCACACCAGCACAAGGATCTTAGGAAGGGGGAGGGGAAAGAAATTGACCCCCACCCAGATTTCAAACCCACGCACCCTCAAGAGTGTGAAGGTACCAATTGTGTCCCAACAATACCCGTATCTGGGTTACTTTGTTCACCACCGTATCCTCTGTTGGAATGTTCATGCAGCATCTGTTTACTGTGGGGTGTCCTCGATACCCTCGCCCATGCTCCTGTCCGAACCCGTGGCTGTCACCTCCTCGACCAGCGCTCTGGCAGCGTCCTGTTCAGCCCTTTGGGTCTCCAATTCTATCCTGGGGGAACTCCTGCCCTCGCTTATTGAGTGAGCCCCCTCCAGCTCCAAGGACCCATCCCGTTGCACCACCACTCTCTGAGTTGATCTGGAGCTTTTTCTGAGTCTTCCAGCGCAATCTCTGCCAGTTCCTCCTTGAGGGTGCATCGAGGATCTTGCCACCTCTCAACCCCCTCTCAGCACCCTTCCTTCACCATGTACTTTCAACCGCCGGCCTGGCGGGGGCAATCCGTCCGCCATCCTCCCTGAAATGCCCCCCGCCACATTAGGATGGCTGGGGGGTCTGCGGCGGACGGGAAGACCGTCCGCCGCTTTTCCGCCAGTCGCCTTCGCGACCGGCGGAAAAAGTGCGTACATATGGTGGCGGTGTCTGCGAGACACCGCCAACCATATTACGATGCCTGCGGTCCTATGGCTTTCCACGGGAAAGGCATACAGTCTTTGCTTTGGGGGCCCGTTGCAGGCCCCCAGGGTGAAGGGGCGATTGGGGGGTGCACATGGGAGGTACCTATGGTACCCCCCTGCATTTCAAAGTACAACATGGCAGGCACCGCGCGGTGCCTGTCATGTTGTGCTTTGAAACGCACAACATGCAATTTTAGCATTGCGGCGGGCGGTGCTTTCAGCACCGCCTGCCGCAATGTCAAAAATGCGGGTTGCACCCGCCACTGTGGCGGGTGCATCCTAATTAGACGCACGGGACCTCCGCCATTATGGCGGACGGTCCCTTGCCACGACAGGATGGCGGAGGGACAAAGTCCGTCCGCCATCCTAATCGGCCCCATAGATTGTACTTTATTTACTAGTATTGGGGTATCTTTTCAGAACATAATAGAAATTGTTAAGGGATGAATTTAATTAGTCTATAAGATTCACCTAATTTCACTTTTGTAATAATAATCTGTGGTTGAAGGCTTTATGAAAATTAATGTAATTTAGTTGACATTATCTGTATTTTTGGGAGTCTCATTCTAAACTTTATGTTTTGCACATGTGAATTTTTGCACCAAGTGAGATAAGAAAAATGGTTCCGCACGTTTATACTAACTTCAAAGGGTCTGACATTTTCAGGGAATAATCTTCATTCATGTACTAATGTGAATCACTAAAAACGATATTAATAATTAATGTTGTGAAATAATTTTATACGTTGGTACTTTGAAAATGCAGTAATATGTCATAGTTACGTGTGCTATTTATAACTAAACTAATATACTTTATGAATGCAAATAAGTTAAAAGATATATATAAAATCCCAAGGGTTATAAATTAAATGAATATTTCCATTATTTTATTCTATATTTCATGAACCAGATTCAATGTAGGCCTGCATTTTTCTTACTTTGCTTGATTTTGCTCTCATGGAAAGGCTTAATAATGTGGAGAAAAAAACTATGGGGCACATTAGGATGGCGGCACCCTATCGGAAAACGGGACCGCCCGCCTTAAGGGCGGGGGTCCCGGGAGTGCCATTAGGATGTGCCCGCCACAGTGGCGGGCACATCCTGTATTTTCAGCATTGTGGCAGGCGGTGCTCTCTGCACCGCCCGCCACAATGCTGAAAATGCATTGCAGCATTTGCATGATGAAAGCGGCAGGCACCGCGCGGTGCCTGCCGCTTTGATTATGCAAATGCAGGGGGGTACCATAGGTACCCCCCCGTGTGCACCCCCCTACTGTGCTTCACTCTGGGGGCCCGCAGAGGGCCCCCAGAGTGAAGTCCGCCTGCCTTTCCGTGGCGAAAGGCATTGAAAAATGCCCATTATAATATGGCTGGCGGTGTCTGATAGACAACGCCACCACGTTATCCCTTTTCCGCCCCGGCCACAAGGCGACCGGGGCAGAAAACAGGCGGGCGGTGTTTCCCACCGCTGCGGTCCCCTCAGCCATTGTAATATGGCGGGGGGAATGCAGGGAAGGATGTCGGGCGGATTGCCTCCGCCAGGGTGGCGGTGGCCACCGCTACCCTGGAGGAGGCAATCCGCCCGACATCCTAATGGGCCCCTATATCTCATAGGGAGAGATCCCATTCACATTCTCAAGCTGTTTGCAACAATTTTGCTACTTTGGGAACATTTGCCATGGGAAACTGTCCTCTTGAACTTTCTCCTGTGCTTTTTCAAAAGGACTATTGTTTGAAAGTGATATACAGTGGGTGGTTCAACAACTTACATGGTGATCACCAACTTTTTGCTATAATATGTGTCTTCTTTATGTTGCATGACAGTCACCCTATAGGAACTGACTAATGGACCGAGTGGTCTGACCAGATGAGGAGACCCAGGAGCAGTCACCCCGGAACTTGTGGATTATATTATACATTGACATGACGGAAAGGCACATCACATCTCTCTCGGACATTCTATTGCACATCACTTCTCTGCTGGTTGACGTCTACGCTGTGGGTCTACTCCTGGACTTCTTTCCGTATCCTGGGAGAGTGCATTTGAACTGTCATGGTTCATGTCCCATCCTGAACTTTTCTGAGTTTTGGTAATTAATGACCAACTTGAAATCAATTTGCCTAATTGCACTTTTCAGTCTTAAATGCCTGAACTTTATAATCTCCATTGACCACATCATCCCCGTGGACTGGTCCGACCACCATGCCATCCTCTTTCATATCAACCTCCCGGCTCTTTTCCTCCCACCCACCCAAACCTCCCCCAAGTGGGTCAGAAACTTAGCGAAAGTCCCCCTAGACAAGTTACAAGATGCCATCAGTTCTCTCCTCCCGAGCTCGACAGAGCTCCTCTCAACCACGGATCTTACCTCGCTCTATCACTCCAACCTAGAGTGTGTCCTGGACCAGATGGCACCTAGAAAACTAAAAAAAAACAGAAGCATTCCCTCCAGGTCTTGGTTCTCCACTGACATCAATGATGAACGCAGACTCCTAAGAGCCACGGAAAGATCCTGGAGAAACAACCCCACTGCCCTTAACCGGGACCAACTCAAAACAGCCCGCAAAGCCTACCTCAATCATATCAAGAAAAAAAAATCATCCTTCTTCTGCTCTGCTCTAGATGAGGCCAAAAACCGCCCCAAAGAACTCTTCAATATCATCAGAAACCAAACCTCCATACCCATGTCAGATAGCTTAACTGCGTCCAAATCCCAGTGCGACGACTTTGCTAACTTCTTCAACGAAAAAATTGCCTCAATTGACCGATCATGCAGCAATCTTTCCGCTCTTTCAGAGTTGCACCCTACTGCTTCGATCCACCCTAGTTCTTCAACGGCAACAACTCGCTGGTCTTCCTTCCAACCCATCAAAACCGAAGCGATAAGCGATCTCATTGCCATCGCTAATCCCTCGTCGCACTCACTCGATCAGCTGCCCTCGAGACTGACGAAAGACCTGAAACTTACTCTAGCCCCCATCTGGGCCAAGATTATCAACAGCTCCTTGAGCGATGGTTCAATTCCTGACTGCCTTAAACTAGGTCAAGTCACGCCACTCCTAAAAAAACCTGGCCTCGACCCTACGGTCCTGAACAACTTCAGACCAGTGTCAAACCTGCCGCTCTTATCGAAAATCTTGGAAAAATGCGTGTTATCTCAGATAACACAACACCTGGAGATCTTGAATCTTCTTGACCCACACCAATCTGGGTTCAGAAAGGGCTGCAGCA
The DNA here is from genome assembly GCF_964261635.1 of Lissotriton helveticus. Classification (NCBI taxonomy): domain Eukaryota; kingdom Metazoa; phylum Chordata; class Amphibia; order Caudata; family Salamandridae; genus Lissotriton; species Lissotriton helveticus. Next base: position 268,554,107 of record NC_136072.1, read on the forward strand.
CAGAAACCGCAATCCTCAATGTGATGGATGACCTGCACATGTCTCTCGACTCCAACCAATGTAGCCTCCTCATCCTCTTAGACCTCTCGGCAGCATTCGACACAGTGGATCACAACCTACTACTCAATGTCCTTCAGAAGAGAGCGGGTCTGGATAAAACTGTTCTCAAATGGTTCGCCTCCTTTCTTAACAACCGCACTCAAACTATTAAAATTAAAAGCTACAACTCGGACCCCCTCCCCATTACTAGAGGAGTACCACAGGGGTCAGTACTCTATCCACAACTTTTCAACATCTACATGGAGCCCCTCACTAAAATTCTAAGGAACACCAACATCCCTTTTCACCTCTATGCAGATGACACACAACTCTACCTGGAAACCAATTCGATTGCAGACATCCACAGACTAAATGACACTCTCACAAAGGTACAATACTGGCTCTCATCCAACCACCTCAAACTTAATGAAGAAAAGACAGAAGTGCTCCTCATCTCAAACAAAAATGAAAATCCCCAAATACTCGAATGGCTCAAAGCTTTAAACGCCCTCAATGTTCCTCTTGTTCCTACAACCTCCGTCAAATCACTGGGGATCACTCTGGACCCACAACTGGACATGAAGGAACACATCTCTAAAACTGCCAAAAGTGCTTTCCTTAACCTGATACTTCTTTACAAACTTAAGCCCTTCCTCCCCTTGAAAGACCTGAAACAGGCCACTCAGGCACTGGTACTCTCCAGGATCGACTATGGCATTGCTACTCTGACAGCCAAATCGCACCTTGGTCCTCTGACGGCTACCCTGAATGCAGCAGCTAGAATGGTCACAGGAACTAAGAAATTTGAGCACATCTCCCCGGCTCTCAAGGACTTGAAATGGCTTCCGATTAATCACCAAGCCAACTTCCGCACAGCCTGCCTCACACACAAAGCCCTGCATATTGGTAAACCGGAATATCTGGCCAATAAACTCAAGAGAGCCGGTCAGTCCAGGACCCTCAGAAGCTCCAACACGCTCCTACTCATACCTCTGAAATCACAGAAACGCAAAAGATCTAACAGGTCCTTTGCGGGAAATGCTCCTAAAATATGGAACTCCATTCCCGCACACATCAGGATGACAACCTCCTTCATAAAATTCAAGACACTACTAAAAACCTTCTTTCTGGAGCGAGCTGGATTGTAAAGAAAATCTCCGTCTGACTCCTATAGCTCACTGTCTGTTTATCCTAGCGAGAACCTGATGACTCTCCCTTGTTCTCCGCCATGTTGCCTTCATGCTATCAATGTATAGATATTTACTTCCTCTATGCTTTCCCATTCTTTCCCTACCCTGCTCGACCTACCTGTTATGTTGATACTCATTTGTTCTGTTGTGAAGCGCTCTGATACCTTCGGGTCTAGCTAGCGCTATACAAAACTTAAATAAATAAATAAAATAAATAAATATATAATTACTCCTTTAATAATGATTCGGCTGCATAGCGCTATCTGAATTATTGGTTTGTATGATCCTAGTTAGAATGAATTTCTTCTGGAGATTTGGTCTGGCAGTGATAATACTTTACTTATATAGCCTAGTTTTTAGGGTTATATATCTATATATGAATCTAATTACGAGTTTGTAGGTCCATTACCCAGCTCCTGGGGTGCACAGTCAAAATATCAAGTTTGAAATATCGACCTACAAAAATATTGAGTTGGAAATATCTAAGGTACAGAATATCGAGGTCAAGAATATCGTTGGACAGAATATCGACCCTAAGGTAAGTAATATCGGATTTTTCTATATCTATGTAATATTGAAGTTACTAATATCGATATTTGTATTATTGTTATGTATATTATTATGTATGTGTAATATTTTTTGTTAAGTATTTTACTTGTTTTAGATTATATGTGTATTATTTTTATATATTAATAATGTTATTTTTAAGTAAATGTTATGTTTTAGTACCGGAGCGGGTTGTGGGTTTATAGGGGAATAGGGTGGGAAGTAATTTAAATATACTAAATTAATTATTAATTTTTAGGAATTCTAAATCATTTTTAATTAATTTTTGTGTTTATTTCTGTAGTGGGTTGTGGGTTTATAGGGGAATTGGGTGGGAAGTAATTTAATTTTAATTAATTAATGATTTCTTTTTATTTGTTGATATGGATAATTACTTTATTTTTAATTAATTATTAATTGGCAATTCATTATTTTAATTGATAATAAATTTTTTTAATTGGTAATTAATGTTTTTAATTGGCAAAAAAAAAATTGGTAATTATTTTTTTAATTGGTAATTAATTTTGTTGATTGACAATTACTATTCTTAATTGGTAATTAATTTGTATTAATTGGAAAATATTTTTAATTAATTGGCAATCAATGTTTCATAAAAAGTATTATTTGGTAAGTATGAAAAACAATTGCATTGTTTAATATTTTTTTATTGTGAATTACTTTTAAATAATTAATATTTTTTTGTAATGAAAATACTTTATTGTTCAATATTTATTATTTGGTGACTAATATTTAATAATGAATATTTATTGGTATTTATTGTTAATGTGTTGTTAATTTATTGTTAATTAATTATTCAATTGTAATTATGTTTTTAATAATTATTAATGGGTATTTGTAAATGATGTAGAGTTATTAAAAAATTAAATTATTTATTATTTTAAATACAAAAATTATTTATAAGTATGTAATATTTAAATTTTACGCTATCCAACGTTTTCCCTACTGTAGCACCCTCTGGAGCTGGAATAGTAATTTTTACCCCTACGATATCCAGTGCTTACCCTACTGTTGCCCCCTCGGGAGTTGGAATAGTAATTTTTACCCCTACGCTATCCAACGCTTTCCCTACTGTTGCCCGCTCTGGAGTTAGAATAGTAATTCTAACCCCTACTCTATCCAACGCTTTCCCTACTGTAGCACCCTCTGGAGCTGGAATAGTAATTTTTACCCCCACGCTATCCAACATTTTACCTACTGTTGCACCCTCTGGAGTTGGAATAGTAATTTTTACCCCTACGCTATCCAATGCTTTCCCTACTGTTGCCCTCTGGAGTTAGAATATAAATTTTTACCCCTACGCTATCCAACGCTTTCCCTACTGTAGCACCCTCTGGAGTTGGAATATTAATTTTTACCCCTACACTATCCAACGCTTTCTCTACTGTTGCGTCCTCTGAAGTTGGAATAGTAATTCTAATCCCTATGCTATCCAACGCTTTCCCTACTGTTGCTCCCTCTGGAGTTGGAATAGTAATTTTTACCCATACACTATCCAACGCTTTCCCTACTGTTGCATTTTCTGAAGTTGGAATAGTAATTTCAAGTGTTACTCTATCCAATGTTATCCTTACTGTAGTGTTTTTTGGACTTTGAATAGTAGTTTTATTTATTTAGCTATTTAATATTATTAGTTTTATTTTTGATAATGTAGTATATTATTAATTTTGAAAATACTGAAAGTATATTTAATGTTTTTAATTTATTAAATATAATTATTTACTTTTTATTTATGTTATTGTTTTATGTGTGTAGATGCATTTGTAATTTATAATACTTTTTAATGATATATAAGTTATTACAATAATTATTAAAACGTATTATTAAGTAAGTATATATTATAATTTTTATGCATATGTTTAATTAATGTTATATTATTGTATATGTATTATGTATTAATTTGAAACATTATTAAATATTTTAACTATGTTTATTTGGTTTATAACTATTATTTACTTTATTTTACACTTTTTTTATTTTAAAAAAAACGATATTTTTAATTACGATATTTTTAACATCTATATTTTGGTTTAGATATTTTCGTACTTACCATGTTGTAGCAAGGCTGTTGATATTCTTGTCTCCGATATTCCAACGTCGATTTTTTGTAGGACGATATTTTTTCAATCGATATTGTGTCAGTGATCCGTTCCTGGTTCTCAAAGCCTAACTGGAGTTTGGATCTCCTTTGTCTGGCCCCTCTCGTCACCGTTCATCGGAGAACCAAATGGATGAAGCCAAGGCATGATAAAGGGTAGAGCTCAATTAGGGTCCATGGCGCTACAGCACAACAATACAATTTCTAAGTGAATGTTTCCTCAGAGAAGGTCTGCCTTCTAGTATTGTTACTGATAATGGTAAACAATTTAATTCTCTGAAAAGTCAAACGTTTTTAAGGATAAGGGGATTTCACATGTTATGACGTCTCTTTATTCTCCTCACATGAATGACCTGGTTGAGAGGTTTAATAGAGTCATAGTTGAGGCTGTTCAGGTGGCTTTATCTAATAAGGCTGAGGTTAAGAAAGTTGTTGCAGAAAACTTCTGGGCTTATTGCTCCTCTCCCAATTTGTGCACAAGGTTTTGCCCCTTATCCATGCTTAAGGGTATGGTGCTTAACCGTTCATGGATTAAGCAGGAATTGCCTGTACTGAATCTTAAAGAGGAGTTTCGCAAAACCAAAGATAATTTTGAAGAAGTTCTGAATCAGTGAAGAGTGGCAAGTTGAATTTGGGGTACACTGATTCCAGACTGAAAGTGGAGGATTGTGTCAACATTAAGCCACCCTATCATGTCAAAAAGGTGAGTCTATGTTTTTGAGAGGTTTCTCTTGGTGGAGCATGAGCAGATTAGCCATGGTTGGTTAATGTTCTCTAGATAAAGAGTTGTATAACAATGTTGATATAAAAAAATGAGAGTTTGTCTGACTGTAGCTCACAATTTCCTTCTTTTCCAAATTTCAATGTCATATTACCCTTCAAAGGTTTATCTCCTGGTGCATGTGAGTTCTCCCAAAGTGTAGATGATGAGGGGAATATATTGGAAGGTAATGCAAATAAAAATGTGGAGGAAGGTAATTCCTACAATAATGTGGAGTCAATTATATAAATATCAGGCATTTAACACTGAAAAGTGCAATTAGGCAAATTGATTTTAAGTTGGTCATTAATTACCAAACATCAGAAAAGTTCAGGATGGGACATGAACCATGACAGTTCAAATGCACTCTCCCAGGATAGGGAAAGAAGTCCAGGAGTAGACCCACAGCGTAGACGTCAACCAGCAGAGTTGATTCTCATCAAGTTAAAGAGTTAACGGACTGCTGTCACAAGAGAGCAATAGTGGCACCCCAAAAAATTATTTTAGGCTAACATTTAATAGGAGACGAGAGTGTTGTATTCTGTTCCATTTCAATGTTTCAAAGTTATTAGCATAACTAGTACGTTGCTAGTGTTGCTGTATTAGTTATTGTCTCAGTTCTAGTTTTACCTTGCTGCCTCATGCATCTCATGAGAATCTATTATATAATTGTTTACTCTTGCTTACTGGTGGTTGGAAAATGGCCGCTCGGCCAAGCGGTCATGTCATTATGCTTCCTTTGACTTTATCTTCTGAATAAAGTTTACTTTGAGATTTTGTGTTCCCTTTCACCTTACCTCAGCTTTTAAGCTCCTAACATCAGAGGAAGGGTTCAGACATCCTAAGAGTGGGCAAAATAGTTCACTCTAGGATTGCTAAATGCCACACATAGCCGGAAAGACGCCAAAGAGCAGAAGGGGACATGGTAGACCATTGGTTAGTAATAGCATCATTCCCCCAGGGCACCTACTTGGCATAAATAAGGCACACCTGGGACCCGCACCACAGATCACGCTGGAACTGGAGAAAGAACTGAAGTAGGACTGCCCTGCCTGACCCCAGGACATGGTAAGGTAGGCCCCACCGTCTACTGGACTGCACCTGTCACACCTTGGGCTAGCGTTGAAAGGACTGTTACTGTCTCCCAAGTCCCAGATCAAAGAAGTCACTCCAACGGTCAGCCAGCTGACCCTTTGGAACCAGCACCAGGGCCATCAAAGCTGAAGTAGCTAAACTCGGCACGTCAGTCGCGACTTCTGGAGAATCAGCACTGACGGCTGCCAAGAGACAGCCAAAAAAGTTGCACCTGAGTCTGGGAGTGTCAATTGAGTTCAGACTGGTCGCCAAACCAGCCTCCACCAAAGGATATCGCTGGGGGCGCTGTGCACGGAAACTAGTAGCCCAGCCACAGCTGGCTTTCTACTAGCTCAAAATGGACTTTCTGAGGCCCATTGACCAAGGAATACCTCAAAGACATCCACTTTGACTGCACAGCACCCAGAGTGACTTCCATCTCCAGCATTCGCAGCACCACGACCACTCCATCAAAGTATATGGCAGTTGTTCTGTAAAGTTGGGAACTGAACGGAAAATGCTTTTGTGGCCAAGTAGCTGTCCTTACTGGTCCTGCAGACTTCCTGCCTGTCAGATTTGGCTGCCCAAGTCGTCCAGAGTAGTCAAACACAACTATAACAAGTTTTTCAAAAGTTTCCAGTTGTTACAGTTACCAGTGCCAGTTTGCAGTTAAACTGAGATGTAAGTTTCCTTAAAATTCTGTAACACTCCTGTGGATTTTGTTTACCTTGGACTCTAAAAATTCATAAGAATATAGTCTATTTTTATAAATTGGTGTTGGATTTCTTACGTGTTGAGTGGCTTTCTTATTTCATTGTTTGGTACTGTTAAATGTTTTTCACTAGTTCCTTTTTTTAAGCCTTGCTGCTCGAAGCCATAGCTACCCACGGTTGAGCTGAAGGTTTTGCAAATCAGCCTCACTGGCCCCAAAACAGTTTTTGCGATTTTATTACACAGTAGGGTTGCACAACCATATAATACACCCAAATCCCCACAATGCCAAACACAGAAACGTAACATTAACTCTATTAATTCTTGAGGGCATTCATCACATATTTCCATGGAGGGAACCTCATTTCCAAATAAAGCCCCAATTGCAAGTGGGGTGAAAGATATGCGATAGTAATGGACCCTGACAAATATCAATACCACATGTTAGGCCTTTTTTGGGCTTGGTAAATACATCCAAATTGACACTCAAAAATGGGGCATCACATGCAGATTTCAGTGTCTCTTCTACTCATTTCCACATGTCCCAGTTATTACCGGGAATCTTCTCTTGGTTCTCGTGGTACACTTAGGCAAGATTGACCACATGGAATTAACTTGTAGAAAATTCCAGGGGTGTATACTTTATCATACCTGATAACTACCTGGTGGTAAATTTGTCATTACTTGGAATTCTGATATCTGTGAAAATATGGGTTTACGGAGGGATCGAAATTCACGGGACAATTGTGATGGGTGCATAACTATCAGACTACTTAGAGGAACAGTACTAAATCCCAATTTTGTTAGTAGATTGTGATCTTTCTAAAGCAAATTTCCTGTTAGTCCACGCTCAAAGTGCAATGTTGGCACAATTGTCAAACTACCAGTGCAATAATACCTTCCCAGACCTGTTCAATCACATTGACAGTGCTCTGCAACAGAAAGCTTCACTATCTGCTGTACTTTACCCAGTAGATACCAATCACGGTGAATACCTCTGCACAATGAGACCAATATAATTAATAGATTTCTTGATATACAAAAACCAAGGGTTTATGTGCACTCCACCACAACCCATTCTCTCAGCCAAAACCTACATAGTAGTTTGGTCAAACCACGCCAATGTCCTGCACAAAAAACTCAAAAGATCCAATGTGAGAACAACTACAGCATAGTCCTGTTCCAGATTCACCATTACATTGCAGGTTGGACAAGATATAGCTAACTATCATTTCAGGAGCATAATTTCCACCGTTTGTGATTAGATCAGGTTTCCAATTTTTCCTAGCTCTAACGAGCTTCTAACATCCCCATATGCCTCTTCATATGCCAAGGCTTTTCGGTGGTTACATTATAAATTGTTTTACCAGAATTCTTTCCTGCTTTCTGCTTCTGGAATATAATGTTTAAATTCTTGCATCACTGCGACTCACCAACCCCAGCTCACCCTGTGATGAAACCCACCTTTAAGGAATTCCTTTTTCTATATTCAGAGCCATCAAGGCACATTCTCATTAAGCATCCTAATGTGGTGCAATTACCGTTATGAAGAGGTATAGGACTCACATGTTTATAATTGTTCTGCGTAACTAAGTACTGTCCTGCTAAATTAGACTACAATTATTTAACATTGTTAATTCTGCCTCTGGAAGTCTTTTGTTTAGGTGTCATTGTGAGTTTTGTTAGAAAAGGTGTATGGTCCAGTGGCTCTTCATAACCATACAGTGATTTGTTCAAGTTGAGCACATTCATTCTTGACCCACCACAATACATAGGAGTATAACTATGTAAGAATATGCATGATTTTGGTATTTTTCTTAGATAAGTTGTGGAACCCACAATAGTTTCTTAAGGAGCTTTCTTTTTGCTGGCTATTTTAAGGTATGTGCTGTGGTGTGACCACCACCTCAATTAGATAGCAAATTCCTCTCCTGTATGTGCTTTTACGGGATTGTGTTTTCAAACATTTAAAATGTGTAGTTCCACACTTCTAACTAACATCTAATATGGCATCTGCAAAGTGATAAAGGCACAGCTGGGCCAAGAGTGGAAGAGAATTAGGAATTAATAGAACCTACCCAATGTTTTGTAATGTTAAAATCCCGCAATAGACACATTGAGGTGCACTAAAGGCTTTAAGGCAAGGCATGCAAGAAATTAACAAGGACAACAAAAAACAGTAACACGATAAACAGGTAAAGGTCCAGTTAAAGGTGTGTGTGAAAACAAGCATGTGCTAACTACATGTTATTGATGGGTCAAAGTTGAAAACGAAGCAATCCGGCCAAAGATAAACTTAAACTATTTAGTTACAAAAGCGTTAACACAACATGATCAGTTTTATGGGAGACTTAAAACTTTCAAGAAGAGAAGCAACAAAACATCCTGATAGATGTATGATGACTGAGGAATTAAAATGTTAGGCAATATTCACAATTCGTGGATACAATCATGACCCAAAAAATGTTGTAACTAACAGGGAGGATGTTGGGACTTTCACTGACAGTGATATCGATGGAAGTGGGGCAAAGATGGATTCATAAAGGCTTAATGCATGGCTGTAGGAGAGTAGGATCTGCTTACTATGGTTACCCCCACTTTTTACTGGTGTTTCACTGTTTTTCGACTTTAGTCTGGCAGGGGCCCTGCTATCCAGGACCCCAGCCTAGCTGCTTCCTCTGTAAATTGATTGCATGTACTATAGGTATACTCCAGTTTGGTTACTGGGGTACCCTTGTGAGTCCCTAGTATATGGTACACTAGGTACTAAGGGCATAGGTACCCCAGAGGCCTACCAGGGGCTGCAGCATGTATTATGCCACCCTTGGGAAGCCTTTCAAAATGACACCACAGGACTGCTACTACAGCCTGGATAAGGTGGTGCATGCACCCCTTACTAAGATATAGGTTACCTCTATCTACCTTAAATCACTGCACATAGAAACCTATCAGTCACCCCTATGGCAGGCCTTATCAATCCCGAAGGCAGCGTGCTTGGTTTCGTGTGAGAGGGTGCCCATGCATGAGCAGAACCCCTCAGCAGCTTTCGGAATCTATTCTCTGAGGCTGTTCTGTGATGCAGCCAGACCATATACTCTTAAGTGCATTATAACCTCGGAGTAAATGCTAACTTTGGAATGGCTGCATGTTGTGTTTGGTGTCAAACACTTTGGAATCCTACCCTTTCACCCTTCTAGAGGGAGAGACATGTACACACTGGTCTACCGGGTAATAGTTTAAAAGAGCTCTGGCATCACAAAATGGATGCTGCAGCCACAGACACGAGTCTGGCCTCTTACTGCTGACCGAAACTTTGGCAGGGGAGGCCTGGGCAAGAGATTTCCTGTCACAGGGAGGTGTAACCACCTCCCACACAGGCTTTAGTGTATTGGGGCTGGGTGGGTGCACTCCATGAGGGCTTTGAAAGTCTGCACTGGGGTCACATTTGCTGTCCCTGTGCATAGACCAGTTCAAACCGGTTGTAGCGGCTACCAGCCCCTGCTCTGGTGTGAAACTGGACAAAGGAAACTGTGTAGCAACCCCTCTTTCTAGACCCTCCCATAGGTGGGTCCCCAGAGTATGTCCAACCCCTTTCTTTAGTATAAGTAAGGAACCCCTGGCAACAGGACTTTAGATTACACCTGGACGAAACTCTGAAACGGAATCCTGGAACTTCAACGCTCTACTAAAGACTAGAGGATGGAAGAATCTCCCTTAGGGTCAAGGAGTGACTCCCCTGCTTGGCAGGCACCAACAAAGCATTTGCCTGCATCTCCGAAGCTCCCGTCGGACTCCGAAGTAATTGCAGCCCAGGAAGAAGATTTCCAGACTTCTCAGACGCTGACCCGAGTCCCCAGCAAAGCTGAGACTCGCAACCCTCACGAGTGATGTGGAACCTGAACTCCTGGACACCGTGCACATTTCCTAGTGCATTGACTTTTCGACAACTCTTGAAGTTGTGCTTTGAGCTACTTGTAGTCCAAGCTCTAAGCACCATCTGCAACAAAGATTGTGGGACTACACTCCATGAGTGTTCCGTGAGCCTGCTTCTTGCATTTCAGCTTGAGGCTCCTTCGCGATCCCCGGTCCTTCAACTGGTGAGTCCCTGTGAAGGCAACTCTGATTTTCCTTGGGCTTCCCTGGTTGCTCCTGACAAACCCTGACTCTCCACCATGTGGTGAGTACCTCAGACCTTGCTGGTCTGCACCGAAGCATTTCTTTGATTCCTACATGGGTTGCTGTTGCCAAGGCTTGTTGGGTCCAATCCGGGCACCAACATCGCAGCACTCGACATCCTTTGTGGGACAGCTCGATTCCAGATCCTGGTTGTCATCAACACCTCCTGGTCCTCGTGGCTGAAGAGTCAAGCTTTACCTTCTTCACTTGAAATCACCCGACATCGGTGGGCATTCCACTATCGTGCTCCTGGTCACTGGCAAGTGACCCAGACTCTGTTCCCTCTGCTTTCAGGTTCTTCTCAGCTTTGAACCAGGCTTGGATCACCCCGGACACTTTCCTCTGCGACGGCAGCAGCACTTTGCAGCAGATCGCCATTGGAAACGACGACGATTACCGACAACAAAAGACACCTATGCACCCGGCTTCCCTGGGTCAGGTAACTCGAGTACTCCGGTGCTCCCGTGGGTGTTGACTCTAGAACCCCTTAAGTCTAAAGGGGTTTGCTCAAAGTCCTCTCCTAAGTGTCCTTTATCTTTAAATTTCCAACCGCGACTTTCCCCATAGAAGCTAATGGCGTCCTGTGGCTGTGTTCTCACACTGCACGCGTCCTCCGTGGGTCCCCTGTGTCACTACCTTGGGTGGTTCCTTGTGGCCCCAGTGATTCTACAGGCTCTAGGCCTTGTGTCTAGTCAAGTCATGGTTCTTATACCACTTCCTTAATATATGGTTTGGTACGCCCCTAGGGCTCAACCTATATTGTGCTAATTTACTGTGTGCTATTAATTTTACTGTATGTATTTTTGCCTCTAGCCTCATAAAGAGACTAGTGGGATGTGTTTAGAATAAATACATCTATTTTATATATATACCTGGTGTGGTTCTCCTTTCATTTGGTCATTCACGAGATTATAGACTGGTAAAACAAGCTGCTTTACATTCCACCAAGACTTAGCCTGAAGGCAGCTCTCCACAGCTACCACTAGGATAGCTTTCTGTAAAGGTTGTCTTTAACCTACCATCAATAAGGGTCGTTTGAGCTGGTGCAAGGTGCCCACTAGAATAGTGAACAGCATATGCCAGGCCAACTTCTCAAAATGGCACCTTAAAATTCTGACATGGCCATCAAATTAAGATGCAGTGAAAAACACTTTGAAATTAACAAAGGACTTATCAAAATTAACCACTCAATTCTGACTTACGGCCAATGGCTTTAACACCTAGGGCTCATTGAATCTACCTTCTAAACAAATTTCCTCCACAGTATAAAAGCATGCTGTTTCCTTCCACAATCTACCGCCCACAGAAGGAAAGTGGAGACGTATATTGGAGGCTGAGGGCACAGCACAGGCTGCACTGCTGCTTACCAATCCTGCTTGAAGAACACACTCATGTCTTCCTGCAAACTGGAAGACTAGTGCATGAAACACCCATATAGCCGCTAATTCCCACACTACTCCTATTACTATCACATCAACCATGCTCAGCACTCTTCTGGTGTGTCCTGGGCATTACTCACTTATGGACAGATCTGTTGATTTGCATGTGGATTGATTGTCAGCTGACCAAACACGTAAAGTCGGCCACTTCAGCTGGGGCTCAGAAGGTCTTCCCCCACATTGCACTTTATACCATGAGAATATATTGGTAAGACAGCGAAAGTAAGTGCTCAAATGTGTACTACTACCACACCTCCTTCTGGTTCCTCAGATTTACCACTCAATATCGACCATCTTTTCTTTTTCTGATGAAGAAGAGGAGGCTAAAGAAATTTGAATAAGGCTGAGGAATAATTCCTTGATCACTCCCTTTCATAACATAGACAAAAGCTTCTACAGTAGGAAACAGATTCTCCCATTGTGAAATTGAAGCTATTCCTGAAAAGAAAGCTGAAAGGGTCTTGCAAAAAACCGGCCAGTGATGGTGAAGGGACAGTAATGCTTTACACTCTAGGATCCAAGTTGTGCCTGCGGAGCCATGATGTGTGGCATTCATCGGGTGAAGCTAGTATTTTAGAGAAAAGGCAAGTTGTGCATTAGCATGCATGCCCAAGCAGGTAGAAGAAGTACAGACAGGCCATATAACGTTGTAAGTGGTTATCCATGCAGGGAAAGAGAAACTACCCGCCATAGAGAGTGTGGTGTATCTTTCCAGGGACAATGAGTGGCCACAGCTCCCAGTATGGAAAGGCACGTGGTCACTGAGAGAAATATAATGATACTATTGTGAAAGGAAGAGCACAATAAGAGGGGTATGACACCAGGGGCAATTATGAATGTCAAGAACAGGCTCTGTAACAATAATGAGCTTTCATTCCAGTGTGGGGAGTTCTGAACAGTCTATTCAATGCTGCCATTTTGCAAAAACAGACTAGAGATTCTATGTACAGTGATAAAGACCAAACTTCACAGTGGAACCTATCACAAGTCAGAATGAGACACTTGTCAGATCTTGGGTCAATCAACATACTATATCTGACCAACTAGCCAGTGGCTGATGTCCTAGATAAGTAGAATCAGTGACCATATGCAGGATCTTTTCTTGTATTGCTTCATTGACTTCTCTGCCCACACATGGAGGCCTAGGAAGCACTGGATACCAGATCAAAAGAAGCTTTATTGCTATCAGTTACAATGCTTCAGTGAGCTGCCATTGAAGAAGAGTTTCAGGCTGAGAGATGAAATTACTTGTAATGGACATTTGTATTTTTAATGGATTTTCCGTCTAGAACGAGTATACTTGCACAATCGACTCATGATTAGAATAAAAAATACATGTACATTAAGACCTGTATTTGGATTCGTCATGATGGGCTAACAGGATGTTCAAAATCCCATCAGTGTGCCACATTTGGGGGGGTCCAGTGGCTGCAGGTGTGCAGGAGTTGGGGTCGGTAAAATATTCGTCTGAAAACCAGAATAGGTGAAAAATTCCTTCTCTTACCTCTTGCATAGCAATATCAGCTGTGCTCCAAAGACTAAAAGAAAAGCATTAGCCGAAGCCCAGCAAAGCCAAGGGCTGAAAAAAGTAATTACCTTAATGGTAACTGCATTAAGATAATTACATTGATAGGCCTCTGGCAGAGCTGAACCACAAACACATACACAGTTTTCACACTGAGAACTGCACACACAGGGCCTAATTTATGAGGAGTTGGCATTGGGCAGCACCACAAATCTTCTTGATGCGATGCCTTATACCAATGTGAAAGGGCAGGAATGCCCCATATTTATGAAATATGGTGCATTTTTGTCCCTGCTCCCTGCGCTGGTGCACAATTTGCTGACTACCGCCAACTCAGGCACCCTTGCACCTTGGTGCCAGTGTGCCTCAGTTGTAGGCACGATTGTTTTGTGCAGGAAGGGAGCTTTCTTGCACAAACACAATCCCGAAAGACGTTTTCCTCTTTCAATGCGTGCTGCAGAATGCAGGGAAAGAGAAAAAAACTAGGAGAATTACAAACATTTCTCCTCTTTACTCCTGCTGTGGGGTGGCGTAAGGTTTTGGCACTGCATCAGGTTTACGTATTCATTTATATCTGAGGCAGCATCAAAATTCATGGGTGTTGCGTGGGCAAATTGACTGACACGCCCATGGAGCGCCTCTATGATGCAGAGTAAGGCTTGCGCTCCTCTGTCTTACTCCATATTTATGAGGATATGCAGAGCCACACAGAGTGAATTTGCATGGTCTAATTGATATGATTGCGTCGGCGGAGCATGTTTAAGAGTGACGCTCTGGCGCCAAAATCTCTTACAATTAAGCCCCACAGTTCGTAGTTCTCACTTCCACAACCTAAAAACGCAATAACCGCGTGTGCTGAGCATTTTGCTTCCTGTTTGCATTTCTTTTAAGGTGTGGCAGACGGATTTTGATCTTGCAAAAATGACAACATTGCTACAGGATTTGAAAATATTTACCTTTGAATATATAGACCCACCCACACACACACACACCTCAAGGAGTATGTTGATAAATCAATTTCCATCATTTAAAATGCACCGGATTTATTCCTAAAGAGAACTGCACGGAATTATACATTTAGTGGTTATAAAGATATAATTAAGCCAAAAATGCACATTCTCCATCTCATCCTGTGTAATTTGGAAAAATGGGAATATATTCAAATTTCAGTGGCCCAAGATATCACCCAAGATGAATTAAGTGCATATGTTTCACAGGGTAGCAAGATCAAAACATGCTGATGTGTTGTTTTTCATTCAAGTAGTTATAATGAGTTCAATATTTGAAGAATCCGGAGACCACCCATCTAGCTTATAAAAATCTGGGGCTCCTCAAGGAGATAGAAAATTAATTTTTGCTACTATGTTATTTCCAAAAACAAATATTTCTAATTAATGTTTGTCATATATTACAACATTTTGGGAATTAGAATGTGAAGAGCGATGGCAAAATATTGGGAAATCTGGCAAATATTTAATTAACTAAAGCCTTTTAAAAATGCATGTCATAATACAGGATAAATGTTACTTAATATATTTATTTTGTTATGATTTAATGAAATGACATGCAACAGTGTGAATTGGTTGTAGTTGTGAGATTTAAGGATTCATTTAGAGTTTGGCAGAGCAGGTTCAACCACCTTACAAATATGTGGTTCCTCCATCTCATTTAGAGGTGGAGACACCATGGGGTTTCCACAGACACTCCTTGCAGACCACACCAGTGGAAGCCCTTGACTTGGGAGAATATCTACCAGAGGGCCGCCACGTCACAGAGACTATTGCTTGCCTTATGTACTACCATGATGTCAAGCCCACTCTTAACACTTTTAGGGACTGTCTCATGATTAAAAAAAATAATGCAATAGCATGGTTATCTTACAGGCAAAAAATTGAACATGCTGATTTAGATACTAATATGGTTCTCACTATGAATTATAAGAAACAGTGGCAGTGTTTATGAGTCTGATTTAAACATGGGTTAATGCAATGGATCTTAACCTATGGTCTGAGGATCCCTGGAGGTCCGCGAAGCCTGCTCAGGGGGTCTGCGGCTGTATTACCAAATTAAGTAACATTAAAATGAATACACAAATATTAATAAAGTACATACAAATAAAGAAGGAAAAGTGAAAATGGGAACTAAATTCCGTATTTGAGAATTTGTTTGTGTATACTTGCTTTTGTATTTTTGTGTATTGTTTTGAAGTTCAAATCATAGAAATTTAAACGGTCGGGGGTTCCCAGCTGCGAATAATGACTCAGGACCTGCTGCACTTTATGTTCTTTTGTAGCTTTTATGATGCTCACCAGAGGTTCTTTTTAAAATCACTTTTAAAACTAAATTTTTCCAAACCACGCCCCGCCTTTATTTTTTACAAATGTTAAAGCCTGAATGCATCCCCTTTGTGGTTGGTTTCTTGAAATGTTCATTGAAATACAGAAAATGTATGGAAAATTAACTTTTAAATGACGCCTGTTTTTTTCCTTCTGTGTAATACAGTGCTGTGGCCGTATGGTCCTTTTAACTGGTTATTTAACTTATCTATAATGCTGGTATTTTCTTTTAATAATTGGATGGCCCATTCCACATTGTAATAATAATACTGTGTCTTTTAATAATTTTTATATAAGGCAGTTAAATATTTTTTTATGTATACAATGGGATTGTCGCTTAGAATGCCTAGGAATTAGATATGCCCTGTTTCTTTTTATGAGCTCTGTAATCTTTTATGGTTTTCTATTTTTTAAAACCGAATAAAGTTTTGGAACTAGACTCAGTTAGGGGTTCCCAGATTCCAGAGATGATTCAGTTGGAGTCCACAGAAGTCAAAAGGTTTAGAACCGCTGGCCTATCGTCTTTGTGGTGGAAGAGAAATAAGGTAAAATGATTCCGAATGAAATGGGGAACAAAGTATTCACGGTCTACGCAGCTAATATGACGGCAGTTTCTGTTCAGTGATTCCCAAGCCCAGATCATGTACTTGTAGTTAACCGTAAAAAAAAAAGTCTGGTAATAGTATTAATATACTTTGTTTGCACATCCCATCATTATTGGAAATTGGACTACCGGACGCGCTCTGGTAATACCTATACTATCCAGGGATCATGTATCTCCCGGTAACTCTTCAAGATGTCTGTAGCAGCTTTCTTATTTCTAAGGAAGAGGCCTGAATCACCACTGGAAACAATGTTTCCCATCTGGGGAAATGGCGGACGGTAATGGCTTTACCTGAGCAGGCCTCGCCGCCATGTTTACAGGACGAGCTCATACCCAGAACTTTCAAGTCTCATAACGAAAAATAAATGAACATTGAAAGGAAATATTTAGCTTCAGGATAAGTGGACATGACATTGATGCTACATGACGCAATAACAGAGAGATGGGAGTAATTTAGATGTGTCTAGGGAGCAGCTGCAACACAGTACAACTGGGAGCGAGATGAAAAGAAAGATGAAAAGATACAGTAAAGGTGAAAAAAAAACAAGACAGACAAACTGCACAGACAGCCTGTTACTTGCAATCAACAGTCTGTGCTCACTTTATTGATGTGTTCTGAGGAACTTCAAAAGAGATGAGCCGTCCTCCCGAAGAGCTGTTGGAGCTGGCGTTTCCACAGGCAATATCTGCAGATATCTGAAAATAATAAGGGACGGATATGTTAGGGCTTTTTTTGTCCTCTCAAGCATTCGCAGAAGTTTCCTCTCATGTACTGGCTTTAAAAGCAGCCTTCAGCAGGGAAAATGGGGTTCATAGACTTGCGAGTATTTTTTTCATTTCTCTGAGCTTCAACCTGACCTTTGTGGCGAACAGATTTCTAATGGAGTCCAACATCACTTTTATTAGTTTGCAAAGTGTACCTCTCCTGATCTCTGAACACAAACGCCCTTATTGAGAAATGTTGAGATTGGAGAGGACTTTTGTCAACAAAGGGTAACTGTACTCTGTGCCCCCACAGTCCAGAACCCGAGTGGCAATATGGAGACCTTAGCAGGGTATACATGGGGGAGGTAGTGAGCCTGTGGACCCAATAACGGCCTTAATGAATCATAAATAAACAACCGTTTGCACTGACAAGTGGAACTGCCAGTGTACTCTTTCATTTGTCTATACAAATCAAATAAAATCGTTTCCTAAAACAATGCTCAGGAAATACGTGGTATTGCCACGATTCGATAATTGTATTACCACTTATCACATGCTCTCTGCAAACTTAGCTTTACATGGGGAATAACAAGCTCGAACTGTACTTCAAGAGGGTTTTCTATTCGGCACAGATTTCCCAGGCTCTGAAATTGTATTGCCCTAGTTTCAAAAAAGTAAACCCACATAATTTTTAAATAGAAAAATTGTATGAAGTGCATGAAAAGAGGCTCATTACAAAAAATTAAATACAACAGATACACATATAAATGATTACCACCTTTCTGACATTCTCCAAAAGAGGCAAGAGAGGCTGAATTACCTAATTTGTACCCTTATCAGCACTCTGTTTTTAGTTCGAGCCTGGGCAGCTCATGCGCCACTCTGCAAGGCATGCTGTATTCGAGTATGGACTGTTCACCCATATTTTTCATTGACTTGTGTCATTGTCCTTTGTAAATGCTGGCTTCTGATTCGTTAATAGGCTTGTTAGTCCCTCCTTATCACCGCCTTGTCTTCATTTGTAACCTCCCATGAGGACTAGCCCTTTTACTTCTGTTGTTACACGGTATGTCTTATTTAGTCTGTAAGCACTATGGGCCGGATGTATAAAGCGTTTTCCCGTTCGCAAATGGGCCGTTTTGCAGAATCGGCCAGTTTGAGAACGGGAAAAAGCCTTTTGGGATGCATCATCCCAAAAGGCATCAACAAAATAGGTAATCACAATTTTTGTGATTACCTATTTTGCGAATGCATTTAGAGAATCACAATTTGCGATTCCTTAAATGCAATGCAGGAAGCAAGAAAAAATTGCGACCTAGCTTTAAGGAATTGCAAACTACCACCAAAAGTTGCAAATTCCTTTAAAAATGCACTTTTCAGCATTTTTCTAAGTGGCATGTGGCGCACATACATGCCCTTAGGGCATGTGTGTGCGCCACATGTGTACACATGCATATTTCATGGGTGCAACAGGGTGTCCTTTTAGCACCCTTGTACCCTTGAAATTGCATGCGCAATTTGCGAGTACCTGTTTGGTACTAGCAAATTGCGAATGCAATCCTATTTATTCCTATGGGCCTCTAGACACATATGAATGAATGGGAAGGTATTCCTTAATAGCAAATCGCAATTTGGATTGGCATTTTTTTTTAAAATTCTACATACATTGCATTTTGCGATTCTTAAATAGCATATCGGTAAAACTCGCTATTTAAGAATCTCAAAAGCTATTCTTGATACAGCTGGCCCTATTTTCTTTAATGAGTTTCTCCTACTGCAGGCACAACATGCTTTCCTGCAACATTCAGTGCGCCATGCGCGCTTTCACTTTACAAGCAGCCCGGGACAAAGGCGGCCGTTTCTTTGAAATGAACTAGGTCTCGCATTTACAAGCGTTTGAGCTATTGTCTTTGTAAATTACAATGCCTTTTGTTCATGTGTTAATTACCAAAACAGATAAATAAGAGGCATTGTCATATACAATGCCAATAGCTTAAACGCTCGCAAATGTGATACCTATTGCATTGCAAATGCTTATTTCTAGTGCATATCTGCAGTTTATCAGTCCCCAGACTCGGCCATTAATTCCTGGAGCAGGCTGGTTATCTACACGTGGCCCAGGAAGGACAATGAAAATGCAATCACTTGCTACATTTTAGATATTAGTTTGTTACTAGGAGTTTTCTGAACAATGACCAAAGTCAGAAAGCAAGGAGAATCTGCTTAGGAAAAGAGACAGCATAAAATTAACATGGATACAGCATCCCAGGTCCCATAACCTTTTTATGCAGCTTCACTTGCTCAGTGCTAAGTGATTTTGGGGTAGACTGATTCCACACGCCTAATGGTCGAATTTGCAGGAACAAGATATGATGCATTTTGCCCAGTAAATTAGAAAATAATAAATCACAAGATGCGGTTCAAAGAGTGATTTCAGAATATCAGCACATTTTCTAAATCATACTTAATAACAACATTTTCAACATATGATTATGGTTCTTTCTAAAAAATACAATTTGTCAAGTCAAATTTGACATCATTCATTATAATGCAATCACCTTTTCCAAAATCTATGAGAGAACGCTATTTCCAAGGTAGCTAGTATAGAAAGTCTGTTAACCCAAATATCAATGTTGGCATAGCTAATACCTTCTCACTTAACTAACATCATTTTTTGCCCGTCATTTCAGCCTTCTCAATCCTTATTTTCGGAGGTGGACTTTGCGATAATACATCAGCCGAAATTTTAAATAAAACATAATTTTCAGTGAGATAGATTGATTTTCATGGAATTCTATACCTGAATTCTAAAAAGGAACTGTTTTAGCACCAATTAATATAATGTGTTTATATATTCCTATTCATCTTTTGTATTTTAAGCATATCTGACCAGAATCTATTGCATTCTAAAACACACTTTTTGCTGATATTAATTCACTGACATATCAACCTGAAGACTAGGGCTAGGGATATACAGTAACATTCAGTTCCATTTCTGAAATAAATGTCAACTATAAAATCATTAAACAAGCATGCGCAACAATTTGAGTCAACATCCATAGGCTTTTGACTCAAATCTCATAAAAGAGATAATGTGTCGCCTTACAGACTGCTTAAATACCATACCTAAAATCAAACCATACCCATTTATTGTTAAGAAGATTTATAAATTGTACGCTCAAACATTCCTCTGAGGCTGATAAAACTATCTGTTGTTTCACCTCTCCATTTTATCCAGAAAAAGGTCAAATCTGATTTCCTTTTAGAAAGTGGCTTAATAATGATAAGTCCCTTTTCACGCCAGGATTTCAAAACAATGTCAGATGTGCCTACTTCAACTCAAGGTTAAATCATGTTCAGGAGAAGCAATCCTCTCCTCAACATGTTCTCTCTCTAGCTAAGTCATAGCAAAGAGGCCTAGTTAATAATAGACTCAAAATAGCTACACGCTAAACCAGAAATCTGTCCAGCAAATATCTCTCTACGGTAGGCCAAGTTGAAATCTCTTACTCCACTTTCTTGTTCATAAACATCCAGCTAACTATCTTTAAAGCAAAATTGTCAACATAGTTCTCAGCATTGGGCATTTCAAATCCCTTTTTCTTGGTTGAAGTTTGCAAATGTGATATTGAAATCTCAGCTTTTTTCTCTTCCTATTGTAAGTTCGAAGATATTCTATCAAAAGCTAAGTATTATTTCCTGGGCCATGTACTCCGTAAATTGCCACACATGTATGACCACGGTGGAGATGGAGTAGTCTCTGCAATCGTCAAACTATGGTCTGCCCACATTTAAATCGAAGGGTGGACCATAGTCTTGGCGGGGAGGGAACTCTGTTATAATTTTGATAGAGTTCCCTCTCTGCCAAGATGTCAATCGGGTACAAAGTCTGATGTTATCATGACCAAAGCTCCTTCTGATAAAGCCAATATTATCTTAGTGACTACTTCAAGCCTAGTGACCCAGGAGTTAATTGATGAAGTTCTAAGCGACAACCATACCTTTCTACATTGCCCCAATATTTCTGATGTAATCTTAGCAGTCAAGGTTCTTTCTCTCTCATATGGAATTTACTTGATTCAATTTGTATTTTGGCTTTGTTAATTGTTCATACACAGTTAGATCTTTGTCTCTCTTGTTCTACATCTTTTGCTACATTCTCAGGTCTACCACTAGACACTTTTGCTCATTCTCTCCTTTTTGTTTGAAGCAAAATTGACTTCTTAAACTAGACTTTAGAATTGCAAGACCATATTGAAGTCCTAGAAAGATGATTCAGTTCCCATTACAAAATGTTAATTTCTGCTTGAAGTCGAGTCACCAGATGTTGATCTCATAAAAGAGATTCATGCAGGATCCAAAGAGGTCTTTTAGCCGCAGCCACGAAAACTTGATACAGCTGTTGCCTTGTTTCAGGAACCTATCTTAAGTGGGAATTTGCGTCTCCCAGTCATGGCAACGTAAACATTTAAGACCATGCTCTAGTTATGGTTAGAATGTCTTGGGGGTTAACCAATGCATTTTGCTGCAATCTATGTAATACGTCCAGTATATTTTGACGGTTCCACAAAATAAGTTTGAACACAACACATATGTAAATTTGATTAAATTGACCAGAAATCATAAATAATTGAGTCATGGCCAGGTGGTATTTAACATAGACTCATCCATGACTAATTCTAGAAATTGATCATATTGGCTTAAAAAATACATGGATGGGGGCTCAAAGGCCCCTCCAAGCCCCGGGGACCGCCACCCCCAGGGCTTTAAGAATATATTTGCAGGGCCTCAGGGCCCCCCCCGCAGCCCCGGGGACCGCCACCCCCGGGGCTTGTGTTTCATTTTAAAATAAAAAATAAAAACCTGTTTTGGGGGCTCAAGCCCCCCGACCCACCCCGGGGACAGCCAACTTCCTGGGGATCTAAATATTAAAATAGGGGGATCCGTGATGGACACCCTAGCCCCGGGGACCACCACCTCCACGGGGCTTTGGAAATGTTGGGAGGGGGGTCACGCGCCCCCCCCTCCTGGAGCCCAGTCATGGCCCTGGGGACCGCCACCCCCAGGGCCGGATCCTGCAGTGTCCCGGGGTGCCCACCTCTGGGACATTGCTGTTTGCTATGCAGGGTGGGAGCCTCCCGGCTCCCACCCTGCCAATAATAGTAATAACCCATATAGACACTCATGTAGCTACTCACCAACCCATGCAGAGACTAATACAGATATTTATATATTTAAACATTACTCACTAACCCATGTATTCACTAAAATACACTTAATCAGTCAGTTATACAATCAATTTTTCATTTAAAAAAATCATCCATTCAGACACTTATATACCCATTTATTCTTCCATCGACCTTGAGATATACATATATAAAACATATTATATATCAGAAAAACACACATTCATTGGATGATGTCATCAGTGATGTCATTTGAGATGTCATCAGTGATGTCATGAGTGATGTCACTGACCATATCATGAGTGATGTAATATGTGACGTCATCAGCAGTGCATTGTGGGCGCGTGAGTTATAGTTAGCTGAACTAACTATAACGGGGGAATTTCAACGGTTTTGTACGAGTGAAATGTCCAGCTAACTATAAGGCCCCTGAAACCTATGGGGTTTTCAGTGAATATATATATATATATATATATATATATATATATATATATATATATCTGGCGGGATAGGTGCAAGTTCACGGGTGCAGGACCCGTTGTAATGTCAAACAAAATCGCAATCCAGGTAGTATCGAAGATTACCAAGAAGACTCGCACTCCACAATTTGTAATCCAAAGTTTTTTTACGGCTACTTGTTTCACACCCTCAGGGGCTTCGTCGCAGCCTGCTTACATACACTGTGCTCCATCACCTTTAAAAAGAGGGCTTATTAGTAAAGTCATGAAATTGAAAAAAGTATTAGTGGCATACATTTCTGATTGTCACATTTAAAAGTAATCTCTCAGTGCAATATCATATTGTACTACAGACATATTGGATAATATCAACTAATAATATACATAATAATAATCATATGTTGGTCTGTCAAATCGACCAAAGGAATCATCGGGCTTATCAGCTACATGCCGCATTGCTAACCATATGCTAGCATAAAGTGTGAACGCAGAGAAACTGGTGCATGAATCCAGATGATAAGTTGTAGCCAAGTGGCTAACTTCCAATCATTGTTACAAGGGCAAAACACATTTTTAACACACAAAATAAATTGTACATACATATAAATGATGAGATATGGTCTAGTGGCTAACTTCCACTTATTAATGCAAGAGCATAAAATTATTAAGTGTCATACAACAATAAGCACCAAATTGAAAAATAACAGCCATGTGACTATGTAACTCTTAACCTGCAAAGATCTCCTCAGTCACTCATACAGTTTTAAGTGTTTTGTCAAAACATTGTTGTGGCGAATCAACATGATTACATAATATTATACAAATTAAATACATTCTCAAAATATGTGCCACCTAATCCCCACTGCTAGTCCACACCCAGAAACACAGTGAAAGACTAATGAACAAATTTCCCACTACAACTGTCACAATGCACCGTACCCTCCTCTAGTAATCAGCTTAGATGTAAACAAAATATACACTGACATAGTGATATTCAGTCATGTAGATATCAGTCAGAAGTAAGCAGTAGCGGCTCCTGGTAGGAGTGCTACCGGGCGGTGAAGTGGGGCGAGAGAGGGGCAAGTTGGGGGGTAGTAAACACCGGAATATGGATGAATGCAGGTAAGTTGACAATCAATAAAACTAATTTTGTTTTCGGCGATGCCGTGCGCACAACAGAATTTGTTTTATTGATTTAATTGTCAACTTACCTGTATTCATCCATATTTCGGTGTTTACTACCTCCCACCCTACCCCTCCCCCGCCCCACATCACTGCCCAGTAGCACTCCTACCAGGAGCCGCTACTGGAAGTAAGTGGAAAAGGAGAGTTGCTAATAAAGCTGAAGACAATAGAAGAAAAATGTTGAAAATAAGAAAAATTTGGAAAATCAGAAGAAAAATAACAGACATGTTCTAAATGGCAAACCATCCATTGCCAAATGAGCCAATATGGACATGTAATTCCTCATCTTCATTCAGTCTCACAGGGGATTTACTCCCGAGTAGAACCATGTACGCTGAGTCAAACACCCTCAGTCTCTACTCTGTCTCCACCTCATGAGTTCTTCAGGACCCTGTCAATCCCAAAATAGGACATTAAATCAGCATCTTTGTTATGCATTTTTGCCCAGTGTCTCGCCACTGGATAGTTTGCATCACAAATCATAATGGCCCTGTAATGTTCAAGTATACGTTTCTTCACTGGGCAGATATTACTGCCCACATACCTGTATCCACAAGGGCATACCAATACATAGACTACATAGTCACTCCCACATGTAATGAATTATTAGTACATCTTTTTTTTCCTGTAGCTGCAAGCTCTTGCAGGCTTTGCACATGCCACATGAAAAAAAACTGTTGTGCAGTAAGCCAACTCGCTTGTGTTGCTCTAGTATTCATTTCACTGTGCACAAGTATGTCTCATAGGGATCTTGATTTGCGGGTTCCTAAAAAGGCTAATTTGTAGTTTGCTGTCCACCACCTTAACAGAGACATCAAGGAAGTCCATTTCCTCATTATGTATTTTATCTGTTTTTAGCTGCAAACCCCGATGATTCCTTTGGTTGATTTGCCAGACCCATATATGAGTATTATTATGTGTATTATTCGTTGATATTTATCCAATATGTCTGTAGTAGAATATGATATCGCGCCGAGTGATGATTTTTAAATGTGACGATCAGAAATGTATTTTGCTGCCACAATGATGTTTTTATTTTCATGAATTTACGTAATAAGCCCTCTTTTTAAAGGTGATGGGGCACAGTGATACTACCCGGATTTCAATTTTGTTGGTCGGGTTTTTTTTGGTTTGCTTATAACTTTAGAGCTGTTTGTTGAATCTTCATAAAATCTTCCAGGAATAACATCACCCAAATCAACTCCTTCCTGGAAAGTTTTGGGGTGATCCGGCAAAGGTAGAGAAAAAGGGGGTTCCAATACAAGTTTTCCCCATGCAATGACCAGCTGAACGGAATTACACCACATTTGTCAGAAAGCTAGATCTTCATTCATAAAGTTATTTGGTGTAAATCTGTTCAGTATTTTAAAAAAATTAAGGTTTAAAAATGGTTGTTTATACAGGGATGAAGATCCAACAGATCAAAAAATATGATCTGACTCACTGCCATCACATTAATAAAGATGTGGCAGCAGCCATTTTAAAACTTGGGGGCTCAGTTCCCAGGCCTGAAGAAAAGTTAAAACAACATATAGGGGTCTGGGTAGGGATACCTTGCCCACCTAGGCTTGGTGGAGGGGTCCCAGAGGGACCGCTCCCCATGGGCCAGTAACTGTAAATGCTTTTAGTGGTATCCGTGGATCTGTGATAAAACTAAAACAAGCATTGGCATAGACAATAGGTCTCGCCTTTGGGACCTTTTGATTGTTTAGCCATGCAGCACATTATCGTGGATGGTACAACATCTACTGTTACTTCATGAGCAGTAGCCTAACATGGCCACACCTAAGAAACACATTGAATAAAATGAGTAAAAACCGTGACAACTCTTAACCCCTTCCACGCTCATGACGAGCTGGGCTCGTCATGAAGTAGCCTCCTCGCACGCTCATGACGAGCCCAGCTCGTCATGTTGTGTGGGATTTCCGATTTCTCAGCACAGCAGGGGAATATGCTGAGCATCCATGGGGTTAAAGAATAATAAATAGTATTAAAGGACTCAATCATAAGCTATATACACATTTTCTAATTGGTCTTTGTAATTACTTTTTGAACTAAATCTCGGTGTGTGCTTCAATTCTTTTGTAAAACAGGGCTAGAATAGAAACAAGGAGGTACACATAGGGAAACAAACTACATGTCCCAAAGATAAGCATAACTTATACAAACAAGCATTGTAAATGCAATAGGTCTCGGATTTATTTGAGTAAGAGCTAATGGCATTGTAAATGGCAATGTCTTTTAGCCATGCCTTATGGAGTGTATGCATGTGGTGTGTAGTGGAATTATGTGGATTGGATTGGAATTGTAGCAATGGTGGCATGCTGCGCTTTAGATGAATATGTTTAAAAGTAAAGTGCACCATACTGCGATTGCTGCAATAGTTAATTTTGGATGCGTTAACAATTGATGTGTGCACTGATGGGTGGTGGTGTGTGTGCCTGTAGAAATTGTGCACTGATGGCCGGTGGTGTGTGTGCCTGGTGGAAGCGTGCACTGCCGGCTGGTGGTGTGTGCCTGGTGGAAGCCTGCACTGACGGCTGGTGGTGTTTGTGCCCGGTGAAAGCGTGCACTGATGGCTGGTGGTGTTTGTGCCCAGTGAAAGCGTGCACTGACGGTGTGGTTGTGTGTGTGGTTGCGGGTGTGGTTGCCTGTGTGGTGGTGAATGTGTGGTGGTGAGTGTGTGGTGGTGAGTGTGTGGTGGTGTGTGTGTGTGTGTGTGTGGTGTTGTGTGTGTGGTGTGTGTGTGGTCTTATGTGTGTGGTCTTATGTGTGTAGTCTTATGTGTGTGGTGTTATGTGTGTGGTGTTATGTGTGTGTGTGTGGTGGACTTAGTTCAAGTTTTCGTACCCTGCACATTCACACACTGCCCCTACACACTCACACACTGCTCACCCTGCACACTCACACACTGCTCACCCTGCACACTGACACACTGCTCACCCTACACACTCACACACTGTTCACCATGCACACTCACACAATGTTCACCCTGCACACTCACACACTGCGCAACCTACACACACACACACTGCGCACCCTACACACACACACACTGCTCACCCTACACACTCTTAAACTGCTCACCCTGCACACTCACACACTGCTCACCCTACACACTCACACACTGCTCACTCTACACACTCACACAATGTTCACCCTGCACACTCACGCACTGCTCACCCTACACACTCACACAATGTTCACCCTGCACGCTCACACACTGTTAACCTTGCATACTCACACACTGCTCACCCTGCATGCTCACACACTTCTCACCCTGCACGCTCACACACTGCTCACCCTGCACACTCACACACTGCTCACCCTACACACTCACACACTGCTCCCCCTACGTAATGCGAAAAGACCTAGCTCTGCCATTTGGCCTGTGTTGTAATCGTACAGTAGGTTGTGAGTAGTTGCGTTTGATTGGTTGGGGCGTCCCCTCCTTGCTGCTCCCCTCACAGAGGGCCGGCTGCCTCCATGAAGCTCCCAAGACAAGTGTTCAGCTGTTCTTTGTTTTAGCTCCTGTGCGTCAGTGCACCGTGTAAGCGCACAAGTATACCCTGCTCTCTCTGGAACACTCACACGGCTGAGTCTCTCTCACACTGCTGAGTCTCTATCACTCTGCTGTCACTCTCACTCTGCTGTCACTCTCACTCTGCTGTCTCTCACTCTGCTGTCTCTCACTCTGCTGTCTCTCTCACTCTACTCTCACTTTGCTGTCACTCTCACTCTGCTGTCACTCTCACTCTGCTGTCTCTCATGCTGTCACTCTCTCTACTGTCTCTCATGCTGTCACTCTCACTCTGCTGTCACTCTCACTCTGCTGTCACTCACTCGGCTGTCACTCACTCGGCTGTCACGCACTCTGCTGTCACTCACTCTGCTGTCACTCTCACTCTGCTGTCACTCTCACTCTGCTGTCTCACTCTCACTTTGCTGTCTCACACTCACTCTGCTGTCACTCTCACCCTGCTGTCACTCTCACCCTGCTGTCACTCTCACTCTGCTGTCACTCTCACTCTGCTGTCACTCTCACTCTCACTCAGCTGTCACTCTCACTCTCACTCTGCTGTCACTCTCACTCTGCTGTCACACTCATTCTGCTGTCACAGTCACTCTGCTGTCACTCTCACTCTGCTGTCACTCTCACTCTGCTGTCACTATCACACTGCTGTCACTCTCATAATGTGTTTATCGTTGGCGCTCAATCACTTAACATTCCGTACCTATCCCTAAATGAACCTGTCTAAATTGACTTGGGCCCTGTGTACCACCATGCTCAATCTTTCTGTTGAAATGACAGGCAGTTCAATAACTTTTTGCCATGCGCAAACACTATTCACAAGTTGTTGTTCCCTCACTGCTATGAAGTCAGTTCTCTCGGAGCAGCAGAGCCGTGCGTCAACAGAAAGTACAATGTTTTAATTATTTTTAAACATCTTGCGAAGATGATACCTTTATTGGGCTAACACACAGCTATAGTTTTGGCTTGCAGGGCCACAAAGGGTCTTCCTCAGGTGGTTATAGTAGGAGTGAAAGAGATCTCCCGGTGCAGGGCAGAGCCGTATTTCCATTTTACGCCACGGATGAATGGAAGTGCGGGGCTGTCCCTATCAACCCATTGTTTCTGCAGCAAATGCAAGCACTTCACACGGCGGACAATTGTTATTTATTCGGTCCCAAGAGTAGATACTCTTTTTTGCTTTCACGGAGCAATAACAGACCATAGAGAAAAAACACTATTTTTATTGTGAAATAACCAATTCGGAAATTCCCGTTTTCCAATACGTAAGAGGGACCAATATGAAATGTTTGCTCCATTCCTTATATTGGCAGATTAACACCTACTGACAACAGCGCATCCTACACCATCGATTACCATTGATTAAATTGATCCATGCATCTCCGGTTCAGCGAGGACACGTTTTACCACATAGCAAATTATTTAAAGTGCATGGTTTGACAAGGTTATTTAGCTGAATAGTTTGTTAGTCAATATTAGTAACACATTCTCCCTAAAAGCCCAAAATGATGTTTGTCGCTGTGTCAGGCGAATTGAAAAAGTGTGCTTTGTTGGTAGTCAAAAGGTACCAGATGACTTCAAGCCACCCGCGACTGCCGTCCATCAATCGTGTGTAGGCACCTACCAGTGTAAGTAACACCACCACACTGAGTGCCCAGTGTATTGCCCCCAAAATGATTGTAGCTCCCAAGGTGAAGTCACTGCGCTGAGGGCAGTTGGCAGAGTCACTTCGGAGCAGCAAGTATTACGTCATTGTAGTGAAGGCAACTTACATATGTAAAATATCCCTGTTTAAGCGCAGTTTCCAATGTGACGTCACTGTAGTCAGCCCAAGTGAGTCGCCGATCTGATGCCACAGCAGTGATGTCACACCCTGCAGTAGTGCCCTGAAACACAATTCCAGAAGGGTAGCGCACTACCCCATGGGGAATGTATGGCTGGCAGAGTATATTCCCAATATGGGAAGTTTTCTGGTGTAGTAAGTGACCAAGAGGAGCTCTTATATTGCCTTGGGTCGCATCACCAAGCATCGTGATTGGTGTAAAATATAAATGTAGTAGGCTAGTTGATATAATATTTTACTCTGCAGGTCCCGTGCGTCATTGTTTTTATTACGCTACAGGTAGGGTTCTATGACTCTATGAGATACCCTGGAAGCAGAAAGATCCTACAACCCCATGCTGAATGACTAGAGCGTTCATAGCGCCTCTGAAGGCGTGAGTGGTGCGCTTGTATAGCGCATGCGGACACTTCCAAGCACGCAGCTCTTCTCCCACTGCCTAGGAGAGGTTCCCCAGTGACGTGTCCCACCACCTGGAAGCAATTACACGTCACCCAATCCATGGCAGTACTTTAGCGGGAGTAAGTCATCGGCTGCTTTGTTGACTGTTGATTGGTAAAGGAGAATTCTATATGAACGGTGCACGCGCCGCCTCCCTCACGTTTCTCGATGCAGCAGAGATTATGAACAGAGCTGCCATCCTGTATCCTTCCATGTGCCAGGGGGGTGTCTCTGCCGTGACAAAGGTCACTTTGCAAACACAACGAGAAATGAAAGCGATCGAAAGCGATCGCGAACTACAAAAAAAAAAGCCCTTGTGCGCCACTGCGAGTATATGTCTTCCATTATCGCGGCTCTCAAGCCGCGGTAATTCAAAACATATGGCCTGTAGTACGCATAACAGACACCAATAGGCCATAGGTGGAGCTATGCGACCGCCTATGGCCTATTGCGTGTTTTCTGTTAAAAAACAACACGCACGCGAAGGCCAATGAAAATGGACATTGGAAATAACACGCAGGAGCTGCGTGGAATTTCCAGGTCCATTTTCAAAACTACGGGAAAAGGACTCTCGCTGCGCGACACTGCATGCGCAGTGTAGGCTAGGCCCGAGCCCTAAAAACATGACAAACAAAACAAACAATTGAACACAACATGGCATTGGGAGCAAAAAAAAACCAATGGATTTAGGCCCAGATCTCTGTACTGGTGTGAATGTATGACATTGCTCTGTATTCTGTCCATCAACTCTTCTTTTTGCATTCGTCACCCCGAGTGGGACGGGTATGCCCAGACGTGGGTCCTGTGCTCTCCATGCCACTGGAGTCAGGCTATCCTGGCTAATGAGTAGTGACACCCTGACACCAGTCCTAGGATGCTTGTTTCCAGTCCAGAGAGGACCAGGCTTGGCAGTTCGGCCTGGACTGTTCCCTTTGGGCGCAGGGTCATGATTTGCATATGGCTGGGTTTTAACTGGAATGGCATGAGGAGTGGAAAACAGTTGGATTTAGGCCCAGATCTCTGTACTGGGGTAAATGATGACATTGCTCTGCATTCTGTCCATCAACTGTTCTTTTTGCATTTGTAATTCTGTGGGGTCAAACCATATTTCCAGGTAAAGGCCTCCTTCATGGCGGAATACCTCAACCTGTCACTTCCCTCTAGGGTCAGTAAGGTGTCCCCCCTTCAGTTAGGATATGTTTCCACAAACTTGCCTCTTGGCTTTCAAATCCAGCTCTCTCTCAGCTCCTGAGTCACAATCATTTTCTTCTCCTCTATGGCCAGTTTTTTTCCACATCCAATTGCTCCTCCTCATCCACAACAACATCATCCTCCTTCATCTGGATTCACAGCTGCAGTCCTGACTGCCAGCCAGGCCCTCGGGGCCTTCTGCAGCTCCTAATGTTCAGTAAGGCCTTTAAAGAACACTTGAAATCCTTGCAGAAACCTTTTAGCTGGGTCACTGTGTAGGTTTCCAATTTCATATCAATCACTTTTAAAGAAAATATTTTGCTATCTATGCACTGGGAACTAATGGCTCGCTTTTCTTCTTTTTTTCTATTTCACATAATATAATTTTTGGCTACATAACACATTGGCTATATAAACTGTTTTAAATTTCATTTTCATTGATTTGATGATAACTCACCCATTTGCTTGCGGGCATATTATATTAGTACACTATCCCCCATTTCTCTGTACTTTTACAGATATTAACGTGATGGCTTCCTGATGAAGGCATTTCACTGAAACGCGCGTAGTAATCACATCTTCAAACCCTCCATAATATGATATGTCACATTGTTTTTTCTATTGACTATTATTACTGAATTTATATTTTTTATCATAGAGAATATTGTTCTCTTGAGATTATGTTCAGCTGCTTATATTTATATCAAAGTGTCTGATTATATGTTCATGATATGAAACTGTATGGATAGTCTCCTGAGGATATTTTAGCTTTTTTATTAATTGTACTTAAAATAAACATTTTTTCTATTTTTATTATAAAATATACTGGATTCCGTCTGTGTTGGTATTTAACTAATCATTTATACATGTTTTGGTTTAAGTTATTTATGTGCAGTCCTATGCCTGCAATTCAAATGTAACAGTTATTGCTTACGATCTTTTTCTAAGTTATATTCCCTTCTTCCTGCTCTTGGCAAGTCATCCTTATGTAGGGGACCCCTTTCAACTTAAATAATAGGTTTTTAATTTGTACTGCTCAAACTCCACTACTACAGGTGCAGCTGTTGGCTCTCAATGTTAGAAATTGGGTTTCTGGTTGGGAGAGGTATGCACCCTGTCCAAGCAGGAACCACAATCCTACTCAGGCTAAGTGTAGTACACACTAAAGTTTTATCTATACTCAACCACATGTAGCTTGGCACAGAGCAGTCAGGCTGAAGTAAAGAGGCAATGTGTAAAGTATTTGAGCACTAACACATTGAAAATACAACAAAGGTACTCCACACCAGTTTAGAAGAATAGACAATATTTATCTGAGTAAAACAAGACAAAAACAACAAAAATGTAACATACACAAGTCAAGTTATGACTTTTGCAAGATTAAATCTAAATTCAATGCTTAGAGGTCAATAGCTCCAACTAGGGTTATCTGGTCAAGCTTGAGGGGAACAAATAGAAATGTTCAGTCTGACCGTGATGGAGCTTGGGCCAGATACAGGATTCACTCAGACCCGCGGACAGTACCTTGGATGCATCGAAGCTTGTGGACGATAAATTAAAAATTGGAGGGGATGCGTCCCTATACAAGGTGATGTGTCAGTTTTGAAGTCGGGCAACATTATTGATACGTCAATGTCAAAAGTACCCTGCGTTAGGTAGAGGTGTCAATGTTGAACCGCTGGACTGCAGGCGACGTGTTGGCTCAAAGCCCCTCAGTGGGGATGGTGCGTCTCAGACGTCGGTGAGGTGGTGTCCGAGACACATGCAGCAGCTGTGATTCGGAGGTGCCGCATTGGCAAGGTTGGGGCTGTGTTGTATGTCGAGGTTCTTGTGTTGCGCATTTGGCAACTGGTGTCCACGGCTTCGGTGCAGGCAGTGGCAATGTGTCGATATCGCAGAGAAATGGCAGGTTCTGAACAATGCTTCGGTGTAAATGCATTGGTTTCTTGGGTTGCAGCCCAAACACTCACTTCCGAGGCCCAAAACTGATTGCACCACTTTACAGAGCAGGACTCAAAGCAGAGGAGTCCAGCTGCTGGTAGCAAGATACAGGTGAAGTCTTTGATATCCCTGAAGCTTCAGAAATTGTAGGCAAGCCCTTGTAGAACCTTTAGAGATGCAGGATGTAGAGAGTCAATTTCAGTCCTCTCACTCCCAGGTAAGAAGGAGAAGGCAGCAGACAAACACTGCAAAGTAAGCTGCAAAGTGGAAGACCCTCCTGTCAGCACAACAGCTCTTCTTCCTGGTAGAATGTCTTCAGTCCCAGAAGTGCTCTGAGTATATGGTGTTAGAGCTCTATTATACCCATTTTAGCCTTTGAAGTTGGGAGACTTCAAAGAAAGGTCTTTGTAGTGCACACGACCCTGTCCTTCCTTGCCCTGGCTCCAGACATACTACAGGGGAGTATGCAAATCTTTGTGTGGGACAGGCACAACCCTATTAAGGTGCAAGTGTCAGCTCCTCCCTCTCAGTCAAGCTCAGGAAGACCCATCAGCCTAGTGATGGGCCTTCAGGATATGCAGGGCACACCTCAGCTCCCTTTGTGTGTTACTGTCTAGAGGGAATGCACAAAGCCCAGCTGCCACCCAACTCAGATGTCTATTCCAGAGACAGGCAGAGGCACAGAATGTATGAAGTAAGAAAATGGCAACTTTCTAAAAGTGCCATTTTCAGACATGCAGCTTAAAAAACAACTTCACTAAAAGATGTGTTTATAAATTGTTATTCCAGATACACCGCAATTATTCTTCCGATAGTTTCCCAATTGGAAGTACCACTTGTAAATTGTTACAAGGCAGCTCCAATGCTAACCTATGGGAGAGATAGGCCTTGCTGTAGTGAAAAACGAATTCAGCAGTTTTCACTTCCAGGACATGTAAAACTCCAAAGTACATGTCCCACCTTGTTAATACACTGTTCCCTGCCCATGGGGCTAGCTAAGGCCTACCAAAAGGGTGGCTTATATGTAATAATAAAGGAAGGTTTGGGTCTGGCAAGTAGGTGAACTTGCCAGGTCAAAATGCCAGTTTAAAACTGCACATACAGGCTCTTCAGTGACATGCCTCAGACATGCTTTAAAGGACTACTCATGTGGGTTGCACGAACAGTGCTGTAGGCCCACTAGTAGTGATGTGTGCCATAGTTTTTTGGTGTGCTGTGCTTTTATGCTGCGTTATTGAAAAATGATGACGTGGTGTACACTGATTGTTGATTTATATACTGTTTGTACAGTTTTGTTGTGCTCCATTATGTTTTATTTGTTATTTTTTATTGCATTGTGTATGTCATTGTGTTGCGTTCTGTTGTTTACTTTGGATATGTCAACAAATGCTTCACATTTCCAGCCAAAACCAGCAGATTCCTCTAAAGTCCTCATGACATCCACCATTTACCACTGCCGACAGTGGTAAAAAAGAGAAGCTTCAACTCTTCATCTACTTAAGACAGCCCCCAGCTGTGTATTAAATTAGTACTTGCAGTGCTCATTTTATATAACACAGACCCTTGAGTGCTCACAGGCAGGGCTGGACTGGGAGCTTCGATCAGTTCCTGGAAAGATTTTTTTAGTGGCGCCCTATTTCAGAGTTTAAGAGTGAAGATAGGGAGCGGATCTAATCTTCTGCAAAGATGTTTGGAGCACTCTCCCCTAAGAAACCCTTTCAGAAAAGGGGAAAAACAGTGCATTGACTGCTTAATCATCTAACTGTAAAAAAAGCGATAGCGCTCAAAGAGAATTCTGAAAAGAAACTCATAAAATATTCCAATCCCACAGGCTTGGCACACAACTCATAAGCATGGAGCAACATACGATTCATTAACTACATTATTTCTAAAGAGGGCACTTGCATGAGAGGATTCAAAGCGCTAATGCAGTGAGAACACACCAATAAACTGTCCTCGGAAATCTACAGAACCCAGAATGATTTAAGAGACTTTTGGAATCCCATGTAATTATTCATTGGTCTAACATTATAGGGCAGGTTGTTCCATAATTTTGAGGTCACTTGTAGACAGGCACTCTTCTCACAGTACACTGTAGTATGGCTAAAGGGGAAGGAACACAAACATAGATATACATTATTGCAGTAATCAAGTTTAGTTAGAACTCAAGCACCTAACACTTGTATGTGTTTTTCTCTTGGTAAAAATCGGGGTGCCTTTCTTTAGCAGCCGAAAGGAGTAAATTCAGGGGTTCGTCACTGTCTTCTCTTGAGCAGCTAAAAAGCCGTGGCCCAAAATCACTCCCAGAGAATAGTCTTTCCCTTCTGGAGTAGGTGGTGGGCACATGCAACCTGCCTCTGACAAGTTGCTTGAAAGAGGGTTTTATTCTCAAGGAGTGTTATCTTCATTTTGCTCACACTGTTTTCAGAAGTTGTAACTTATCCATTTATGGGTGGCTAAGATTGTGTGCTACTCTTAAGGCTAATTTTGGGGTTGGAAGTATCAACGATCCCACATCCTATTTAGCTATAAGCATCCTAATGCAATACAGATTATCAGGGTATTTCTCTGTGTCCCAATTAACCACTCTGTCCCTGATTCACCGAGCAGCAGAAGCAACACTTATGAAAGAAGAGAACGAATGCTACCCAAACATGGGTTTAAACATTTCAATAAGAGGCACAAAGACACTAAAACAGGTGAAAAACAATCAAATAGCTTCATTGAGTTGTGATATTTATTCCAAAACAATTTGTATGTGTGGGGAATGCCTATTTAAAGGATGTGTTGGTTTGTTGTTTTGTGTACTCTGCCTTTGTGCACTTCACCAGGAAATCCAGTTTTCAAAATATAATTTTAACACACATAAAAAGGTGGGGGTGGAAATGGTTTGGGTTAGGTCTCTCTGAGTTTTTGATGTGATTATGCTAGATTAGCAAAACAAGGATTTGAACATTTCACCAAAGGCACTGGAAACGTGCCCAAACAACCAACAACCATCACTAAGGGCCTCATTACGATGTTGGGCGGAAAGCCTCCTCCCGACAGTCAGAATCTCCTTGACCATGTCGGAACGCTTCCGACCGACTCAGCCGGTTTACAATCCGCCCAAACGATTACTATGTTCGCGGTTGGATTGTAACCTGCACTGTCTTTCCAAAACAGTTTCGACCCGCTTTCAAATAATTCGTGTTGGTCGGAACCGCATTCTACAGCCTTTCAGACTGACGATTAGGATGCCGATTTCCAACAGCTTTTCCAGTTGGCCTGTCCGACAAGAAAAGGCTGTCAGAAACTGATTTGGCAGGCCCCTGGCAGGCCCCCGCTTTATCCTGTGGCCTCCGATTTGGGCCCGAGGGGGTACCTCAGGGACCCCTCTGTAAAACCCTGCATTGTGCGGCAGGCACCGTGGGTGCCCGCAACTGGGTGTAGGGTTTTCTGCACACACCCCATTTCTCCATTGGAGCCTGTGTTGTCAGGAGGAACACGGGCTCCCATAGAAGTCAATGGGACTACGAACGAACAGTGTGCGGTCGCATCATAATTGGTTGGGCGGAACAATGGACCGTGAGTTGGTCGGTCCCGATTCCGAGACGGTGTTGGACAGAACACTTCCGCACAACATCGTAATGAGGCCCTAAATTGTCATTTCTGCTCCAAAACAGTTTGTATTTGTGGTTATTGGCTATGTAAAGAATGTGAAGGTTTGTTTCGGTTTTGTGAGCCTTGCCATTTGTGAACACCACTAAAATAGGCAGCGTTAAGTACAATAATTTAATACACATACAAAAGGTGAGGGTAGCCTGCTTCAGGGTAGGTTTGTTTAGGTTTTAAATGTGGCTAGGGTAGGAGAGTAAAACAAGGCATGGGACATTTCAATGGGATGCACCAAAGGCACTGAAACATGCAAAACAACCAACTAACATACCTGAGATCTATTTTCTGCTTCAAAACAATTTGAATATAAGGTGACTGCCTATTTAAAGGGAGCGGTTTGGTGTTGTTTTGTTGCATGAGGCAATGCAGCTTGTTTACACAACAGAGATACCCAGTTCTCTAAATATGAATTTAAGACATCAGAAGAAAGTGAGGTTTAGATATTATTAGGTTAGCTATGAGGTGAGGTTACATTAGGTTTTAAATTTAGTTATGTAATCTAACGTTTTAGGTGATTTTAAGCAAGCATAGGTTAGCTGAGGTTGGCTGAGTTAAAGGTTATGTACATAATTGTTAGAAATGGGGGTCTCTAGTTGGCAATGGTTCACACCTTTGTCCAAGTAGGAACCCTTCTTCCTAATCAGGGTAAGGGGAATACACTTCTAAAATAATCCCTGCTCACCCCTTGGTAGCTTGGCACGAGCAGATAGTCTTATCTCAGAGGCACTGTGTAAAGCATTTGTGAACACATACAGTAATACAGTGAAAACTCTACAAATGAACACCACACCAGTTTAGAAAAATACTAATCTTTATCTAAACCAAACAAGACCAAAATGACAAAAAATCCACAATACAGTAATAAAAATATGACCTTCACAAAGTAGAAACAGTTTGGTACAAAGCAAATTGTAGATGCAAGACTTTTAACACAAAGGGCCTTGGATGCGTCACACGTACAAACAAAAACTCTCGCAGGGAAGGTGATGTATTGGTTCCATACTTCAGGGGAGGTGATGCGTTGGTGACTGACTGCCACGCAGGGAGCGCTGATGCATCGGCTCCTCACTAAAGGGGAGGTGATGCGTCGGTTTATTACTGCCACCCCAGCGTTCTTGCTGGCGTGGCACCCAGATGCGATGCGTGAGGATCGGGGTGCATTGGTTCTTGCAGCCGTGGTCCCACAATGCATTGGTGCTTGCAGCCACACAGTCGAGCCTGCATCAGAATCCATGCAGTGCATCACGCTTCTCTTAGTTGTGTTGCTTTTCCAGCTCCCAACAGCAGGAACAACCTCCAGAGAATCAGAACAGCAGCAGGCACCTCTTGGCAGGTCAGAACTCCCAGCAAGGAAGTTCAGGGGAGCTGGGGTTGAAGTCTTTATATCCCTGAGAATTCAAAAACAGGAGGCAAGCTCTTCTTCAAGCCCTTGGAGATCTTCCTCAAGCAGGGGACACAGCACACAGCAAAAACCTTGCCTTTTCCTTGACAGAAACAGCCACTGCAGGCCTACCCCAGACAGCACACAGCAAAGGGGCAGTACTTCTCCTTGGTTTCTCCAGCTCTTCCCCTCGGCAAAGGTTCCTCTTGATTACCAGAAGTTATCTAAAGTTCAGGGGTCTGGGCCCCGCTCGTTACAGCACAAAATCCTTTGATCTGTGGAGGCAGAGAAGCTCTTTGCCCAGCCAAAACCAGTTCTGTCCTCTCTGGTGCAGCTTGTTGGCAGGCGGTGGAGACAGCATTGTCTGAGGCAGGCCAGGCCCATTTAGGTGTGAAAGAAATCTAATTCCCCTACTCTGAAGGCAGGCAGGTATCTTCCACCCAGTCCTGACTCACCCTGGAAAGGCAGGAAACACCCAACCCCCCTCCCCAAGTGGGTGTCTGAACAGAATGCACATCCCCATCCCCGTCACTCCAAAGCCAGACAGTCAATACACAAACCTAGCAGAGGACCACAGAATGGCTCAGCAAGAAAATATCTACTTTCTAAAAGTGATATTTTCAAACATAGACTGCAAAAATCATCCTTGCTAAATGATGCATCTTTATATTCTGAGTTCAGGCATACTCAACTTTATCTTCCTATCTTGTCTCAACGGGAATTTATATTTATAAGATGTTATAAATGAACTCCCATTCTATCCTATGGGACAGATAGCCTTTCAACAGTGAAAAACGAAAGTAGCAGTTATTTAACTGACCCCGGCTCCTTTAAATCCGCATATCTTAATCTAATGATCGCAGCTGTTCGTAATTAGCTCGATAAGATGTAAAGTCAATTCTGTCCCTTTAAACTTTGAGGTGGGGCATAACACGTGATCGCTGAAAAAAGTACATTTAAAGCCGGTCGGGTTTAAGATAGTTGTTGCCATTTTAAACTGCCCAAGGACGCTGTCAACTATCTTCTGTCCAGGCTCGCTGAGGGTCTCATCTCGGTAAGTGACAAACAACGCGGGGCTAGGATTAGACGCCCTATTCTTGGGATAGGAGGGGGCGTTGATTAGAAATCATGAGCGGTTTCCTATTTTCCGTTTATTCTTGTTACACAGACTCGTCCACTTCGAACCTGCGTAACAGCGACCAGCTCTAACGGAAGAAGTCCAATTTTAATATACATCGATGCCATCTTTCTATGGAGTAACTTGAGTGCATTATCGTTAACCTGAGAATTATCGTTCACGGTTAGTAAATATTGTATGGCCATTACGAAATAGGCATCTGTAGTAGACATGTAGAGTTATATTCATGAATCTGTGTCATTGTTCTTAGGTACCTGAATTAAAGTGAATCGTTTGACTCCATTGAATAGAGCGTTACCGGCCGCCTTGTTGATTACTACTATATCAGTGTGAGGATTACTAAAAAAGGTAAACTGGGCATATATCCCCATTCAATTAACCTTGGCAAGCGATTTTGTAGTCCATGATTTATAAATATATCTGTTGTCTATCTATCTGTCCCCTAGATATAATACGAGCAGGAGACATAACACAATATCGTGAGGAAAATTTATTTATAATCGCTACCGCTTTAGTCCCGCTGAATATGATTAAGGAAACAATGACTGACTAACTTTAAATTGGTGAGTGCAATAGAATAGCCCCCCTTTTTTTAAAGGATCACTATACAATCTTCATCTTTAGACTCTACAATTCAACTTCTTTGCCTTTAGAAACATCATAATTATTTCTATGTTTGCTTCATCCATTAGGTGCAGATTGGAATAGCTAGACTAAGGCTGTGCAGTTTCGTTTTATAAAGTTAGACCATCACTATATCGTTGGATGGTCATTAAAGGCAACATCTGCTATTTTTAAAGTAAGTTTTCTATAGGAATGACGAGTACGTTGTTATAAGTTAAAATGGTAGGACATAGTAACCTGACTTCTATATGTATCTTATAGTAATGGATTCTTTAGAAATGTTGTTTCTAGCGGTAAGCCAGGCATCAGTCATCCAGATGCCATACCGTTTCGAAATTTAGTTGGGGGTGTCCTACGGGATTAGATAGCCTCCGCTTCAACAGTACATCCTGTTACGATACATTGCCTGTATATATTTTTTCATCATTTGATTATGGTAATGATTCACAATAAGAGAATTAAGATCTCTGAGGAATCATCAAATGCAAATGCTCATTCAATCGATTTTGGTTTAATATTGTGTATATATTATAAACTTTGTATGTTATGATTGCTAGATCACAAAGAGAAAAAGGATGCATTTTAAAGAGATGGGAACAGTCATTTAGATAAAGAGGTATATAACTAGTTTGCAACTGATTAAATTATTTTACTGTAAATAGAAAAATAGTTATAATTTTTATGTTTTCTTTCAGAAATATTCGTGGCTCCTGAAGAAGGCGTTTGTTTAACGCCGAAACGCGCGTAGACACTTATTAATGCCACTAGTTGATTTTAAATTGATTGTTTTGTTTAAGTTGTTCATGATTTTAGGTAACTCATTGTGTATTATTGATTTTTGTTGTATTTGTATGATATGAATTCTCCTTTTTATACATGTCTAAATTAAAAACAATATAATTTTTTAACGGGTTTGAGCCTCTGTTGTTCTCCCTTATTGCAATCCTGATTCCCTCTATGTTGTTATAGAATGCCTAGGTTTTATACACACATTTTCTTTATATTCTGAGTTCAGGCATACTCAACTTTATCTTCCTATCTTGTCTCAATGGGAAATTATATTTATAAGATGTTATAAATGAACTCCCATTCTATCCTATGGGACAGATAGCCTTTCAATAGTGAAAAACGAAAGTGGCAGTATTTCACTTTCAGGACATGCCACACACTTCAGGGCATGCCATACCTTTCACATACACTGCACTCTGCCCACAGGGATACCTTGGGCCTACCTTAAGGGTGACTCACATGTAAAAAAATGGAAGGCTAGGGCCTGGCAAGTGGGTGCACTCTCAGGTCGACGTGTCAGTACCAAACTGCGCACAGACTCTGCAGTGGCAGGTCTGAGTTACATTGACAGGCTGTTTTGGTGGGTGGCACAATCAGTGCTGCAGGCCTACTAGCAGCATTTGATGTACAGGCCCTGAACACACACAGTACACTGTACTTGGGTGACTAGTAAATCAAATATGCCAATCATGGAATCACTAATCCATAAACACAATTTACAGGGAGCTCTTGCACTTTGGCACTGAACAGCAGTGGCAAAGTGCCCAAAGCCTCTAGACCAGCAAAAACGAATTCCAACACACAGCAAAATAACGGGAGGAAAATCCAAAAATACAGGGGAAACCCACACCAAAGATGCCAGGTCTAACAATAATTTACCAAGTAGTGGCCTCCTGGTCCTGAGATCAAACAAACAACCAGAGTTATAGGAGAATAGATATAATTACAGTGAACAAGACGATCACCTATCACTCTGGTGGTTGGGGCAATGAGTTCCATCTCTTCACAGCCAGCACAGAGCTTCCCCGACTTCTGCCCTTTCCTCATTCAGCGTAAAGAAAAAATCTGATGTAAAAGGTGAAGAACTTTATGTAGCGACACTTAGACGGAGAACGAGAGTGTTGTTACTTCACTGTGGTACTCCTGATAAGAATCAATACAGGTGTGTATAGTTTGCTGTTTTTAGGTCAGGCATTACCCAGGGCCTTTTGATTTTACTAAAATTATATATGTAATATGCTTACACGCAGGTACTTTTAGCCAGCCCTCTAAATCCATTGGTCTGTTGTTATTTCATTCACATTTTTCTTCTACCCACTATAGCATCCAGCATGAGGTTACTGGCCAGCTCACTTCAGCTATTGGCTAAATTCACTGTGAGTGACGTCATCCTGCTCTTTGATAGGGAACACCTCTGCACACAAAGTAGTACTCTTCAGTACCAGGGAATACCTTGGCAATGTGGGCTCTTTGTGATAAAAAAAATATGTTTGCTTTGTGCCAATATTTTATATATTGTCAAGGGCACAGAAGCTCCGCAACAATAAAGTTTTACAAAAAAATTAACAAAACAAAACAAAACAGGCATTTACAAAGCCAAAAGGCTTGTAGCGAACGCCAGACCTTTTGTTTTTGACAATGACAGTTATCTGTTGATGACAATGACTAAACACAACAGGAAAGAAAGGAGATGCGAGTAGTTCATATGTTCATTTCGTTCACGGTGTGAGTTGAGCAGTGAATTGCACACTGCGAGCGTGGGTGACGCTGGCCCACTGTGAGGCACCACAAACATAGTTAGCAAAATTGCAGACACGTTATGTGCATCACTTGCAATGCTGGAGACACCCAATTACCTACTTGAAAAAAACACAGTGATTGGCATAAACACAAAGCCTTTTGTAAGGCTGTCATCTAGCTGGAAACAGTGCTCCGCAGCAGCCACCTTCAAACCCGGGTCTTTTGAGGGGCTGATGCACTTCAAAGGCTGGGCGCGGGCACAGTTTTGATCCTGTGCGCGTGCCAATGCATGAAGCCTCGAGGGGCTCCCAAATCCTATCAGCTTCAAAGACGTCTGCAGCAGGTTGGGAGAACGAGCACGCTGAGCCACCGTGTAATTACGCAGCTTCTGAGCACGAGCTGCCACGAGCTGCCAGGGACTTTTTTTTTGTTTCTTTGTTACGACGCGTTCAGATGCTTCCCTCGTGATCCAAGTACGAATCCGAAATTGTCTGTTTTGTGTCACACAGGGGGGACTTTCACTTTGTTCCTTCGGAATTTTCAAGCAATTCTTTTCCGCGACAGTTGCAAGATGTGCCCCTTGCTTAATATTACATCTAAAACGCTCTGAGCTTGACTAGTTCGCATAATGGCAGCACATCACAGGTTTAGGAGCAGGGGCAATGGCACAGAGGCTTCAGTTAAGATTTCGAGACGCGAGCATATTTCACTACTTATTTGTGAGAGACAATATTTTTTTTAACAAGTCGAAAAGTAATTCTATTTTTTAA
The DNA here is from genome assembly GCF_964261635.1 of Lissotriton helveticus. Taxonomy (NCBI): domain Eukaryota; kingdom Metazoa; phylum Chordata; class Amphibia; order Caudata; family Salamandridae; genus Lissotriton; species Lissotriton helveticus. The sequence continues at coordinate 268,597,201 of NC_136072.1, forward strand.
TAGTCGTTTTAATAGTAGCTATACTTGACAAGTAAACATTGGTGTTCCTTTGAAAATAGTATTTTTGAGAAAATTCATATTTTTGGTGTCGCTCTGTAGTCCCCACACCACCTTAATCAGACAAAGGAAGCAAAGAGGAATGGATATGGCCTAAGAGTCTAAGCTGCTGACTTTAGGAATGGAAAATCGGGTTCGGGTCCCGGCATTGGTTCAATGTTCGGTAATTCTGGGTCAAGTTTGCGCTACACGAAACTGCAAAAGAATGTCTTTATGAAAAGGATCTTTTGAGGTAGGGTTAAAAATTGGTGATTGATGTGGTCTACCTGCTATATAACAAATGAACATTTAATAGGCTTTGTATAAACATGTAGAATAATTATGTTTAAAAAAAATATAGATATTCATTATTTCTGCTCAGGGCCAAACTGCCCGTGGCGGGCACGGGGCGTTTCCCCAGTGGGCCACCAGGGTGGGGGCCAGTTTTAGGCCCTGTGGGGCCGTTTTTGTTACCAGGGGCAGGCAATATCAGCCCCGTAACAAAATCGTCTGAAACCAGCCGTAGCAAACAGCTCGGCCGCACCCTCCTCCTATCCTCCTAGGAGGGCCGGCCGAGCAGTTTGCCAGAGCCGGTTTCGGTTCCCAGTCCGGTCCTGGTTCTGCTTAACAAATGTACATATTACTGATAGTTACATTACTCTATGTTTTTAACATGTATATAAGTGACTGCATAAATAAGTAAATCTTTTATCGTAACTATTTATCCACAATTGCTTTACTATTGAATTACAAAAAAAATAATTCGAAGTACAACAACACTTGAAAGCTGGAATTTATTTAATACATCTTTAATCTCCATGCACTACCTTCCTTTATGTATCTATATACCTTCCACGTACTTATGGATCTATATATTACTTATCTGCTAATTCAGCATATCCAATGCACTACCCTATTTCTCACCCTATACCAATATCGATATATACTATACCTCCACACTCTCATTCATCCCAAACCCCATACTACTATTATGATCCCCAAAATAACCCTTTCTAGACTCTTCCCTACTCTACCCCTCCTTGCATCATCTCATACCTCTTTTACTATTTTGATTTTCCAAAACAAGCCTTTCTAAATCCTTCCCTCTGACTTTTCGCCCTCAAACCTTCCTTTACTCGTCTCAAACCTCCTTCTACTGCTATGAGCCCCAAACACAAAAAAAGATTATTCAATCCTTCAAACTTCTATCCCTCCACTATCATTTTCAATCCAAATAACAGACTAACATGTCCATCACTCATATTAATTTCATATTTTACTGTAGTAATTTACCACTAATCCTTTATGGGTTCTGGAGTAGCGTGCTACTCAACGAAAAAGCGCTTCAACACCTTCATCAGAGGTAGCAAGCGCTATATAAATGCAATTACAATACAATCAGTGGCACGTTTCTTGAGGTGAAAATTTGAGTGTGAAATCTGTTCTAGATCTGAAAGTGCCTAGCTTGATCAGAGCTTGGCTACTCAAGGTTCTGTTTCTGCCATAACTATACTTTTCATTTGACATATTAAGATTTATTCAAGTGGATCACTTTGTAAATATGGAGCCTTGTGCTCTGAGTGGTGAGGAAGCATTCAAGAGGATAAGAGTGATGGACTGAAATGTTTGTGTTACAGTCCAAGAGGGCTACAGTGTGGAGGATCACATTGAAGAGAGCTGGCCGAGATTTGCTGAGTAGAACATTGTTTAAATGTGAGAGAAGACCGGGGTCTGGATGGCCACCTTCAGGTCTTGGTCATGAAGGAAGGGCTTGAGACTTTGGAGATCTTTCAAGAGGAATCAGGCATTTGTGGCCATCCTGTTGACATGAAGGTCAATGAGGAATTGTTTGTCAAGTTTGCAGTCAAGGGATTTTTCTAAAGTGATTGATTTTGTTGTACGAACCATATTCGACAGTTGAGAGAAAATGGTGGAATCCATGATGATGGATTTTTTACAGTCAATAGACCAGCAATATGCTTATCAGGTGGCTCTGTGTCACCTGGGACCCAAACAGCAGAGCCGGTGATATGACCATTTTTCGCAAACTAACATATTTAGCAAACTTTGCAGTGAGTTTCAGTTTTCCATTTGTAATGCAAAATTTGCCCACTACATTAGCAAAATCCTTTTGGAACTCTGATGCTTGTGGCATGGCTGATTAATGTCATTTCTTCTTGCCAGAGCTTTGCACCCACTGGTCATTTCTTCACACCCATTTGGGGAGTTTTTTTATTACCACTGTCCAAGAGTGAGCCAGATATGACAGCATGTTGTATCACAACCCTATTGTTCGCCAACACTAAACACCCATGCACCTCTGCTAGTGTACCTCCATGCCATGGAGAGTACCATAGATTTGCTGCTCTGTGTGTTTTGAAAACTACTCTATTAAGGAGGACTGGACTGGGTGATGAAAACCTTATTTTTGTAACATTAGGATGGCATATGTTATCTGATTTATTCATATGGAGCTCACCCTTTAATGCGGGCTATGCAAGCATCATTGAGTCAGTGAGAAGATCATAAACAGTGCTAGGGAGCCAAGTGGCCGGAGTGCATGGTGTACGCATGTAAATGGGATTATGTGTGTTTGATTAGAGATTTGAGGGAGGGTGAGAAGGAAGGTGGCCTGTAATCTGTTGCTGACATTAACATTAGAAATGACAGAACTAGGTGGAGACCCTGAAGGGATCCCCTGTCCAATTACCAGTCCTAATGGGGTACCCTTAAAATTTACACAATAAAGTAAGTTGGGTTCCATCCCCCAAATGACTTGAAATGAATGAGAGGAAAACTCTAACCGGTGTGCTATGGGAGCATACTAAGAAAGGTTGAATGAGATTGTGAAGACGGATGGTGTGTATCTCACGTATGACACAAAACTTGTCTGCCAACGCCCTGCAGTTATGACCGAGAGGTGTGTTCCAATCCAATCCAAAAATTCTTTATTTCGGCCACATGGGCCATAAAAGAAGCAATAAAATACAATACAGATAAAAGACAATATGTACAATAAAAACCCAAATGAACCTGCAGTCTTTTTTTGGGAAGCGTGGTAGAGGAAATTTAACCAGACATTTTCTTCCTTATTATCCATGCTGCCATTAAGAATTTGGAGACCGCAAACACAATGTGGCCCTGGGTATTAGTTTTCAGCACCCTGTAGGCTTGTAGGTAGTTGTTGAAGCCCAAGTTCCGACATAGAGGGGCTAGCCAACGCCTCCTCGGGCTCCAGTAAGCTTGGCAACAAAACATTATGTGCAAGTCATCTTCTTCCCTAACTTTACAGCATGGGCAAAGCTTGTCGCCCCCTAGCGACCACTTATGGGTGAAGACTTTAGTAGGGAGCGTACCAAACCTCCATTGCAGGAAGAGTTTCCTCGCCAGAAGGGGATGAATAAAATCCATAAAAAGTTCAAAAAGATAGGAATTTTTGGATGCAATAAAACGATCCGTCAGGGTGCCACTATCATGTGCGCTGTCCATATCAGCAAGGGTTTTATTCTTGTAGAACTGTGCCAGGGTTTTACGCGGGATCCTTCTACAGGCCTGAGCAGGGTCATCCCAAAGGTCTAGCAAGTTCAGGCTGGAACACTCCGATTTGATGAGCGCCAGCCAGGGGATCTTACCGTTAACATCCAGCCTCAGGACATGTATGAGGTCCTGCCTGTAGTGGTGCAGCTCCTCAGTTGACCATAACCGATGCCAGTACTTCACCGGCTTCGACCGTAGATCCTCTACGATTGACGGGAGGCCCAGGTCAAGTCTGAGGGGGAGGAGTGGTGTGCCTTGCGGGAGAGCAAGAAGACGTCGAAGGAAACAATTTTCCACCCCTGCCATGGCCTTCCCAGCTTTGTGGCCCCACAGCTCACTGCCATACAAGGCAGCTGCCTTCGCCTGGGTCCTGTACATTTCCAAAGCCGGGCTAACGGGCTTAAAGGTGGACTTGTTGGATACCCTCAGGAGTGCGCCCGATATCTGAGAGAGTTTCAGCCTAGATCTTGCCACCTGGGAATCCCAGGTCAGATTTTCTTGGAGTGAGACCCCCAGGTATGTAAAGGTAGAAACCCTTTCCAGGCTGGTTCCCCCCAGTTTTGGATTGGGTCTGGTCCTGGCCGGTGGGTTGAAGATCATGAACTTAGTTTTTTCCGTGTTCACCTCCAACCCATGCAGTCTACAGAAGTGGCCAAAACCATCCACTATCCTCTGGATCCCCATAGGAGATTTGGAAAGAAGGAGGGTGTCATCGGCAAACATAATTGCCGGAACCCTCCTTCCTGCCAAAACCGGGGCATCGTTGTCCCCGACAGCGTCAAGGTGTTCAATGACGCTGTTGATGTACAGACAGAAAAGTGTCGGAGCCAAAACACAGCCCTGTCTGACACCTCGGCGGACCGGGAATTTCCCCGAGGGCCTGCCATTCCTCCCACACCTCACTACCGCAAAGTTGTTCTCATGCAGTCTGATGATGATACTAAGGAGATGGGGGGGAACTCCCAGCTTCTGCAAAACCTCCCATAACTTCCCCCTCGGGACGAGGTCAAAGGCTGACCTCAGGTCCACGAAGACCATGTAAAGTCGACCTCCCTCTAACGTTACCGTCTTCCAGTACAGAAGAAGGAGGCGAAAGATTTGGTCCATGGTCGACGTGTTCTTTCTGAAGCCAGCCTGTAAAGGGCTCAAGATGTCATTGGCCTCGACCCAATCTAGGAGATGATCCAGAATGAGGCGCGCAAAGATCTTTTGGGGCACATCTATGAGGCTTATAGGCCTGTAATTGGAAGGGAGCAGAGTGGAGCCCTTCTTGTGGATGGGCACAATCTCTGCCCCCAACCACGACCCAGGGATCGCCATACCTCCAAGGATGGCATTAAATAAAACAAGAAGGTATGGGCCCCAGATGTCCGGATGGTGCCTAAATAGATCCCCGGGTAACCTGTCCAGGCCTGGCGCCTTCCCCACTGCTAGACGTTCTATGGCAAGCTCCACTTCCCCCAGGGATAGTTCCATTCCGAGCTCCTTGGTACCCAAAGGCAGATGCAGCTCCGCGGCCGAACAGGAACTGGTGTCTAGGTAGAGAGCCCCAAAGTGGGACTCCCATACTGCAGGGGCTATATTAGGCTCAATTGCTTTGGAGAGTTCCCCTGAGCCATTGTTTACAAGGGCCCAGAATTGCCGGGGGTCCCTGGATTTAAGGGCATCGTAGAGGTCATGCCAGTGCTTCCAGTCCCACTCGGCCCTTGCAGCCGCCAGCACTGATTTATGGTGGTTCCTTAGGTCACGCACTTTGGTCTTATCTGACCCCTCCTTTATGGCTGCAATAAGGTCAGATTTTGCTGCCCTGCAGTCTGGGGTGTACCAGGTGGGGAGAGGGGTCCTTTTCTTTCGAATTGGGACCTCCGGATGAAATATCTCGGCCAAGTCCCTCACTAAGACCTGGTGGACGTTTCCCAGTTTCTCACAATAATCAGCAGTTCTTGGTTCGTTCAGGAGGGCCTCCACCTCCATAAGGCTTGGGAGCGCCAGCTCATATAGTTTCTTAATGGACTCTTCCGACCTCACAAGCTTCCCCCACTTGACTCGGCGCCTGTTTGTGGTCAGAAGTAAGTCCCCCATTTCAGCCCCTTGACCAGCTGGGGATGGGTCCGTCAGGGGCGAAGGGCACACAATATTTAAGCAAAGGGCGTTGTGGTCGCTGTCTGACCTCTTAATAACCCTAAAGTCCAACACTTTAGGCCAAAGTGAAATGTCCACCATAATATAGTCCAGCCTCGACTCATGGCCCCTCCTGTTGAAAGTGCACACCGAGGGGGTGTCGGAAGGAGTACGACCATTACACGCCCTCAGCGCGCTATTCAAGGTAAGGGACAGGAGTTGCAAGGCTAGAGGGGACCAGGCTTTAGGGTGAGGAGAAGAAGAGGGTGGAACCCCCCAATGGTCGTCCTCAGCCGTAAGAGCACCATCAAGTAGGCCTTCCAGGGGCTCGAAGTGGCAATTGAAGTCTCCTCCAAGTACCACCTTGTAATCACCCGGAAGTTGGCCCAGGAAGGAAGCCAGATCATTTAAGGTGGGTGATTCACTCAGCGAGGCAACCGGGCGCGAGTAAACGTTGACAATGGCCCACGGAGTTTTACCAGGCCAAGTGAGCCTCACACACTGGATGTCCTGCGAACCCGTACATACTTGCTCCGCCTGACACCCAGTGTGACTCGTAATCCAGATTGCCAATCCACCAGATGGCCTCCCCCTCCCAGCCCATTTGGCAGGGATTTCAAATACTTCAAACCCTCTCTTAACATGAGCGGCCCTCGCCCAGGTCTCCTGAAGAAGAAGGATATCAGATCCACCTACCAGGGAGTCCCAATCAGGAGAACCCTCCTTGTTCGCAATTCCCGCCACGTTCCAGGAGAGAATTCTCAATCCTGGATCAGGTGGCAGGCTGCCCTGGTCTCCAACATGAGAATGCGTGGTAGCCATGGGAAAACCGACATCTAAGGCGCCAGTTCCGCTGACAGCGGCGGCAGCACGGGGAGCCTGCTCTGCCGTCCCTGTTTGCGGATTATGGACTGGCCCGATATCCAGAGGGGGACTCAGCTGGCACAGATTATCAGTTGTATCAGTCCCGCGCTCATTAACAGCCTGGGGCCGGGTTAGTTCCAACAAAGGGGTCACCCCCAAACCCACAGGGCCTTGCCCCACATCCCCCCTATTCTCAGGGCCAGACAAGATTGGCCTAGTTTGTGGTCAATCGACCTGATCCAGACAGGAAAACCTATTGTGATGTGTGAAGTTTGCCTGCACCGTTGATAGGGGGGGCCTTGATCTGTAACGGGAGCCATCTACTGCAAAGCCCACCCTAGTCCATCCCTTCTCACTCTCTCCCACCGTGTTGCTACCACTAGGATAAAAGTAAGAAAGGGTTACAAGTTCTATTGCGGACTTGTCAGGCCTTACAAGCCAGTTGCAGATGTAATTTGCAACATGTGGGCTCCTAAAGCTTAGGACAATGCAGTCCCCTGACCTGTTCTTTTTGGTCGGGCCGATCCACGGGATCCTCCTTACCATCAGAACCTCACCCTTCAGGTTTGGGGGCAGCGGTCTGTTGATATTGAGCCAGCTTACAACCTTGTTGCGTAGGGAGTCTTGTGACTCCCTACCACCACCCGCTAGCTCAGGAACTCCCACCATGATTGCCGTGTATGGAACGGCTTCTGGCGGCAGATTGACCACCCTGCGTCTGTCTGGGGGAGGAACACAACCATCACTTGGGGCATTTTTTGGACCCATTGTTACCCCTGTCTGCGGCACAAGCCGCGGCACAGGGGGTAGCTTAGATCTCCTAGGAGCCGGAACAGGGGGACCAGGTACTAGTGGTAGCAAAGTGTGCGTCTGGGGGGTAGACGCACCATTTGCACTAGGCACTACCCTGCTACAAGCCTGGGGTAATGTGGAAAGAGGTAAGCTATTCCCTATTGATTCCCTGGTAGTTACAGGAACGTTAGAAGCTACGCCAAGGCTACTCCTAGCGAGGACATTTTCCCGGGACTGGAGTAGGTTCTCTATAGCCTCTAATCTAGCTGTGATGGGGGTTAGCAAGTTCTTAATAATAGCTGCGAGGGAATTAATTACTACATCTGAAATATTTGAGGATGACCCACCAAAGATAAATGGGCCTGCCGCCACTGGTGATAGCACAGGAGTTGGCGAGGCCCCAAGATCCAACCCAGACCCAGATGAAGTGAGCTCGGGGGAGACCGAAATATCAGTACTATCTCCGAGGGTTGATGCAGATGCAACAAATCTTGCCCTTTTTGCACTCTCTATTTCAACAGGCCTTTTCCTTTTTATGGGCTGAGACACACCACTATCTGCAAGGACTATTGGCAAGGCCGGTTGGCCTGCTTCCAGCGTGTTTATGCCCATGTTGTCCAAGACAGCAGAGTGGTCGGCAACCCCCGATGACCCTGGGGAATCCCGATCCCTCTGTGTAACCGGAGTTCTTAACTGCCGGAGCACCGACTCAATAGTCTGATCGATACTATCCAGCAGGGACATGTGGGTAGCGTCCGTGGTAATAGGTGTACTGACATCATTAGAGGCAGATTCTCCAAGTTCCAGGAACACACTTTCAGGTTCCATCTCATGGTGAGAGTCCGTGGATGAGTGACACTTGCTGATTTGAGAGCTTGCCTTGGGGAAAAATTTTTCCAGGGTGCTTGCGCCATGTTGCACCGACTTGCTCCTTAATGCTCTGGATGCCATGGTGAGATGGATGTGGGACAACTTAGCGTGGACGTTAGAGGGGTGGCCCGGTCCGGTCTCTTCCGGCCTCTAACGGCCTAGAACGGCCCGCTCTTTGCCCGGTCTTCGCCCCGGTGACCGCCCCGCGCGCGTCCCGCTGCGCGTGTGAGGCGATTCTCCTAAGTATAACAGGGGGGCGTGGCACTGGGAGGGGGCGCGAGGCGCGGCGGGAAGAGGAACCAGCTGGCGCTGCCAGATGGACTGCTGGTCCTCGCAGTCCCGCTCGCCTCCGCCTCTCACCTCCGCTGCGGCCGGTCGGTCCAGACAACAGGAATCCCCAAGGTATGAGCGCCCAATCACTCCTGGTGCAAGGGAAAGCAGGCAACAGTTCAAACTCCTGGCGCGAGCGGCACCCGCGGAGCGGGGGCCGCGAGGAGTAAAGTACACCTTCAGGCAGGGGGGCGTGGCACTGGGAGGGGGCGCGAGGCGCGGCGGGAAGAGGAACCAGCTGGCGCTGCCAGATGGACTGCTGGTCCTCGCAGTCCCGCTCGCCTCCGCCTCTCACCTCCGCTGCGGCCGGTCGGTCCAGACAACAGGAATCCCCAAGGTATGAGCGCCCAATCACTCCTGGTGCAAGGGAAAGCAGGCAACAGTTCAAACTCCTGGCGCGAGCGGCACCCGCGGAGCGGGGGCCGCGAGGAGTAAAGTACACCTTCAGGCAGGGGGGCGTGGCACTGGGAGGGGGCGCGAGGCGCGGCGGGAAGAGGAACCAGCTGGCGCTGCCAGATGGACTGCTGGTCCTCGCAGTCCCGCTCGCCTCCGCCTCTCACCTCCGCTGCGGCCGGTCGGTCCAGACAACAGGAATCCCCAAGGTATGAGCGCCCAATCACTCCTGGTGCAAGGGAAAGCAGGCAACAGTTCAAACTCCTGGCGCGAGCGGCACCCCATGCCTTGGAATGGAGAGGAGTTCCCCGGAGTCAGTTTCAGGTTCTAAGAAGGTAGATCAACAGCAGCAGCAAAGGGAAACCAGAACGTGATAAATCTCCTCAAATGGAATGCAATAAGAGGTAGCATGTAGGCATTTTAGTGCACCAACCAGGTTAGGAAAGCACATTAAAGGCATGCTTGGGGTGGCTAAGCCACAACAAGGCAGATAGGTGTCAATGTGCTTAATATCCATACTCTAGATACTCTAGGTCAGGGGTACCCAAAGTATATCAGATCCAGGCGGGTTGGTTATGTCACTCTATTTAAGGATAACCATTGACAGATTACATTAATTTAATTTTCATGATTTTATCCATGGGACTTCCTATGAGGAAGTTAACAATTAAATAAGACATCAACTGATGGAGGCACTCTTGGGCCCCGAAGCAGCAAATGCAACTAAGAAGCAGGAGTGGCGCTCCTGACAGTATTAATATTACACAACCCAAAACTATCCAAAGGGTAAGAAAACTGCTTATGGTCCATTCTGCGAAACTCACCAACGGGTGATAGAGACTAATGCAGCACCTGTTGAGATTTATGTACAACCTGGGATCCACATCTGATTGATTACGGGTGAGATGCAATCAGTACATTTGACTTTATTCATAATTGGGTGTCTCTGTTCAAGCCAAAAGGGAGAGTGCACTCTAGGGTAGCAGTTTTTAATCTTTTGACTTCTGTGGACCCTTAATGAATCATCACCGGATGCCAAGAACCCTGACTTAAGCAATTTCTACTATGTGAGCTTCAAACGAATGCACAAAAAGGCAGAAACAAGTATATATCAAGCACATATGAATCATTTGTTTAATTCGCAAACAAACAGTACACAAAAATTGAAAATTAATTTCAAAAGATGGTTGGAGCTTTTCATAAACTAGCATATCACATTGTCTTTTTTGCTCCTAATGCATTAACTCTATTTGTCAGTACATACCACTACTTCAATTGAGGCCACCAATTGTCCATACCAGGAGAAAGCTGTACAAAGCCATTTAGTGGTTGCAAACGCTTTGATTAGCTAAATCACAGGGTTGGCATATTTGAAAGTACTAAACTCGTTTTGCATTCCACAACAGATTACCGACTCTCAAAATGGGTTTAAAAGGGCTTCACGAATCACTGCTTTGCAGGGGCATCTGAGGGTGTCCCTTCCAACACCAATTTGTTATGGTTTGTATCAATGTTTTGTTACAAAAATCCAATCACAAAACATTGGAATTTTACCACCTCCCAACTGGGGATGCTAAGCCAATTGCAAAAGGGATGGGTCCCTTGCGACACCTTCCCCTTTGTAAATGTTAAAAAAAGGTTTATTGGAGAGTACCAGTGTCCAAGTGCCCACTGTCTAGCCTCAAAAAACTTTAAAAATGATTAGAACTTTCTTTAAACACAGACAGTTTAATTTTTAATTTAAGGAAAATTGACTGCTTTTAAAAAACGAATTGAAATGCGATCACATATTGTGGTCTGCTGGCCCCAGCAGGCCACCATTCCTGTGATGACCACTGTAAGGAAATGGGCCATTAGTTGCCTGGATTGCACAAGTAATGGGTCTGCGTTTGCCCATCACTGGGAACCAAACACCCCATTCTAGAGCTTGACTCTCTCAAGATAGCAGAGCAGAGCAGTCCAAGGCCTGCATAAGGGAGGTGGTGTGAGCTAGAAATCATTATTCCCATGGATGCAGTAATAATATATTTTTTATATATTGTCCAATCTGTGATTTGTCTTTTGAAAAAGGAAAAATACATTTATTACACACACACACACTACTCAATACTATGCAGTGATATACAAATATACATAAGGCTGGTGGATAACATTGTGCAGTCACCTCCGACGCCCGAAGGGTCATACAAACACATCGGGTAAATTTCCAAGTTCAACAAACTACATGTCAAAAGTGTCATCATTTTAAGAGTAATGCAGAAATCAATGATAACCATGTGTAAAAGCACTTATTAACGTCAATAAAGCATATGTACTTTGATCAGTAATCACTGTCAGCATAATTATTTCAACAAAACATTTATAAATTAAATTAACATTTCTGTGGGCTTTTCTTATACCTTCAACGATTAAAAGCGCAATTATAAAAACAGCCCCTAGAGGGCCTCACATTTTGATCACACATCATTTAACCATAGACTTAACCGCTATATGGTATTGCAGAGCCTTTACCTTCCTTTAGACATCTCCAGGCTACATTAACTGCATCCATAACCTTAGCCCCCTTGAAGGTGCTGAACTCCCAGCTGTAAAGCACATACTCCTGCCCGTTTAGTGCTTGTAAACCTGGGCACCCCCACGTGCATCCTTAGTTGGGGGCAACACAGAGAGCCCACCTCTGGCTGCCCTGCTGGCTCCCCGAACGAGCAGCACTTCTCCCACTGCCTACGGCAGCCAGCAGTTCTTCTCCCTTGCCCACTCTTGCAGGCAGGGCACTGGGTTTTGTGGTGGCCAACCGCTCCCCGAGACACAGGTATGGGCAGCGGGGCAGGTCCATCACAGATGGGAAGAGTGCTGCAACACTAACCCCGTTCTCCTCCTGGCTATTTCAGGGCTCAGAGTTAGGTTGTGGGCCATGCCTCCTACTCTCTTCCTGCTCAGGGGAAGCGCAGTGGCGCTCCCTCATCATTGCTTGCATTGGAGGCCCAGAGTTAGGGTCTCAGCCCCCCAATCCCTAGGCCAGCCTTGAGATTAAGGGCCCCAGGTCCTCTGGACTCTGGGGTAGGAACCCTACACTTGGCCCTTCTGGCATGTAAATAAATAACAGATTCTTTGTGAGGTGACCCCCGGGCACTGGCCCAAGCAAGGGTTTTTAGCTACAGAGCTCCACGCACTCAGTGAGGGGGTCAAAGTTCAAACCCATCTCCGGCTGATATCTCGGGTCCTGATGGCCCATTTTGCGTGTTTTGGGGGGCATTTTGCTCCTGGTGGCGAGCCCTTGTCAACTAGAGCATTTTGCCTAGGCCTCCTGGCACCTAAGGTGACAATATTTGCAGGTAGCTGGTTCTGCTGGCTCCCTACACTAGGCTGGTGCCTCTCTATTCTTTGATGTAGAAGTCCAGCTCAACCCCCAACAAGAACTTTGGGGATGTACGGGTACCAGCTTCCCTGGTCCTGGGGATAGCCCACTGGTTCTGGGGCCAGCTTTAATCAGACCTTAGTCCAGATGGGCATCAGGGGGTACCTCCTTACAGTTGTCCATGACTGCCACCTCCAGTCACAGTGTCCAGCAGAAAGTCACAAACAAAAGATATCTATCCCCCTTGTGCAAGACCTTACAAATGGGGGCAGAAGCGAGGCACCTCTGGTCTACTCTGGGATGCCACACCACCTCTATGCCCCTGTCCCAACCCTCCTGCACAGCTGCTGAAACTTTTCAAAATGGTGTCACCCAGGAGTCACTGTCAAACTGCTCTAGGGTCCCTAGTTTCACCCCTGACTGACATCACTGCCAGGGCTTTTTGTACTAAGTATTTTAAGGGCGCACCCTCCTGTGTTGGCTCCATAAACCTGGGCTCCCTCCTTTGTTCGGTGGGCTTGGGCTGGCCCATCCCTGGTACAGTGTGACAGTTGATTGTTGATGCAGATCCTTCAGCCCCACCACTTTTCTCCTCAGGATCTATGTTAAGTACTGTTAATTGCTCCCTTTGTGTTGGGTTACCTTTGTTCCTGATGCTGGAGAGAAATGTACTTAACTTGGCACAGTACGGTGGCAAAAGGCCTGAGCTGTGATACTGAGCTGAGCCAGAGAATTATAATAATCCTGGTTGACCCATAAGCTGTACAGATATCTTTTTGGAACTCTCAAATTTCGGTTTGGCATACAGATTCCTCCCCAGTTCAACGCACCACTGGTCTCTGTAAGCCAAGGGGAAGCAATGCTCCACTCTAAGGCAGTCTTTCCCATAGTTTTATAATAGAGTGTCACAGCAGACAAGACAGTAAACCACACTGACTTTCCCTATGACTGTACTCTAACATCATGAGGCCTACCTCAGGTCAATATCTAGTCTTGCAGAGTGCCCTATGCGTCAGGCAGTTTCCGGGCAGCGCACAACAGGAGTCTCCCATGCGCAGCCCATAAACATGTGCATATGCGTGTGCACAGGTGTTCATGTGTAATCAGCCAAGTGCACATTACCCTTGCTGTGTCACAGTGGCCATATCTTAAAAGGCGGACACTGGTGGTAAATGCACGCAGTTCATTTACTGTGGGCGAGTCACCAAGTGCAAGGCTCACCCACGCTAAAAAGTACAAAAAACAGGTGAGCAAAAAGAAAAATATCCAGGCATATTTGATGGGCAGAACCCAACACCTTACAACCACCAGTTGTAATGAGTCACAACTTGAGAACTACATCATGATTATTGATAGGTTAGTTTTGATTGTGATTCACTACGATTCATAACTCTGTGAACCGATCTATTAGTAAGTAAGTAAGTCAATTTTTATTGTTTGGTCAATTAAAACCTTAACAATATAAACACATATAAAAGTAGAAGTTAAAACATTAAAAAGAGGAAAGTCACTTTACATCAATTTTAAAATAAGAAACTTGTAGAATGTCATTGTTTAACAAATATTTTACAACATTATTGTTCTTTTTCTGATGTCAGTCCAGAAAACAAATTTTTGTGAGCCTGTGCAAAAACTTTGAGAAATTTGATCAATTTACAATTTAATTGTGTGTCCGATGGATTTAGGCTTGCAATTATTGCGTCTCTACAGGTCCTGATGCCTCTATCTTTAAAAGTTTGTCTAAGAAGGGTGGTGCAAGCATTGTCGAGTTGGGTACATATGCAAATTACATGAATAAAATCTTCTTTGTGGTAACCGCAGAGTCGGCATGATTTTGACCCTTTATATACCCAAGTAGGCTGATCCGCTAATGATGGTAATTTTCCGAAGCGTATAGCCATTAATTGATTTTCATGTAAATAGAAAATATTGTATGCAAACAATAGGTATGTAATATCTTTTCAGGAATATTCCAAGTTCGCATTTTTTTCCAAAGGAGGTGACGGTCTACACTATCAAATGCAGCCTTTAAATCTATATAGCAGAGGTAGAGTTGTTGTTTCCTCTATTTGCTTTTATTTGCTATTAAGGAAAGGGCTAAAATGTTTGATATTGTCCCTATACCTTGCCTGAACCCTGTCTGGTTAACTGGAATAAGATTAAGGTTATCTGTCAATTCTTCAAGGTTTTCCAAAATGAGTGTGGCATGATATTTGGCTTCGACGTGCAGGAGGGCGATTAGTCTATATTTTGATGGATTCACTCTGTTTCCACCTTTATAAATAGGTGTCAATATCAAGCCTTGCCAATTCGATGGAATTCACTTTAGGAGCTCTATTTCATTGAATAGTTTGGAAAGATACTTGCTCCAGAATGATGGATCATTTTTAAAAATGGCTTGTGGGATTCCATTAGGTCCTGGTGCGCCGTCACCTCTGCCCTTCTTTATTATACGTTTTATTCCATCAACTAACATGGAGGACTCACTGTTCTTTGCATTTGGAGAGTTGGTGTCAATATTTTCCAAAGTTTGGGATTTTACTTCCATTGACATAGGACCTAAAGCCTTTTTTTCTCTTCTATTACGTTTGCTGTCCTCTCCTGTGTTGTTCATATCACTAACTTGTTGTATGATGGTTTCATTTGTTTTATTTTCCTCAGGGTGCTCCTTAGTCTTTGCCTCTAACATGTCATCGATTGTTATTTCTGTAAATTTTGTGGTTAGAAATTTGGCCCACTCATGTTCTTGAATATTTGATGATAATTCGTTCATTGGTCGTTGTATTATAATCATGACATACCAGAATGTTTTTGAGTTTGTTTCCTTCACACTACTAAGCAGTTCGGACCAGAATTTATCGTTGCTTGTTCTTTTTTCCTCCCATTGCTGTTTTTTATAAGTTTTCCTCAATTGCCTGACCTTATCCCAGGCTATTTGGTCATGACAAGTTATTTTTAGCCTCCTAATGGCCTTTTTAAGTTCGCTTTTCAAAACTCTTAACCCTTTCGATGGTTTTTGATTTATTTCCTTTCTAATTTTTTGTTTTTTGTTCTGTTGTTGTCTTGTTGTCATTAATGTTGTAAGTTCCATGGTAAATTTTTCCCATGCTTGGATTTTGTTCAAAGCCTCCAGTTTGCTTGCCGTTGTCATCATCTGTAAATTGGACTGTAATGTCTCTATCGTTTCATTAGACCATTTTAAGCGTTTCACGTCAATCGTATGGATAGATCCTTCTATTTTTGTATTCGAACAGTGTTTGGCAATTTTGAACTTGAAATGTACATGCTGGTAGGAATGATCATTCCTAGTTGTGTACTCTATGGAGAGGTGGGTGAGATATGGCATTAATGCTACTGAGATAGCTGTATAATCCAGTCTTGATCGTGTCTTTCCTCCATGAAATGTGTGTTTTGGTGGGAAATCGCTCAATGTTCTTCCATTTATCACTCTCAGGCCAAGGAATTCCAGGGCATTAACTATTCGCTGACCTTCAGGGTCCGATGTTGTACTCCGAAGCTGATATTGCTGTGGGACATTCCAGTATATATTGTCGGCTGATTGTCTTCTTCATCAGGGTGTGTATTAAATTACAATTAAAATCCCCTGTCAATATCATGTCCCAAGTGGGATGTGTACTCCTTCTATCTGTAATTGCAGTAATCAACTAGGTATTATGAACTGTTTTATTCTGAAGTTGCGGATGTGCATATGTATTAATCAACAGGACAGTTTTTGTGCTGCCGAATGTCCCTGCAGTAAGTTTTATCAATTGAATATTTGGATCTGAGGAGGAAATTTGCTCCGATTCAATTTTCAATGCTATGGATATATATACTGCAAGTCCTCCTTTTGGTCGTCCATAATTTTTTTTTTTTATTGCAGGAACTGTGTAGTGTGTGTATTTTAGCAAGGGAAGATCTTATTGTGCCCATGTCTCATGCAATGCTAATATGTCACATTATTTCCAGTTGATTGGATGACAGCCATTTTCTAGCCATTTTTTTGCCCCCGCAATGATCTATTAGTATATCGATGAGTTCACAAAATTCCACCCTGGTTTAAAAAATACTGGTCGCAAATAACAACCCGTATTTTGTGACTGGTGTTTCATACATCTATCCCTAAATTCTGTTTTCTGTAAATGTGCTGCTCCAACTAATCAAGCTAGGAATACAAACTAAGGCCCATATTTATCAAAGTTTTGCATTGCTCTTGTGCAGGGCCGTTTCTACACTAGGCAAGACTAGGCGGCTGCCTAGGGCGGCAAAAGGAAGAGGGCGGCAAAAAATATGAGGTTGGGAATCAAAATGGCCTTAGACCTCAAAAGCGCATTGGGTAGCGACTCGCGCCTTTCACAATTCGACGTGACTGACGTGTCATCACGTTCAGCGGTACAGGCGGGGGCCGTGTGCGCACGGCCTGCGGAGGCAGAGACGGAGGCAGAGAGTTCCTGCCTGAGGCCTAGCAGGTACCGGGGGAGGCCGGGGTGGGATCCGGGTCGCACAAGAGCTAGGTGATTTATAAGTTTATTTTTTAACTAACTACCCTTGTTAAGGGAAGTCACGGAACAATCATGGCGCACAGACAAGAAGTGTTTTGGGAATCTTTTTGGCTCCGGTAAAGCCATCGCAGTGCAGGCCAGCACCAGCAGAGGGGATGCACAAGGTAAGCGGCTCGCTTGGAGGTGGTGGGGGTGTGAGGCGAGGGACGTGATCTAGCTTGTTTTAGTTTTGACTAGAGTCCCTGCCCTTAACCGTGCCCCCTCCCCCACTTGAAGGGGCCTGCGTTATGCCCCTGGTGCCCATTTGGTTTGTATCGCAAGTTTGCAACTCACTATATAACCCATGTTAGAGTGGCTCCCTGAGTCTATTCTTCAGGATATTGACACGGTTTAATTCTCTCACAGGTGTGTGTGTTAATGTGTGTATATGTGGTTGTACCTGTAGTTGTGAATGCACACGCGTGTGACTGGCGCAGAGGTGTGCATGCATTCATGTGCATCTATCTCTGGATGCGCGCGAGAACAGAAATGTCCTCTCTCTATGTGTGCGTCAGGGGCCAGCCACTACTGCCTCTACAGAGAACTCGCGGATTGTCTTGTGTTGCATCAAACTCACTTCCGGATTTCAGGAACACTAGGTGTTACCTGCGTGTTATTATCAGGCAAGGCCTTTCAAGGGATGGGCTCCGGAGCTCATCTGTCTTAACAACACAACCCGGCTGGAGCAGCGGGGACGGCTGAGGTGCTGAGAGGACTCGGTGCTTCAGAACACTGACCCCATATGCTGCAATGCACTTACAGTCACGGTCACAACCGGCTTTCATTTTCACTGTTAGCACATATTTCTTATACAAGTGGGATTAAAGGGGGTAGGCAGAGGGACCGTGTTCAACAAAAAGAAGGGACACATATTGCATGCAATCCTCCAAAATTGGCACTGCTTTTACAATATACAATATGCTGCTGTGATTTGAGGCCCTGTTGAACAGCTCCAACATTCACAAGACATCATTTCTTTCATTAGAGACATATAGAATTGCAGAGAGGGAGATTTGTGAATGAGGGAATATGTTAATGTAACAAGGGCGTAAAGTACACCCTGCTGTCCCCCTGGTGCAGGGTGCCCTCAAATCCTCCAGTGAGCCCACACTGAAGGCCAAGATGTATCTGTTAGATATGGGAGACTCAGGGGCCCTCTTCAAATTCTGCCTGTTGGCTTCACCATTTGGCATTGCGTCATTTAGTGTAATGTGCTGTAGGGCACAAGGCGGCTGTCTGCTGCACATGTTACCTTTGTATATTTCCTTGTCTAGAACTAGATATTCCCCAATACTTCCCGGAAAATCTGTTCTTGTCGGAGGAGCAAGTGTGTCATCGAACAGGATGTGACGCAGGGGTATAGGAGCAAGGGGATTCAGAAACGCTATCATGGAAGGGCCTTTAATGGTGCAGGTGTGATGATAGAATACCTTTCTGTACTTACATTGCTTAGGGAAACGTGCTCCCCGTGCTTTCCAATGAGGAGTGTTGAGTGCGCGGTGTAGTACAGAAAAATGGACATGCATCCCCGGATCAGATTGTGGCAGCTAGAGGTGCAGCAGAAGTTTGTGGTCACTCGCTTCCATTTCTGCACATTCATGCACCTTGGACCGGAAAACGTACGCTTGTCCCTAATGTAGCCAGCGCGAGTCCAGGTGCTGCAGCAACAGTACTCCATTGCTGTGGGCCCAGAGCCATGAACTAGGTTTAAACCTTCTCTAATCTCAGTTCCTTCGTTAATCGGATGAACCGACCAGAGCCGTAGCCTCCATTAGTGCATCAGGAGCATTGGTGACGGGGTTCAGAGACCCTATGTAGACACCCAAACACACACACACAATCTCCATATCTAGACACATTCATTCAAACACACACACACACAAACTCCCTATACATCCAAAAACACACAACTCCCACAGAGACACCTAAGCAAACCACACGCACACAACCTTTCTGTAGACACCTAATCACACATTCACGCAGACACCCACAAATGCATGCACACCCCCACACATACACAAACTCTTTTCTAGACACTGAAGCCCACAAGCGTACACACACAATGACACACTGACAGACACACTGATCCAAATTGCAAATAAAATAAAAGGGAGGGGGCAGCATTTTTCAATTCTCGCCTAGGGCGGCAAAACACCTAGAAACGGCCCTGCTCTTGTGACACGTAAGGCAATGCAGGGGAATGCAAAAGCTAGAATGAGATTTACCAAGCCACACAAGGCAACTTGCATGGCCCTGCGTGGCTTGGTAAATCTGGAGTATGACAAGGAAGTTGCCTTGCATCACTCTGCCTAAGGAAGGCGTTCCATGGATGGAGCATGGTTGGAGCATGAGACACCGTGGGTGTTCCCACGCAGCCACCTATGGATTTTGGCGCATTCCCAGATTTCCCAAAACTGGTAAACCTTGGAATACATCAATTTGTTACACCTTCCGAGAGGAGGGGCAACAAGGAGAGCTATCTTTTATTTTTCCTCCTTCTACGTGTGCTAAATTCTGCAGCACACTTAGAAAGAGGGAAATGCCTCTGAGGACTGCTTTTGTGCAAGAAGGTGCAGAAAAACAATCCTGCCTACTACTCAGACACATTTGCACCACAGAGCAAGGGTACCTACATTGGCGCATGGCAGCACAGTGTGAGCCAGCACAAGGAGAGGACTGAAAATACAACATATATTATTAAATATGGTGCATTCTTGCCCTATCCCTTTCACACAGAGCTGTGAAGCAAGGTGTCTTGCTGTGTTGTATTGCATGAAACCTTGATAAATTGTCTCCTTCATTTTTAGTCTCAAATTTCAAACTCCTTCACATTTATAGATAATTTAAAAAAAATGTCACATTTTGCTTTTTTTTATGCATGCTTTATTATTCTGCTAATATAATGTCATCTCCTAAACAATTGTGGACCCCTGAGTAGCTGCTGCAGACCCCAGAGTTTCTGCAGATCCCACAGCCCCAGGGCATGTCTGTTAATCTGTTGATTTCCCAGTTAGAAGAAGGAAAGATGGCTCATGGACTGATCAAAGAATTGTCAAAGAGTTTCGAGGATTTGCTAAGAGGAAAATACTCTTGCAGTCTTCAGAGTTAAATGATTTTCGAAACGTACTATAGATTTATAAAGCTGTGCTCACCTCAATGTAGGTGAACCATTTAGGAATAAAGAAATATACATATTACATCACATATTACATTTTCTATGACATCATTGGTAATATCACTCCAACATTTTCAATTAAATTATTGATGAGAAAACTGTGCATGGTGGGGGTGCGAGTTATATGCACTTGAGATAACTGTAACTATAAGTGGGGAATTTCTGTGGTTTTTAGAGTTTAAAACTTTATGTTGTCACTGAACATTTCATCTAACTATAACATTACTTTAACCTTCGTTTTTTTCAGTGGATCTGCTGCATCTTCAGGAGCTTTCCTCTGTAGATGTTCTTCTTGCCTGAGCCTGGTTGCACTGCAGCAAACCTTCATTAGAATGTGTGTTTACTGAATCAGAAAAAAACTGCATGAACAATATCCTGAGTGAAGCAGGGAATCAGGCAAGGCAACAGCAAATCCATTGTTTGTTAAAATCTGTTGCATTTGTAGTGAAAAGGGAATCATGTATTGGTTTTCAGATGAACATCTGTTACATTTCCTAATTTAATTGGCAGTGTGGGCAGTACTCACTCTCTCCATTTAGGATAAGGAGGGTAGAACAGCACAATCGTTCACATTAAGGACACACATTCCTAGAATTGTGAGAAGAGCTCTGCACCCACAAAAATGTGTTTTATGACTGAACTTACTTGTAGGAACAACCTTTCACTTTTGTATATTGTTGTATAAAATGACCAGATTGTGCTTCCTCACTTAGTGCAAGTGATATAAAATAGGGGAAAGTCATCTGTGGAAGTTACCAATCAAGAACTGTGAATTTCTGTCAACAGTGAAAGTCACTAATCTAGCACAGTAAATTTCTGTCATCTGTGGAAGTCACCAATCTAGAGCTGGAAATGTATATACAAGAACAAGGCACACACCCATATTATGTAAAGATTTCCTGAATATTTGTGTCTGTATTTATTTGTCACAACATTGTGAAGGTTGTGTAACAAACGAAGGCTAAACACCTTTTTATGGCTACTACTGAGCAACACAAAGAGGTAAACATATAAAGGTTGCCAGGTAACTGGAATCATAGCCCATCCAGGCAAGCCCCTGCCAACAGCTTCTCCTACGTTTTCTCACTGCTCTCTTGGCATTTAAGTAGGCCTTTCCAATGCCGCCTTCTTGAACATATGCTTCTATAATTAGTTTTTCTATTAGATTTCCCCATATCATCTATGTACCGGTAACAGATATTGTCTTTCAACACGATATTGTTCATATTTCTTTATGTGTGTTTATGTTATTACCTTTGTATAACCACTGGAGTCTACAGCAGCATTCCTGCTAGTGCTCCTTGCATGAAGGGCAATTTCTCCCATGCTGCTGGACTCATATATGTGCTCATCAAGGCATGTAGGCAGACACAGAAGCAAGATTATGAAGAATTTCAACATGGCATTGGGAGCCATGAATTCAGCCCCATTCAGTCAGGTGGCCAACAAATGCATTGGGCTGCCGTTCTGTGTTCCTCTGTTCTATTTGTGGCCAAATAAAGTAAAGAGATCCATCATGCTCAGCCACTCCGCAATTTTCGTGGGCTCTGTTGGACTTCTAATATTGCATCACCTTCCTTTTGGTCAGGAGACATCCCAGTCTCAACAGGATGAAGGGATATCAGGGACATCAAGATTACTTACAGTCAACCATGGCACTCAGGAGGCATATTTTCAGTGAAGGTTCCACAGGTTGGCCCAGTACCTGAGCCATCACTAAGTCTATTTCCTCCCATTAATATTCTATCACCGGACAACTCAAGACCACATGAAACACGTCCCCATTATCTAAGCCACATCGTATGCAGGCTGAGGATAGTAACGTGCCTATTTCCCACAGTCTGCTAGGAGGGTATAGTACTATCGGTGGGGACATTCCCACAGGGTTCGCAAAGCATTGTATCGATCATGTATCAGATTATTGTCAAGGATTAATTGATATATGAGGCCTCATGTTATTTTTGTCTTAAGGAGGTTACATTCTGGGAGTAATGCCAACTTAGTCAGGTACTGATCTAGTTTGAGGTTGAAGACATTTACACTGCAGTGAGTTGAATACAGAAAGTTCTTCAGTTCAGCTGTCCTTATCTATACCATTTTAAGTATAGAAATAGAAGTCCTTATATATACGGCAGGTTATTTATTCTGAATGTTTATTTCTAAGTACAGGTGGCCCAACAAATTACATTTAGAAAGACATTAAAGCTTGGTGAGATTGTTTACTTCCATTTAGACTCCCCACATTTTATTTTCATGTGACATAGCATTGGATGCTTGATTCTTAGATATTTTTTATTTTGTTTGTAAATTATTATGTTCAAACTGGGGTAAGTTATGTAAAAATGATTAAAAAACTGGAATTATTGAGCCACTTACTGCCAATTAGTAATTGCAGCTTACATAGCGACAATGTGCAGAACGTGTAGTTGCAGGAACAGGGAAAATAAAGTGAAGAAAATTGAGAGAGGAAAGAAAAAGAGTCATGAGTGGAGAAAAGGACACCAAGGGTTGCTATGGCAGAAGGTAGTTAGGTGCAACAGAAATGAGAGGGAGGCAAAAGGTTGAGATATCTTAATGTTAAATCCAGTAATACATTATTAAGTTAACATATGTTTAAGAAACCTTAGAAGATGTTTGAATACACCTGGACAATTACCCAACCAAACACTTTAATCAAATATACATTAGTAGATTACTATAATTAGCTCCATGTTATAGGTTCTTTAGGCCTGTGTTAGGGTCAGGTGGTAACTGAAATCCTCTGTCTTCTGTAGGAAAGGCTAAATCTGTTGGAGAGTTCACCATTAGAATATCCAATACCAAAGGATGAAACGTGCACACCATCAGTGGATATTCCACCTGATTAAGAACTTCATTCACAAATATGCTGATTTTCCATAACAACCAACCTCTAATGCAAACTCTTAAACTTGTTATTAACTTCTACCCTTAAGATATATTGTTTGGTCACCTTAAGTATATCACCACTAAGTGAAAGATCTTTTAGTAAGCACGGTCTTGTTTTTAAACCTATTAATTCAGGGCAATACAAATGTTGTAGGGTCTTTTTGAGAGGTGGAGCTGTCCAGGTGTTCGGAGGATAAGTTATGAGTAAGATGCCTCATTCGGGACTGGATGTTTTGTTATGGTAAGGAGGTACTCTGGCAAATCATAACTCTGCTTGTTCCTTGCCATTCCTTGAACTACAGTGTGTATTTTAAATAACTTTTGTGAGTTGATTTCTTGCTTGATGGCCTGTTTAACAAAGAACTATTTTTAAAAATTAGCATGCACATCACCAGGATGAAAAAGGAAAACAACACTCACCTCAATTTCATCCCACTTTAAATCAACAACTTTCTGTCCTGCCTTTGGTTGCCATGTGGGCAAGGTCACAGTTGCTCGTGACCTGGGTAGTACAATATCAGGTGCTGGGGTTGATGAAGCTGTACTGGGTTGCCTGGTTGGGAGGTGCGCAGCTGTCCATCCAGACTCTGGAAGGCTGGGTATTGATTGCTCACAGTTCAGACCTTCATACCCTTCATTGCAAACGCAGATGTAACCTTCATCGCTGATGCTGCAGTTGCCATGGTGACAAGGATGGTTTGCACAGGGATCTATAATAAACTGAGAGCAGACAAGGGAAAAGATCAATTATTGCATGTAGAACAACACTTCAATTCTCCATCTGAAAATACCTCTTCCGTGTTCATGGTCACTGTAATTTGATTTATTTTGTGCTTATATGTCAGCTGAAAAATCGAGCATTGCATTTTTTGGCAAAAATTACATTACAGCAAATCAATTCAAGGAACTGTACTCTAGGATTGATGGTGTATTTTTTATTTTGGGAAACTATGTTAAAAAAACTGCCTTGATAAAAGAAGTAACAAATCCCTGCACTTACTATGCTACATATGTCAGTTCTTTTCCCACGCATAAATGGCCATATTATAGAAAGTGCCCTGGAAGTGCACCCAATTTGTGTGCCCCGGGCCCTTTGTTATTACAGAAGGGGTGTGGACACATCTCAAACAGGTGTTCCATCATTTTCATGGGGTATGGCCTGATGCAAATGAGGGAATCTGTTTCACTCTGCGCCCTCACGGTATTATGGACATGGACACAAAAGTAAACAAGCAGTCCGTAGGTGCACTGAAAGTGCGCCACAAAAATGTGATGCACTGTCAGTGCGCCAGCTGATGGAGCCCTCTGGAGGGGGGAAGGGGTCCTATGGACCCCTCCAGCCGACATTCCTTTGCAGGCAGGGGCAGTCACTCAGTGCGCCAACCTGGAAGAAGATCTCTAATTCCTCTTAAAAGTGTAGGTCGGTTGCCGACTGCACACTGAAACACGGAGCAGACGCTCCATATTTCACTTGAAGGCGCTGCGCAGGAAGGCCCAAGTTTGTGGCTGTCCTGAGGGCAGTACATTTTTCGTAATAGAGTGCATGTTCCCTAATCATTAATAGCGCCTGGAAGGTATGGAAGAAAGTTTCCAAACATTTGGATATCCCAAGGATCAATAAATATACACCGTTATGGCACTCTTTCCTGCTTTCTAGGCAAGTGAATGATGATATTGCTAAGAGGTGGGAAAATCTGGGAGTGATATCAGTGGCGATATTTTAGACGCTGAGCCCTGTGTCAGGTTCTCCAACCTCCAAACAAAATTTAACATTCCTACTTCTCACCGTTTTAAGTACATCCAAATAAATACCATTCTTACCTCAAAACTCTCAAACACTTCATTATTTAATATTCCTATTTTTGAGCATATAGGTAAAAAAACTTCAAGGATAGGCAACTCTATGGGCTACTAATGGACCAACAATATGATGACTTGGAGAGAACAGAGTCACTTTGGGCAACTAAATTGACCAACCAAAATGTTGGCATTGATAAGGTTCTACTGCTCACTGCTAGGTTATTTCTAACATCTACCCTTAAGGCCCAACTTTACAAGACTATATACAATTTATATTTTACACCGGCAAAATTGTATACGTGGGGGAAAAGAACAGATGATAAGTGTCCCAGGTCTGGTACAGGCCCGTCCCATCTACTACACATGTTCGTTGAATGTATCAAACTAACTACCATCAAATCAAAAGTCTCCGAATTCTGGGAAGAAAAATCTGGGCACAAAGTTTATATGTCCCCGACCCTTTATCTTTTGGGATATGATAATACCTTAGGGCATAACAAAGAAGAAGAAATATGTCTGTTTTTGGGTATGGCTGTATATAGGATAATATTGACTGCCAGATGGAAAGATACCGACCCTCCTAATTTTCAAGTTTCGTTAACCCGTTTCTTGGGGATATTTAATCAAGAAATGGCAATTTATTCAGCTATGGGTAAAAAGGCTAAAAAACGTGGTATCCAAATGTGGCTGCCTATTATAACTTGGAAAGATAGGTTTTAGCTCAATGCAAGGTCTATTTTCTATCTGATAAAGTCAGACAGTTGGTCTCTCTACATGTACTTGGTAATATGATGCATCCCTGTAAATATGTATGTGTGAAATATCTTTGTTGTAAAAATGTATATTTTCTATATCCATCAGTATTTATATGCATCTCTTAGCGGATGCAGGTATAATATTGAAATATTCTTGTAATCTTTTCTATTTTTGTACGCATTTTGAAGTTGCTAAATATTTTTTTTTTTTTTTAAAAGAGTGCATGTTCCCTGTTTGTGCATGGCTCGCTTATTTAAGGGTGTGTTGTGGTGCACACAGGGAAAGTGCGCCCTCTCTATCATAGGGCCCCAGATATGCAAGATTCAAATATTTGATGGAAGACTCATCACTGAACAAGGACCCCAAATAGTTAATTTTTTAGTTTATACAGGTGGTAGGTGTCTTAGAGGTCTCTGTCACGCTTCCTGCAAATAAAATAGATTGGCCACTGTTGAAGGCAGGCAGTGCTAAGCCATTCCCTTTGGTCCAGTTCACTATTACCCCCAGGTCCCTTATGTCCTCGGCCCATTCATTACTTATGGAGATAACCATCTCCCGACAGAAATAAAAACAAGAGGAATGCTGGGATATCCCTACTGCCCCTCCCCCCGGGAGTATAAAGGTAGTACCCACCCAGCAGCCCTCCTGTTCTTTTTTTCTGTCTTTGACAGAATTGGATGTTGGATGCTGTTGGTGTTGCTGCACTCCCTCCTGCTGGGCTGGGGGGCGTGCTGGTTCTTCTCTGCTCCCCCTGCCCGTCTGCCTGGCTTCGCGGGCAGGGGTGACGTTTCCTGATGTGTCTGCCCCTCGGCCTGCCTGGCTTGCTGGGGGGTCCGACTTCTTCCCGGCTGGTTTTCCGGATTACCGGCCCTTTGCGGCTGGTGCGCCGCATCCCGGTGCTGGCTGTTGCAGTGGGGGCCTTGTTGGTGCGGCCCCCGCTCTAGGTGAGTCCCGCTTTGCGGTGTTGTCACCTTTTTTTGGGGTGGGTGTGGCTCGACTGCTGGAGCATCCTTCCTTGTGGCTGGCGCTCTCTGTTTGTTTGTTGCTGCCTTTTCACTGTGCGCTGGCAGTGGGGGTCTTGTTGTGTGTTGACCCCCGCTGGGGGCTGCTTTTGTGCCTTTCTCACACTTCTGGCCTCGCGGACAGCACTAGCGCAATGACTCAGCGTGGCGCTTCACCTGCGGCGCTCCCTCGCTGAATAACTTGGCAGAGGGTGTTTATGCCTCGTTGACTCCTGGTTGTGTTGGGGGATGTGCCCGCCTGCGTGATGCTGGTGCTTTCCCTGGCCCTATGCGCTGTGTATTGATGTGGGGGTGTCGGCTAGGTGCCTTGTCGCCTTTGGGGGTGTGCAGTTCATGTCTGTCCCTCTGGTCTCCTGGTGCCCTTGCAGTTGCTTTGACCTGGGGGGGTACATGCAGGCGGCCGCTTCCGCTCTTTGGTTTTTGAGCTTCCTGCTCTCTTAGAGCTCGGTGCCTAGTCATCCTTTCTGTTCTACTGGATGTGTCCTCCTCTGTCCTCGGAGCACCCTGTATTGTCGGGGGCTGTTTCCGGGGTTTCATCCTTGCGCAGTTGGTTTGGTGGGGTGCTCGTGGCGTCTTGGCCGCGGGTTCGATCCCTGTGTTAACCATGTTTGTGTGTTTGGGTTCATTTTGCGCATTGCTTTCTTGCTGGCGTCTGGCCTGTTGGGGATGGCGTGTTATGGCCTCGGCACCTCCTGGTGTTGTTGGGGGCTGTTGCTGGGGCTTCGTTCATGCATGGGGTGGTTGCTTGCTGCCGCTTGGCTTCCTTTCCCCTTATGCTTGTTTTTGCGATGGCTCTCGTTTGTGGAAGTGGACATCTTCTTCTCGGTGGGGTGTCTTTCCGGCTCGACTCGGGCGGGGTGTGCCGGGTTTCGTGTCTGGATCGCTTCCTGTGTTTCTGGGTGCCTCGCTTCTTCTCCCTGCGACGTCCACTCCTGTTTATGTGGTGTGTTGTGTCGCGCTCTGGTGCTCGCTCGCTTTGTTTTCCCTTGGCCCCTTCTTCGTCTGCGTGTGGGCTGGCCTGTTCTCCCCCCTTTGCCTGGTGGGGCGTGGGGGCCTGTGCGGGGCGCGGGTTCTGGCTCCTGCGGGATCCTTGCTGCTTCTGGGGCGCTCCATGTGTGCAGTGCCTGGTGCTCCTGTGCTGCGCACTGTTTCCTCTGTTGGCGGGCTGGGCTTCTGTGTTTGGGCCTGGTTGCGCTGCGGGGACTCTTCCACTCCTCTGCACTCTGTTGTGCTGTCGCCTTTTCGGGGGGGGGGGGCTGCTTCGCTGCCTCCAGTTTGGTCCTGTGCGGTTTTTGTGTGTTGTTGGTCCTCGCTCCTTTTGGGTGTTTGTTTCGTCCTCTTGGGGCTGGCTGGGCTGCGTCAGGGGGGCCCTGTTATTCTCCCATTGCTCCTTGTTGAGTTGGGTTGCCTTTGCCGTGCTGTGTTTCGCCTGAGCCTTTGGTGTTGGGTTTTCTGTTGCTGCTGTCTCGGGGTTCCACGCGGCTTGTTTTCAGGCCTTCGGTCGGCACCGGTTGTTGCTGTTCTCCGGTGGTGGGCGTTCCATGGGTCTGTTCGCTTTGGCTCGGGTTGGCGTGGGTTCCGGTCACCTGTGTGGGGCTGGTTCTTTTTCGCTGTTCCTGCCTTTGCTTGCTCGTGGGTTTCCCTGTGTTGTTGGGGTTTTCCTGCCTGCTTGCTTGCGACTTGCCCTCTGTTTCTCTGGTCGCTTCTTTCTTCTGCTGCGGCGGCCTGTGGGTTTGCCTTCTGTTCTGCCCCGCCTGGTTGTGGGTCGGTGTTCCTGCTCCTTTTGCCGCTGTGGGGTTGTGGGGGTCCTGCGGGCTCTTCCGGTTGCCCTGCCTTGACTCGGCTGCGGGCTGGCTGTTGTGGCATCTGCTCGGCTTGGGGTTCTGGTTCTTCCCTTCCTGGCCTCTGTGTGGTTGGTCGACGTTTGGGGCTCCTGGTTCCTGGCCCTGTTCCTCCCTTTCCTTGGGCTGAGCCTGGTTCCGCTCGTGGCTGCTTGCCGGTGTTGTGCCGGTGGTTCTTTGGGGTGCTGTGTCACCCTCTGCCATGGGTGCGGCTGTTCTGTTCCTCCCTGCCTGCGCCTGTGGTTGGGTGTGGTGCTTGGTGGGGGCCTGCCTGGTTCTTTCTGGTGCTGGGCCTTCCTTGGCCTTCCTTTTGCTCAGTTCGTGGGCTTCCGGTGTTCCCCGGGGCCTTTTTCTGTGGGCTTGGCCTGGTTGCTTTGCGCTGGCTCTCCCTGTGCTTGCCTTTGGCTTGGTTCTGCTGTTCCTGGCCTCCCCTTCTGTTTTCTGTGGTATTGCCTTTCGTGGTTTGTTCCGGGCTGGGGCCTGCGGGCGGCTGCCGGGCTGTGTCTTGCCTCCTGTTCTCCGGTTTGGGGTATTGTTCCCGCGCTCCATTCGCTGCTCGGTGGTTGTGCTGGGTTTGGCTGGGTTGGTTCCTGCCGGGCCTGGTTGCTTGGGCTTCTTCCTTCGGTTTTCATCCCTTCCTCTTCTGGTTTTGGTGGTGGTACAGGGTGGCTGTTGTTGTTGCCTATCCTGTGGCTGTGGTTTCTTCTCTCCCCGGGTTTCTGCTGGGCCTGCCTCCCGGCCTGCCGGGCTTGCTGGGCGGCTTGGTTTCCTTCTGGCCCGTGTTCCGGTTCCTCTGCCCCTTGTGGCGGGTACGCCGCCTCCCGGTTTCTTCTGGGTCGCTGTGTGCATCTCCCCGTTGCCTGGCCGTGTGGGTGGCGCGCTGCGCTGGTTGCTGTGACCTGCGTTTGCTTCTGCTTGTCCTTCGGCGGTGGCTTTCTGTGGTTGCCTGTTGCCTTGGGCTTCCTCCCTGTTGGCTCCTGTTCTGGGCTGGTCTGCTGTTTCTGTTTGTGCGTCCTGCTCTGGGTTGCCTGGTTGTGTGTCTGGGGTCCTGGGCTGCCTGATTGAGTCTCTTCTGGGAGTTTCTTGGGTGGATGGGCACTTCTTTGCGGGTGCCTTGTCTCCATGTAGGGGGGCTGGTCCCTGTGTCGTTGGGTTCCAGTTCCTTGTGGGTGTGGTGTGTTCCGGTCTGCTTCTTGTTTCTGGCCGTCACGCTGTCGCCTTCTTGTTTCCCCTGTTTGCCTCTTCTTGGGTTCGTTGGGGCGTCCGCGGGGCTGTTGGCTCTCCGGCCTGTGCTCTGTTGGGGTCTTTCCTTCTTTGTCCTTCCCTTGTTGTGGGGTTGGTTCTGCGGGTTGCTTTTGGCTTCGGCTTTGGCTTCCTGTCTGTATCCTCGGTTGCGGTTTTGCGCCGTGCGGGGTTCGACCCCTGGGCGTGCCCTGCCTTGAGTCTTGCAGGGCTGTGGGGTGTGGTTTGCCTTTGCTTTCCTCCCTGCTTGCGGTTGCTTCTGTGTGGTCCTCTGGGGTTGTTTTGCCTCGGTCTCTCTGGCCTCTGGGTTTCTGCCCCGGTCCTTTGCTTGGGCTGTTTGGGGTCTTTCTGTCTAGCCTGTCTCTGGTTTGGCTTGGCTATGGTTGTTGTTGGTTTCCTTCGTGGTTCCCTTGCTGTAGTCTTGGGTCCTCCGGGTCCTTGGCCTGTCCGGTTGCGCTCCTGCTTCGGTGTTCAGGTTTGCCTTCTTCGGGCTGTTGCTTCCTGCTCCCTTTCCTCCGCTTTGGCTGGAGTTCTGTTTTGGGGTTCCGGGGGTTCCTTCGGTTCCCTTTTCCTCTTTTTCCGGGTCTCTTTGTCCTGGTTGGTTGCCCTTGTTGGTTCTTCCTGCTCGGGTTTCCTGGTGGTGCTGGTTCCCTTTGCCTTGTGTCTGCGTCTTGCGGGTCCTGGTGGCTTGGCTTCCTGGGGTTTGCTCTTCGTTCCCTGGTGCCTTGGTTTTCTCTCTTTCCCTGTCCGTGGGCTTGGTCTTGCCTTTCGGGTTGGGTGCTGGGGGGCTTCCGCTGTTCTTCCCGGGGTTGGTTTTGTTGGTCCTTTGGTTCCTCTGGTTCGCTTCTCTCCTGCCTGTTCTTGCCTGGGTTGTCTTCTGCTGCCCGTTTCTGGCTTGCTGGCCTGGTGGCTCTTGGCCTTTCTCTTTGTTTGGCCTCTCGTCTGCTGTTGGCCTCTTGCCTTTGGTGGCTTGGGTGTCTGTGCTCTCCCTGTCGCTGGTTCTCTGTGGGGTGTTCCTGCGGTGGGCTGATTGGCCTCTGTGGTGGCCGGTCTGGTCGTCTGGCTATGCTCCCTTGGTTTTGTTGGGTGTCTGCTGGGCTGGTAGGGGTCCTCTGTTGTCGGGGGCTCTGCCTGTATTTTACCCGGTTCTTCCTCTTTCTTCCTGCGGTTGCTGCCTTGGTGTGGTTTCCGGGTTGGCTTCTGTTTGGTTTGGGAAGGCCGGCTTTTTCTGCTTTGGTATTTCTCCATAAGTAATGAATGGGCCGAGGACATAAGGGACCTGGGGGTAATGCTCTATTACTTACCGGTAATCTTCATTACTCCTGGTCCCGTTGTCCTCGGCCCATTCATACGCCCCTCCCTCCCTCCCGGGCGGCCGGCCTTCCTGTCTGGGCTTGTTAGTACAGGAGGGCTGCTGGGTGGGTACTACCTTTATACTCCCGGGGGGAGGGGCAGTAGGGATATCCCAGCATTCCTCTTGTTTTTATTTCTGTCGGGAGATGTTATCTCCATAAGTAATGAATGGGCCGAGGACAACGGGACCAGGAGTAATGAAGATTACCGGTAAGTAATAGAGCATTAGCAGCAGGATTTTTAGTGCTTTAGGCAAAATTGCTTTTTTCCAGCTGGAGTGCTCCCAATAATACGTCACCTTATTGTGGTGCCAAACCTGTTTAGCTAAAATACATTAAAAAGGTATTGAGGTAGTTTTCCACATGTAATCTTGGTTTAGCAAAGACAATGTCCTAATATATGCATTCATTAGCTATGCGTGATTCACAAATGCGCTTTAAATGGATGAAATTGTAGCATTCGTGTCAAGTGTACCCACAGCTCATGCATATACAGCATACATTGCTCAACTCGGATTACACCACTGGGCATTTCCAGTGCGTATCAGGGTAGTGAACAAGGACATCTAGTATTTTATAATTAGATGAAAATCATCTAGGCCTTGAGCCAACCACATTATCGGTACCACTTGTGGAGATGGGTTCTATTATGATTTATTGGTAAAGTATGGATGTCTAGAGATGGAAAATAAGTAATAGCAAGTCATAACTCTTTGCCTTTTGTGTGGGTGATACCACTCCTCTATCAAGATACCTTGATGTTGATGGACATTTTTCATAGTTTGTATTATTGTGAATTTTATTACTAAGAATTACAATAACCAGTAAATGTGATCATATCAATTGATAATAACTTTAATAGTAATTATAATTATATTAAGTATACCAAGTAAAATGTATACATGTTTTAATTAATCTGTTTTTCCAGAGCTGGCGGTGAATAACCATACAGCATCATGACAAAGGCAGAAACAAGCACATCCTATCCCTCTGATCCCCAGTGTATAATTAATTTATGGTCAAATGTCCAACATGGACTTACACTGACAAGCCTTCAGGACTCGTCATCATGGAAAACTTTGTTAGAGGCCGCAATCAGATTCCACTGTTAGACATTGCGAGAAATGTGGGAAGCAATATGGTTCCTCAAGCATTTTACCACAGGAAAAGCAGGAGACTGTTTACTATTAAGAGAGATTTATAGATTATTAAGCGAAAAGCGAGGTAAAAGTCAGTGATGGTGCTGGAACGAGTGAGTGCACAAGTAAACGCTTAAACAAAAGGACACCAATAAAGTCAACCATGTATGCTGAAAAAAAGTATATTTTGTGTAAAGATAAAATGCTACAAGGCAACATCAACACACGAGAAATTAATCAAGGCCACTGAGCTTAGAGTTGACAAAAGGTTTCGAGAGTGTGCAACCATTAATCGTGATTAGAACATGGAGCACTCCATTGCAGACAACCTGATAGTGTCATGCTACAGGATGTTGTAAGAGAAAACCAGATTTTGAAAAGAGAATTATCAGTTTTAAAGGTTAAGGCAACAAATATGAACAAGATCATTGATCAAACATCATTGCATATAATAACTATGATAAAAACAAACTTGAAATCAACACCATGGCCATACCGTTCATCAGATATTGATAAAGTTTCATTTACAGTGCGTGATTACAATAAATGGTTCCTATTAAGAATTCTGACTGGAGATCCAGAAAACACTAAGCCGTCCAAAAAGGTCGCCTTACTTATGTAATCATTCAGTCAGGACATTATATATGCTCTGACAACTGGCCAGCAGAAACTCCCACGCACTTGTTGTTCCCGTACACCTTAACAAAACTGACAAGCAATGTTGAAAAAATGCCCACTTTAAACCGACTTGGTCATGGGATTTCATACTCACAACTGGAAGAAAACGATACCACCTTGTGTCTTCAGAAACTTGCTTTTACCTTAAATGAGCAAATTGTTTTTCGAGCGGACATTCAGTCTCATGTCTTCACTAACTTAGCATGGGATAGCATTGATAGGCTGGAAGAGACTCTTACTGGTAAGGGGACAACTCATCAAATCAACGGTATAGCTGTGTAGCTCAAGTTGTTTGAACCACAACCTTTTAAAGATATAATAGGTCTCCAGACATTTACCAGATGTGACACAGTAAGTGCATTTGCGGAAAAAGGAAAAGAAAGTGCTTTCAAAATCCTGTCTGCCAACAGACATACACAGAAAACATTGTCGCAGCTCAGAGTCAAATAGGACCTCTCTGAAGAGCTGACTGACAAATCGGAGCAATTCTCATACTTGCTGTATGCACCAAAACCTTTGGTTCATCACGTGAATTACTTGAGATATCACCTATTCTGCACAAAGAAGGGTGAGACAGACAGCTATCAACTTCCACCTTGCAGTGACTGTCTGAAGAAATATGCCGAACGTGCGAATTATCATGCTGCTATAAGCAAGAAATGTCTTCTAAATGATCCACAGACATGTAGTGCTATTGGGAAAGGGTTGAAGTTGGAAAAACATGAGGGAGCAGAGCAACTGGTAGTGGACTGGGTGGAGGGGCAGCCAACATCTCAGGCTGTGTTAGATCTACTAGCTTGCAACTGCATTAGGAACTGCAACCTGCCAACATGTCAGCTGTCTAAATGACCCAAAGTGCACTGACATGTGCAGACTTCCCGCCTGTAAAAATCAAACAGACACAGAGTATCATGTCACCAATTCAGAAGAATAAGATGATGACAACGAATGTGAATGATAAAATTGTGTTTATGTTCACTCATGAAATGCATTACCTATCTAAGATGCAGCAACTAATATTATTTTTAATTGTAAGTGAAAATTATGCATATAATCTATATCAATATATGAGGAATACAATAAAGTTATTATTTTTGGGACTCTTGTTATTATTACAATTAATTATCATAATTATTTTTCAATAATATTGAATTTAACCAATCTGGTTGATTAGATTTATTTTTCCACACATTATGATGAATTTGTATGCTATTTATCAAAAATATGAAAACCATTATTTTTTTTACAGCTATGGATGCTAATCCAATA
The DNA here is from genome assembly GCF_964261635.1 of Lissotriton helveticus. NCBI lineage: Eukaryota > Metazoa > Chordata > Amphibia > Caudata > Salamandridae > Lissotriton > Lissotriton helveticus. The sequence continues at coordinate 268,631,224 of NC_136072.1, forward strand.
ATATTAGACTAAAGGCAAAGAGTGATGACTTGCTATCACATATTTTCCATCTCTAGGCATCCATACGTTGCCCAAAAAATCATGGTAGAACCCTGAGTGCTACCAAAGGCCTAAATTTGGGTCCTGGCTCATGGCCTAATCTGAGGTGGGATTCACATACATTTCACAATGTGTTTCCCACACTTTCCGCACATCTGACTTCTGCCAAAAGGGCCCTTGTGTAAGTGTCAAAGTTCACCTTAGACTCACATTACAAGCGGTCAGTTAATTTTCTTTCACTCGGAAACAAGAGCTACGAGCGGAATCAGGATTACAAGTTTATCAATGTGCTACCGTCGTTTCTCCTCTCAGACATTCGGCCATAAAACAATTGGAAAAATGAGCGAATGAAAAAGGGTCTAGAGTTGGGGAAAAACAGATGGAATCGACGCAGAAAAATCCACTATGAACATTAACTCTTTGAATTTGGAATGACCAATTTTGTGGGGTATAACCCAATAAACTTGCACTGATGGCTAAGTGTCCAATTTTCTTATTGGTGAGGGGATGTTTAAAGCAAACATCTACAAATCGAAGGAAAAAAGTAAAGGAAATACTGCACAATTTCCTAACCCCATGCATGCACCAAGAACACCGTACACAAACAGAGGCTACCTGTAAATGCACAAGTATGTGGATAGTATAGATGTATCTTACATCATGCCCTGTGTAGTGTTCACATGCGTAGGGCAGGAGAAAATACAACTGCACTTCACAATTGCACACTAGGTTTGCATATGTTAATTCTGTACAAGGACTTTGAAAAGAAGATGAATAATCCAGTTGTATTACAATTCTTTATTGAGGCACAAGTAGAGAAGTATCCAGTATAACGACCGGCCAGAGCGACAGCAAGCTACAACTCCTCTAACCTTTTCCACATGCCACCATTCCAGGATGGAACATAAGCCATGGTGGCATGTGCTAGGCTCATAAGTAAACACACAGTATTTAAAGAGACATACTAAAATAAAAAGAACATGAGACCCAACACATTTGTGTATAATATGCAGGTATCGTTAATTCACACATACAACATGAATGCCTGCAGAGACCAAACACTCCGACATAGCTCGCTCATAAACTATTCATGTCTTTGTATATCTGTTTGTGAATTTACTTTTTCGGCCTCTGCCTTGGTTTGGTCAGACCGCTCTGATACTTCCAATCTTTACAGCTGGCCAAGTGTCATCTAGATGATGCAGCCCATTGCTTTGACCACAACTGGGTCATCCGAATTCATCACCTGTCACCTGAGTTTTCCAACCACGGCCCATGCAGGTAAGAGTGGTGGGGCGGTGGGGCCGGGTGAGGGGGGATTTCGATGAACGATGACGACAGATATTTAAACAAATCATTAATTTTCCCTTGTCATCGTCTGTTGAAATCCCCCCCATCCGGCCCCACTTCCCCACTGCTCTTACCTGAATAGGCCACAGCTGGTGTTTTCCATTTCCCAGGCCCCTAACAAAAAGGGTAGCAATACAGTGCCAGGGGGACAAATGGCAAGCTAGGGCTAGCAACTGCTGTCATTAATTGACAGCCAGAGGTGCCTCCTCACCCCGTAAGCCCTCACTAACGCCCCATCTCACACACCCTGCAAAAACAAAGATAAGATTTACACGAGAATTTTATCACCAACCTAAATAGTATTAGCATTGTTCGTTAAATTGAAAGGCAATGTCAATTTATCATAATAAGACTTGTTACTGTACTTTCATAATAATCTTTAGAACAATCTAAATTAATAAACATGGAATTCACTTTTAAGGTTGATAATTCAATCAAAAATGATGCGTTCATTCACGTTTCATCTGAATTAAACACTAGAAAAACAGCACAGCTGAAGTCTAGGTAATTAAATATGCAATCTAAATGCTAATTATTAACTGAATTCATATCATAATTCTATTAGCATATCACCCTGTGCAATCTCTGTTTGAAATAATTATTTTTATTGAAAACACAATATGTTAACCCCTTGCATGCTGATGACGTCTACGGCGCTCGTGTGCTGATGACGGCTGGGGGCCGTCATGAACCCGCCCACTTGCGATTTTGCCGCACAGGCGCAGAATCGCGGCCGCATGCAAGGGGTTAAGTTATTTACTTTCATTTAACTTTGGTTTTTGTTGTACATCATGATGCCGGAGCCCGAATATACCCAAAGCAGAACTATTTTTTTCTCTAAGTGTATCCTTACATTCATGAGTATAGTTATATTGAAGTCGTATATGAGACAACTACTCACATAAATGCGTTTTGGATTAGATCAGCGCTTTTACTCAAGCTAGCAACTTTCCACAGAGCTGCAGGAGCAGTGACAAAACTATTGTTTGAAAAGCCAGGCCTTTAGGAGCTCTTCACAGACTGTGAGATTGGAAGCAAACCTTTTTATTTATTGGAACCTCACTTCAAGTGTTAGGCATTTCAACACAAAGAGCAGTTGTGAAAGAGACACAGTGGAGCAGCCTAGGACCACAAGGATAGTTAAGAAAAAGGGGTGACCCTGTGTCCCTCAGAACCTGGGTATTAGTAGTTTAGAAAGAAAGTGGTTCTGTTGGGTTGGACCAATTGCTTTTAGACACATTCATTAAATGAAAACAAAAAGGAGGGGGCTCTCTGATACAGGTACAGTGCATTAAGAAAAGAATGCTCAAAATCTTGAAGTCATGTGATCAATCAGTTATATTGAAAAGAAGAAATCCAAAACATTTGGTATCTGAATTGTAATCATTCACGGATAACAATCAATGTATCTGGTGACTGTCAAGTGCAAAGTGACTTTTTACAACACAAGTTATGTACAATTATATACAATCTCTTCATTGGCCAGAAACTGTTTTAAAACCAAGGAATCCTAGGGTTCTTGTATGGATCCTGGTCACTCTGGGCCTATGGAGTTCGTCGACGTTTCGACCCTCGTGTGCCCCAGTCGGTGGTCACGGCGGGTCTTTTTCAAGACGGGGGAAAGACAGTCTAAGAGAAAGGAGACTGTGTATCAGAGAGGCTTGGGCATTGTCAGTATTGTTAATAAGGTGACACGTGGGTGGGGTACTCACTTGTTGATCAGGCTGGAAAAATTCTGCCTGAGGCCGGTGTGGCATGAATGCCAAATTACTCTGTGGACCAAGAACACAGTATTAGCAAACTGTGTTGTGGGTAACTAGGGGGGGGGAGCGGTGATCAGATGTGATTAAATCTTTAGAACTCATGCGCCTCGTCCCAGGGGACGTAGTCAGGGACGTGGTGGCGTTGATTGGAAAGGGGCTCGCCTCTAAGTGAAGTGCTGGATGAATGACCTATTTGAGCCCGAGGCATGCAAGCAAGCAGGGACGTGGTGGCGCGAGTGATTCATTTGGAGTCGGGTGAGCAGGATTGCTAGACTCAATTGCCATGGGCATGGTTGCATGCCCAGTGGATCAGGACGTGCTGGTGATTAATCGTGCTGGTTAACCTCACTTGGCCCGAGTCGTGCAGGCAGGGGTGTGAGAGCGTGAGCCTTTACTTAGGAGTCGGGTTTCTGTTGCCTGGGGTGGTGGTGGGAGGTGGTGTGCCCACAGTGCCGGTAAATCAAGGGGGTGATCGAACACCTTGGCGCACCAGTGCGGGAAGCAACAGAGAGACAGGCTCCTCGTTGCGTGTAGTCAAGAAATTTTGAAGTGCACGGATTGCCGCTGGTTGCGATTAGTGATTTCCGAGCACACATACCCTAGGTATATCTGTGTGCGAGTACTCGAAGACCCAGGTGGCGGGTGTGGCTGGGATGCGCTTACCTTGTGAGCAGATTCTACGCGGTAAACGGAGGTGCTTCTTTCCTCTCGTGTGTAACGCTGCGGCTGGCAGCGCAAGGCACACAAGCCGTAATCAAGCTACGCCCTTGGCGTGCACGTCTGACGCGTTCGTTGCCTAGCAACGGCGCAGCACCCGTCACTGTATCACGCTGCTTGCGTGAACAGGAAACCAGTACCCATGTTGAAGTGGGTTACAAGTGAGTATCGGGATATCAAAGGGGGAGTGTGTCGGATGGCATAAGGGAAATGTCATGTTACACACCCTAGCCATTCAATTAAAATATATAACAATGAAGATATGTCAGTAACTAACCATCAACTAAATACATATAACATTATAGAACAAGCTCCAATTCGTGAAATGTACAGCGTTCTGATTTGACTATTTCAAAATAACAAGCAGATTATTTTAGGAAACACAAAATCATGATTTGACAGTCTGGTTTAAGCTTGATCCTATCCATAGTAACTGATGTTGGACCTAATGGATGGGGGCCATTGCTGTTGGATCAGTTTGTGTACAGTTTGCTCCATCTACTAGAGATGGGTCCATACAGCGTGCCCAGAGGGGAATTACAAAAGTGCTATAAAAGCCTATTGCACATTTATTGATGGCATGTTGAGTCTCATTATTAGATGTGATGCTTAACAGAGAGTTGTCAATAGGATCTGGCCTATACTAAACTCATTTGCTTGGCTACTTCCTCATATTCGTTCAGCCCACAGGTTACAGAGTTCAGACAATGAATCCATTTACATTCCTTCCTGCTAAGGACTGATGTGAGTGAACCACCTCTTGGGTTCGCATTTATCTTCTCGACAACCCTCCAGCGAATACTTTCTGGACTGTGGCCCTTGTCAATAAAATATGCCATCAACTATTGGAGAACCAACCATATAACAGTACAACTCAGTTTATGGTGACATTGGATGTCTCTTCACTATATACCTCGATCCCCCAAGACAGAGCAATAGAAGTGATCCTATTGACAACTCTCTGTTAAGCATCACATCTAATAATGAGACTCAACATGCCATCAATAAATGTGCAATAGGCTTTTATAGCACTTTTGTAATTCCCCTCTGGGCACGCTGTATGGACCCATCTCTAGTAGATGGAGCAAACTGTACACAAACTGATCCAACAGCAATGGCCCCCATCCATTAGGTCCAACATCAGTTACTATGGATAGGATCAAGCTTAAACCAGACTGTCAAATCATGATTTTGTGTTTCCTAAAATAATCTGCTTGTTATTTTGAAATAGTCAAATCAGAACGCTGTACATTTCACGAATTGGAGCTTGTTCTATAATGTTATATGTATTTAGTTGCTTGATTAGTTACTGACATATCTTCATTGTTATATATTTTAATTGAATGGCTAGGGTGTGTAACATGACATTTCCCTTATGCCATCCGACACACTCCCCCTTTGATATCCCGATACTCACTTGTAACCCACTTCAACATGGGTACTGGTTTCCTGTTCACGCAAGCAGCGTGATACAGTGACGGGTGCTGCGCCGTTGCTAGGCAACGAACGCGTCAGACGTGCACTCCAAGGGCGTAGCTTGATTACGGCTTGTGTGCCTTGCGCTGCCAGCCGCAGCGTTACACACGAGAGGAAAGAAGCACCTCCGTTTACCGCGTAGAATCTGCTCACAAGGTAAGCGCATCCCAGCCACAGCCGCCACCTGGGTCTTCGAGTACTCGCACACAGATATACCTAGGGTATGTGTGCTCGGAAATCACTAATCGCAACCAGCGGCAATCCGTGCACTTCAAAATTTCTTGACTACACGCAATGAGGAGCCTGTCTCTCTGTTGCTTCCCGCACTGGTGCGCCAAGGTGTTCGATCACCCCCTTGATTACCGGCACTGTGGGCACACCACCTCCCACCACCACCCCAGGCAACAGAAACCCGACTCCTAAGTAAAGGCTCACACTCTCACACCCCTGCCTGCACGACTCGGGTCAAGTGAGGTTAACCAGCACGATTAATCACCAGCACGTCCTGATCCACTGGGCATGCAACCATGCCCATGGCAATTGAGTCTAGCAATCCTGCTCACCCGACTCCAAATGAATCACTCGCGCCACCACGTCCCTGCTTGCTTGCATGCCTCGGGCTCAAATAGGTCATTCATCCAGCACTTCACTTAGAGGCGAGCCCCTTTCCAATCAACGCCACCACGTCCCTGACTACGTCCCCTGGGACGAGGCGCATGAGTTCTAAAGATTTAATCACATCTGATCACCGCCCCCCCCCCCCCCCCCTAGTTACCCACAACACAGTTTGCTAATACTGTGTTCTTGGTCCACAGAGTAATTTGGCATTCATGCCACACCGGCCTCAGGCAGAATTTTTCCAGCCTGATCAACAAGTGAGTACCCCACCCACGTGTCACCTTATTAACAATACTGACAATGCCCAAGCCTCTCTGATACACAGTCTCCTTTCTCTTAGACTGTCTTTCCCCCGTCTTGAAAAAGACCCGCCGTGACACCGACTGGGGCACACGAGGGTCGAAACGTCGACGAACTCCATAGGCCCAGAGTGACCAGGATCCATACAAGAACCCTAGGATTCCTTGGTTTTAAAACAGTTTCTGGCCAATGAAGAGATTGTATATAATTGTACATAACTTGTGTTGTAAAAAGTCACTTTGCACTTGACAGTCACCAGATACATTGATTGTTATCCGTGAATGATTACAATTCAGATACCAAATGTTTTGGATTTCTTCTTTTCAATATAACTGATTGATCACATGACTTCAAGATTTTGAGCATTCTTTTCTTAATGCACTGTACCTGTATCAGAGAGCCCCCTCCTTTTTGTTTTCATTTAATGAATGTGTCTAAAAGCAATTGGTCCAACCCAAGAGAACCACTTTCTTTCTAAACTAGGACCACAAGGAGGCCACTGGCTGACCAATGGGAATGCCTTCTAGTTTACTAAGTTAGCAGTCACAGTAGGCCTAAACGTTGTGGCTGTACCTCGACAGGAAAACCAGGGTCTCACATGCAGATCTCTGAGGTACAGTGCAGAGATTTCTGTAAATGTAGACTGTGGTTGGAGTCCCTCAATGCGGCTGGCACCTTCTAAAGTACAAGCATGGTATGAACTGGGCGACAGTCACAGCGGGCAAGTCTGGCTGAAGAACAGAGCTAGACTACAGAAGAAAATCTTCCTTTAGAAGAGAGAGACTGATGAGTTCCAAAAGAGTCAAAGATGTACAGACTGCTGGGACAACAGCATTGTCTTGGGTCCAAATAGAGAATTAGAACTTATAAAATCCTGATATACTAATGTTGCTACTTCAAGTGTCTCCCCATTTTTTATGAAAATAGCAGAGGGACAAGTGATTAGAAGGCTATTTGAGGAGACTCAGGAACAGATTTAACAAAAGGTATTTATGCACGAAGGTAGAAATTGCATCACTTCCAAGAGTAAATCTATGTTTCTGGCTCACAGAGAAGAATACTGGGAGTTTACCCTCAGCTTTACTCACACTAAAAAAGAATCACTTCTCCAAGCTTCTGGGTATTCAAAAAGGGTTTGTAGGTAGTTTCCCAGCTTGAAAATAGTTGCAGATTTACTTCTGTCAAGGGTAGAGTTAAGCCGTTCACTGCCAGAATGTCTGTGTACTTTCGTGCAAAATATGTCCTCCAGTGTTTGCACAGGCTTTGTGAAAAATTGCATTTGTATAGCGCATAACTGCCTCAGGGCAGTTATGCGCTATACAAATGCAATTTTTCATTTCATTTCATTTGTACTCACACTTAAGTGACATTTCCCCTGACATTTATTCCTCTGTGCCCATGACCTATATGCATCATGAGGGCATCCTGAATATACCTTTTTAAGAGCATATACCTTAACAGAGAACATCTCCAAAATTTTAGCGGGAGTGCAGAAAATGATTATCTCAAAGAATCTTTATTCTCTATGGAGAATGAGAAAATCAAAAGTTAAACAGTGCAAATGCACTGATGGGTTACATTTATAGCTGCAGAAATGTAGTATGTGTAGGTTTCCGCATGCTTCAATATTTACACGTGAGTGCTCCTCCAACTCTATCGCAATCACAATTTTCAGGAATATTATTTGAAATATTACCTGGGGTACCCACAAAAGAGCAATTTTTTTCCACTTCCTGAAACTGGTCCACTTTATTTTATGATGGCAGATTGTTCACCTTCTCCCAGTTGCCAGTGCTCTTGATGAGCCCAGATAGCTTGTCTAGTTCCCCAGCGATGGTGCCCAAGAACTCAGCTTCAAAAGAGCATATTAATGGTAGGCTAACACCGCGGCTCTCAGAGGATGGCCAACATACCTGATGCACATTCTGAGAAGCAGAGGGTAGAAAGCATCACCATGAGGCACCCATAGACCAGATATTCGTATTTGCTGAGAATCTGCTGATAATAGTTGATGACATCATGTAGAGATAAATAAATGAATCTAAAAAAATGAGCCTAACACTCATACGAGACAATCGAACAAAGCACTATGGTCAATGATGTCAATAGCTGATGGTAAATATAACAGCCTAGTCTTTAAAAATACACCTGTCCAAGACGGAGTACCACTTGTTTAAGATGGATATGAGAACAGGCTCCAACTCAAGTGGATTGGACACAAGACATGTCTCCAGGGGCACTTTAACATGAGCAGTTTCAGTTGTTGTCCATGCCTTAGTCACCAATGGTAGGTGGCAGTAAGACCCCATGTAAACAAGTGCCAGTATCAAGATGTGATGCTATGCAGGGGTTTATTCGAGGCTCTGAGGAAGGGCAGCGATAAATGCGGTAGTGATAATAAGTCTTGATGGGTGCCTCTATATCAGCAGAATGACAGAAAATACGGGTTTACATCTGCTTATCTAAACTGATGCTTAATTTAAGTACTGGCAAAACATTCCACACACACAGAACATGCGTTATCACACATTTACTGCTATGCATCGGGTAAGGAGTACTTTTAATACCTAGGCATAGGAAAACTTGTTAGCAGAGACCAGTTAAAGGCCTGGTAGGGTTTGCTATCCAGATCCTATTAGTATTTAATACTGGAAGTTGCCATGTTCAAAATGGCCCCCATCTGGGGAAAATAAAAGTAAAAAATACAAGAAAATAAAGTTGTTTGCACAGGAGACCTACAGTTTGTCAAGTAGGGATTGCACTTAGGTTGTTAGATTTCAGGTCTCCAAGTATTTCATAGTTGGCAACTTAGCCACTCAGACAAAAGTATCATCCTATAAGTGAATTTGAGTATTGGAATACTTGTGCCACTTTTTATCAAAACGGCTTTTCAATTACTTGGCACAAATCCTCTTGCCAAAAGCAATAGGTAGTTCAGTGGTTTTTGTGTGTCTAATGCAATGGTTAAAACTCTCCGGGAGGAAATGTTCTTTTCTAATTCGATCTATTAAACCATTTCATTTGCAGAACATACAATATAGGCAATGTTAGAAATGGGATTCCTGGTTGGCTGAGGTATGCACCCAGGCCAAGCAGGAACCACCACTCTAGTCAGGATAAGCTAAGCACACACTAAAAGATAACCTATACTCATCCTCTGGCATCTTGACACAGAGCAGTCAGGCTCATCTAAAGAGGCAATGTGCAAAGTATTTGTGCAACACGCATGCACAGTAACACAATGAATACAGCACCAAAGACTCCACGCTGGATTATAAAAATAGATGATTATATTATAAACAAAACCAGACCAAAACGATAAAAATACAAGTAGCACTTTTCAAGTTATGACTTTTTAGGGTTTTCATGTAAAACAGTGCTAAACACGTTCTTCATACTTCAATGATTATAGGCGGTCTTGCTGGACCAATGACAAGTGATAACATCTAATCTGGGGTCGTCCAGAGAGGTTGCCACCCAGTATCTTGCTCACTTAATACTCCCGAGTCACTAGGGAATAAGCATGGGATCCGGGGGGTCATCAAGCCTAAATCAGCTAAAATGGCTAGAGAAGCCCACTAGGAAGCGCAGGTGGCTACACTTTTCCCACAGGCGCACTAATTCACAGTACTTTGCGGGGTTGGATCATTGAAGTCGGCAAGCTGTGGCCGGTGCTGATGCAGGTGCTGGGCTGTGGGGATGTTGACGGGCCCCAGGAGTGGGACCCCCGTCATCGTGCCTTCCCAGATGGGGAGTCACCGGTGAACAACACACCGTGTCGGTCATGGTGGCAAGGATGGGCTGAGGAGCCTCGCAGACCCATGTCTTAGGCAAGCCCCTGGTCTCCCGGGCAACGCAGACCCATGTCTCGGGCATGCCCTGGTCTCCCATGCAATGAGGCCTGGAGGGCCACACTCTGAGCCACTGCCACGTTGTCAGAAAAGGCAGTGATCAGCCCACACAGCCTCAGAAGATTGCAGCGCGAGCTTCATGTGATGTGATGATACTGCACGAAGCAAAGGTGCTCGATCTGTAGCCAAGTGCAGTACTTGTTGTTTAACAAAACAAGCTGGCGATCCAGCACACTCCACTCCTTGTCAAAGGTAGGAATAGGAATTGCTGATCCTGAGCACAGCAAAAGCGCACAGTCTGTAACCAAGAAAAATGCTTGTCGTTTAACAACACAAAGCAGGCGATCAGCCACACTCTGCTCTTTGTCAAAGTTCCACTGATTGCATAGTCCCATGGCAGTGGTAAAATGATGCAGTCTTTGATGGCCCTGAGACATCCTGAACAGGGGGCAAGCCAGCAATCCCTTAGAGATCACTTGGAGGGAAGGCAGAGTCAACTCTACTTACAGCAGAGTCAGGGAGCAGCAGGGCAGCAAGCAGAAAAGCAGTCCTTCCAGAAACGCAGCCCAGATGAGTCCTTTAAACAGCACAGCAGTCCTTCTGATAGAGGTTCAGTTCAAGATCTAACAGTGTCTGATTTTAGGGGGTCATTGGCCCATCATTTATACCCAAAAGTGCCTTTGATGTAAGGGGTGACTTCAAAAGAGGTCTCTGAAGTGTGCACGTATCCTTATCAACCCAGTCCTGTCTGCCAGGCTAACCCTAGAGGGTAGAGTAAAGCTTTGTGTGTGGACAGGACATTACCTATTGAAGTGTAAGTGTCAGCCCTTCCCATTCCTCCATGCCCATGACACCCATCAAAAGACAGCTGAATGCAGATAAGTGCTCAGAATGTAGATATGCCTCACCTTCCTGTATTTGTGGCTGTCTAGAGGTAATGCACAAAGTGTAGCTGTCACAGAATCCAGATGTGTATTGGAGGCAGGCTGTCATGCTCCAAGAGCAGTGAGTACAGGGAAATGTCCACCTTCTAAAAGTGGCATTTCTAAAATAATATTGTTAAATCCAACTTCACCAGTAAGGAGGATTTATCATTACCATTTCAAATATGTGAAACATGAAAAGGCTAATCCTGTTTGTTCAGGAATTACAGTTTATAAGTGTATTAAAGAATTCGCAGTTCTGGCCTATGAGAGGGGTAGACCTCACAGTAGTAGAAAATGAAATAGGCTGTTTGGCACTACCAGGACATGCAAAACATAAAGGTGCATGTCCTCTCTTTTACTTACATAGCACCCTGTCCTTAGGGTTACTTAGAGCCTACCTTAGGGGCAACTTATATGTAAGAAAAGGGGTGTAAGGTTTGGCAAGTAATTTTAAATGCGAAGTCGAAGTGGCAGTAGACTGCAAACACAGGCACTACAGTGGCAGACCTGAGACAGGTTTGAAAGCCTACTTGTGGGGGTGGCGCAATTAGTGCTACAGGCCCACTACTACCATTTGAAGTACGGGCCCTGGGTATATGGTAGACCACTTTACAAAGGACTTACTAATACATCAAATATGCCAACCAGGTATACACCAATCTCATCATATTTAGGGGAGAAGTATATGTACTTTAGCACTAGCCCACAGTGGTAAAGTGCGCAGAGTCCTAAGGCCAACAAAAATAATCAGCAAAATTGGGAGGAAAAAGGAAAGAAGTTGGTAGAAAGACCACTCTAAAGATGACAGGTCTAACACTGAAAATTGCATTTATTTATTAAATTGTATACTTTTCAAGTTTTTTCAAATTTACTAAATCTATAGTGTTATCTACTAACACATTTCTGCGATCCAGATTTTTCATCAAGAAGGCTAGAAAATTGACCCTACAATATGTCTCTTTAGCATTTTGCCCCGGTCTAAAACGACTAAATACAGGGCAAAGCTCATTCATTTAGCCCTGGGGCTCTTAAAGCTACACATAATGAAGGAATGGAAATCAGCACTCCTGGCAAGTGTAGATATCTGTGTGTCAGGTCTCAGAAAGTGGGAAACTGCAAAAGCGGACACCCCATGAAGCTGGGAAGGCATGGGGGGCTGGAGTAGTGAGAGCTTCCTGGGACACATCTGCAAGCACTGGAGGCAAAGTCCAATACAAGGTCTCCCTGAAGGAAGAGAGGCGGCAGTGGGGTCACACTGCTTTGCGGGATCACAGCGAGAAGTATGTGAGCAAAGAAGGTTTTCAGTGTGCCACACATTGTTCACCAGTCAAGGGCTACCCAAGTCTATATGAACAGTTTAAGTGAACTTTTCCATAATTGGAAGTACTACTATGTAGGATGAAATGAGGCGAAAGAAATGAGAGGAAAAGTGACGCAACCCCAGCAATGTGTACTTTCACATGGGGCAAGCCCCATGTGAAAGGGCCTGCAACAGTCTAACGCCTGCTGTGAGGCAGTCATAAGATATTGACACAATGGCGTCCTAGAAGTGGCGCAGTGAAATCGCATAGATTTCACTGCGTCACTTCTACGAGGCTTACTTGCGTGGGAATACCCCCCCTGCATACATTATACCTGACACAGGTATAATGTAGCGCAGGGGTTTACAAAGCGACGCATCTGCTTAGATGTGTCACTTTGTAAATAGAACACAACAGGGGGCATGTTTTAGGCTGCTGTTGCTTCACAAAAAGTGACGCAACAGCAGCGCAAAACTGACGCATAGCCTCATAAATAAGGCCCTTACAGCCAGATTCATCAAATAAAAATCCGCTCGCAAAGGGCCAGATTCTGAGAATCTGGCCCTTTGCGAGCGGTATTTTGCCATTTGAGATGCATCATCCCAAATACAAAAATCGCTAATTAAGCATTCGCTAAATTGCGATTCTTTGCATTTAAGGAATCTCAAATTGAGATTCCTTAAATGCAAGGCATTAAAGTGAAAAAAATAGCGAATTTGCTATTAGGGCACGCAAATTACCATGAAGTACAACTTCATGGTAATTTGCAAAAACTTTGAAAAATGCACTAAAGTGCATTTTTCAAAGTTTCATGTTGCGCACACACATGCCCTAAGGGCATGTGTGTGCGCAACATATGTGCACACATCATTTCAGGGGTGCAACAGGGTGTACTTTGGACACCCCTGCACCCTTGAAATCGCAATCTCAATTTGTGAATCGCTAATTGCGATTAGCAAATTGAGATTGTCTTCCCATTCATTCCTATGGGCCTCTAGGCCCATAGGAATGAATGGAGAGATATTCCTTAATTGCGACTCGCAATTTGCGAGTCGCAATTAAGGAATGTTTAGAAATCGCACCTTTTTCTGCAATTTCTACATGCATAGGCATTTGCGAATTCTTAATTGCGATTCCTTAAAAATCGCAATTAAGAAATCGCAAATAACTACAATGATGCATGTGCCTGTTAGTTTTTCTTTGCTTATTATGTTTTGTGTAATGCTAAGCTCTGGCCACTAGGCTTACAGCTTTTTTAAAAAAAGAAAGAGTATGACATGCAGTGCTTTGAGCAAAAAGGACCTTGGGTTGGAAGCGTTTACAATTTAGGCTTCTGCTTGCCCAGAATGTGGGCCGGATTGAGCGCTGAGCGCCCCATGTGGATGTTTAGAATTGTGTGTCGCCTCGGGCAAGCGAGCTTATACTATGCATCTCACATTGTTCACTTGTTGAAAATGCGTAAATAAAAAGAAGATGGTTAGTAAAGAAAATTGCCCAATGAAGTCTAATGGCAAATCTGTAATCTGAATCCAGCGAAAGTTAAGTATTATACATTTGCTCCATTATATATACAGTGCAAAACAGGCCAAAATACTTGTCAAGAATTCAAGTACATAACAACCACAACATATGCATATTTTATGGATGTACAGTATCTTGTTAATATAAACAGACTCTCCAAATGTCATTTATGTGTGTGACACAGCAACACAGATGAAAATAGCCAACATAATTAGCACTGAAGCATTAATGTTCTGCTAACAGTTACATATAGCTTTCAGGTCTCGTTAATGGATGTGTTACCACCATCAAGATGTAGTTCAATTAGAAATAGAGGTTGCCTTGACACATTGGAGTGAAGGCAGAATGTGCATATTTTCATTTGACACAAATATTTCCAGTTTAATTTAAAAGTAATGCACATTGAGTAGTAGTTGGCAGCTCAGTTGCAGTAAGTGTATTAATTAGGTGCACTTTCAATAAAAATGGCATCCCTTGTAAAGACCAAATTAGTCTGACCTCTATTAGGCCTCAATCAAGTTACTGGTGTGATGTACACACAAGGGAAGCACTAGCTAATTAGTTACAAGCAGATGAGGGTTGTGGCAGCTATATAGGTCTCTGACTTAGTCGAGTATAAAACAAAGGGCATAGAAGCCAGCGGTTTAATGGATACCGACAAACCAGGTAGAATTCTTATCTTACCCTTCTCATTAAATGTGATTCTTTTTTTCAGGACACAAACATGACTCCCTTATTTTGTATGTACATTTGCAGGTGGACGAATACTCATTTCCAGTCAATAGGCATCACAACTCTGCTCGGGATGTATGACATTACAACGCATGCTTTTACCACGCATGCCTTTACAACGCGGTTTTTACAACGCATGCCTTTACAACGCATAGTGCTTTGGGGCGCTGGATAGTGAATAGTTTAATTTACTATTCCAACTCCAGTCCCCGTGGATAGTAGGGAAGGAGTTGGATAGTAAATTAAATCTATTCCCTATCCTAGAGCCCCCCCCAGCGCAATGCGTTGTAATGGTTTGCGTTGTAAAAGTTGCGTCGTAAAGGCACTGCATGGTAAAAGTTGCGTTGTAAAGGCTGTTTCCCCTCTGCTCGAGGTGCAAGAAGAAATCATACTGACAACATCTATCATGGTATAAAAGATAGACATTTTCTAGTAAAGTGTTTGAAAGCTTGTACTGCAAAGTTTAATCCTAGTAGCAATTACAAGTATAATTAACACAAGGATTTAAAAATAAATATAAGCACAGGCGACTGCTTCCGATTAGTAGCTCCCAGGATTTCTCTAAAGCACACACCATCTGGAAAATCACTTGGGTTCTAAAGCATTGCATTGTTTTTATTGTGCCTCAATTCCCGAGTCTCCTTAAACTGCGAAGTTTGCTTCCATTGTGTTGTGCCATAACATGGAAATGCTCCATCTGTCTGCTTCCTAAGAAGCAGCGAATGGGCCTAAAGGCAAGATAGTCATACTGGTGGCCTTGTTCATCTGTACATATGCACAGCCTCATTTGAATGTATTGCTTATTGAAATTCTAATTAGCTGCTCCCTGTGAATGAAAACTGTTGCTGTTCCACTACATTTAAATTATTCAAAACTATAGTTACTTTATGTAGCAGAGAGCACTAGTTTCCCAAACTGACATAATTAGTAAGGGTTAATCACAGTGGTGTCATATGTGCTAAATAGTAGACGTAACATAAGTGGCTTGGCATGCTCTTTGCAGTCACTGTGACATCATAGGGAGCAGCCGCGGTCTGTGCAGGTAAGATTGTTGGGGCTGGGTGGGGGGAGTTTTAACAGACGACGGAAAATTAAATAAATAATTCATTTTCCCTCATCGTCGTCTGTCGAAATCCCCCTACACACGGCCCAACCGATCTAACCAGCACGGGCCACAGCTGATAGGCAGTCACAGCACGGTCAAAGACTCAGGGGCGGTTCTAGGCTCATGGTGGCCCTGGGCAGGGAGCATAGGTAGGGGGCCCCGGAGGGACGCAGGCGCAGAGGCCAGTGAAGAGGGGGGGTCAGGGTGTTTGGAAGTGGAACAGAGCCGGAGGCCGCCAAATCCCTGCCAGCGGCCGCCACACAAATATGTATCCAACCTCAGAGGATTATTATATTAAGAATATATGTTGGCGTGGCGGCCCCTGAGGTTTGGCGGCCCTGTGCAGGTGCACAGCTTGTACATGCCTAAGGCCGCCCCTGAAGGACTGGAAGCAGTGCAGGTCTGTTCAGTTTCCTGCTTGACTGCCCAAAGACGGTGACTCCTCCCAGTAGCCTTGGTCTTGCCCTGCACAGTATAACACACTTGAAATGTGTTAGGTGTCTCTTTAAGAGAGTCCCAGTTAGGAAAAAAATACTAAGATAAAATACTCCCTGATACTCAGATAGTGCTTGACTGAAGTTGGAGAGTTACATTGCAGTAGATAAGCAGGCAACATTCCCCTGACATCAGGAAGAGGGAAGAGCCAGATAAATAAATCTACAGGAAGAATTTTAAAAAAGGAATCCAGCTGCAGAATGCAAAAATCAAGGACAAAAATAGAGAACAATTGTGCGGCGAATGCAATAAAAAATATGGAACGAATTTGCTGCAACACATCATCTCGTGATTGCTTGATATATTTATGATTGAAATATGGCTTGCCATTAAAGGAAAGATTGTTGTTTCATCCTGGATGGAGAATCTCTAATAGAGCGGAATGGACAATCCATCATAACTGGTTATGGTGGTTCAGAGGCTCAGCACAAGTGCTACTTACAAATCATGGCATCAGCTAAACCTTTGAAGGAAAAGATCAAGAAGGATATACTTTGTCCACTGTCAGATTCAGCTGTTCCACTCCTGCCCCAACTGATCTTGGAGCACCCCTCCGGGCGATCACGGGATAAAACTAGCCATCTGAGCACACCACCAGTGTTCCTCTGACCGTACACCTCCACTAAGCCCTGGGCACAGATGTGACAAGCATATGTTCTGTTAATGAAGTTCATCCTGGGCAACGAGTAACACAAAATTGGTGTGAAGGATATTTTGATTTACCTATGGCTTATACCTAAATATAGACAGATGTGAATGAATAAAACATTTGCCAACACAATATACAAAGAAAATAGATGTGTAATGTGAGGCAACATTAATGAGTACCCCGATCAATCTAAATGTTGTCACACAATTGACCACCAATTGCAAGTGTCTGGCTCAGGTATGATGCTACCCCCAGGATAACTCAATGAGCTATAACAAAGCAGTGATCAGTAGGGCAGGAGTTTGAATCCTAGCAAGACCAACTTAGCCTTTTATACTCTCGAAGGTCAATAAATTAAGTACGAAGATGGGGTAATTGTGATATCGGTTATTCACACTTAGAAACTGTAGCATGTGGTTTGAAGTACTACAAAAATAGCAAGTCTTCAATGTAAATACATCCTTAAATGCAAATATATTTACATAGCCCAAAAGAGACACCAAATGACCCAGTTGAACATATTCACCATAGCAACACTCACAAACACCAGACAATTCTCATAAATCTTAAAGCCTACCTGAGTATTACTTATGGGGTGGTAAGATTCTCACTTTAGTCGTCTTATTTCCCTTTCTTCAAAAAAGCTCAAATTATCTAAGCAATCCATGAATGCAGAATAAGTCAATGGGAAATAAAAAGATAGACAGGGGTAGTCATGTCCAATGTGCAGGTGGGGTGGCAACTCCCCTTGATTTTCTTAGGGACACTTTTTTTCAGTTCAGGACGTTTAAATGATAAACTAATGCATTATTGGTTTTGTAGTTTAGTTATGCTTTCTTTCAACTAATTAGACTAGTACACATTAAAACAATGAATAGCAGCTGAAATGTTCAGGACTAGAGACAGTGTCCATAATGACCTGGAGGCAACATCAGATTGGCAGGGCGGGCAATCGGGCATTGCCTGAGGGGCCTGGGAAAAGACCAGCTGGTGGGGGCCATTTTTTCAGCCTTAGATGATATCACATTTTCCTGCGCTAAAGCTTAAAGGCTGCTGTAGATTTATACCAAAGATCGGAGCTCGTTATAATCAAGTACCAAGAGTGGTTGGCTTATTGTCTTGTGCAGTAGGACAATGTGCCAAACAGAGCAGGCACAGCATGTGAAGGGTCTCCTCCCATCCCGAGTCTTTCAGAGTGACAGTGAGGCCACTGTGAGTGGCTTGACTCTTTTTGAGCATCACAGCAATCTCTATAGTTACCTGGGGTGGAGTGAAAGGGGGCTGTGCGAGTATAGTGCAAAGAAATTCATGGGCAGGGGGATGTGAAAGAGGCTGACAGGAGAGAGCAAGACAGGAGAAAGAGGAAAGGTTTGCAAGACAGAAAAATGAAATAAAACTTAAAGGAGAGATACAAAATGACAGGAGGAATAAGGGCCTGAAAGATATACAAATAACTAAAAAAAGACCCCAGAGGGTAGTCAGGAGTGAGAGAAAGAGTGGGATTTGTAGACAGAGAGAACGAAAGGAAAAGAGAGAGGGGAAACTTGAGAGAATGAGTGAAGCACATAGGTAGAAGGAGAGACACCAAGGAGAGGAAATGAAATAGAGTATGAGAGAAAAAGGAAGAAATATAAGAGGGGCAAAAAGTGATAGGAAGAACAAGAGAGGTGCACTCAGAAAGTAAGAAAGGGGTATAGAGAGATTGAAAGGCATTTGAGTGAATTCCTGCAGATTTTCCAGATTCAGAAAAATTCTCTACCCACAAAACAAAAGACATCAAGTACGAAGTAGTATGCAATTCTCGAAGACATTGCTTGCAAAGAGGCTCCTGATTGACAACCAAAAGTGGAAGACCCCAGGTTCCCTGAAGGTGAACAGAAGCCTCCAGACACAATGGATGCAGAGGGTTCTCTGACTCATGGCCTGATATAACTCAGGATATACAGGGATCTTTGGGGAAGCACAGACTAAGGGTCCAATAGGTGACGTACACATTCAGGCACCCAAAGTAGAGAAATGTATAGGCCTGAAGTTTAGGTGAGGAGCCCTGCGGGTGATTTGCAGTGGAATACTGGTATGTTTAGTGGTGCGTCTAGTCTTGGCCAATGCTACCGACCCCATGAGCTCAGAACGCTAATTTATCAGAGATTTCTCCCAAAATTACTCCAGATACTAAGCAACATTTCATGAAAGGTCACTATGAACACATTGGGCCACTTTTTCTTTAGGTGCCGGGGCCAAAATGTGTTCCCAATCCGACCCTGCCTGGAGGGGGGTGATCACCCTATGTGCAGGAAACTATTTTAGACAATGCTCTGTGAGCAAAGACATCTACAGATACACTGCTGTCACATTTTTCCTAATAACATCTACAACCTATTAAGATCATCAATTATAAAGATATATCACTGAACTTATGTTTATTTTCTTATTAATTGAATCCTTCACTGTAGTTAGCCTAATGTTTCAATTTAGGTTCGCTCTTCTCAACATTTTCTTTCTCTCTTTTTTCTGTTTTCCCTGCAAGACCCGCTTGTACGTTGTTTAATATGATGGTCAAGCTGTACACTGCAGTTTTAGCTGCTCTGTGCATGCCTGTTCACCCCTTTAGCTTTCAACTCGAATCAAACTCTGCTCCTTTTACAGTTTTGCCATGGTGAACTGTTACAGTTGGCAGTTATCACACCTGGAACTTACATATAGCAACACCAACACCTCTAAGTAGAAACACAGCGCAAATTCTAAGTAAAACAATCCATTTTCTACATGGGCCAGGTCTGAGCCCTGACAACGCACAAATGCAGATATTGAACCAGGCTCCAAGGAATGCTTTATTTCTGTCCTTTTATGGCTGAAGCAAAAAACAGTACCTGCCTGCCTGTCCCAATCCAGAGGCCAGAATGTTACATGTAGACGTCATGTAATAGGGAATTTGGAGGATTTGTGAACAAAATGAAATTTGGTGAGTTCATGAATTGTGCCGGTAAAATAAAAAAAATTGCCATGGCCTATAAATTTGCCACGGCAGGATTGCACTAATGGGGGACCAGGCATTCATGCAAATGATAATACCAGATGCAGGTCTCAACCACGAATCAATACTAACTAGTGATTTATTAATTCCCTTCCTTTCATTAAAAGATATTAGTTTTTTAGGAAAAAATATAGGTTCCGATAAAGCCAGATCAGGCAATCTTTATTCGATCATTTCACAGATGATCATAAAAGACAAACATAATATAATATAGAATACGCACGATTAATATAAAAAAAGAGCAGTCAAATGTTTGTTTTTAAAGTACATCAATAAAAAGGACTGCATGCATGCCTAGCATAAGACATAATTTTCTTAAATCTTAAAATATAAACTAATATAATACGTAATAAAATTGGAGCAACAAATCATAAGGGCCTAGACATAAATGGCAAATGGAAATGAGCGAATGTTATTTAAAATAACATCGCCTTTTTGACACTTAGAATACTACTCAAGAAGCAGTCAACCGAATAATAGGCATCTTGATCGTTTAGTTGTTGTAGGAAGAGCAGGGCAGCGTTTCACTTAGTAAATTTGTGCTTGCACATAAAAATGTCCTAGTGTAATGGAATGGAGATCATATTTATAAAAGAAAACAAAGTGCCATAAGGTCTGATTTGATCGCTCATCACACAAGCAAATATAAATATCGTCTGGGGAGTATTGCCCTAAGGGAAAACACAACAACCAACCTCAACAAACCATAACGCATTAAAACAATTAGCTATGGATTCATCACAAACTAAGCAGAAAAGAACAATTAAAGGTATTAAATGAATAAATATGAAATAGCAAATAAAATAAAATACAACAGGTTGTGATTGTGTGAGTAAAGGAAAAAAGCCTGGAAAACAAAGATCAAAGGAAAGAAAACAGGTTAAAAATTATATTTACCTCAGAAATGCAGCTTTGAGAGTGGACAAGATTTGCTTTTTAGTTTATAAATTAATGTAGAGATGCATAGCATAAAGACTGAGACACTTGTGTGCCAATAAATCGAAACCAGTGAGTAAATACTGGCGAGCAAATGTGTTATTGCTTGGCAATTTACCATGTACGGCTTGAAATATGTGTATACTTCTCTGGTTATGTGTTTTAATTTGCATTGAAAGAGCCTGAGAGAATTAGAAACTGATCTGGGAGACTTGGATGCCCGAGGGCGTTAATAGCACCAGTGAATGTCAATTTCACATTTCTTTTGGCAATTTTACCCAAATTCTGAACAATTTTGTGGTGATTCTTGCCCTGAGGGCTGGTACAAAATTACACTCTTTGCCTGTTAGCCAGTGCAATGTCTGCTGAGGACTGGAACAAGCTATCCAAGGAGTAGAGTATAAAGGATAAGATAACAGAAGATGAACACATTTATGTGATAAGTCCCTTGGTATTCTACTTGTTGAAGGTGAAAAATTGAAGGTTATAGTTGTGAATTGTTACTTTGTGAGGGAAGCCTATTGTAGAACCACTAACAGAGCTCTTTGAAGTTCCTTCATGTATATTGTATAGTGCTGTTTGTTGATTCCCATTTTTTCTAACCAGATTTACCTATAATATTCCCTCTCGGGGATGCCTTGTAGGCAGCCCATATGGTGCTTGCTGACTGAAGCGAGCCTTAGCCTCATGCTGCGTGCTCTTTGAATTAGTCATCGGTCTCCCTGGGATCTCATAAAAGGTAATGTTCAGTCTACAGCACTGTGTAATTGTTTTTCATTTATTCCTGCTGTCATTTTTGAGCAATAAAATTCAGCCCCCCTCTCCCAGAGAATACATTCCTGCATATATTTCCAGGCTACCTCGTACTGATATGATAGATCTTTTTTTTGTTCTGCAAACACAGGACAAGATATTAAACACCATGCCTTCATTTCCCAGAAGACGTAAGGGTTTCACCATTGACCCCTCATATACCATCCTCCAACCAGTCTTTACATGTTGGTGAGTACTTAACTAGGAGTGAGAGAATTCATTTGTGTGTATGTGAATGTATTAGGTTAATGTGATGTTATAGTTAGGTGAAAATTTCAGTTACAACTCTACATTTAAAAAAAAAAAAAACTAGTGAAATTCCCCAATCATAGTTAACTGAAGCAACTATAACTTGCACCATGAAGTGACTATATCTTGTGCCCCCAACATGCACAGTTTTGACATAAATTACATCATCAGTGATGTTGTATTGATATATATTGGCGTTGTGGTGAACTGTGAAAAATAAACATTGGAAAATATTCTCGTTGTCTGAGCTCTGCCATTAAATTATGGAGAAATAAAACCCCACTAATGAGGTAGGTTGAGAAATTCAGTATAAATATCTAGCTCATTGGAACTGGATATTGAACTCTCAAGGGGCACTGAGCCCGAGAAACGTGAACGACATAAAGTGTGCATATGAAAGACGATAAAAAGTAAAATGTGAACCAAAAATAAACTATAAGATCCCTGAAAAAGAACTGAACTATAGAACACATGTAACCACAAGTGATGAGAAAAAGTACACCAACAAAGAACTATAGGATAACAACCTCTCCTTGTAACTGTCGTGCGATGAACTACTAGTCCCATAATGCCTCATAATGGGCTAATATTGCAAACATTATAAAGAGAGAAAGAGATGATAGACTCACGATACCGTGAGTAAGACCCGTTTGGGTTGAAATGCGTTGGTGGTGGTTGTGGTGAGATTTGCCCATATGCAAATAAGTTCATGAGCTGTCAAGTCAAGTCAAGTCAAGTCAAAAATTTGTATAGCGCACTACTCACCCAGAGGGTCTCAAGGCGTTGGGGGGGGAGGTGTTCGTTACTTATCAAATAGCCAAGTTTTGAGTTGTTTTCTGAAGGAGAGGTGGTTCTGTGTAAGGCGGAGGTGGGAGGGGAGAGAGTTCCAGGTTTTGGCCGCTAAGTAGGAGAAGGATCTTCCTCCCATGGTGGCTCTTCGGATGCGTGGAATCGTGGCGAGGGCTTGATTGGACGATCGTAGTTGGCGGGTGGGGGTGTAAAAGGTCAGACGCGTGTTGAGGTATTTGGGTCCCAGGTCGTGGAGTGCTTTGTGTGCGTGGGTGAGGAGACGGAACGTTATTCTCTTGTTGACTGGGAGCCAGTGAAGGTCTGTCAGGTGACCGGATATGTAATTGTGGCGGGGTATGTCTAGGATGAGTCGGGCGGAGGCGTTCTGAATGCGTTGGAGTTTATTCTGTAATTTGGCTGTGGTTCCGGCGTAGAGGGTGTTTCCGTAGTCCAGTCGGCTTGTGACAAGAGCTTGGGTGACCATCTTTCTTGTTTCGGTGGGGATCCAGCGGAAGATCTTTCTGAGCATACGTAAGATGTTAAAGCATGATGATGAGACGGCGTTGACTTGTCTGGTCATCGAGAGGGAGGAGTCTAGAATGAATCCCAGGTTGCGAGCATGGTCCGTTGGTTTGGGTGCGCTGCCCAAGGCCGGTGGCCACCATGAGTCGTCCCATGCGGAGGGGGATGATCCTAGGATGAGGACTGTAATCAACTGGAGGCCCTTTATCACCCATTGGATAACATTGAACCCCAGCACTCTGCACCCAGCCACCCTAGTGCCGCTGAGGGTGTTTTGAGAGTGCATCCTCGACCCTGGGGAAACCCTGGTTCTAACCCCAGAATACGAACTCCCACAAATACTTACTTACCTGTGAACCGATAGCTCTATTTTCCTCCATAGGAATACATTGACAGTTTTCCTAAAAATTGTTTAAAAAGTGTGGAGGTGGTTTTGTATGGAACTTTGAAAAACTGCAAAGAACAAAAAATTGCTTATTTACTTTTTTCTAGGAAATATCCCAGTGTGATATCTATGTGTATCACACTGAGAAGAAAAAGTAATCCAGAAAGTAATCTGTAAAGCAATCCAAAGTCATACAACAGTAATTTTTTACTGTATTAAAAGCATTTACAAACCTGTAACAAAGTCATTTTCGTTCAGCTTGCTTGAAAGTGTTCTACCTGCCTTGAAAATGATCATATACACTTACCTGCGCCAGCCTTGCTTGGTACTAGGAAATAAATATAACTAAATATTTGTATACAAATCTAATTGGTCTGAGTGCAGTCTTTGAGTGTGTGACATCATTTGCTGATTGAGTGTGTACAACAAATGATTAACACTACTCTCTGATAAAGCCAAAAAGCTCGCCCACACTACCACAAATAGAGGGTAAAGTGCTATCTACGTTTACCTCTGCCTACCTTTGGGGTTCCACTGGACTCTGTGCACACTATACCTCATTATGGTATGGTATATACAGAGCCAGCTTCCTACACCACTGAGAAGGCTCTGTCACCAAGTTGTCTTAGTTCTGAGAAGGCTCTGTCACTGAGCCGTCTTACTTCTGAAAAGGCTCTGTCACCGAGCTGTCTTCGTTCTGAGAAGACTCTGTCATCTACGAGTCGTAGTTCTGCAAATCCTGATCAGATAAGGGTGACTAGAATGCATGTTGCTGAAAGGACCATGGCACTGGAAATGTGCTGCCAGGAATTGAGGGGCGTTCAAATATAGAATCAGATGCACAGGGTCGGAATAACCTGTTAGGCAGTCAGACAGTGGTCGATGGGCTGGTTTGACAGGTCAGTGCCTGTGCCTGTTTTCGTCTGATTGTGGGTCTGCTTTATCCTCTGCTGGGCCGTTTTTTTCTGTTGATTTTCCTAATATTAAATCAAACATTGCTTGCAGCAAGTTCAAATCCATGCAGTCTTCCAACACCTTGCAAAACACTCATACAGCATGTCTTTACATGTTCAAAACTGCCCCAATGTGCAAACATGGGCCACTTTAATTTTTAGCAAATTCAGTAATGGGTGGACTCATAATTTACTGCCTTGTCAGGGACATCTTAAGGAGTTTGGGGGCACTGGCCAAATGTATTTTGGATGCCCCTGTTTTGAACAGATTTAAATTTAGGATCCAATTTCAGCTATTCCATGACGTCTTTAACCAGGTCACAGACAATGCCCAAGCACTCTTTTCAACATTTTAAAAGTTTTTACATCTAATATTCAGGGATAGTCACCTGTGTTTTCGATTTTGTACCAAAGCAGCAGCTAATTAATATTACTGCAACTAATCTCTGTGACATCCATTTCTCATATGTGAGGTCCTGTTTTGATCTAACAGAAACTTTTATGCATGTTGCATGAAACATAAAGACACATTTCTCTGCAACATGCCTGTAAGAGACTCTCACACATCACCCACATTAAAAATAAATTAATGGAAAATGGTATTTAAAAATATCTGTTTAAGAATTATTTGTGGTCATCAAGGCAAGACT
Source organism: Lissotriton helveticus (assembly GCF_964261635.1). Taxonomy (NCBI): domain Eukaryota; kingdom Metazoa; phylum Chordata; class Amphibia; order Caudata; family Salamandridae; genus Lissotriton; species Lissotriton helveticus. Next base: position 268,656,398 of record NC_136072.1, read on the forward strand.
CTGAGATTCTGCAGAACAGAGCTGGCTCTTTCAGGCCCCCCCTGGAAGGCTGGGGCCCTGGGCTGAAGCCCACTTTGCCCATGCCTTAAAACGTCTCTGGTCCTTGTCAATTTTTTCTCCCTGTCCAACCCTGAAGATGGACTATAAGCGTAGCTTTGAAAGAAATTATATCTTCGATTGATAGTCAGCGTAGCCTTTGTACGACTGGCGACATGAAATCAGACGAGCAGCCACGTTTGAACCATTTGTAACTGTAGTATCAATGTTTTGGTGAGGCCAGATAGCATTACCATACTATGCATAATAGTGTGGTTTTTACATATAGGTTGACATCCATATTTCTCCTTAATGTGCTTGTCTTCTTTACTGACCACACAAACTAACAAATAGATAAGACCAAATGTATTATCCAACCATCAACATTACCTGAAGAAAATCACACCGCAAAGTGTTATATATGGGATGGAGCACCTAGACTTACAAAGCAGGATGGTTCAGACTCCACTGTGTGATGGAAATATTGGTTTGGGGTGGGAAGGCAATCCCATCAGTGCTACAAGGCCATACCAATGGCAGTCTGTGTGCTAATCACCTGCCAAAGGTATAACTTTACTTAAGTCCAATCAGCCCAAGTACATGCTGTAACATCCATGTGTTGACTACCTTCGATTTGGAGGTGATCTGGGAATTTAATAAGCATGAATCTGGTAGTGTTTTAAGCTTGGTGTGTGTGCATAGTTTTATTACAAGAGTTTTGTCTCCGGTAGTTTTTATTTATTGACCAACCCACAGAGTTTCCCAGTTCTGATACGAATGCACACTTCTGCATTTCTTCCTCACAAATGGGCATTGTTTCCAGGGATATCTTTAGGAGTTTGGGGGCCCTGGGCCAAATGTATTTTGGATGCCCCTGTTTTGAACAGATTTAAATTTAGCATCCAATTTCAGCTATTCCACGACCTCTTTAACCAGGTCATAGACAATGCCCAAGCACTCTTGTCAAAATTTTAAATGTGTTTACACCTAATATTCAGGGATAGTGACCTGTGTTTTCGATTTTGTACCAAAGCAGCAGCTAATTAATATTACTGCAATTAATCTCTGTGACATCCATTTCTCATACGTGAGGTCCTGTTTTGTTCTAAAAGAAACTTTTATGCAAGTTGCATGAAACATAAAGACACATTTCTCTGCAACATGCCTGTAAGAGACTCTCACACATCACCCACATTAAAAATAAATTCATGGAAAATGGTATTTAAAAATATCTGTTTAAGAATTATTTGTGGTCATCAAGGCAAGACTCTGAGACTCTGCAGAACAGAGCTGGCTCTTTCAGGCCTCCCCCCCTGGAAGACTGGGGCCCTGGGCTGGAGCCCACTTTGCCCATGCCTTAAAACGTCTCTGATTGTTTCTGCATGAGTTCCAATGTTTCTTCGCAAATTCTAGCTGTTGCTGAAAAAGGAGGTATCATTTCCTTTCAACTCAACTTTAATACAGTTTCCTCGCAACGATAAAACCGGATAGATGTTGGTGATCTGATTTTTTTATTTTGCAATATCTTAAAAAGGCCACAATAGTTCCAATTGTAACGCGAAAGACCTAAGTGCAGAAAATGTTGGATAGTATTTATATTATTCACTAGAATTGTGAGATGTTTTGAGAGAAAAAAATATTTGTGACTTTGAACAACGCACTTTAATTAGTTCTCGTAGGTCCATGACATAATAATTAAACACAAAGGACCTGATTGACAGGGGTAAACTTACACCTTTGTGTAATTTTACGAATGCTTGCTATTCACAAAGCTATTTTACTAGTAGTATCTTTACAACTGCGGAGACCCCGTACATAAAAAGATAGGACAGTCCTTTGCAAGTGCAAGAGAGTTGCAAGGGGCACGCTGGCGGCCCCTAAATGACGTCCATGGCATAAACTTGAAACATGTCCAAGTGAATTCATGGTTTGCTGTGAACAGAGCTGTGAAACAGGGCAATACTTGTATTTCGGCAATACTTGTATTTCCGAACTCCCCTGTCAGAGAAACTTGCATTAATTTTGAGATTATTTGAATTCATATATGCGCTGAAGATGCCAAAAAGAAGCGCATGACCCATTCTGCAGAGGCGCAGCACAGAAAGCGGCATTATCATCCAGGTCTATTTTCTACTGTTCTGCATAGTAAAATATAGATCTTTCATTACCATATAATTAACAGAGATAACTGCACTCGGTTTACTAAATTTTGTGCAGCGACGGCAAGCCGTGTGTATGTGTCAAATATACAATTTACTATAATAGCTCGTATATCACTATAAGAAGAAATAGCAGTCACAAATATAACGTTTAGAGCCTTAATCATGAGAAGAACAGTAATCATAATATTTTAAAACCACTATGTACAAATATGCTTCAGCAGCTGGTCTCAAGCACATGCTTATGACGCCTCCTGTTCATCCCCAGACTAGAGGATGGGTTCAATCACAGGCAGGGGAAGGAAACGCGGGAGTGCTATTTTCATTACATGCTACTACTACAGCCACCTCATGAAGACTCAGTTATGAGTACACAGACCACAGTATGTTGCTGCTAATTTAATTTGGCAGTTCGGGCTGGACTGTTCCCATGAGGCACAGGGTCAAGACTGATTTGCATATGGCCATGTCTGAACTAGGGTGGATTGGTGAGCAAAATAACGATGGATTAAATCCAGATCTGTGACTGTGGGTGAATGTTTTGCCATTGTGCAACATTCCGTCCATCATCTTGTGTGTTTTGCTTCTAATTTAGTTTACATACTTACCTTTGTGTTTCTTTGAAAAAGACTTCCTGTTTTGTATTGTGAAATCTACAAGATATTTAAGGAAAATGTGCTACCTGAATCGATCATCAGGGTATGCACATGCACGGTGCCCTTTGGATGTAACCTTGGACTGGCATCAATGGTATAAAAGAAAATACAAGGAGTAAGACAGGTGTCACTGTACCTGCAGATCTTGTGCTTATCCTAAACTAAATTTTGGCCTAACAGCTAAGGGTCTGTCCCTTGTTAATGAATACCATGTTCCTGCTCCTGCAAAGGAAACGCAACTAAACAGATCATACAGAACATATTGTACAACCATCTACCTTGACGCGAGCAAAGCCATACCACACCACACCGTCTTGTAGATTGATCAGAATGGCTCAATTCAGCACTGCAAAAGGTCCACAGAAAAGTTGGGTTGGGATGGGAAGGCACTTCCATCACAGCTCATGTCTTACTAATGACAGAGTGTTTGCTATTTAAAGGTCAATGCAATGTCAACTAAATCCATGCATGGCAAATGCATGTTGCGACAGTCCTAAGTTCACTGCCTTTTATTAAGAGGTTAGGCAGGCCCGGGCATTTCCCCAGGGGGATGGAGTCATTGAAGGCTGCTGCTAGCCACTTTCTACGGCTTCCACAGATAATTACTGCATGCACAGGGGGCGAGAGAGGAGCGTCAAGAGACAGAGAGAGAACAGAGGGCCATATTGTCAAGGAAGCTGCGGTAATTTATCGGCGCTTTACCGGCAGGAAACTGCCGATAAAGCGGCGATAATGGGCTTGATAATATGCGATTCGAATTTCAATCGAAGCCCAGGTTAGATGTGTGAACATCTAACCTGTGCTTCGATTGAAATTCAAATCGCATATTATCAAGCTCATTATCGCCGCTTTATCGGCAGTTTCCTGCCGGTAAAGCGGCGATAAACTACCGCAGCTTCCTTGATAATATGGTCCAGAGACCAGAGAAGAAATACAGAAAGATGGAAGGAATGAGAGAGGGAAAGGGAGATGGGCTGGTTTGGACACTTTTTGCCAGGGCTGATTTTGATTCACAGTCGAGACCCGTGGTTGGGTGAACTGTTGTACATGATCAGTCATCTCAATATTGCCCTCATTGTATGTAAGAGCCTTTCTTTGTGTTCTCTTTTCCCTTCTCTTCTACAATTCCTGCGTGCTAACATGAACCCACATTAAGAATGTATCAGGTACAGCTTTTAACTGCTCTCATAACTCCAAAACATCAGAATTGAACAATAAAACAATCTCCACAAACCCCCATCCCCTTTCACAGCATTCTTCATAATAATGTATTTCTGTTTTGTTTTAATTTCTAGGCAACAGGGAAAACAAATGCACTCTGCATCATGGCATATCTCTGGTTAATTTCAACGCTTTTATCCATCTCCAAGCGTGTATCTGTGCCTGGCAGCACATGAAAAGACATCTATTCCTTCATGGTTCGCACAACCTTTCATCTGCTGGCGCTTTCTAGTATTGCTTATGCAAATGAACATTCCTCAGTATCAATTCTGTAATAACATGTAAGATTATTTTATCCTGTTTTCGCTATGCCGTAAGATACTTCGCATCATAAACTGCAGTCTTTTAAGGCACTTAGGATAGCCATATAATTTACTGAGATAAGCGTAATTGGTTTATTAAATATGTTTGAGCCATGCATGTGTGGCAAATATGGAACTGGCTGTAATGCTCACTGATCCCTACAAGGAGTGATACCCATGTAACATCTAGAGCCTTATCAGGAAGAAATATAGCAATCATAATATTTTAAAACCACATGGTACATATGTGCTGGGATGCTCACGGGTTACTACGCGCTCTATAAAAACCTTAAAATAAAATAAATAAATGTGTAGATAATACTGGCCTCAAACACAAGGTTCTTAGGTCTCCTGTCCTTTTCAAGTACATAGGGAGAGTTTCAATCCACAGGAAGGAACAGGAGCGGCCCGTGCAGGTGGAGCGCTGGGGCGAGGTGGTAGCGGGGGACTCGACAGATGACAGCGAGGGAAATTTAAATAAATAATTTGTTTTGCCCCGTCCTCTGTTTAGTAACACACCACCCCACCCCACCCCGCTTCACCGCTCTTACCTGCAGAGGCCACTCCTGAGAAGGAGGATTTACCATTGAAAGAGTATTAGGGCAATATAATGGCACTAGAAAACATGTACCACATGATACAAATGCCTAACTGTTGTGGATTGTTTTTACAATAGTATTCCAAATAAGAAATGCAGTATTATCTTAAATGTCATTTCACTAGGAGTCATGTTTTTGTGAATCCCCGTGTCTACACGGACTCCTGCTCACCCTCCCCCAGTTTACTTACCCAGGAAGGCCAGCCTTTCTTTTCACAGGTGGAGTGTAGACTGGGTTCCATTTGAGTTCCCCAATGCCTGTTATAACAAGGCTGCCCAAAATATAATTACCAGATTGTAGCTACCCTCCAGACCTGTATAGAAGGAACTTTCCTTTCAGGCAGATGTGAACCTTCTGTGCTTTACTTGGTGGGGGAGTGTAGAGAGATTTACACCATTGTTCCCAATATGCAGAGCAGGCATTCCACTTCTCAGATGATGATAACAAGAAAACAATCTATTTATCTTGTGGCAGGCACTTTCAATATTAGTAATTTAAACATATTTCCTTCCACCTTAGGGGTTATTTAGGGTATGGGTGCTCTGCCACAAATGTGGTGGAGTACTCCGCTTCCCAAACTGACAACCCACCTGCTCTTGTTAGAGTCAGGTATACTGTCATGTTTCATCTGGCGGAGCCCCCATTTGCCCCAACAGCAGAAACCTTAAACTGACAGTCCACTGGACATTGAGCCAGCGATCCAAGTACCTCAGATCCTCCGTCCTATTGACAGCAGATGTTCTGACTTACGGTTTTTTTCCATTTCACCACAAATAACCCCTTTGGTAGACACATTTTGGAATATTAGTGACTGGTGGATCTAGACGCTTAAGAAATTTACCAGGAAGAACTGTTAATCCTATCCAAACATGTCAAAAATCTAAGATTTTACATTCACCGGGCACCAGTTTGAGAGAGATTTTCTACATAAAGCCACTGCTAGAAAACTGACTGGATTAGACCAACATGCTTCTCTGGGGATCTTGCCTCTTACTTCTACATTAGTCAGCACCTGCTCCTGCCCAGAACTTATTCATCACTTCAAGACTTCTTAACTAACCTCATCAAGAAGACACAAGGATATGATAACAGAATGAGATTATGGCTATAGTCCATGGCTTGCTCCTGCTCTAGAGAGTGGAATATAATATACATTTCTCAAGATTAAGTGATCTTTTGACAATGGGACAATTCACTAATGCTTGCTGGGTTGTTTATATTTTAACCTACCCAGTCATTTTTCTTGAACTTTTTGCTATCTACTGTGGTGTAGTAAGACGCTTTAAGAAACATTTAGTCTACCACCTTTTAATAAACATGTATTATCTTGTGCTTGTTCAATGTTTTATTGTACAGTTAACCCTCTTATTATCTCTGGAGGGGCATTGTTATTTATTTTAAAGTTGTTTCTTGTGAAATGTTAGTCTGTACGTTTCTTGTTTATATATTCTATTCTTTATCTCATAATAATTTTCACTGTACATCCATAAAGTGTGTTCGAAATTAAGATTGTTTCCTGCTCGGCCGTCATGCTCCTTCCCTTTGTACTTTTTTGAGGTCCACATCGACACGAAAAGATTGCGTCATTATGCAACCAAAAATACACTTGCCCTACTGTTTGTTAAGGTTAAGCCATGCCCTGCACACACTATGCCATGCAAGGTATAACTAGTACCAATTTAAAGATGGGGTTCACTGTTCCTGGAAAGGAAGAATGAGTGTCTAGGTACTAGGCAGAACGTAGGGGACAGTGAACAACACTGTTTCTTGTTGCCCTTACACATCCCGAGGGATGTCATGCTTCATCAACGGGCGTTTTTTTCTCGTCGGGCTGGCACTGCAATGTCCTACAGGTCCCCCAAAGGGTCACTTTGGCCGAGATCTTTGGGTTGTTTACACCATTTGATGAGTGCGAGGGATGTCATGGTGGGGTGGTGTAAAGTGTTGGTGATAAAGTGAGCTAAAACTAATATGGAGATTTCACTAAAACTTTTAATATATGTATTCCCCTTATGTAAATTTGTTCTACTGAAGGGGTTACAATGTGTCCTCGTAGCTTGGTTTGTTTTCCTTTATTAGGATCAAACATGGGTCAACATGCTTGCTTGCCCCTTTTGGTCAAAACATTTTGTTGACTGTCCCCTATGTTCTGCCTAGTACCTAGACACTCCTTCCTTTCCTATCCAGGAACAGTATCCCCCATCTTTGAATTGATCTCAGTCTTTGGGGCATGGGTACTGGACCTTAATGAGCTCCTAGTCCCCCACTCTCCGGACTTTGTGATAGATACCCACGAGTACACCTTGCACAACCTACCTCTCGCCCACAACTGCATCATGTTTACACTATGACCTTGCTTGCCCTACTGCACAATCTTAATTCACGTACCGCTGCCTCTGACTCTTCAATGGACATGAGTATCCAGTTCAATGCTCATGATTACTCACTTCAATCAGCCATGGGCACCACACCCCTCTGACAACCCAAGCCATTAGCCACAATCTACTCACAGACACAATAGATAACAAATACATGATCAAGCATTATCTAAAGAAGTAGTGATGACTCCTGCTTCCAGAACAGCCAGAAGTCCTAAAGGGTCAACACACAAGGCATCAACAACCTATTAAGAAAGCCAAGCAATCCTACTAGTCCAAGATCATCCCAATTTAACTAACAAATACAAAGCACTATTTAAGGCTGTCAAATATTGTTTGACCCACAGTTGCGTACAATCTGTACTTGCCACCACATGGAGTAGTGCTATCTGACAAAACCTCATGCTACATCAATACTGTAATGTAAAGAAATTTCAATAGGGAGAGCTACCAAAATAATCAGTGGGACGTTATAATAATATCCATATTAAGAACAAAAAGACAGTTCAACCATAACAACGTCCACCTAGATGGGTCAAGAAATGATTTAATTCATCTATAAACACACGAGAAGAGGTAGAGGTGAATCTTTAAAAAATGTTTACTCTTCACAAAATAGAAACATCCATCCCTGCCAACGCGTTTCGCCCTTCAACAAGGACTTCATCAGGGAGCACATATATCTTGAACGTTAGTATCACCATACACGATTTTCTGCCTGGAGGCTATATAGGCAGTTTCAATATTGTGTATCATTAATGTATATTGACACTGAGGACTGTATCAACATCTACTTCCTAGCGCGTCCACTCCTTCACTGACTACCAGAATGTCTCTGTCAATAAATAAGAAAATTTGAGTATTAACATAGACAGCCTATAACTGCTATGTTTGGGCAATACAGTATGACACAGCTCCACTTTAAGGTTTGATCAGGTGGAAACATAAATCCTCATTAAGGACTGCCTCACCTTCATTCACACCTGCATGTCAAAGCCCTACCGAAAACTGAATGCTCTGAATATGAAGGTCAACCAAACTGAAAATGAAAACAGACTAGCACAAACGCACGAGTGGTTCTGGTAAATAAACTTTAATTGCATCACTGAACAAATGTCAACAGTGAAAAATCCATGGTTTTCAAATTGATTCCTCCATTAACTTAGGACTCAAGCCATTGTAAAAACATATACAGCATGTTACCAGCTAACCCTCCTATGCAAAGTTGAGGAGTGCTGCACAACACAGGTCCTTTGAGCAGGGGTTGGAATGCCCATACTAAATAGCAACACTCGAGGGGTTAGAAAACATTCTGTCTTTTTCTTTACTAAGATATGAAACTTTTTCGTCCCTGCAACATTATGCCATAGAATTTCCAAGATTTATACAGCTTATTTTTTCTAAAAGGCAATTGTGGCGCTGAGCTAGCATAAAGTGACGGTTTACATTTGAGGAGAAATGCCACAACAGCGCAGTGTTTGTGACTGGGGTAGTCTTACAATGTCATAAAAGAGCAGAGAAAAACAAACTGTTCTCATTTCCTAGTTCTGCTGCAACACGCAGAAAATGAGTGTTTAGGGGATATATTGAGCCAGAACAAGCACAGGCTGCGGCAGATGGTGCTGTCAGCTGAACCGGGGAAGGAACAAGATATGTGTAATTTAATATTAAGGAGCCTGCATGGGAGAAATGTTACTCTCTTGAATTTGTGGCTACAATTATTTTGCTAAAGCATAAACAAGAGACGAAAAAATTATACAAAGAATATGAAATATAAATATATATTTATCAAATATATATGTTTTGTTTAAAAAAAAAAGCGACAATTGTAAGGCCTTCTAGAAGAGCTTCTTTGTCTGCACCTGGAAAAAACAGACATTTAAGGCGAGATCAATTGATCAGTTTCTGCAATGACTAGGCAGATGCAGCCTCCCCTCTACGGCTCTCCCGTAGAGGGGAGGCTGCAAAAGATCCTTCTCCAAGGAATGAGACACTAATTATTGACTTGCCCAATTTATTCCCTGAGTTTATCATTTAGAGTGCAGTGAAATATGCAAATCAGTGTTGAAGGGAGGAATAGAAAGGCAAGGGGACTGAGCAAGGCTACGGTGTTTCAATGCGTCCCTACAGTCACTAAGTAACCCGACATTAACTGTTTTACAGGGCAGTAGAGTACTTCCAGGAAGGGCTGTTAGCTTTGTTGATGAAAAAGAAAAATTACTTTTTTCTGTGCAGCAGAAAGACTACAAAAGAAAGGTCAGCATATTACCTTCTTTTATCACGCTTTAGCCCCCGTTTTCGTGTTAGTCTTCCTAGAATCAATGCCCATAAAATCATGTTTTATTATTTTTATAACATGATTTTATGTGAAAGTCAACTGATGCCCTTGCTTAGAATGTTCACATCTTCAAGGCTTCCAATCACACTTAGGTTAGGTTGTTATGAGCCAGCACTGCAGTATTACCTTGGCTGAGAGGGTGAAAGGCAGGGAATGTGCCACTTTCTTAAAGAGCTCACCCAGTGATACATGCCATGACCCATAGAACCCTTCCGCTTCAACAATGCATTTGAAGTGCTGCATAGTTTCTATGGCTGTTGTGCAAGTTACGAATTGTGATGCAATTTCGGGTCAATGTCAGGGGAATTTTGATTGGAATCTAAATTTAAAAAACTTGTACTTTAACTGTGCTTTTTAACTGAATTGCAGACTTTAAAAAAAAATGTTAGGTGCTGAGACCTTTGTTTTTCCAGTGAGCATGTAGGTGGGGCAGTGAGTGTGAGTGTGTTTTACAGTATTGCAGATTCAGACCTTGTGACTCTCTAGTTATAGTTAAGGTTTCCACTGAAAAGGATATTTTGATTTCTAATTTCCTAATAAATTATCTGTGTGAAATTTGGCAATTATTCACATATTTAGACCAGAAAGCTAAAAAAAAATTATAGCATATATTACTAATAAGGAAAAGAGCAACAGAAGGGCATATCACAGAGGTGTATATAATGCAATGGCATTTATAAAGTATTTCCTATCACTTATGAGGTGTCGAAGCAGTGTACATGGATGGGTAGCACACTGCTCTGCAGGTTTAGAACCATGAATTAGCTCACTTGGAATAATATTGACTTTCATTATCAGTCCCAATTGGATTAAAAAATTGTCCCGCTTACCTCGTGACGTCGGGCTACATGCAACTGATATTTCACAAACGTATACTTGGTGTTACCTTAGGCATTAGTAAACTGTCCTAATTTAGAGGCCATAGTATTCTGAAAATATCTAGCAGTCCTGATGAAAGTATAATGTCAATAAATTACAAGTATTATACAATTGAAGAAGCAAAATATAATCTGATAAAATACATGGGCAGAAGAGAGTGCACCAATTTAAACAACTACGAGACCCCCCTCTACTACTACTGTATTGTGCGAAAGTAAAGACAGTTAGATACATTTCTACCAACTAGGTAAAACCATATTAGTGTGAGTGACCCTTATAATTTTATGCTAAAGTTATGTTTCATTTTTACGTGCTGTGTGATGTATATAGATTTACTTTTTTGTTTTACTTTGAGTACCCAGTTACATTGGTATTCTTATGCTGGTAAATACAGAAATTGCCTACATAAAATAGAATTTCTATGTTTCATTTAAAGAAAACTCAACTGTCTTCCCTAAAAATATATTAAACTGTTATGTAAGTGATTATAATAGGGTAATTTATCAGTTTAAGATGACATGCAGAGCATGAAGATTCATAGGATAGGTATGCGACTGACCTCATCAGTCATCATAACAATACTGACACAAAACTGATGATTCTGCTCATTCCCGGGTCAACCTATAACTGGTAGTGGTCTTTCTAGCTAAGAGGTAGAGCATAAATGTGCTCACAACTCTTCTTCATAAGACTGCTAAAATCATTATAACATGACTTCTAGGAGAAGCAGGAGCTATCTCTACCTTAAAGAGTACCTATACCCTCATCTGTGTTCACAATGTTAAGCTTCCCTCAGCTCGAGGAGACCTTACAGTTTGCATGATGCATGATTAGAGAAAGTGCAGCTGAGCCTGTGAGGAGAAGAATTATTCTTAATTTGATAGGTAATGTCAACATGCCTTCAGTAAACACAAGAACAGAATTCAGGAGTAAGAGATGCTAGAAAGGATTTTAATGAAAATCCGGGAAATATATAAAGTATTAATGTATTCAGTTTGTGAGAAAGTGTGTTATCAATAGATTATTAAGTCAAACAGAAAAACCTCAAGCTACAGCCTTATGATGCAACAAATAGTTTCCCACTCGAATCAGAAAATATCGAGACTACATGACATAAAACTGCAGTCCTCAAATTGGTCTCATCTTTAAATTTATATCACAATTGATCTTTGTATCTCTTTTTATCTTAGTTGTGCAAATCTTTTACAGAGATTTCTAAGTCCCAATGAATAAATATGCGGTTAAGAATTCACCTCAAAACAACTACTAAAGTTTAATTGACAAACAGTACATACAAAAAAAGTCAATGGGCTCAAAGTGTGTCAGAGAGAGAATACTGATTAAAACAGTTAATGCACCACTTATTGTGGTAAATGCTGTAAATAAGTATAGAGTGACTCACACAGCATCTTAAAAATATTCAAGCAGACTCCTAATCTAAGAAATCCAAATGAGGTGGAAGATAAAATGTTATATTTAAAATTTACCCAGTTCAGCATTATTTCTCATTTGCATATTAGTCAATAAAAACAAAGGCCTTTTTGCGAACAATACCTATATGCCACTGGCCACAATCTCATAGTTTACTAAATCATACGATAAACGTTGAGGTTAACCAATTACATCCACATGTCATACTACACAGGTTGTATGAATGCAAGTTTGTACAGTAAAATGTATGCTGTGTTCAAATAATCAGATACCAACTTTGTAATATTTGCAAATAGGTTTATTGAACCCATGGTTGAAGGTATGAAAAATTAAGATGGAAATCTAAATAGTACACAAAGTTCTGTCAAATGCCATATTTGTGATTTTAATTCATTTGAATGTGCCACCACTAATGATTTCCAACTATTTGTTAGGTTGCACGAAAAAGAACATGAACATATAAAACAAAGATTAATTCAAGTAATAATGCTCATTATGATTCACTATCTACTGTTAGATTAACTGTGCTGGCAGAACTGTCTACTTCTAGTTAACATACAACTATCATTTCATAAAGCACAAATTTATAAGACAACCGTAAACTTATAAAAGGTTGTCCTAGAGAACAGCTAAATTGTGTTTTATTAATCTTGGCTGCAAAACAGTAATGACATTCACATTATTATGCCATTGCTAATGAATATTTCTTTAACTTTTCACAAATTGACATTCTTTGGGCAATGATATTGGGTAGAGTCAAAACACAATTAATTGAGGCTAGGATATTTGCAAATTACTTTACAAATGAAAACGTGGAACTAAACATAATATTTACACGTTTTAATCAATAATGTAGCCGTTTTTGATAACGGTCATATATTTTCAAGGACATAAACAGTCAATATTACAGCAAGTATCTTAAGGCTGGAGATTTTAGAATAAATCTGTCAGCCATAGTGTACTGACTATCTTAATTGAATGTATTCCTAGACAGAAGTTTTGCAAAATCAATTTAAAAGTTTGTTATTTTATATATTTCTACAAACTACGATGAACTACACAATAAAAATAAAATTGGATTCCTTTAAGGTTCATCAAACACCAGTCATCATTTTTCAATCACATATAAAATGCAACAAAAGTGACCCTGGGCTTCAATAATACACTTTTCTGAATTAGGAATTTATTACTTGTAAATACTTGAGTCTTCATAGCAACATAAAGTGATAGTATAATTACAATGTTTGTAGGGATGTAACAGACGACAAATAGATCATCCTTTGTTCTTCTGCTAGCTGTATTAAAGAGCAAGACGTACTTAGGTAAGATATCTTTGTATAAATGTAGGTATTAGGCACTATCCAACTGGTTCCAGGATACTGTAGTCTAACACCAACCCCTTATTGTATACGTTGAAAGCAGATATCTCTAAGCGGTAGGGCTGATAGGGAAGCGGCTGGGATATCCCCTTTAGATAAGGCCACCTGTGAATACTGTAGATTTCAGTTTCTAGTAAATATTGGGGAATTCTTATGAATTTGCGTAGTAATTCCATAACTTATCTATTGCTTTTAATCTCATGGTTATTGATGGCTACTTTTTGCAAGCAGTTAATAACTTACATTTTTAGCTTCAGATTAGAACATGTATTTACACTACAAACCTTGTGTTCTCAATCCTTCTTGACGAGGCCTTTGCTAATTTCCCTTACGTTGAACACTGATCTTTCGATTTCTTTAAGCCTGATATTGTAGGTAGATGGAGGTTCGATGTTTTAAGCCCACAATATATAAGATGGTTGGGGAAACGTTTTATCTTTTTTTTATTTTGTTAAATGGCCATGTCCAGCAGCTGACTTTTTATCTTGTATAGAGTTTTGTATTTTGAACGGGAAATGTGAAATAATGAAATTATGCATACATTATGTGATTATATTGTTTTATTACAGAGGTTTTTTTTATATCATGATATACATTCACATTCTATGTGTAGTGTTACTGTGTTATGAACACTTATGTATGTTTTATGGGGTTTTATTCCTGAAATAAATATGATAAAGACAAACTCATTCATAATCCTTGTTAATCACAATGTTTTATGGAGTTTTGCAGACCAATCTGCAACACCACTTTATTTACATCACTAATAAAACCTCATTACCATTTGTAAATGTAAATGTTACTGTCGCCTTTAAAAATTGTGCACTTGGCAGGACAGAAATAAATTAACTGTTCAATGTTTTAAAAGTTTGTAATTAATGGATGGAAATTCATTTTTGCAGACACCTAAATCTATATCCCATTGATGTGGTATCCTAAACTTTTTGGTGCTTAGGAAAAGTGTAAACCATCATACAGTAGTGTTATTACATCTGAAATGAGGTTTGAGAGCAATGGGAAGTATATATGATCTGTGATGTCACTTACAGTTTAGAGTCTCTAGAGGGGGTAAGCATTGAAACAATGCTACGTGATTTTCATTAGTTGAAACTATGATGTATGATGCTGCTTTACTATTGACAAAATATATACAAATTGGCAGTTTTGCAATCAACAGCTCTTAAAATATGGTACCTTCCTCAGGTTTTATAGTGCTAATTAAAAACTTAGAACATATTTTTAAAAAACAGATCTGTGATGCACAGTCAGGAGATAAAAAGCATGTCACAACATATTATGTGAATCATCAGAATTAGTGCTATGGTTGAAGGAAATGCTGAAATTAGAATGTAGATGCTTCATTATTGCTTATTGCAAGGTATTTCACTAAGTAAAGACATTCATCACTAAATATAAAGGCGAACTGTAGATACCTTTGCTCGGAATAGAAATGCTTACTGAAATGTATGTTTGAAGTTTGTTCAAGCATTCTCCCATCAAACATATACAAATATGTAAATAAAAACATTCTTTGCTTACAGTCAATAACCTGTTTTAACTCTATAACACCCGCTTGTAGCCTTTCACTGCCATCCCTTCTTTACTACCGCTGATTACACTCTGGCTGGTCTCCATGGTAATCTTCAGAATTCAAGATAACTACATTGCTGTGGAAACAGTACAGCTATCTTTGACTAGGGAATTGAACTGACATTGCCGTTACCCTAGATAGGTTAAATTGCTTATATACATTTATTTATATTTTATTCATGTATTTTTAATATTTTTACACTGTTCAACATGTTGCCTTCTGGCCATATCAGAATGATTTCACATGAAGGTGCACAGAGATAGTGAGTGAATATGAGGAAGTGAAGGGTAGCTTGTGTAGCCTGCGACCATAGATAAACCTACATTTCTGTTTAGCTACTAGGGGAGTGTCATTCATTGAGAGGGAGACGGAGAAGTAGTTAATAGCTGGAAGTAGAACACATTTCAACCTCTCCTTCTGGGAGGAGGCCTTCAACATGTTTCACAGGTGTAGTTTGCACACTTTGAAAACTGTAGTTATCACTGAGCTGTACCTGAGTTTAGTTTGGTATTTTGCTACAGCTATTTAGATGCAGCATGCTTTAGACCTTAATAGAAGTATCTGTATTGACGACGGTCATATTTTGCAAAACATTCCTCAGCAGATTTCCAGAACTGGCTATGCAATGCTAGACTGGGAAAACTTTCAGAATGTAAGTAAAATTACTTGCATGTATCAATTGTGAGGGCTAGCAGCTAAATTGTGGAACTCACTTCCGATTCCACTCCGACTTCAATCCAGTAGGACACTTTTTAGGAAGCAAATAAAAACATGGCTTTTCTCTCAATGCTAACCTGTTTCGCTGCACTTGCCTGCACTTACCCCAGCGCTAAGACGCCTTGGCATTAGTGCGCTTTAGAAATATTAAGTCAGTTAGTCTGATGCAAAACACGCCTGCGGAAATGTTCATTTCAAATTACTTGCAGTATTATTGTAGCTCCTCAATACATCTCATTGTAGAGTCCTTTTCCTTACTTATAATAATCCCATTTCACTACATATGCAAACCTGAAGGCTTGCTTAAATTATTTTTTTTGTTTCTTTTTCCTCAAAAAGGAGTATACTATGTCTGTGCTCTCAGGTGTGGATTGACCCAGAGTCTGGAGCTGTGTACCTCGAAGGAGCACTCATAACTTTTCCTGTTGAATTTCTGTTGACATACAAACTATGACTTAGATAAATGAAGGAACCTTGTTGGTGGATGTTGGGGGTTTGTCAATTCCTATAGGTGGTAAAGACACTTGTTCCCAAATGTCTATTGAATGACTTTGATCCTAATATCCACAGGGAACAGTTTTTTTAGTGTGGGTTTGATGAGGTTATGCTCTTTAGAATGCATGCTAGTCTGCCTGCCCAATTCTGCGCTCACTGCGATCTGTCAGTAAGCCTTTTTGGATACCTAAGACATGACACCTGAACAGGCATCTAGTAAGTGTCACTGGTTGTTTCTATAAATGAGATGCAAGAGTTTAATTAGCATTGACAGCTATAGCTTCATCCATTTACCCAGCTATCGAATTGAGGGGAAAAGGAAAGTTAAGCAATAAGAGTTAAACCCAACAGCCTTACTTAGAGTTTGGTCCTCCATCGTCAACATGGTGGATGTTGCGTCCCCCATATGACAAGTACATTATAGCATATGGCACTTGTAATACGGTGGTGCCACATTTTTATAGAGTAGCACATCTGTTAAACTCAGGACCAATGTGTTTTAATTTTTAAGTTAGGTCCTGTGCCTGGCCAAGTGACAGGAACCATGTATTGAGGCTGAGGGGCTCTATTGGTACAATTGCTCCAGGTTTTTGCCTACTAAGCCTTGTTTTCTGCCTGCACTATACTCCCGATGGACAATAATTGGGTTGAGTGTATGCAAAGTGAAATCACTGGATTAGCAGCGAATATCTCTCAAGACATCACAAGGCACCCATTGGCAGGAAGGATAAACAGATCTGACAGAATAGATAGATAGATAGATAGATAGATAGATAGATAGATAGATAGATAGATAGATAGATAGATAGATAGATAGAGATAGATAGATAGAGATAGATAGATAGATAGATAGATAGATAGATAGATAGATAGATAGATAGATAGATAGATAGATAGATAGATAGATAGATAGAGAGATAGATAGAGAGATAGATAGATAGATAGATAGATAGATAGATAGATAGATAGATAGATAGATAGATAGATAGATAGATAGATAGACAGACAGACAGACAGACAGATAGACAGACAGACAGATAGATAGATAGATAGATAGATAGATAGATAGATAGATAGATAGATAGATAGATAGATAGATAGATAGATAGATAGATAGATAGATAGATAGATAGATAGATTGATTGATTATGTACATTTGCAGATGGTGTAGAGCTGCTGCATCACATTTGATCTGGGTTCTTTTGTGGGATTGGTGCACCAAATAATTTTAGAATAGTCCTCAAGACTACTTCAGTAATCCAAATATGCTGCTGCAACCATTTTGTCAATAAATCCAAGAGTGGATTAGCTCTCATTTGCATAAAGTGACATCAATTATTAAGGTACCATATCTGTCCATATATTCAGCATTACATGCTATGTGCCAGTTGCCATGTTCCTCGAACAAAAGGTGCTATATTTGCACCAATCTAAGTGAGATCAAAAATGTTCATACCAAGGGGATCTGGGCGGGGATCAAACACTGAAATGGTATAATCAGGCACATAACATTCAAAAATGTATCAGGAATGCTGTTCTATGTGTGGGCGGCACTGGAGTAGTCATAAGCCTGGGTGAGGTCTAAAGCAGATGCCAATGCAACACTGATGTTGGCAGGCAAACCAAAAGCCATTGTCTGTGCACCTGCACGCACCCGTCAATGTTATTTAATGCTCCGAAATGAATATTTATGAGGCTGCCTCATAAATTATACATTGCATCTAGCACGTAAATATTCATTGCTCATTTTTATACATGATAAAATGAATGGCACAACAAGGTGGCACGTGGCATTGTAAGAAATAAAGAATGTCATAGATGGCTGTATCAGTCCTATGGAGAGGGTGCAGCAATTAACTTCACAACTGATTTCAGGATTTTATTTGTAGCTCATGTTTGAATTTATCAATCAAAATTATGCAGACTGAAATGATTGCTGTGTTAAACAATTGCTAAATGACTAATTTTTTCCACTTTGCACACACCTCCGTAATTATTACTTTTATGTTATTAAGATAAACAAATCTAAAGATAGCAGTTAGAGAGGTGAATTATGTGATGGTTTAAAAAAAATGGTGATGATTTGTACACAGTGGAGTTTACTTTCATATTTAAGATGAAATAAGTCAAAATGCAAAGTGGCTTTTGCAACATTGGGGGTGATTCAGAGTTTGCGGAGAGCGCAAGACGGAGTACCCTCGCTGCCAAACTGAAGGTCCACCTACTAAATTAACAGTCCGCGGACCTTAAATATTTCAGCGACAGAGACTATACTTTTTCTGTCACTGATATACTCCACGGGTGGCCTGACGGGGTAAGGGCAGTTAGTGGTTTTAACAATCAACTGCCCAACTAGTTTAGAGTGAGCAGTCAAATGCACAGTTTTAACTCTCCCTTACTGTCATGAAGAACTTGGCAGTAAGGAACAGTACAAATGTTTACCTGACACCCACACCTATGGTGTGGGGGTCATCAGTTTTTATATTTTAAAAAATAAAATCGTGCTTTGGGATTTTGTTTTGGAGAAAACAAAATCTTGGTAAACGACTGACAGTCAGCCGTCATGTTTGATGAAGCAGTACGTTAAACATTTAACTCATTGACAGGAACCGTCGTCACAGTAGTTCCTGTCAGAGACTAGGGGGCATATTACCAACAACTAGCGATATTTATCCCTAAATGGGCTTAGCGAGTTTTTTTTTTATCGCCAAGCATCGCCGGATATTGTCGCAGAGATAACGTGCTATTAGCAACGTTTATCTCTAAAGCGATAAAATATCTGGCGGTAGCGGCAAAATGAGTGAATATCGTTGAGAATACAACGATATTCATGCATTAACGCCAATAGGGTCTTAGCCATAATATCCACCTCCCATTGGATATAATGGCTAAGAACTGGTCTGAGCAGGCGTTAGCTTTTGGAGATATTCGCGCTTAGCGCGAATATTTCCATCGCTACGCCTGCGTTGATAATAGGCGAAAGCGATGTTAGCGACTGCTTACAGTCGCCAGCAGGTTGGGTACGCCCACTTTACATGTCATTAGCGATAAATATCACTGACATGCAAAGCGGGCCCCAAACCACTCGCTGTCGCTAACTGCTGCGGCGATAATCTCATATCTCCCTCCTTGATAATATGCCCCTAGATTTGTCTGGGCTGGCGGACAACTCTAAATTTGGTTAAAGGGTAATGCAATACCCATTTAAATGCTGAAGGATAAGCCATTACAGAGATGAGCCCTCTTTTGGACATTTCAAGCATATCTATTTTTTTTCAATGTTTAAAATTAGAACTTGTAATATTCTAATTGGTGTTATGGGTCTTCCAACCTTCACTTAAACAAGTGTAGAATCACATGACTTAGAGTTAAACCTCCCATCTTGGAACTGACAGTGCAAAAGTCCATGTTCCAGCTATCTTTCTTTAGTACTGTTAATATGGATATCGATGCATTCATCAATAAAAATGAAATTGCGTCCTTATTAATAGAATCGCCCATTCTGAGCTCCACATCAACCTCGACTCGAAATTATGTAGTTAAACAGGCAGTAGCAGCCGGTGTACGGGTGAAGTGGTAGGATGGGGAGGAGGAAGCTGGCACGACAGGCAAACAGACTGAACTTTTTTTTTTATTACCTATCGCATCACTGGTCTTCTGCTCCTCTCTGGCTGCAGTCCACTGCAGGGACAAGCTCCCAGACTCCCTTGGAGCCAATCCTGATGCTGCTCTCATGCTGCTGGCAGCATAATATCATCGCTAGGATTGACCTGAGTGCCCTCAATTTGAGCTCGGGTTGGAGGCAGCTTCAGTGCGCATGTCAAATTGGCTGTCCTAAGACAGCCAACCATGCCCACATGTGCACTGAAGGCAGTGCGTGTAACCACTCTCCTAAGTGCCTGTTATCCCCCCTGCCCTGCCCCCAAAGACTCTGCGGGGAAACTAAATAAAATTATAATGAACCCAGGTTTATTATCTTTTTATTTTTCATTTGTTTTTAGGCTGCTGGCAGGGGTTGGGTGACACTCCACCATATGGGAGGAGCTGCCGCTGCAAGCAGGCTCTGAGACCTAGGCCTGTTATTACTGATTGACAAGTCACAGGTGGGAAAGTGAATAGCTGGCAGGCAAACACTTGGGCAGGAATCTATTGATCAAGCCCAAAGATAGGCGCAATGACATTACAATCGTCTAAGGAGACTGCCCCACAAAAGTACACGTGGCTGTAGGGGTTATGTGTGCTCCTTAAAATACTATAAAAAGTCAGATCCCCCATGAGTTAGGAACACATAGCCAATAAGGACCTAGCACACATAGGGCCATATGTATCAACATCTCCATTTGCGATTCTCAAATATCGATTTTTTGCGAATGGCTATTTGAGAATCGCAAAATGCTATATATGTAGGATTTGCAATAAATCTTGCGAATCCTACATATTCCTTAATTGCGAATATCAAATTGCGATTCGCAATTAAGGAATACCTCCCTATTCATTCCTATGGGCATGTATGTGCTTCACATAGCACTTTGAAAAATGCAAAAAAGTGCATTTTTTAAAGAAATCGCAAATTACCACCAACTTGAAGTTGGTGGTAATTTGCGATTCTTTAAGGCCAAATTGCACTTTTTTGGTGCTTCTTACATTGCATTTAAGGAATCGCAAAATTTGCGATTCCTTAAATGCAATCGCAAAATAAGGAATCGCAAATTTTGCGATTCCTTATTTTGCACACAGATTTGCCTCATACATACCATTTGGCAAAATTGCGATCGCAAACGCCCAAATTCTGCGAATTTCGGCATTTGCGAATGCAATTCTGCTTGATACATATGGCCCATAGTGATCACGAGCTCCCCAGGCTGGACATCTGGAACCATTATCCACTGGCCACATTGTGTTCACGCCAGGTTGTGACTCACCTATAGTAACCATTACACCATTAAATTATTACTCAAAAGGCAGTAACAAACATTTTTCACCATATATTGTACACCAAAAACTTTTGTAACCTGTTGTGTTTTGTATAAAAAGTAAGACATATATTGACTGTAAATTGAGACAGTCCTCAGATCTCATGCCTGTAACTGTTCTCCCAGCCGTGATCTTTAATTAAACAAACTGTTCCTGTTTTGCCAAATGCCTCTTGTATTCAGTTTTTAAAGGATTTTACACTGAAGCAACATTTTGGCGAGCGACCCTAGGAGGGATTGGAACCTCGTAGCCGACTGCAGCCGAAGGAAGGAACCCCCACCCAGACGGATGAAGTATCAGTCACAGAGGATAAGAGACTACATCTGAAACTAAAACATAGACTAATGAATCTGGCGTATGGCAAACTATGGAGAAGCATAAAAAGATAACCTAAGAGCCCTGTCACTGACAGGGTCTGGCATAGTATTTATTTTTTATGTCTTAACTGAATCAGTTGTAAGGTGGCCTTGGAGGCATTCACACGGAAGTCACCTTTGTTCAATAGGTGGGTATTCTAGCTAATGTGAAGATAGTCCTTGATGACTCCCAGGATGCTGATTTTTGTGACATAGCTATCCTGATTGGGCGGAGTAGACACCTTAGTGTCATAGCTTTTCAGTTTAATGTTTTGCCAGTGCTAAAGACGTTTCTTAACACCCTTAGTATCTGGAAGAAGTGTGGAAGGTGTATGTGGTTTCACCTTAGGTGTTACAGGGCGTAATTCTGACATAGGGAAAAATTGGACCCAGGAAACTTTGCATACTTGGTGTGCGGCAAAGAGGGGCTGGTCATTCCTGAGTTATTACGATATGGTTTCTATGATTACCACCTTAGTCTAGAAGAGGATAGTGGCAGACTATCCAGCTCACTTAGGAACGTATTGCACGCTAGTCTTCTCTTGTTAGAGGATAATATGTGATGAGAACATACTAATCTTTTTTTTTAAGTAATTTTTTCTGTCGACCACTATTGAACTGTATTATGTATGTGATGATGTTGCATTGATTGTTCATTAAAAACCTGTATTATGTGAAAAACGGAGATCGTGCAGATGCTATTCTAACATATCAGTATATTTGCCCTATGTTGAAATTCTATATATGCATTTTTATCTTGTTGTTAATGAAATGTTCAGTCGAACTGTTTGACGCAAATATTCTAAGTGGTGAGCTCCTAGTACGTAATTTGTAAAAGTGCATCAATTGCCCTTACGAGTAGATAAACCCAACTACAAAACGTTATTTGAGGTGTTTTATCCAAATTACAAAAATTGCCATGGATTCACCATTGAAACAAATGGAAATTAGGTTCCCCAAACAGATAAATAGAATGTATACATTTTGCCAAGAGTGGTATTTACACACAAAGGCACACGCATTTCCCTGTCCTAAGAAGGGCACATTTGACGCAAATATAATTGAATACACTAAAACACCTATTAAGACTAAATATGCAGGACAAAAGATAGTCAGTGTTAGAATTATGGGCCATCTTTGAGGAAGTACAAACCAATAACCCCACAATGCTGATAGCGAGCAAGGTTTCGGCACCTCCCCCACCATATGCAGGGATGGATGTACTTACATCAGCTCCCCCTGCATTAGGATATTCAAACTCAATATTAGTAGAAGTCGACAAGCCCTCCACCAAAAAAGACAGTTAGGTCTAAGCCTGAGAAATCCAAAAGCAAGCAAGCCAAGATGCCTCCAGCCCAGCCGAAGCCCCTAGGGAGGGTCCCCAAAAGCTCAACTCCCCGTCCACCACGCTCAACGTGTGACATCTAAAAAGGTTGGTAAAATATGCATTCCCACTGGTTCAGTCAAGTGTAAACGAGTTTCAGGAATGTTTGTGGTAGTTCTCGATAGTGACACAGTGAGATCAGGAGATGATGAGAGCTCCAGTCCCCTGGGAACCGATGACGAGGGTGGGGCTACAGGGGGTGTTTAGGTAGCCGAGGAGGAAACAGAGAGTGAATCTGAAGGTGAAGCCAGGCCAATGAAAGCAGAGCGTAGCTCATAACAAAAGAGACAGTCCAGAGGGCACGAGGAAGAGAGGCATGAGCTGATGCTTGAGAAAGAAAGTGTGCACAACCGGGGGTTAGAGTGAGAATACAGGACAGCGCACGCTTTTCATAAGGAAAGTGGGGCCGGGTGCTGAGAATAGCATTAGAAAGAGTTGGAGGTAAATGAAAGAATACTAGCAGGGCTCAGAGCCACACTGTCCAGTCGACAAAGTAGAGGGGTCGACCAAGAGACAAAGGAACAAGGGAGGCTGTTGCTTACCCACCCGCAATGCAGAAAAAAGAAAATGTGCATTCACATGAGAAGAGAAGCAGTGACGATGATATGCGCTGCTCCACACGGGTGCAAGACACAGATAAACTAACCCTGTGAGAGATAATAGCAAAAAATTAAGACAGGCCGTTTTCGTACCCGTTTTGTAACCTGTTAGCAGATTGGACTGATGGGAGGAGCCAATATGATAGTTCTTGCCGAGGGAAGAATTATTAAAGCCAGAGGACATGGCAGTAGTTGAGGATTGCTTCGGGCATGAAGGAGGAAATCCTAGTTGGGACTTTCTCTACATGCAGCAATGCCTCGCAAGATGGGAATGCTATGTTGTGGAGAAGCCCATAGAGTCACCCAGAACAAGAGTGTGCCCATTACTGCAGAAGGATGCGGTGGGATTTGGATACGTGCCATGGGCCCAGATGGACAAAGAGGGGTTGAGAAAAAAAGCTACCATCAATACTGGATGGGGCAGGGAAATGGATTACATGCTTCAAGAAAAACATAGCAGGTATCAACCAAGCGATAGGAGACATTAAGGTCTGCTAAGCAACTTAATTGGGGACCAGCTTAACATGGTGTTCACCTAAGCTCGCACTCCAGCAATCATGGTAACAAATGCCCAGCATTACAGGGCTGTGTCCAGGCACCGGACCTCGATGGCCCTGAGAGACATATTTCCTGCCTGCCCTGATGTAGGAGGACTAAAGGCAGAAACCATGAAGCCAGAGGAAAGCCTAACCGAACTTCTAAGTAGAATGAGGGAAAGATGGGGACAAGAATCCCCCAATTAGACCAGCACGGGCCCTAAAGTCACATTTTTCAATAATATTTTAAAGAAAGGGTTACCTACTGAGATAAAGCGCAGGCTGGGTGATGTAGTTGGTTTAGAATTCAAACCCTAGCATGAGATACAACAAAAGGATAAAGAGAAGCAGGAGTATACCCAAAGAGACACAGCAAAATTAGTGCAGCATAAGTTGAAAAAGACTGCCCTAGAGGGGGCAGCAATGGCCGCAGCCGTGCAGATGGCACCAGTCTCAATAGGGGCTTCCCCGAGGGTTCCAAACAGGTAGCCCAGGTGCACAAACAGGTTATGGTAGTGGAGGCCAGGGAAGCTGGTTGCAACCAGACATTAGAGAGTTCTACTATTGCCGTAAGTGTGATCACCTGATAGAGGCATGCAAGACAAAGGCATACCAAGAGCAGCAAAAGCAGCAGAGGTTAGAGAGCAAGGGCCAGTCACCACAAAACCCAAACACAACAGGATATGCTTAATGTTCTCTTTACTACCAAGCACAGGCTAATCAGATTGTATCATACACTCAGTCACAGGGAGGTCCGCCATTCGCCACACAACCACAGCAATCACCAAGTATTTTGACAAGCATGAGGCAGCAGCAACCACAGATAGGTAACCCACTAGAACAGGGGTCCGTGCCACGACCCCATTAAGGAGGGCGTCAAAGCGCGGGGAGGTAGCACCTTCATGCAACCGCAGACCCAAAATCCACAGTAAAATAACCCCCCCACAGTGGAGGAAGACAGGTAATAATAACACTAGCGACTTATCCCCCAGTAGTTCACCCCAATGATAAACATGACCTGCATCACTCTAACACCTCTCCCTACAAATAGTATCATGATAGAAAGGACAAACAGACACCATTGGGGGTCCAAATATTTTTTTTACTTGCTTCCAGGAATTCAGGGCAGCTGTGCACTGTGTGAAGCCGTTGTCCACACTAAGGGGTCGATTAGGATTGCGGTGAAACCGCATGCTCCGGGCCGGCGGAAGCCACCGCCGGCCCGGAGGATGCGGATTCACCGCTGCGGTAAATGAAAAGACCCCCCACTACATTAGGATGGTTGGGGGGTCATCGGCGGACGGGAAGACCGTCTGACGCTTTTCCGCTGCGGTCGCCTTCCGACCGTGGCGGAAAAGCTCTAATATGGTGGCGGTGTCTATCAGACACCGCCAGCCATATTAGGATGAGCTTCAGGACATGCCTTTCCGTGGCGGCAATGCCGCCACGGAAAGGCATACACTCTTTTCATTGGGGGCCCGTTGCGGACCCCCAGGGTGAAGGAGGGGTGGGGGGCGCACATGGGGGGTACCTATGGTACCCCGCTGCATTTGCATGCACAATGCGGCAGGCACCGCGCGGTGCCTGCCGCTTTGTGCATGCAAATGCACAGCATGCATATTTAACTTTGCGGCGGGTGCTGCTTGAAGCAGCACCCGCCGCAATGTTAAATATACAGGATGTGACCGCCAGGGTGGCGGTCACATCCTAATTCCACCGGAGGGACCGCCGTTGTCCCTGCGGACGGACACTCCACCTCAGGGGTGGCGGACGGACGCAGGTCCGTCCGCCATCCTAATAGGCGCCTGTGTTTGGCATCAGTGGTGTATCCATGGAAGCACAGAATAATCAGGTTGCCTACAGCGCCTACAGAAACTAGGACTCACACAGCTGTTGATCCCCCAGGGCAGTGTCCACTGACCACATCCCAGGGGCAGGGCATGGGGTGGGAAAGGAAGGGGGTGGGAAAGGAAGCTGTTTAAAAGCAAACAGCTAGGTCACGCAGCCAAAGTCTAATCAGGCGTTTTCCTATCACCAAGCCAAAAGGTCCCCATTTTCTCAGGCGCATGCCCAAGCTGGATGTTTCCTTCAAGGAGTGTAGTCCCAACAGCGCCCCCAAATGCACTACCAGCCTCTCAATTACCGGAGGCCACTCTTTCAGTTAGGAATGATGCTATCCTCTGTGATGGAAACAATGTTCTTTTGCGCCTGGGACGGTAAGACCATAAAACTCCACAGCCCCCTCACATGAGAGTCAATAAGCTAAGAGGCCTCAGCGCAGGGTGGCCAGATTTCTCAGATTTACCCAGAAAGCCCCGTTTTTTTTGTTATCTGCAGTGGAGGTTGGTGACCCACAAAAATGGTGGGTTGACATAAATAAAATTAAAAAGCATACAAATAAACATTTACAAATGAAAAATGTTTTACTTACCTTCTTAGCATGCAGCATGTCCCCATGTTCTCCGGTCCCAGCTCCAGAATCCTCCAGCTCAAGGTCCCACAGCTCCTTATCTAATTCAGACACTGCTTTCATGCTGCATGAGAGAAGCATCTGAATTGGCTGGAGCAGGATGCCTCAGCGCTCCAATCTGAAGGCCTGTGCCAGCTCTCCAACCCAGCTGTCTAGGACAGCTGAGTTGGAGACTTTGAATTGCACATTTCAGTTTGGCCCTAGCAAGGTAGCTGGCCAAACCGACTTGTGCAATTCATACTGAAGGAGCCACTATTCAATGCTGCCAATCAGCAGCAATAGTGCACTGGCTCCGCCCTGCCCTCTCTGTTAAGCAGAAAGTCGGAAAAATAAAATAGTAATAAAATCCTTTTATTACCATTTTATTTTTCCAGCTTTCTGCAACAGCGTGGGAGCAAAGCTCCTCCGCTTCCATGGTGGAACCACTGCTGGGTATCTGTCCCGGTAGGTTTTCCTGGGATTTTGGAAAGGCCCAATTGAACTAGCTTTTATGAGTTTAGGTGCAGGAATATGTGACGGTCTTTCAGAAAACAGTTTAATTTACACCACTGATAGTCTATATTATAGCTGCATTTAATGTATGTCCCTTATCACGTCGGGTCTGTGCTAGATCTGTCGGTGAAGCACTGTCCTTCAAGTTCCTCTGTGATGTGAAATTGTAGTCCTACTTCTATTTTTGTGAGGTGTCCTGATTTTTTGGCTTTAGAAATCAGGTCACCCTACCTCAGCGTGATGATGAACTCGAGACTCCAGTTAAGGGTCCACCCAACCTTTCACTCTCCCAGAGATTGACTAGATGAGCACCAATTTCGCTAGGCAATTAATGAATGTATTTAGTCTGAGGAGCTCAAGAGACCCCAGCCAAAATCTAGGACCACCACCCCCTTTTTGTAACATTAAGCTCCCTTGAGCCGCCGGCTGACGAGCCTGGGACCCCGCACCTACGCGCCTGAGTGGTACTATACCTGGCAGATATTTGGCAGCCATCGGCAACCCCAGAATATGGCCTATCCCTGCTGATGAGGGGTGATACCCCGAAACACGTGTCCAGGGATGGCGAAGACAGCGAAGACAGCAGAAGATCGAAAGATGATGCATCGCGGAACACATAACTACATTAACCAGAGTCCTTAGGGGCGACACCGCCGGTGTGTGGGTAGTGTGCGACCCCACCCCCTTTTTTTCAAAATCTAGGACCAGCTGGAAAAACAAAGCTCTGATAGAAAGCAGGTGTGGTCCGAGGGAGAGGACGGATACCAGGGACGGAGGCTACCTGGCCTCTAGCTGCTCCACATGGAACACTGGGCACTGGGTGCTCCCCTTCCGGGCTCACTCCGTTTCAAGAATATTCCACTCATGATCCCCAACCTTGCAGGCACCATCCAAGAAACAGTCGGCCTTGACTGTCAACCCCATGGGGCGATGTAGGGGACGGAGGAAGAACCACAAAGGAGTCTCTAACTCTCTCCCTGTAGGTCCAGGGAAACAATGAATGATGTGGCTCAAGGAAACACCTAAAACTAAAAGAAACACCACCCAAAATTAGCCCCAAAAAATATTCCAAATGAAAAGGCGGTAAGCACCAGCTACACCAAATGGCAACATTCTTCCCACATTTCCACACAGATAAAGTGATCATATAAGGACTAAAATACACAACTCATAGCAAGTGCAGCTAGAGGTAATATCAAAAACAGGTACCCTTCCAGCAGGAAGATAGCCTCAGGAAGGGGCCAACCAGCACCCCACTCTTATGCGCACACCAGGCGAGGCGCATTTGTTAAAACTTTTGATGCCCATAGAACCCCTGCGAAAGTCACAATACTATCCCTCCCTGTATTCATGAGACTCCTTCACAAACATACCAAACACTGATCTGAACACCCAGAACCGAAATGTCAGAGAAGGTCTGAAAACACCCCAGTAGGATCAAGGGGGGCTCAACAGCTTATATAAATAAGTTCTGTCTTGTAAATACTGTTATAGTAATCATCCTTATTCCCCTAATTACAAAAAGACTTATCCAACAGGGGTCACATTTCAATATTTCCCAGATCGCAAGTGGTAGGTTGATGTGATCACACCCTTGGGGTAAAAAGCTAATTCTCCAAAACTATTGAGAACGGAGCATATGTAACAAGATGAATTAGCAGTCAACAAAGTTTTTTCAAAAACAGGTAACCACAAGTTCAACAAAGTGCACCAAGGCCAACTTGTCATCAACCCACACGATTAAAAGGTAAGAGGGACATTGGAGTACTTGCGCAAATGGAATGAGGAACAATACTTTGCAATGCAATAGGTCTCGCATTTGTGAAAGTTAGAGCTACTGACATTATAAATGACAGGACACGTCCTTAGTTGTAAACACTGGAAAAGGGAACATAGATTATTTTGGGCAAGTAGGCCGCTGTTGTTGAAGTTGAAGCGCGGCATATTGCACTGCTGAAATTAAAACATAAGATTATGCGCAGCTGGGAAAAAAAAGCGGCCTGCTGTGCTGCTTAAAAAAATATATATTATGTTGTGTGCAGTTTCAGCATCAAGTTCTGAGAGACGCACTCACGAAAAGAAAGGTGCGGTTGCTATTATTACAGCTGAAGCCCAAAAACATAAGATAAAGCGTGCCATGCATCATGCTTGATTTTTTTAAAAAGTGGTTATTGGAGAGCTGTTCCTGCATGCAACAGACAAAATTTAAGAAAATAGTGCTCACAGACTGAAATTAAAACATGTCTAGTAACAACACATGTAACAGGGGCAATCCTCATCGGAGGTTACAACAGGAAAAAAGGAGGTACAAAGGAGGGACCACTAGGCCTATTAATGATTCAAAAGCCACCATTTAATAAGGACTGTAACAGGAGTCAATTGAAAAGATGGGTGGGAAAATGGACAGAGCTTAAAGTCCATACCTGAATACAGCATGTCTCAAATAGACAGCGCAAGCGCTGCCTAGACAAGACCTAAAAAACAGGGGCCCTCAGTGAGGAGCCTGCTTAACAGCCACAGCAATCAAGAAGGAGGGGAAATTGTGTGGGTGAGTCTTTCCAACATGCAGTCGAGCCCTTCCGTGATGATGACACCCTTACACAAAAAACTGTAAACTTTTTAAAACTGTTCAGAAGGAACACAGCCACCAGAGGAGCATACATGACTCACAGGAAGCCCATACCTAGAACTGTAGTGTTGCAACAAATGTTATGTATATTTATATGGGTATGTAAGATCTGCCTACTATAGGTAGTCCTACACTTGAGTACTACTGAGGAATTGCCAAATCAAAAGAGATTCACTAAAGGGGAACTACAGAGCCTGGGCATGGGCCTCTTGTATGTTACCTACAATTACACCAAACAGAACACCAGCATCCCATATGCACTGCATAGCGCCCTTTTGCATAACAGATGGTACCAGCACATGACCACTGTCGGCTCCCAAGCATCAACCAGGTCATGTTATGCCTGCTCATTGATCTCACATGCTGTAGGTGCATATAGGCTTTACTTGTCCCAAGAAGTAGCACTAGAGAAAGATCTGTCGTATTCACCTCTACTTATGCAGACGAACCAAGATCTAACCCAACAGGATCAAACCACACAGGGTAGTTGTAAGTGACACTAACCCAACAGCGCTATCCTTCCTCACTGAATCCACTTATATCCAAACCGAGTTGGGCAGGATGCGTAAGAAGGGTTCCATAGAGAAAGATATCACATGGTCAAAAATTTCCCAGAGAAGAGATTTTAGGAGGTAGCAAAACCCCTAGCTCATTGCACAAACACATCTGCTCCAGCATCCAACTGGGGCTGAGAGTGGCTCTTAGTGTATCCAGGGCAGTCTTCACAAACAACAAGTGGTCTCTAAACTCAGGGGTAAAAAGGGGAATGGCTTGCATGGGGGAGGGGGTTAATGAAAGTATGATTACCCCATGTCAGGAAATTTAGAACACTGAGGTGACCGTCCTGACGCTCTCAGAGGCGGTCGCTCCCTGCTCCCTGCTCCAGTGGTATCGTTGCTGAACTCGCTGCTTTGCTCTGTGATACTCGTTTTTAATAATTTGCTGCTTGTCATAGCGCTGAAGTAATAGAAGCCCCAAGCGTGTGTAATTTATTTATTAATAGCGCTTTGCCGATTTTAGCACTATCCTGGTTTTACATGCGCAAGGCCAGTTGTTGTCTCTGCTAGCTGCTGCTTAGCATAGCGCTTGAGTGCTAAACGCATTTTCGAGTGTTTTTATACATATTGAGTCTGTTTAAGTCGCCATTCACTCGGTGTTCCCCATCCTGTTGCCAATTTCACTTTGCTGCCATCTTTTTTTTGTTTGTGCCTCGGAGCCCGTCCTCTCCGCCCGATCCCGCCTCCCGGCTGACCCTCCCTCCCACGAACTACCTAGCCTGACCCCCACCCCTAGAAGCGCCGTGACCGTCCTGACGCTCTCAGAGGCGGTCGCTCCCTGCTCCCTGCTCCAGTGGTTTCGTTGCTGAACTCGCTGCTTTGCTCTGTGATACTCGTTTTTAATAATTTGCTGCTTGTCATAGCGCTGAAGTAATAGAAGCCCCAAGCGTGTGTAATTTATTTATTAATAGCGCTTTGCCGATTTTAGCACTATCCTGGTTTTACATGGGCAAGGCCAGTTGTTGATACTGCTAGCTGCTGCTTAGCATAGCGCTTGAGTGCTAAACGCATTTTCGAGTGTTTTTATACATATTGAGTGTGTTTAAGTCACCATTCACTCGGTGTGCCCCATCCTGTTGCCAATTTCACTTTGCTGCCATCTTGTTTGTTGTTTGTGCCTCGGAGCCCGTCCTCTCCGCCCGATCCCGCCTCCCAGCTGACCCTCCCTCGCCCCTCCCCCCCATTATCCACTTAGGACAGATTGTTTTGCGCGCAGCGTTCTCGCACAGCGTTCGCGCCCCATGCGCGCCGAAGGTGCGCCAAAGGTAAGCCCGTCTACGCCCGTCCGCGCCTGGACCGCGCCCAGCGCCAGACCCCCTGGCCCCCGCAATACCCACCCTGCCCGCCGCATAACATACGATGCCGCCACCCTCCTAGCCCTAAACCCCGGACGCACATCACTATGCTACGAGGCTGCCCCAGGACGTACCCACGGTCCTTTCGCCTGCCACTCCTGTAAGTACGCCTGCATCAAAACCCACACCAAACCCACTTCCCCCAAACACTGCTCCGACTCTAACCACCTGAAGTGCATCCCGCTGAACACCCGCTCGGTCCACAGACACGCCACTGAACTCTGGGACATACTCGACACTTACAAAATCATCCGAAAAGACCGCATCAATCAAGTAGGAGGAGGCATCGCCATCGCCCATATGAAAACCATCAAAATCACGACCTGCTCCAAAGATATCCTTACAACTGCCGAACACCTCCACTTCCAGATCCACACCG
The DNA here is from genome assembly GCF_964261635.1 of Lissotriton helveticus. Lineage (NCBI taxonomy): Eukaryota > Metazoa > Chordata > Amphibia > Caudata > Salamandridae > Lissotriton > Lissotriton helveticus. The sequence goes on from NC_136072.1 coordinate 268,688,310, forward strand.
ACCCTAGATCCACACTCAGAGGCACCCTAATCTACAGGCCTCCAGGAACCCGTAAACAATTCAGCGATGACATCACTGACTTCATCAGCTCACATGCCCTCGCCTCCGAGAACTACATTCTACTAGGAGACCTCAACTTCCACCTGGAAAACAAAGATGACAGCAACACCACCTCCCTTCTGGACAACCTGGCCAATCTCGGACTCAAACAACTGGTTAACTCCCCCACCCATATAGCTGGACACACGCTCGACCCTATCTTCACCTCCTGCAAACACATCTCCTTCGATCACTCCACAGCTCTCCATTGGACGGATCACAGTTGTGTTCACTTCAGCTACAAAACCACCTCGACCCACAACCACCCACAACCTATTCCGCGAAGAAACTGGAACAAAATCACCACCGACCAACTCCTCACATCACTCAACCAAAACCCTCCCACCCTCTCATTGGACCCAAACCAAGCTGCCACCAAACTCACGCAATGGATCACTCACAGCGCTGACGAATTAGCACCCCTGAAAAACGGCCAGATCAAATCAGGTAACAAAAAGGCTCCCTGGTTCAACGATGACCATAAGAAATCCAAGAAGCTATGCCGCACACTAGAGAAAACATGGAGAAAAAACCCAACCACCGACAATATGACCTCCCTCAGGACAGCCACCCGTAAACACCACCAACTGATTCGTGCCACCAAGAAATCAGCATTCAAGGATCGAATCGACAACAACGCCCATAACAGCAAGGAACTTTTCAACATCGTCAAAGAATTCACCAACCCTACCGCAGCCTCAAACGACATTACTCCCTCCCAAAACCTCTGCGACTCGCTATCCTCCTTCTTCTACAACAAAATTGCCGACATTCACAACAGCTTCAAGAACATTCCCCACGAACAATCCTCCCCACCCCCCTCAGAACTTTCACCGCCATCCAACAACCTCAGTGCCTGGAACCCAGTCACCACTGAAGACACCATCAGCCTAATGAACTCAATCCACTCTGGATCGCCAACCGACCCCTGCCCCCATCACATCTTCAACAAAGCAGACTCCATCATCGCCCCCCATCTCCGCGATGTCATCAACTGCTCATTCAACTCTGCAACCTTCCCAGAAAGTTGGAAACATGCCGAAGTCAGCGCCCTCCTGAAGAAACCCACAGCAGACCCCTCTGAACTTAAAAACTACCGCCCCATATCCCTCCTCCCATTCCCTGCCAAAGTCATTGAGAAAGCCGTCAACAGACAGCTCGCCACCTTCCTCGAATCCAACAACTCCCTCGATCCCTCTCAATCAGGATTTCGAGCCAAACACAGCACCGAAACCGCCCTCATCGCAGCAACAGACGACATCCGGACACTACTGGACAACAGAGAAACAGTGGCCCTCATTCTACTCGACCTCTCCGCCGCTTTCGACACAGTCTGTCACAGCACCCTTATACAACGCCTCAACAACATCGGCATACAAGGAAAAGCCTTGGACTGGATCATCTCGTTCCTCGCTGGAAGAACTCAAAGAGTCCGACTTCCCCCATTCAATTCAGAGGACACTGAAGTCATCTGGATCATCGCTCAGTCCCACCCTCTTTAACGTTTACATGAGCCCACTCGCATCCATCGCGCACCAACACAACCTCAACATCATCTCCTACGCTGACGACACCCAGTTAATCCTTTCCCTCACCAATGACCCTAACACCGCCAAAACCAACCTTCACGAAGGCATAAAAGAAGTAGCCGAATGGATGAAACATAGCCGCCTAAAACTCAATTCAGACAAAACGGAAGTGCTCATCCTAGGATCCTCCCCCTCTGCATGGGACGACTCATGGTGGCCTACTGCTTTGGGCACAGCACCCACACCCACAGACCACGCACGTAACCTTGGCTTCATCCTAGATTCCTCACTATCGATGTCCAGACAAGTCAACGCAGTCTCCTCCTCCTGCTTTAACGTACTTCGTATGCTCAAAAAAATCTTCCGTTGGATTCCCCCAGAGACAAGAAAGACTGTCACCCACGCACTGGTCACGAGTCGGCTGGACTACGGTAACACTCTATACGCCGGAATCACAGCCAAACTACAGAAAAAACTACAACGCATCCAAAACGCATCAGCGAGACTCATTTTGGACATCCCTCGCCAAGAGCACATTACTGGACACCTGAAAGACCTCCACTGGCTCCCCGTCAACAAGAGAATAACGTTCCATCTCCTCACCCACGCACACAAGGCCCTTTACAAACTAGGACCCGAATGCCTCAACACTCGACTGTCCTTCTACACACCCACCCGCCATCTAAGATCCTGCAATCAAGCCCTCGCCACAGTCCCGCGTATCCGATGATCCACCATGGGAGGTAGATCTTTCTCCTACTTGGCGGCCAAGACCTGGAACTCACTCCCCACCCACCTCCGCCTTACACAGAACCACATCTCCTTCAGAAAAGAACTCAAAACCTGGTTATTCGACAAAATATGATCCCCCCCTCCCCAAGCGCCTTGAGACCCTCTGGGTGAGTAGCGCGCTATATAAGTCCTTGAACTTGAACTTGAACTTGAGGTGGGTCGATACACTTGGTATAAAGGAAAAAGGACAACCCTTGATTGTATGGAAACTTACACTGTATTCCTTCTTTTTCAGAGGAAAAGGAGTGTTTCCGATGGGCACGAATGCTAACTGAGGAGTGATATTCTGTATTCCGAATATGCATTGGGGCACCTCCACACTGATGGATTACTACTGGCAATGTGGCAAGCATGCCTACACTCAGTTTGTTCCCAGATGGAGGGGACTGTGTTCCCTGGTCAACATGCAAACCCTGACCCTGGTCATTCCTGGAGAAGAGCTATTGTACCAGCACCCGTTAATGGAAAAGACAACCTTGCTGCACCAAGCTTGTGAAAGGAGAATTGTAGACTATTTTGGCTGAGCACAGTTCAAAGATATACAGAAGAATTTAGACTGTTCACAGGAGCACAGCTGGGAGGTCGATACCCTTCTTCATCCTGCAGATAAAAGCTAATGCCCGCTGTTACAAATCAATTCTATCAAGGAAGAAATGTGAGCCATCCGCCTCATGGTAATGCAGCATTGTTATGTACTGGACTTAATGACCGCAATGGAGGGAGGAATCTGTGCCAAGATTGGAGCGACCTGCTGTACGTTCATCCCAGGGAATGACATGGACAATGGAACACTAAAGCTTGCCATTAAAGCACTATACAATCTACAAAAAAACATGAGTAAAGAGGGAGGTGCCCTTGAGCAGAAGTGGTTTTCGAATAGGTTCTCCTGGTTTAATGCAAATCACTGTTTCCAGCTATTGCTATGTTGCTATTGGTATGTGGGGGTTAAACATTCGGGAATCACCTGCTGTAAAAACGATGTCCTAAAACTGGGAAGAATGAAAGTAATTAGGAAAGTAGTTGTAGTCAAAAGCAAGCACAACAGGCTCCAAATAATGTAATTGTACGAATGCATGAGTCAGATAGTGTTGTTGAAAAATCAACTAGAGGGGGAAATGTTAAAATGGAAATTAATAAAAATGAAATCTCATCCTGATTAATAGAATCACCCGTTCTGAACTCCCCATCAACTTGCAAATATGTTGTCAAGCAAACCCTGAGACCTAGGCCCGAGATTGCTGATTGATAGGTCACAGGTGGGAGGATGTGTAGGTGGCAGGCAGTCACTTGGGCAGGAAACGCTTGCTCTATCCAACAGCTAGGTGCAGCAATTTTACAATGATCAGGGGAGATTGCCCCAATAAAACACACATGGCCAGAGGGGGTACGTGTGCTCCTAAAGAAAAGTAATATGCCACATGAGTTAGGTACGCACAGCCAATCAGGACCTAACACACGCAGTGATCACGTGCTTACTATACCAGACATTTAACACATTATTCACTGGCCACACTATGTCTCCACGTGAGGTCGAGACTCACCTGTAGTAACCATTTGACTATTAATCTATGACTCCAATGGCAGCAACCAACATTCCTCGCCATATATGGTAGCCGGAAACTTTTATATGCTGTTGTAGTTTGTTTAAAAGAAGGACATATACCGATTGTAAATTGAGACTGTACTCAAACCTCTTGCCTGTAACTGTTCTCCCAGCCTTAATGTTTAATTAAACAAACTCTTCCTGTTTTGCCAAACGCCTCTTGTCTTCTGTTTTTTAAAGGATTTTGATCTCCAGCAACAGTACAGATTCATTTAAATTATATGTCAATGCTGCTGTAAGATTCCCGGGTGGTGAAAGGGTGGGGGAGGTTGGTGTGGATGTGCACTGGCAGCAGAGATCAAACAAAAGAACATTACATCAAAGATACAGTACCCTTGACTCGATTGTGACAGTACACAGAAAGCAAATCAATATTCTGTAACTTGGCCTGAATTTAAAAACTGACTTCTCTTAGATTTATAGTTTGTTTAAAAGATACAATAATTATTGGGGGCAGTGGAACTGGAAACAAGGCTGGTGAGATAGGTGCAAATGCATATTAAATTTTGAGCATGCATGAACATATGAAACAGTCAACATTCACCTACATTCCCAGTAGTATACCTGCAAATCTGCCATAATTGCAGGTTCTCTGGTATGCTACTGGGAAGGTCATATGTAATTTTAGGTTTTACATGCACGGTACATACCTCCTTCAGCTATTGCTTTATTTTGTCCTGCTACCTTCAGCCATTGGATTGGGGCATTGTCAACCACAGCTTGGATCAGCCCGCAGATCTATTTTAGACTCAAAGTTTTTTCTATTGGCTGTCTCTCTGCATCTCTACTGGAATGCATGAAGTACTATTGACAACTGAAATGGGCCTTCTGGCAGACCGATATCAATAAGTGAACTCTGACAAAAGCATCTACATAAATTGAATCTGCAGAAAAAAGTAACCATTTTTCTGTAGCATCCATTTTTCCGATGCTTTTGTCTGTGCTTACTCCCCACTACACAAATTCTGCCTCAGCACACCATGTGTATGCCAAACATTTTGTCTTAGTGGCAGAGAAGTACAGACACTACAGTTCAGCATTAGTGAAAAGCACTTTTTTTAAATTCAATGGGATAACAGTTTCCCGTTGAGAAAAATATGCCTGTTTCCCCCTTGAAGTTTCAGGGTGTTGCATTCTATTTCTGATCTTGGAACAGAATTCACTCTAATCCTTTGCTCAAATCCTGGAAGGAAATTTACTCAACATCTTTTGCTGGAGAAAATCTCTGACCATTTCCAAATCATTGCAAATCTTGTGCCAGCTGGTTACGTATGGGCCCCTTCTTTCCAGCGTTTGTTTTAGAAGGCCAAATTCCAGCCGTATTTGCGCTTGGGAAATGTATTTTGGCAGGTTGAAAATTGCTCTGTACGAGTTGGCTATCAATGTGTCCAGTATTACGGCATCCTTTCCTTGAAGGGATTCACTCCCGTATGTAAGAGTCGGCTGCAACTTTGCACGCAGTACCTGCAGCAAGGGATCAAGCGTTAAGTCGGGCAGTTTGTCCTTTATTGATTTTATCAGCAAATATGTTGCAGTTCCCTTCCCACACAGGCCCTCCATTTGGGGTTTGAACGTGTTTTTGTAGTCCATAAGTTTTCCCAAGTATTTATAGTTGGTTACCAAGTCCAACCCTGCAAAGGAGTTTGGGATTTTCCACCAACTTTCACTTTTATGGGCATTCACAAACTGTCATTGTAAACCACGCCTTGCTCAGCATATTCCGCCTCCCTTGCTTGGTGTTTACTGTTTGCTTAATTATACGTAGTTGTGGTGCACAACTGAGTAGTAGTAAAATCATTTACACCTACAAGGCATCATGACAGGTGTTAATGGATGAGGAAAAAGGGGGTTGGGCCCAATGGGAAAGAGGGTAGGTCGGGCCTCAATGAACAATGTAAATTGGGAGTTTACCTAAGCCTCTATTATGAATAAAACAATGAATGTTTCTTGAGGATAAACTTTTTTTATTGGTCTATCCTGGCATTAAATTCTTCCCATTAATTTCAAATGAATTTTTGATTTTTTATGTATACGTAGACTAGACAAAAGCCGTCATCAACTTCATGTGTTACCATATACCAACATTTTGCACAAGTGAAAAATTAAGAATATTTACAATGAAATAACCACATTAGTGAACATATAGTGCAATGGACAATTACAATGTGCTGACAATTTCAATAAAACATGGAACTGTTATTCATTATTGGAATCTCAGTACTCAATACTAAACCAACAGTTAGAGAATATTTTACACAGTGTATCAACCCGATACAATATCAATCCGCTTATGTGCAAGTCAGAACGATGTAAGCTAATAAATATGCGTGAATCGCTGGCATTGAATGTCGTTGAAAAGAAAATGCCGACGCGTTTCGAGTCCTGTTCTATGGTTCAAAGGACTCTCATCAGGGCAGTAGGAGTCTGGTCCATGGAAACTATTTACATGACAAAAAAGAACAAAAGGGGAAGTTTTAACTGAACGGTCCTCAATCCATTTGACTATTTACAATAATTGCATCAGGGTGCAGCCTACCTTGTTACTTCGTATCCAAGGCTGCACTTGTTATGAAATGAGGTCTCTGCCGTGGGTGCACGCTGCAATAGAGTGAATGTTTTTAGGAAATTGTTCTAAGAGCTGGTACTCTGTTAGGTGGAAGGGCGAGTCTTTACCTTTAATCGTTTAGATCCAGCGACGTGTGTGCCGTCGTGCTGGAGTTTTAGGTCTTTTATTGGGATCACATTTCTGCAAGAAACATATGGACAAGTATTGGGGGTGTTGTTTGTTTTGGTCGATTGTTAGTCTGTAGTAAGTTAAAAAGTTAAAAACTCACTCGTTTTTCGACCCTCGAAGTGCGGAATTGACTGCCGCTTCTTCCGCTCGAATGGAATTTTGTTCTGTGGAAACAGAAACAAAGGCGTGTCAGCACCATTTCACCTTCCTTGTAGGGATAAGGTGCTTGGATTTGTCCTTTGTATATCTGAGCATACCTGAGTTATCGCAATTGGAAGCGTGTCTCATACACACACGGACGCGGAGAACGTCTGTTTGCGGTGATTCAGATCGTTGCAGCGAGTTTGAAAGGCGGTCATGTGATATTCATGTAGCCTATCAGAGGGGTTGAGACCAAAGAAACCCGAGTGGTGTCTTGTGGGGCTAGTAGTTGTGCCTCACTGGTGTTAATGTTTAGAAATTCTCATGCTCTGTTGATTTCGCTTAAACAATTTAGACCTTTATTCACACTGTCAAATTTCATAATGAGATAAGCTTCTTTTTGAAGTAAAGCTGTTTCCACATTAGTATAATGTTTTGGGTCGGTCCAAAACAATACAGTCCATTTAAAATCATTTTCATTGTGATTACTGTTGACGAAATGTTCCACCATTGGTGCAGTTAGAACCTTTTTCTTTATTCGTGAACGGTGTTGTGTAATCCTGGTGTTGACTGCCTGAGTTGTCTTTCCAATGTACACTCTATTGCACGCGCATACCACAGCGTAGACCACATTCTTGGTTCGACAATTTGTAAATACATCATGTTTCCATATTACATCATCATGGGAAAAAACATTTCCTTCCAAAGTCGCTGCACAAGAAACACAATTACCGCATTTGCGATGCCCACAAATAGGTTTTAAATTCCACTGTGTAATGAGATCACTCTTCTGCTTAGGAATGTAGCTGTCTGCTTTTATGAGTTGTTGTCCTATACTTTTGTTTTTCCGCATGGCAAAAATCGGTTTTTGGAAAGGTTTTTCAATAGTTTCCAACAAATGCCAATTACTGAGGATGATATGCTTGAATTGGTTTGTGTGCTGACCAAAGGTCGTCACACATACCAATTTGTCAAGTTGTTCCTTCTTTTTCACTTCCAAAAGAGTCTCCCTAGCGATGAATCTGGCTATTTTTTGGAGTGAGTGAGCAATTTTTTTGGGTAACCCCTTCTGGCCATTTCTTTGCAGAATGATATAGCCTGAATCTCAAAATCAGATGTCTTTGTGCAATTGCGCCTTATCCTTAACAGCTGCCCGTAGGGCAAATTTTCTTTTAGACATTGTGGGTGTGAGCTCGTGTACTGCAGAATTGTATTCCTGTCTGTTTCTTTTTTATGTATAGTTGTAGATAGCATTCCACCGCAACTGTCTACTGTTACGTCTAGAAAAGTCATTTTTTGTGGGCTGGAGTTCAAGGTGAATTTTATGTCATTATGACGGGAATTTAACCATGCATGCAAAGGTAATTACCTTAAGGAGTAATTACTTCAAATTTGAAAACGATTTCTTCATACAAATCAAGGGGACGGCCATGGACTGTCCTTATGCGCCGGAGCTGGCAGTGCTCTATATGGCCCAATATGAAGAACGATTCATCTACAAGAATAATCCATTTTTTGGCCACATAAACCAATGGTTACGATACATCGACGACGTCTGGCTCCAGTGGCAGGGGAGCAAGACGGAGCTCGATCAGTTCCATGCATGGTTAAATTCCCGTCATAATGACATAAAATTCACCTTGAACTCCAGCCCACAAAAAATGACTTTTCTAGACGTCACAGTAGACAGTTGCGTTGGAATGCTATCTACAACTATACATAAAAAAGAAACAGACAGGAATACAATTCTGCACTACACGAGCTCACACCCACAATGTCTAAAAGAAAATTTGCCCTACGGGCAGCTGTTAAGGATAACGCGCAATTGCACAAAGACATCTGATTTTGAGATTCAGGCTACATCATTCTGCAAAGAAATGGCCAGAAGGGGTTACCCAAAAAAATTGCTCACTCACTCCAAAAAAAGAGCCAGATTCATCCCTAGGGAGACTCTTTTGGAAGTGAAAAAGAAGGAACAACTTGACAAATTGGTATGTGTGACGACCTTTGGTCAGCACACAAACCAATTCAAGCATATCATCCTCAGTAATTGGCATTTGGTGGAAACTATTGAACCTCCTTTCCAAAAACCGATTTTTGCCATGCGGAAAAACAAAAGTATAGGACAACAACTCATAAAAGCAGACAGCTACATTCCTAAGCAGAAGAGTGATCTCATTACACAGTGGAATTTAAAACCTATTTGTGGGCATCGCAAATGCGGTAATTGTGTTTCTTGTGCAGCGACTTTGGAAGGAAATGTTTTTTCCCATGATGATGTAATATGGAAACATGATGTATTTACAAATTGTCGAACCAAGAATGTGGTCTACGCTGTGGTATGCACGTGCAATAGAGTGTACATTGGAAAGACAACTCAGGCAGTCAACACCAGGATTACACAACACCGTTCACGAATAAAGAAAAAGGTTCTAACTGCACCAATGGTGGAACATTTCGTCAACAGTAATCACAATGAAAATGATTTTAAATGGACTGTATTGTTTTGGATCGACCCAAAACATTATACTAATGTGGAAACAGCTTTACTTCAAAAAGAAGCTTATCTCATTATGAAATTTGACAGTGTGAATAAAGGTCTAAATTGTTTAAGCGAAATCAACAGAGCATGAGAATTCCTAAACATTAACACCAGTGAGGCACAACTACTAGCCCCACAAGACACCACTCGGGTTTCTTTGGTCTCAACCCCTCTGATAGGCTACATGAATATCACATGAACGCCTTTCAAACTCGCTGCAACGATCTGAATCACCGCAAACAGACGTTCTCCGCGTCCGTGTGTGAATGAGACACGCTTCCAATTGCGATAACTCAGGTATGCTCAGATATACAAAGGACAGATCCAAGCAGCTTATCCCTACAAGGAAGGTGAAATGGTGCTGACACGCCTTTGTTTCTGTTTCCACAGAACAAAATTCCATTCGAGCGGAAGAAGCGGCAGTCAATTCCGCACTTCGAGGGTCGAAAAACAAGTGAGTTTTTAACTTTTTAACTTACTACAGACTCACAATCGACCAAAACAAACAACACCCCCAATACTTGTCCATATGTTTCTTGCAGAAATGTGATCCCAATAAAAGACCTAAAACTCCAGCACGACGGCACACACGTCGCTGGATCTAAACGATTAAAGGTAAAGACTCGCCCTTCCACCTAACAGAGTACCAGCTCTTAGAACAATTTCCTAAAAACATTCACTCTATTGCAGCGTGCACCCACGGCAGAGACCTCATTTCATAACAAGTGCAGCCTTGGATACGAAGTAACAAGGTAGGCTGCACCCTGATGCAATTATTGTAAATAGTCAAATGGATTGAGGACCGTTCAGTTAAAACTTCCCCTTTTGTTCTTTTTTGTCATGTAAATAGTTTCCATGGACCAGACTCATACTGCCCTGATGAGAGTCCTTTGAACCATAGAACAGGACTCGAAACGCGTCGGCATTTTCTTTTCAACGACATTCAATGCCAGCGATTCACGCATATTTATTAGCTTACATCGTTCTGACTTGCACATAAGCGGATTGATATTGTATCGGGTTGATACACTGTGTAAAATATTCTCTAACTGTTGGTTTAGTATTGAGTACTGAGATTCCAATAATGAATAACAGTTCCATGTTTTATTGAAATTGTCAGCACATTGTAATTGTCCATTGCACTATATGTTCACTAATGTGGTTATTTCATTGTAAATATTCTTAATTTTTCACTTGTGCAAAATGTTGGTATATGGTAACACATGAAGTTGATGACGGCTTTTGTCTAGTCTACGTATACATAAAAAATCAAAAATTCATTTGAAATTAATGGGCAGAATTTAATGCCAGGATAGACCAATAAAAAAAAGGTGTTAATGGAGCCATTTTTGCTCACAGAAATATGTTAACAGTCTAAAATAGATTTGTGATTTGGGTCCTATGTCTGCAACTATCTAGAAATGGGAACATGTGGCAAAGAAAATTTAGAGAGCGTTTTAATAATCCTCACTTAGATGAGTTAACCGTTTGTAGCATCACATTTGGGGCAATAATAATACCCATGTGGGTAGGCCATTCACTGATGGACGACAACTAGAATGAAACCCCCCTTTTACTTACAATAGGCTCAACTGTGACACTAAATACACCAGAATATTATTGCCTAAGCACAATCTAAATGTCTGGCTCAGCTTTCGAAACATGCACATGTGCCTTCCCTGAGCAAGAGAATGACTAAGATGATAAACAAATGTGCCAGAATGTAGCTAATTTCAAAGGAAAACAAATAGAAGATCTGTTCTTGAATTCATAGAAACATCCGGGGTCTTTATTTTATTCAGTTTTTTTTAAAGCGCTACATGCTGCAAATAGATACTAGCTCGGAGCGCTACTATGCTGTTTTGTTTCCATGACAACCTTACTTTATATTGTATGAAGCATCAACAGCATCTGCACAACGTGAACTGAACGTAAGTAACATAATATCGTGTTCCAAAAAACTTTATAAATCTAACCATGATCCTGCAAAATGGTGGAAAGTATAGTTTTATCTCCTTGGTGGCAGTTTTCACCAGTCAGTAATGCCCATTGCCTGGAGCTATTGGCAAAGCCGGCCCTGCTGCCCAGGTTTAGCCCACAACGCCAGATTAGGATTAGCCACAACCTAATTCATATTTTAGAAGCGTACTGCTGTCAGAGATGTGCTAACAGATTGTGTTCGAGTTTCCTTGTAATTCTCGTCTGCAAAGACAGATATGCTGCAAGGTGAATTTAATGTGTTGTTGTAGTTTATTGTTATCATGTACACATGAGATAAGTACATATTTTTTTCGCAATCGCATTCAGAAAAGCACATAAATCATGTCTCCATCAAAAGGAGGCAGTAAAGTCACCCGCAATGCAGTATGGGGCCCATGGTTGAGAAACTAGCATACTGAAAAGACAGTAATCATTTCAAACATCGAAAGTATTTAATAACCTGGGAGCTTCACCCAGGCCTAATTTCCAGAGGAAGGTCGAGAAAGACGTCACTTTGCTTATGGCACAAGAAATCCACGCACCACACACCTGCCCATGATACATTAACAAAAAAAAGTGCATTTTATGTTGCAGTTATGCTGGCAGCTATTATTAAAAAATTATGCTACTGGGCTTATCGATTGAGATAGATGAAAGACTGAGTTGGCCTCATCAGAATTTGGGCCCCTTTCTTAAAGGTCTGACTGAGTCCGGCGTCGGTTCGCCAACATGCCACGGATAGCGGAAGTGACGTAGTGCACTTTCCCCTCAGTCACATCATGATGACCTCCGACACCGAATCTTCCCAGGAAGTGATGTCTATGACTTCAATGATGACAGCACAATAGCAGACATTTCCATAATATCTGCATGATTAATGTAACAAAACAAAACAGATAAGTGTCAATTTCACAAACTAAGGTGCTGACATGAAATGCCAAGGAAATACTAGGGATTTCTCTTTGTCTTACATAGAAATTGATTATGGTTGAAGAGGGGGCTACAGAGCCACAAAACACAGAACAATTCTAGGAATTCACCTCACTTATGCCTGTTCATTTTAGGGGTCCGATGGCTTCTGCCATGAGTGTGAGTGAGTTTTGCCCTCGTAAATCCCACTAGGGCAGGGGTCAAGGGCATCCTTGGCATTTCAAAGAGTGTTTGCCTTGAGCATATTTACAGAAGCAACAGCGCGCCGCGTTAGCCTTGTTGGCCCCCGCCACTTCTGAAATGCAGGGCTGCACCGTATTTCCAAGAATACGGTGCAACCCTGTGTTTCTCCCTGCGCTGGCACTAAATTTAGCAGCCTAGCGCCAAAGAAGCCACCCTTGCGCATAGCACTGCGTTGAGAAGTATGGTTTATGTGCGGGGAGGTGTCCCTTCCTGCACATAAACAATCTAAAATGACATGTTGAAACTTTTATGTGTCCTGTTTTGTCCAGCACACATAGAAGTTACAACTCGTCATTTTTTTTTTTATGATTGTTTTTGTGCAGGAAGGGACACCTTCCTGCACATAAACAATCAATGGCGTTTTGCTGTTTCTGTGTGTGCTGCACAATGCAGCACACATGGAAAAAGCAAAAATGAGGAGAAATAAAGCATTTCTCCTCGTTCGGCCAGGGTAAGACCAGGTTTTCCCTGGTATTAATTTTGGCGCTGCCCTCATATTTATGCCACCCTTGTAAACATGGGGCAGCATCAAAATCAATGGGTGTTGCGGTGGAACGTCCACCACAACACCCATTGCTTGCCCCTTTCACGCTAAGTATAGCAGGAAAGGGTGGCTTATTTACCAGTCAGCGGAAAGCCACGTTAAGTCGAATGACACTGTCTTGTAAATAAGGCAGAGATCATATCGCCACACAAGCGTCACTGAAAGTGACAATCCTGTGGCGATAGGGGCTTGTAGATCTGCCTCTAAATGTTTGTGGGCATTTACAAACTCCTATCATTGCCCTTTCCAACCTGGAAAGAGTCACATTTTTACTCCAGCCAAGTGCTGGTTTAAATCCATCTTGGGAATAGGAACGGATCACTGACAGATGGAAAAATTTGCATTTGCATAGGGGAATCTATTGCCTACTGCCACGGAGACCTTTATACAGTGTGAATGGATTCCAAACTTTGACTTCACGTGATTTCCACATGAATCTGCATGGACACCTGCTCTAAATACAGCTTTCCATGCGGAATGCAATTATAAATTGTAAATTCAAAAAAGTTGTAAAACTACACTTGGCTGTAGATTTTCAACTTTTCTTGTGAATCAGAACCCCATAAATGGAATATGAACTATGCTATTGGCTTTAAGTCTTTGTTATTGTCAATACATTTTCATTTATGATCACTTGCAATGCAGTAATGAGAAGCACAGAGGAGAAAATTGTGTTAAAACATATTATTCATATGTCACAAAAACAAAATATATCAACAGCTTGTTTAAAAATGTTTGTTTTTTGTTTCATTTTTTAAATGTATTTAAACATAAGAGTGTGAATTCCTCTACTGAATTATTTGTCCCGGCTCCCAGCGGCTGCTGCAGAATGTAAACAGTGGTTAGCACTGTTTACATTCTGCACTTGGCACTACCTTTGCCATCTCTGAAGCCAGAGGTCATAAAGGCAGTTCCTGGGGCTGCAAGGTGAAAATGCGACCCCTAGCAACCCCTAAATGATTTCAAAGAACTCTGACCAGGGACCATATTATATAAAACGTGAGTTGGGGGGCGAAAAAGGATTATGTGCCTGCATTTTGCACCCCAGTTGTGCCCTTGGAAGGGAGACAGACAGTCCCAGGGACTTCTCAGTATTCCTCTGTAGGCGGGTTCACTTACTGCACATGGCTCGCTGGGACACCTCTGTCCCTCTTTGAAATGTAGGTCAGGTTACCACCTGCACGGTGAAAGGTGGACCAGTGGCTTTAAATATCCTTTAAATAATGTCCTGCTTGGGGGGGGGGGGGGTGCTGCGGCTGCCAGTGACAGCAGTGGCGGAGACAGCTTGGATGCGGCGGGCCCCAGCGGGGATCCTGGCGACATTGCCGGTGAGTGGATGGCAGTGTAGCTGAGGGTCCCATGTGACATAGACTGCCCAGTGGGGTATCGGAGAGTAAGGACGGCCCTTTGTTTGGGATAACTGCCGGATTTGAGAGGGTGGGAGGAGAGGCAGTCACCTGAGAGGTGTTAGGCAGTGGCGGAGCCAGGCGTGCCAGACCTTGCGGGGCTGCAGCGACTAGAGGCCCGAGCAGAAGCAGCACCCTTTCCACGTCTTCTAGAGCGATCCGGAAGTTTAACTTCCCTGTGGGCCTAGAGGTAGTCCCTTGAGGTCATCTGCTGAAAAGGAGCTGGTAGCTGAGACGAGTGGAGACCCTCTGTGCATTGCTTGCGCGTCTACGGGGAGGCCTATGTCCTCTTCCAGAAACAGGAAAGACAGGACCATCAAAGACTTATTTGTCAAAGCGCAGTCGGATACAATGGCCTCTACCATAGCGGCCGGTCCCTCTGGGCCAAGACCAAGCAAGGAAGATGAAGCTGAACCCATCACCAAGGCGTTCCTTGAGTCCATGTTCGTCACTTTCCGAGAAGACATCCATACCCTCAAGCAAGAGTTCACTTCGGAGATTCGTGAGGTCTGCCGGGAAATGGATGGAACTGGTGAGAGGGTCGCTGATTTGGAGGGTAAGAGCGATGGAAGGGACACCGAAATGGCGGCCTTGCAGCAGGAGATACTCCGAATCCATGGTCAACAAGTAGATCTTCAGACCCATGTCGAGGACCTGGAAAACAGGTCCCGACGGCACAACATACGCATTAGAGGAGTGCGGATGGGTGAGGACTCGAAGGATCTGTTTTCCTACTCCAGGGAGCTTTTTAATCACATGCTGGCCCGCCCGTTGGAGACTGAGCTGCAAATGGATCGAGCGCACAGGGTGAGTCCCCGAGGGCCCCGACGGCTCCACCGCCGGACATATTAGTCTGTGTCCAAGACTATCGCACCAAAGAGGCTATCCTCCAAAAAGCACAACAAACGCAACCTCTACAGTTTCGAGGGCAATCCCCAGTCCTCTATCAGGACTTATCTGCCCTGACCTTACAGAAGAGGAGATCCTTCAAGCCTATCACTGCACACCTGCACTAGCACAATATCGCCTATAGCTGGGGCCACCCGTTCAGACTGGTATTTCGCATTGACAACAAGCTGTACCAGTTACGTTCGTTGACAGAGGCCAGCAGACTGCTAGGTGTGAAGCTGCCGGAATCGGAGGGTGAGGAAGAAGATCCTAAAGAAGAGGACGAGGATTCCAGGCCCCGTTGGCGTTTACAGGGCCGCAGGCGGCGTCTCAGGAATCCCCGCGCAGCGGAAGTCATGGAAGGGAGAAGGTCGGCACTGGAGGCGGTTTCTGCGGATTCCCCCAACACCCCACTGGTTGACTATTGACTCTGTAGCAGGCCGATTGTTTGATTTCCTAAGGCCTAGGCCGTAGGCGGGAGAGAGGGGGACTTTCCTGTTTGTAATTTACCCAGATATCTTTCACTGATCAACCATGGTTGACTGTATGTTTTTGTACTATTTTGTTTCCTTATCATGTTTGGTAGTTTGGGAATTGATGGGGGGGTAGAGGGAGGGCGTCCAGTGCTCCACGTCTGAACTTTTCCTAGCTCTAGTGTAGTCCCGCATGCCAGAGTCGCCCCACCCTCCTTAGCGGCCCTTTGCACTGGCAATGCCACTTATGATTCCTTGAGTGTAAGCTTTATCCTGTTGGCTATTGATCATGCCCACTGCTACTCTTAGGATCCTAACCCTCAATGTGAGGGGTCTTAATAATCCGGTGAAGTGCAGGGCGATACTGTCATGCTTAGAGAACACGCAAGCACACATCTGCTTGCTTTAGGAGACTCATTAGCTGGTGCGCGACTGTCACAGGCTCCGGTCCCATAGATTTCCCACTCAGTTCTTCTCTTCATGTTCTACTAAGACAGCTGGAGTGGCAATATTGGTAGCGCAGCGATTCAAGGACGAGGTACTACACAAAGTTGCTGAGCTTAAGGGGAGGCTGTTGACCTATTGCTTTGCCCTGGGCGGAATGACCTTCACTGTTGGCTCCATGTACGCCTCGAATGAGGGACAGGAGAAGTTCCTACACGCCGCACTGACAGAGGCTACAGCCACGTCAGACCATAATATCATCTTGGGGGGCGACCTGAACCTAGTGTTTGACAACCTTTTAGATAGATCCAGTCAGCGCACGCACCAGGAGGGGGCGATCTCTGTGGAAGGACTGGGGAGACTGCGCGATTTGGACCTGCATGACCTTTGGCGTAGTTTTTACCCCTCAGATAGGGAGTACTCTTACTACTCAAATGCGCAAAAGACTTATGCAAGGCTAGATCATCTGCTGGGTTCTGCTCCAATGCGTGCGCTCGCGACCACTGTTGAAATGGGGGTGGCTTCCCATTCTGATCACGCCCCAGTTCTAGCCACTTTCACTCTCCCGCCAGCCTCGCGCCCCTCCAGGGTGTGGCACCTCCGGGATACTCTTTTGCATAGGGCCGACATTGTTAAACACATACAGGTCACCATCACTGACTACCTCTCCCATAATGCGTACTCGGATACCTCCCTTGCAACGCAATGGGCTGCGCTGAAGGCCGACAATAGGGAGCGCCTGTGCAAACGCGATGAGCTCACTGAACGCCTCCGTGAATTAGAACAGATGCACCAGAGGACGGGGGCCCCGAGGGTGTGGCGACAACTCAAGACGATGCGCCATCAATTGACAGCGCTTGACCAGGATGGAGCAGAGTATGCGGCTCTGAGACTCAGGCATGCTTATTATACCGGGGGGACAGGTGTGGGTGACTGTTGGCTAACAGGTTGAGGGAGGCTCGTCAACAACAAGGGGTCAGAGAGATTGTCAGGCCGGATGGGACCAGCACATCAGAAGACGCAGGAATAGCAGAAACGTTCCGCGACTTTTATGCTTCTCTCTACACGGAGGACCTGTCTGATAGCTCAGAGGGGGCTACTTTTTTGGACTTGGTTTCCATGTCCTCTCTGACGGCGGCTCAGGCCGAGCACCTTGATAGGAATATCCAAACAGAGGAGGTCATAGCCGCTATATCCCGCCTTAAGTTAGTGAAAGCCTTGGGGCCGGACGGTTTCCCTGCTATTTTCTATAAGAAGTGTTGTGCGGTGCTCGCCCCCCTTCTTACCCAGCTGTTTAATTCCTTTGCTGAACTGGGAGCGATACCGCCTGATCTCTTAGGAGCCTCTATAGCAGTGATCCCTAAACCTGGGAAAGGCAAGACTAAATGCGGGGCATATCGCCCGATATCCTTCCTCAATGTTGACCTTAAACTGTATACAGGGATTTTGGCTGCCCGCCTCTCCCCTCTCATGCCCGGTCTCATTGAACTGGATCAGGCGGGCATTATACCTGAACGTCAGACGTCAGATAACACCAAGCGGATTATTCATCTTATAGAGAAGGCTGGTCGGGTGCCCGGGGAATATATGATGTTGGCTTTAGACGCCGAAAAGGCGTTTGACCGTGTTCACTGGCCCTATTTAGAGCGTGTGCTGGAGAGGGTGGGGATGCGAGAGAAGTTCCGTACCTTTATTTTTAATTGCTACAAATTCCAGACAGCGACGGTCAGAGTGAATGGATACACCTCTTCTAGTTTTAGCATCGGCAGGGGCACTAGGCAGGGGTGCCCACTGTCGCCCCTCCTCTTTGCCCTCTATATGGAGCTTTTGGCCCAGAAAATACGACAGAACTCGGATGTTGAAGGGATCAAGTTTGGCGTTTACATCCACAAAATTAGTTTATACGCAGATGACGTGCTGATCTCCCTGGCTAGCCCGAGGACAGCACTGCCGGCCTGTTTGGCGGACTTAGATGCTTTTGCCAGGGTGGCTGGATTCAAAGTGAATGCGGACAAGTCAATGGCCTTGGATCTCTCGCTGTCCCCTTCCACCCGGGAACACCTGCAGCGTTCGTTTCCCATGCAGTTGGTGGCAGACATTATTCCGTACTTGAGAATACAGCTGGCTCCTTCCCTTTCTGCTATGGCTACTACCAACTATGCTATCCTTTGCGGGAAAATCCGTCGCGAGGTCAGGCGGTGGAAGCACTACCCTCTTTCCTGGTTAGGGAGAATCGCGGCGGTTAAAATGACGATTTTGCCACAGATCCTCTATCTCTTCCGTGCTCTCCCTCTCCGGCCGCCTGGCGGATGGATCCGGCAGACGCAATCTGACCTGGCCCAGTTTATCTGGAATGGTAGGAAGCCGAGAATGCGAAGTACACTAACAATGGTTTCTCTGGAGATGGGTGGACTGGGAGTTCCCGATCTTACCTTGTACTATCATGGGGCACAATTACGATACTTGGTCGAGTGGAGCAGATGGGAGTCGGAGAAGCACTGGCTGTTCCAGGATCAGGCCGTCGCGTCGAGAACGTTACAGCATATCCCATTTTTACACAGGTCTCATAGACCCCCTAACTTGTATGCCTCTCACATAACGAGAGTTCCCCTTGAGGTGTGGGACGCCACTAATATCATACACGAATTTACAACTTTCCCGTCTCCCCTCACTCCGTTGGTCGACAATCCTGACTTCACCCCGGGCGTAGTGGATGCGGCCTTCACACACTGGAAGTCGGCTGGTTGCCGGTTCTTGTATCACATATATGACCCTGAGGGTGTTTTGCCCTTTCCCCAGTTTAGACAACAGTACGGGTTCCTGGAGACTGAGCGATTACGATACTTACAGGTGCGGCATTTGGCACTGCAACCGCAGGTTTGCGAACGTGCAAAAGACACCTCTCCACCTATGAAAGGTAGCTCATCACCCGCACGTCAGACTCCAAACTAATATCCGACCTCTACAAGATGATGCAGGCCACTCTGACATAGACACACAACCCCGGCAGGGAGAGTTGGGAGAGAGAGCTAGGTAGGACACTCACTCGGAAGGAATGGGAGGGGATATATCACAGGGCCCGACACTCTGCGTACCACATGGGGCTCACAGAGACACTCACAAAGGTGGTGACGTATTGGTACTATACCCCGGAGAGGCTGCATGAGATGGACCGTGACCGAGGTGCTGCGTGCTGGCGTGGCTGTGGCCAGGTAGGCAACCTGGTGCATTTATTGTGGGAATGTGTGCATGTTCAACCTTACTGGGCTCAAGTGCTGGATGAGGTAGACAAGCATTTCGAGACAGACATCCCGCGCTTCCCGGCTTACGTACTAGTAGGTCTCCCTAACCCCCTGACCTAGCCATTGAAGTCCCGTAGGGGCAGGCAGATGGCCATCGCATTAGGTTCTGCGGTGCAAAACATACTAGCGCATTGGCGCACTCCCGTTGTGCCCTCCTTTGTGGGTTGGCTTCATCGCTTGTGGCAGGTGCTAGGGATGGAGAAGTTGTCGCTTACTATGGCGGAAGAGGGCTCTAAATTTGATGATTTATGGCAAACATTTCTGTCTCTCCTAGCCTCTGAATTTCGAGAAATCACATGTCCCAGGTATTTGAGGTTGTTGCGCCTCACGGAGCCACAGAAGTCGGATTGTAGGGTGTGTCCCTGGGGGCTTAGCGTGAGTTGGGAGGAGAGAAAGTGGATCGGTGGGAGATATGGGGTACTGGAAGTGGGGGGGAGGGGGGTTAGTTGGGGGAGGGGGGGCTGCTTCCTTTGCCTGTTTCTTTTTTTTTTTCTATGTTGGTTTTCCATGTCTGTGATTGAGGGGCTGGGCTTCAGCCTTTTGGGCGCTGGCCAGTTGTACTACCTAGATTTTACTTGATGATAACTGACTGTGCATGGAAGACTTTATGTGTTTAAATTCAATAAAAACACTTAAACCATAAAAAATGTCCTGTTCCCAATGGAGATGAGAGTTACCACCTACACTAGAAACAGTGCAATTTCCATGATATGGCACATTTGGCCTCATGTATTCAAAAAGTTTTTTGTTAAAGCCTAAGCTATTCAGAGAGATGTGGTGGAAACAAATTCTGTGAAGAATAAATAATTTGTTCCTACAAAAAGGACAGTGGATGGACATAATCATTTCTTGATGTTGGTGGTGCATTCCACATTGGTTTCAAGAGCAGCTTTCAGTAAACCAATTCTGGCAGCAGGCTCCCAAGAAAATCTGTGTGCCCCAACACTTTTTATATATTTATTTTACAAACTAAGGCCTGCATTTTGGTGCCAAACCGGGTGGGGCCTATTATGTTTTCTGCATTAGGGCCTTGGCTACCTTGCTGCACCACTGCTGATCAGTCCACCCACAACGCTTAACTTTGTGTCATGGTCTATTGAAACCCAAAATGTATGCATATAGTCAATAGAAGGGCAAAGCTTTGTGCCGCGTACCACCTCATCATGGACCTCACTCCCTCTGGACATGATATCACAGAGTCGGCTTGCCTCATGCATTTCAGACAGACAAGCATGGTTGTTCAGAACAATTTGACAAGCCTCACCAATGTCAAGACACCAGTTGGTGTGGTATAGAGAGCCAGATCCATGTTGTCAGTCAGTCAGAAAGACTGGATAAGATTTAGGAACAAAGTAAATGATCAAATATTTTCACACAATTACATTTCTGACACACCTCTTCAGTTCTAAATGCAGGGGACAAAATATAGCCACCGATACTGATGAAATCTTGACCTTAGGTAGATATTTACATATTTAATGGTAATGTGTTGTAGGATATTGGCATTTGTGATCCCTACATGTCTGTAATGGCGTTCATTTCTGCATGCCATTTAGGGGTGGCAGGAGGTAACAGCTACTAGCCGTGGCCTACCCTTTAGTGCCTGTGGCACGCCCTAGCCACCACTAGATTCTGAGTTCAGGTGGGCAGTCATAAAAGCAAATAGTAGGTAAGGACCCTATTTACTGTCTGTAGCTCCCACTACTTGACTTTCTCCTTGACACTCAATAGCAAATACTAGGCTGGTCAGAGAGCTAAGTGTATGATAAGGTGGCCAAACCTTTAATGTAATTTGGGGTCAAAGAGTGCATAATGTTGTGGTGTGCCAGATTTTCTCCGGCATGACAGTTAGTTATGTAGCAAAGGCGTTTTCTCATCACACTCAGAAGTGAGCATGCTGTGAGGAGGAGGGTGGAGCAAAAGCAGATAGAGGTCGCCAGTAAAGAGGGAATGGATGCACCAGTGCGACGCGGCGGTCACTCATAACTTGATCCAATTTCCTCTCCCATAAGATCCTACGAGCACAAGTATTTGCATAAACAAGGCATACTGAGAAGCAAACCGCCCCCCATGTCATGATTACATGTAAGGGCATTGCAGATGCCACTTTCGTACCACTGGTATTTTGGTGAATGAACATGCTTGTGTTCATTGGCAGGAAGACTCAAAAGGGCTGGTGGGATTGTAGTTTATTTGCACAGTGTAAGAAATGGCTAGCCGGAGTTGCAGCTTTATAGCAACAGCATATATTTTACAAATACTTCAGGGCAAATATAAAAAAAAGAGAGTAATGAAACCATTTTTCATTCTTTCAGATGAAGTGCTTTGGATCAGAGCTGCAGTATTATATTTTCCACATACTGCTGTCAGGTAAGTCCTGCAGGCAGGGGAAGAGAAGACTATCCATCTCTTTGATACACACATTCAGAGGGCAATTAATATCACTGTACAAAACAAATTATTGACTCGCTTTTCCATCATCATGAGACCTTGCAGAAAGGAGCAAAATGCATCAACCAGGTTTCTTACTTTTCTTTAGCAACATTTCTCTTATTGGTGTTATTTCATATGAAGTTGATAAGGTGTCAGTAAACTTTTCGCATTATTGAATTTTTCAGTTTTTCTCTATTAGTGACAACATGTAAGTGATGGTGATTCCCTGCGTCTCCCTGGTTTATTATCATCAGTTTTTATGTGTTTGTATGTCTTATCCATTACACATGCTTGTGCTTTTCTGAGATAAGGCTTCACGCAGCCTTTTAGGACGTGGCCTTTCATGAAGTGCAGGGTCTTTATTAACCATGCATGCCTTTATCACTAATGAAAGATAGTATTTGACCCATTTTACATAGAGAAGTTTTAAGACATGGGCAAAATGAGTAATTGCCTGTGTCTCCACCTTCTGAGTACCCCCTACCCTCCCCACCACCGGAATGGGATCTTTCTCTCTCTTCATCTCATCTGTGTCTATATCTTGACCTTAATCAGTCTGGTCTCACTCCCTCCCTACCACTCACTCTTGCCCTCTCTACTGAGTGTCATGATAAAGAATTGTGGGTCTCTGGTCAAGATTCAATTCAGCTATTTTTGTGTGACCCCATTTCTGAAAGTTTAACTAAAAATCAGTATTGTTTGGCATCATGTGGGCTTGAATTGAAAAAAGTGTAATTAACCTACAAGTAGTTCTGAATAGGAGTGCCTCAAAATTTACCTAAACAAAGGGCCACAGAAATCCTTAAGATTACAATGTTTTTATATGTTTTATAAGTAACAATGACGTAAAACGGATGTATGACGTTACAACGCATACTTTTACAACGACTACCATTACAACGAATTTTTTACAACGCAAAAACTTTTACAACGCATACCATTACAACGCAGGATTTTACAACGCAAGTACCTTTACAACGCATACCATTACAACGTAAATATTGGTAAGTATATAATATTTTTTTTATATAAATTATTTTAAATTATTAAAATATAATTACATTTTATTTAATTTTATTTAATTAATTTAATTTAAATATAATTTTAATTTATTTTTACAAATTAACCCTGTACCCCAAAAACCCAAAACTGACCCTGAACCCTAAAAATATTTTTTTTAATTTAAATTATTAAAATATAATTAATTTTTATTTAATTACATTTAATTAATTTAATTTAAATATAATTTTATTTTATTTTTACAAATTAACCCTGTACCCCAAAAACCCAAAACTGTCCCTGAACCCTAAAAATACCCCTTTGCCCAAAAACCCACAACTGACCCTGAACCCTAAAAATACCCCTTTACCCAAAAACTGAAAACTGACCCTGAACCCTAAAAATACCCCTTTACCCAAAAACTGAAAACTGACCCTGAACCCTAAAAATACCCCTTTACCCAAAAACTGAAAACTGACCCTGAACCCTAAAAATACCCCTTTACTCAAAAACTGAAAACTGACCCTGAACCCTAAAAATACCCCTTTACCCAAAAACTGAAAACTGACCCTGAACCCTAAAAATACCCCTTTACTCAAAAACTGAAAACTGACCCTGAACCCTAAAAATACCCCTTTACCCAAAAACTGAAAACTGACCCTGAGCCCTAAAAATACCCCTTTTCCAAAAAACCCAAACATATAATATTTTAAAAATATTTATATACTTACCAATACTTACGTTGTAATGGTATGCGTTGTAAAGGTACTTGCGTTGTAAAATCCTGCGTTGTAATGGTATGCGTTGTAAAAGTTTTTGCGTTGTAAAACTTTCGTTGTAATGGTAGTTCGTTGTAAAAGTTGCGTTGTAAAGGTTGTTTCCCCGTAAAACAGAACAGGGCCTCTGACTGCCTCACAAGTTTGCAAGGGCAAATAGATTGAGTAAGTAAAATGTATGTTTACTTTATTATCTTAATACTCAAAGTGCCTCCACTTAGCTCATAAGATTATTTACCCTGTGGTGGTGAAGTTCTCTGGCATTTCACAGAACAAAGTACTCACAACTTCTCATTGGGTGTAAGAATACCATAACTCTACTAAAAATGAATATGCATTAGGTGAATTAAAACATATGTACACCCTTTGACCCAGCTCTGTCCGGAATCCATTTTGAGTGAATGAACAAGCATCAATCTTTTAGTCAATTATTGCTTCAAATTTCATTTCTACTTGGGCCTAATTACGAGTCTGGTGGTCCAAGGACCGCCAGACTTGCTGGGGGCGCAGTGGTCCAGCCACCGCTACACCGGCAGACCAACCGCCCAATTACACTTTGGCGGTCGAACCGCAATTGCCATGCATATTACGAGTTTCAGAACAGCCAGCGGTGTCATGGAGGTCTTTACTCCATGAAAAAGCTGGTGTTCTTGAAAGAAAGGGGGGTCTACAGGGCCCACTGTTGTCCATGTGCATGGGGATGCATGCACGGTGGCACAGCATGTGCCCCTCCCTGTGTGCATGCACCCCAGTTCCTGCACAAACTGTTTTTGGCATTCCATTTGCAGTGCCCATTTTCAGAGGAACCGCAGTGGGACCGCCAAAAAAAGTCAGCAAGACACAAGGAAACTCGTAATCTGGCAGGTGGTGCGCACCCAGATTTGGCGGTGCGGGAGTGGGCCACCACCATGGCGATCGGTTCCCGCACCACCAAACTCTTAATCAGGCGTTTGGAGGAAATGAGGCCTGTTGAAAGAAATACAGTAATCTTTTCATGACACTCCCTTTATGTTCCTTTTACAGATGACTGATGTGTCCTTTCAAATCAGAGACTTTCTTTTTGTGAGCCCCAGAACGCAGAATAACTTTTGTATTTCAGACAAATTACCACTGACTTAATGTGATCAGCTTTCCATGTGGTCATTAATTTATATTTTCCCTGAACCATATCACACACGAAACTTTTTTATGCATGTGGCTACCTTCACTCAGATATAAATGTATTAAACATAATAAAATGCAAACAGTACTTTTACCTCGAACCTTATTTACATAGTCGACTTGCCTATTTGAGCAGAACAGCAAATACAGAGCTGATGATCATGTGAAAGAAATCTGTAATGGATAAGTGCCTTACACATTGCATTAGAAGACAAATAAGGCCTTCTTAAAGCTCGGTTGAGCCTCCTCAAACATTTTAACAAACTATGAACCTTTGATCTATTTTTGCTATGTTGGGTCACTGAAACTTTCACTGGTGCTAAGCGTTCATCTTGCCTTCTAAAAAAATTATTGATGCCTACACAACGCCAATGCCCGCAGTTTTTGTGTCAATGGCAAAAAGGTTCCTGCCGCAGTTCCCCCTTTCTCTAGATGAGCGGGCATAAACCTCTTGTGACAAGAAGGGGATGGATTAGTCTTCCAAGAGCATTTGATGTAAGGCGCCTACTGCGGGCGGCTTCTTCCCACAAACTGTGGAAGGAGCCTTCAGAACATCTCAGAGGAGGAGACCAAGTCAGGGACTGCATGAGCCAAACTCAGGAAATTTGCAGACGTATGTGACTTATACAAAGTTGGACCATGAAACCATAAAATAAAAGGAAAATCTAATTATATTACAGATGTCCCTTAAGTCAATATGTAAGCCTTCTACAGTGCCTAGATCCAGCAACCTGTCAAGTCAATTATGGTCTTCAATCATGTGCCTTGCTTGTTTGCTGGTAAAGTGATGTACAATTGGGAATTCCTTAGTGATTTATTCCCAGGTCTACCATTTTCTAGAGGAAATGACTTGTCAAGAAATGTTCCAACTCTCCTTACAGAATTTGGCGTTCGGGCAAGAGTGGCCACCTTTGGACTTGAGGAACTGTGGGGCATATTACCAAGCATTAGCGGAAAATATCGCTAAGCTTGGTTAGCGGCTATATTTATATCGCAGTGCTTCGCCTATTTTTATCGCTTAGGAGCCTTGATATTATCAAGGTTTATCTCCTAAGCGATAAAAATCGGCCGAAAGGCATGAATATCGCTGAAAAGTCAGCGATATTCATGCATTACCGAGCAAATGCTCTTAGCCATGTTATCCACCTACCATTGGGTAATATGGCTAAGAACTGCTCTTGGCATGCGTTAGCTTTTGGAGATAATCGCGCTTAGCGCTATTATTTTCAAAAGTTGGTAATAGGAGTTAGCGATGTTAGCGACTGTTTCCAGTCGCTAACATCTTGGCACGCCCACTTTGCATGTCATTAGCGATATATATCGCTGACATGCAAAGTGGGCCCCCAGAAGTTTGCTATCTCCTACTAGCTGTCGCTAACTGGTGTTAGCGACAACTAGGTAATAGGGCGATTAAATTATCGCCGCTTTAGCGGGAAAAATTCCCGCTAAAGCGGCGATAAGGCCCTCGGTAATATGCCCCCATGTTTGCGTCTCAGCGTCAGCCTCAACATCCTGCAATCCTGAGGGCATCACCTAATTTCACCATGTCAAAAAACATCTGATCTTATGTAATGTAACTGTTGCTCATGTAAAGCGCTGTAAAATACCCTTCAGTCAAATTCGTGCAGAATAAACTGCAAAAATAAATAAGATAAGAGCCCAGGTTAGTACCTTCTTTCAGTATACAAAAGGAGTAACTGTGGCTTTTTTGAAAATGGGACTTTTTGTAGAGCTGTCCCATAGAAAATGAGTTATCATCCATGCCTTTCAGTAATCTGACTCACTGTATGAAAAATCAAATGAATGAGGTCAGCTGTTTGAAATAATGTCTCTACAGCAGCTGGGTTTTCTAGTACTTATTCCTAAAGTCCAGCAGTACATGAGGATAGATAGGTCTGTCAATGTCGCATCACCAACCACCTCTTTTTCTCCTCCAGAACCATTTCATGATGTGCATCCATGCTCCATGGAAAGAATCATGGAAAGCAACTCTTGTGGAAAGGCCGTGGGTTCAAGGGTGACAGAACCAACACTAGTCTTGTTAAGGGAGAATTGTCTCGCCCTTCATAGGTCTAAATTGATCATTCTACTAAGCGCTCATCTAAAAGCAGTGTCCTGGATCCAGAATCTGTGATCCACTCCTAGATATACATTTAGAGATAAATCTTGAACAATTTAACAATTATGAAAGTCATGCCTGATGCTAGTTGACATCCAGGGTGCAAAAAAAAACATTAAATAGCGTAGTTTAACCATAAAAATGCCATACAAATGTAGTAATCAAGTCCAGTCTGATTGTGAAGTTTCAAGAAGATTTATTTCTTTATTTTAACAGTTGGTTACAGATAAGTAATACAGTTGTATTCAGCCCCACCAGGAGCAGCCAGCCAGGCGCTCAGCCCTTCTCCAACTGTAAGTTTCCACTCCCAACATTCCATCTTGCATCATTCAGGCAGCATTCCACTGGCATATCATGAACGATAACAAACCAGGATACTACAAACAAATAATACAATATGAGATAGAGAAATGTGGACTACAGGGAAAACGTCTGACTCTATAGCTAGAGCCTAAATTGTAATAATACTACGGGCCAGATATGCTAATTTTTCACACAATGCAGGGCAGCAAACACATTTACTGTGCTGTGTTGTTCAAGGGGAATAATTTAGCACAGTCATAGCTACTAAGATTGACCTTTTGATGTGCATCTCTTTGGCTGGTGTGAAAACATACTGCCTTGTTTGACACATGGCCGCACACCTTGGTGCAGAGATGAGTATAAACTTCCAGTACAACTTCCTGTGAGTAGCAAAACTCAGCAGAATCCCACACATTGGATGTGTGATGTGCAACGAATGCTAGAAATAACCATCACCTTTTTTTTGTTATATATTACGCGAACTAGAGCCAAAGGTATCAGACCGCTTTACATGAGCACCAATTGCCTTATAGACACACACATTATATTTTTGTTAGGCCCAGGGAGATGAAGTGATTTGCCCAGAATCACAGGATGTTGAGTGTCCCTGCCGATACTCGATTCCACTTCCCCAGCTTCTAAGACGACAGATCTAGCAATTAGGCCACATCCTCTCCCGGTGACCTTGTTATCACCTACTTCATGGAGATGTTAGTTTTGGAGAGGAAGCTTGGTATGGCCTTATTAGTAGACTGGGCTTTCTGCCAAAACGTTTGTGTATTTGCAAAATGGCACTTTTGTAAAGGTGCGGTGGTGCACATGCTATTCTTGCACTTATTATGTGGTGCATATTTTGGTGCAAAATGAGCCTAATTTATGGAGTATATAAACTACCTTGGGAATGCTACTTTACAATGAGGTATGTTCACATTATAAACGGGGGCAATTTTTAACCTGTACATAAATACAACAGCTGTAAGGATTTCCATTTGCCTCTAATGCCATATTTAGATGTTTCATGGTAAAAATGAGGATTCATCACTGAAACTAGGCTATAACCAATAAAGTCTGCATCTTCCTGGGAATATTTAACCTGTTAACCGTGGCGTAAAAATCATTGTGTGGGTGGGGCCGCATTGGCCAACGGACATGCGCGCACTACCGAGGTGGTGCACGCGACGGCCGTTGGCCAACGCACGCACTTAACGGGTTAATGGCAACCTGAAGCAGACGGAGAACATAACTGTGAATGGCATAATGCGGTGGCACATCAAAACTAGTCATTGACCAATTACTTATATTGTTACAGCTCTAAATTACCCCCCATTGCAGGGATGTGCTGCTTTGGTCTATTTGTTTTGAGATAGACCTTGCTATTTTGCCCTAGCAAACAATTGTTTTTGTGCCTAGCAAACAATTGTGTTGCTAATTGGCATTACTTCAGAGTTATTTAGCACCATTTCTATGAGGTTACAAATGCTGCTTTATTGTACAAAGATTAAATGCTTGTATTTTGGCTCAACGCACAACATAACAAGCCTGTGCACCTATCAGTATGCAAGAACTTCGAAAGCAGGTTTGCTTTCAAGTTCTTTGTTTGAGCTTACGTTTCGATTACAATAAAGAAGTGCAGAAACATGAAGCTTCACACAGGCGTCAGTGTTGGAAAATAGATTTCCAAGATATTTAAGTCATAAAGTTGTATTTCTCCATTTCACAACCTATGAAATGAGTCACACTCATTGCCAGGGCCGGACTGGCCATAGCGGGCACCGGGCATTTTCCCTGTGGGCCGGAAGGGTGGGAGCTGGTTTTGGGCCGGTGGGGGATGTTTTTGGTACAGGGGGGGCGGTTTTGCAGCAGTGCTGCAATATCGGCCCCATCTACCAAAAGCAGCAGCAATGTTTCCCACCAGACCCATCCCACCTCTCTAAGCGCCGTTGTGACTTTTTTTGCCAGGGCTGGTTTACGTTCCTTGTCCATCCATGTTTATTGCAGAGCACTGCAGCCTCAGGCTGCTGTCTTCAGAGGCTGGTTGGCTTCTAAGTCAATTGGGTGAATTCAAGATATTTGGGCAGCACCCCTACCCTAACTCCTCTCCTTGGGGCAGGGCCACTTCACTGTGGGAGCCCATATTCATCTTCATTAGCAACGCGCAAGACATCTGGGCTGCTGAAGGTCACAACATCCGGGACTGAAAGAGGACAGAGGGACACCCTGCCAGTCTGCACAAGGCATCCCACCTGGCTGCTCAAGATACCACTTTCTTATGTTCCTAAGCCCTTATTTGGTTTATTGTCTGTGACTGGCAAACATCAGGGATTTAGGTGTTATGTAACAACTGACTGTGAGTCACAGGACAGTCAGACCTAGTGTGGGACAAAAACACTGAAAACAGAACATTTGGCAACCTACCTCCAATAAGGGACCTCTGGGCTTGTCAAGTTAAGATCTTTGAAATTATTCTGCATGGGGTCACAGCCTGTTTTTTTCTTTTACAGCTTAGATATTTATTTGTTTAGGAGAGTGAAAGCTATGTGTTTCAAGCAAAAGCATAGGCTGCTGCTTTTGATAAGAGTTATGTAAAAGGAAATTTGTAGAGCGCAAATGGTCACTCATCCTGGTGCTAAGGAATTGGTGCCATGACAAACCATTAACCAATAAGACAGAAGAGGCTTTTTAGGGCAGGACAGAATACAAGAAAATCGCGGGCTTGAGAGTCTTACAGAATGCATACTGATTATCAATTAGGTGAATAGGGACCAGGAGCGAATTCCAATACTTAGTACCTAAGCCTCCAAGACTTCTTGAAAGATGGAAGTACCAGTAGAAGAAAATACTCTGATCTAAGGGTCTTACTGATAACACAGTGAAAGAAACGAGATGGAAGAGATAGCAATTCCCTTTTTAGGCCTTGCCTAGGCAGTGCATGCTCTGTTTCTTCTAAAACATGCTATATCTCATCTATGGGCTTCAAACACGCCCACCATTTTCATTGATTTTTTAATGCTGTTTGGAAATACCTGCTTTTTAGTGAGGCATTGGGTTTATTTGCCCCGCCTTTGGGTGTGTTTTTCACTTCATGGCTACTCTTTTGTTTATTTATGTCTTTTTTGGTGCACTCTTTAGACTTGTTCTTTGATGTGGGCTGTTCTTCTTGTATGTGTTCACAGAAGAGAGGTTAACCATTGCCAGTACAAATCAGCATTTGTAATTTGTTCTTTAATGTGGCCTTTTCTTTCTAAGGATCGGTATTTGTAATTTTGTTTTTGTTTTGATTTGCCATTGTTTATTTAATTTTAGTGGCTCTGATTGGAATATTTGTGTTGGCACGCCATTGTTTATTTAATTTTATTGGTTCTGATCGGCATATTTTTTAGGGCACAGAGAGAGCCAACACTGAGATTTGAACCCGGTTCCCCAGTTACAAAGTGGGCTGCTCTGTACATGATGTGATACCCTCTCAGGCAGCTAACTTGTTTAGCTTTCACAGTGTTAATACACCACAGAGGCACTTGTGGACTCAACAGCCAATAGACACGCCCCAATTCTGTGCAGCGCACATGGATTGGCTGTGGTAATACAATCTCACAACACTGTAATTCTTTGGTATACATTTTTTGGTTCAACCTGGAGAACACGGTCTTATTATTCTTATACCTATTAAAACTACCATGAGCGGTTTCCTATCTAAGATGGCCTCTGCACTAGTAGCTCACTATTTCGTTTGAATCCTAAGCATTTAATGCTCCCGCTTCCAGTTCAAAGCTCCAGCGTGTCTTTTGGCGAAAGCGCTGAGTCTGCAGGAGGCGAGGAGGAAAGGGTTTGGGCCGGCAGACTCTAATAGTCAATGGTAGGGCTTGTCTCGAAGCCTGTACAATCCGTAGCATCTTAGAAGCCTTTGGTCCGTGCACTCAGGCGCTCACTTGTAAATCATGGTTCTTGCAACATGCACTTATTTTTTGAGGCAACCATTGACCTTTCTTAGAGAATTTCAGTTAGAACTGCTAATGACCTTAAATGAGTACAACATGGCCCGAGACCCAAAACATAATGTCACATTCAGCCAGTGTTATCAGTTTACCCAACAGCACCTTGGATACTATGATTTGTAGTCTTACTTTCATGTTGCATCTTTGAGCCACTTACCTGTTTGCAATGGTTTAATTTGGTATTTTATTTCAATGCAGGTAGACCTGCTCCAAATGGCCCACACCGCAACTGGATTTTACAGAAACTTGTTCTAACCAGCCAATACAATTTAACATGGGCATTACAAGTAACTCCGTGGATAAATTAAGGCCATTTCCTTTCAAGTGTGTTATTTTCTCAACATGAAGGGTGATTAAAGTCTATGGAATAGGCTCTGTGTAAGAGTGAATATAACTGAGGACAAAATAGGTGGTTTGAGGTGACAAATTCAGCTGCCTTTTTTGCGCTGCACGGACTCCTTTTCTGCTGTGTTGCAGTCAAAACATCAAGTAAATATTATTGAAGGGGAATTTGGCTCAGGTCAACTTCTTTTCAGCATTTCTGCATGGTTTCAGAAGCCTGGCAAGGGGGGCGTATATCCTTCAGTCACACTCTCTCTCTCTCTCATGGTGGAAGAGGTGTGGCGCTGCGACTGACGCTGGACGCTGGGGATCACAGTTCAATCCCCGGCTCCGGCAGCAGGGGTCAGCCCAGCACCATGTGACTCTGG
Source organism: Lissotriton helveticus (assembly GCF_964261635.1). Classification (NCBI taxonomy): domain Eukaryota; kingdom Metazoa; phylum Chordata; class Amphibia; order Caudata; family Salamandridae; genus Lissotriton; species Lissotriton helveticus. Next base: position 268,720,453 of record NC_136072.1, read on the forward strand.
GCATTAGCTCTCTTAATCTTCCTGACGGCCCCCAGAGCCTTGACACCTTTGGGTAATTGTTTGTGCTTTACAAATACTGGACATACACCTCTCTCTCGCTCTCTCACACATTCTTCGCACGTCTCTCACATTGTTTAACTTCTGGTCCTCAAGCACATCTTCTTTCCCGTGCCTTTTCAAGATTTGTGTCCCTCATACCCAAGCTCTCCTCCTCTTCGTGGGTAGTCTTCAGCGTATACAGGCGCACCCTCTTTAACTGTATGTGGCCTGCTCCCACTTCTTTCTCTCTTTCTCGCACACTCATTTGCTCCTCTGTCTGGAGTTCATTCACCACTTAGTGCACAAACTACCTATCCCTCTCTATCTTCCTTTCTATCTATTCTGTTCAGCTCTCACCCTTATCTATTCATCATGCCACACAATTTCACTACACAAATAAACTACACATCACACAAGTCCACAACTAACAATTCCAATTCAACCCACATAATTCCACTCCAAACCAAAACACATGGGTAAAAGACATTGTCATTTACAATGCTAATGGCTCTAACTCTTGCAAACGCAAAACCGATTGCATTGCAAATGTTTGTTGTGAATGGCGCTGGAGCAAGGCAGAGGGTCTAAAAGATAATGCTCTTAGAAAGAGGAAGCTACTGCAGCTAGACCACATATAAAGAGAAGTGGAGTAGGGGAAACTGCAATAATCAATTTGCGAAATAATTTAAGGCTTGAATTACTGTAAGTGGGCAGTGAGAGGTAGATAATGGAGGATTTTTTTGTAGAAGGATGATGAAAAAAATAGGTGGAGGTCGAAGGAGTATATGAAATAAACGTGTGGGGGTTACTTGATTGATTTGTGCATAGAAAGATAGTGATTGGACTAATCGAAAACCTGTTATGGAATTAAGTGGCCTAGGTGGGTGGAGAACCCACGTTGTTGGCCATCAGACCAGGCAGAATAGTCATTAACAAAGAACAAAACCTAATAAAAAGATCTGGGATGCTATTGTTAGCTGCCTAACACAGTAACATGATAAGCATCATTCATAATGAAAAGCTTTCATAATAGGAGAGAAAATTATACCCCCGAAAATCAAGCAATGAATATCTGTAATTTACATATATATTAGTATGAATATAGAAATGCATTTTTAGTAAATCCCTGCTTTACCCGTCCTGTTTTTTTTATTTTGTTGACAATGTAAAAGAAAATGGTATCATCTTTGCAATATTATTCAATTCAAGTAAAAAGATCCTTATTTTGGCAGTAGGCCATGAAAGCATATAAAATAATAACATAATTGCCTTTAAAACACATGATACAAGTTAATCGAACATATAGTATACTCTAGTTACAATCAATAAGTTTCTACTCTCATGCAATATTTCCCCTGGGAATCTTCAGACAATAAATATGTTAAAACCTCATAAAAAAAGTGTGGAACAACGACAGCCAGAATTCCTGTAACAGTCTGGCTGGAGGTATTAGGCTAATAAAAGAATATTGCACATCAATATATACACCTCCACAGTCAGGATTATCAGGAGCAGCACACTGTTACCTGATTCTACATGACCTTTCGGGCAGTGCTTACCCTACACCTATGAGCAATACAAGAGCTGAAACAGCATAGTATTATACAATGACTACATCAACCTGATAATTTCAGAGGGGACTCTGACTGAGAGCGCTGTTCGAGTAATAGTTACATTACCTATTAGATGAATCACCACTGTCCAAATTTTCAGGGGTGGTAAACATATTTTGCCTTACTCTCCACACACCCATCTGGTATCAAGTAAGTATAAAAACCATTTTAGTAGTGTCATATCTCAATATCCTATGGTCTTTCTTGTGCTCCCAGACCCCCAAAATCCGACAAAGCAGAATTATCCAAAACCTCCTGCTGCTCATGTAGGCCAGGCAGAAAACATGACATCAATGGTTTCATTGGAGGCCCTACAAGGCGGGCCCCGCCGGTCAACGGCCCTCGGCACTCATGCCCACTTGGCAGTAATGGAATGAAGCGGCAATGTCCCTACCGAAATTGCAAAAATAAGAAACTAGCTATAGGTGGATCTACCTGATCCAGAAAGCCCTCCTTAATAAAGGAGTCCTTAACTGAAAGGAAAGCTTCTGTTAGAGAACCATGGGCCAGATGTAGGAGCCCTAATACCGGTCGGAAACGGCCGATTTCGGCCGTTTCCGACCGGTATTAGGGTTTTCAGATGTAAGGGGCTGAAAATTACAGAATCGGTATATTTACCGATTCGGTAAAATTACCGATTCTGTAAATTACCGAATCGGTAAATATACCGATTCTGTAATTCCAAATGTAGGTGGCACAGTTTACAGTGCCACAGGCCCTTAAGAGTCGGTATTTTACCACACAATCCTATTGTGTGGTAAAATACCGAATTCAGGTGTGCATGCACATCTGTGCATGCACACCTGTGCAATGTGACACACAGACAGATGTACGACATTACAACGCATGCTTTTACATCGCATGCTTTTACAACGTGGTTTTTACATCGCATACCATTACAACGCATAGTGCTTTTGGGCGCTGGATAGTGAATAGTTTAATTTACTATTCCAACTCCAGTCCCCGTGGACAGGTTAGGAAGGTTATTGGATAGTAAATTAACCTACTCCCTATCCTAGAGCGCCCCCCAGCGCAATGCGTTGTAATGGTTTGCGTTGTAACAGCTGCGATGTAAAGGCACTGCGTGGTAAAAGTTGCGTTGTAAGTGATGTTTCCCCACACAGACATGCCCTTAGGGCATGTATGTGTGCCACATGTCACACAAGCCTGTACTTGGGGTGCTAGAGGGTGTGAAAGTGACACCCCCTGCACCCTTGCAGGATTCGGTATTTACCGATTCGGTAAATACCGAATCGGTATTGCCCATTGATTCCTATGGGCTTCAAGGCCCATAGGAATCAATGGGCAATACCGATTCGGTATTTACCGAATCGGTAAATACCGAATCTTACAGATTCGGTATTCCTGAATTCGGAATTACCTACATCTGCCCCCTTCCCATTTACAGACTCTTAAATACTGACTCGGTAAAATTCTGTATTTAAGAGTCTGTAAATTGGAATTACCTACCTCTAGCCCCATGACTCATCTGAGAGTGTAAAGATAGTCTTTATGTTGGCAGTAGGCTGTTTTAATTTGGGACTTGGAGATAGCTCGGCCTCACCAGGCGTGCTCCATAGACTTGCTATCCCGATCTCCAACAGGATGGCTTTCGTGTATTTTATCCAGGATATATTACTGGAACCAGCCTAGCAAAGAATTTCCACTAGCTCTTGCCGATAAGAGACGACTCTCTAAAGTCTGCCTGGAGAGGTATCAAGATCTCTTTAACTGATAGCCAATCCTGCTGTCTGCCCAGGATCACCCTGGTAAATAGCTTTTGTGTGCTGTCTATGGGACTTATAGGTCTATAGTTTCCAGGCAAGTCACATGAGCGTTTTGTAATTTCCACCTGCGCCCAAGTCAATGGAATAGGAGTCCCTTTAATTATAGCTGTAAATATCACATAGGTGCTCCAGATGCCTATCTCACTCAAAAACAGATCACACGGGATTGTTTTCTAGCCCAAGGGCTTTGTTGGGGGCAAATACCCTGATAGCCAACCTCCTGAACATCAGACTCTTGTGAACATACTACAAATGCTGGAAAAGCGGCTTTGGATACGACGACCTCCTCCCCACTGTCTCTACAATGATGTTGTGATTCCCCAGGGCCTACATAGGGAGCCCTGCTGTTCTCCCTTCTGCATATATAAACTAGAGAAGTTTGAGACCCAGTCGCTGGATGCAATATTGTTTTCCATGGAACACACCCATCCTTACTGCCAGAGGACACCAAATTCCAGAAGGATCAATGGCCATTTAATCTGGCAGCATCTAAAAGACCTTCCAAAATTTCCTCCTCCCAGTTTTTTTGGGCTATAGATTGCACTTTCTTATAGGACCACCTGGTAGCCTGAATCAGGGGTCTGTCTTGCTTTTTGATAAAATGGGCCAGTTTAGTCTTGGCGTCTGCATGATTTGTTATACCAGAAGGGCACTACCTCTTCCCTTATTGCCCAGTTTCAATATACAAATGATTCCTTAGATTTTGAAACAGCTGATTATGCATCTCAGAAAGCACTTCCAGGGACTCATAAGCATCCCCTGCCAGATCAGGAATAACAACCCCTCAATGCCATTGGCGACAAGTCTATAAATCTCACCAATGGACACCTTGCAATGTTTCACTCTAATCCATTCAACCATACATCTATAACTAGTGACTCTTAATCTTCTGTCAAAAGGCTCACCTTGAGAGCTATGATGTGCTCTAATGGGCAGACTCAGCTTAAGATTCAGAGCATTGTGGTCACTGTCAGACCGGGGAAATACTGTCATGTCAATCAGGTGTGGCCATAGTTGGATGTCCAGCATTATATAATCAATTAGGCCAGTGTGGTTTACCCAATTAAATGTGTGTTTGTGTGTTTGCCTGACTTGTCAGGGCTAGATCTGCTCCTGATTTAAAGTATGGGCATGAATTTGGACTGCTACAAAGGACAATTTTTGAATAGGGGAGATTTCTAACTCCGGGATTGACAAGACAGCATCCTCATCAGTCATGAGGGCCTGGCTATCAATGCTCAAGGGTTCAAATTGGCAATTGAAATCACCCCACAATTTTCCTTGTGGTGGCAAGGAGCACAACTAGCTGCATGTTCAAGTGGGCTAGAACAATGGATTCTATTTTAGTCCTGGTAGGTCTGAGGTATACATTTTAAGCACTAGGTGAAACAGTCAGGCTAAGTGGGGGAGTCCACCTTGATCTCTCCCAGCAAGCCTGAAATGGTGGTTCTAGCCCAAATTGTAAGATCCCAAGAGGGTCTGCCCAGCCCTGAGGATACAGCTGCCTTATAAAAGTTCACATACCCTGCACAGTGGAGGGGCTGCAAGGACCAGATCTCTTGAAAGAGGCAAAGATTGTGTTGGTTTATAAATGCGCACCACTCTGGACTTACTCATTTAGATGCCAGGCCCGCTGCATTCCATGAGATCATCCTAATTTGCTGTGTTATTTCAGGGGGAGCAGCCCCGTCCTCTTTGCCAATTGATGGAGTTGGAGGGATGAGGCAGTGGGACCCAACTCATTTTCCTATTTGAGCTGATGTTAGATGAGAATGGGTACTTTGTATTATTTGGCCCATCACTGGGCTATATGAAATAACACCCAAGTTACCAACCCCTCAGTGTTAGCAGTATACACTGCCTGCCATGCGCTGTTGGTGAGTCAATCTACACCTGCTAAGGATTCATAACAGTTGTGAGTGGGTAATGAGAAAATATCACCAAATCTCGTCTGAATTCAGCAAGCGGAGACTGGTGGTGAGCCGGGTCTCTGAGCTTGAAGCTGGGTGGAGAAATGTTATCAGGCAGGTGGCCTATAAAAATAACCTAATAGCAATGTCTCGATAAAACTCACTGCTAGATGATTGATACCTGCTCGTCCAAATAAAATTTGTTGGGCCAGAGAGGAAAATCTAACGTTAATAATAACACAATCTCCACATCGTTCCACCATGCGAGGCCCAATCCAGGCCACCTTTCTAGTGAATAGTATGTTGTTGGCCTTTGACAGGGGAAAGTCTATGTGCTGCGCAAGCCAGCCCAAAGTTTTGTTATAGAGCTCTTCATATGAGTTGCTCTGCCCAGCTGAGGAACTCTAGTTAGTGTTACTACATATGGGCAGAAAGCCGGCGGGAGGTTCAGCATTTGTTGATTTGGGCTCTCTGAAGATCCGCTAAATCCAGGATTGCCAGTAAGGGACAGTCCTCTGGGTGTATTCCCTTCCTTACTACAAAACAGATTTCCCAGGTTCAGGAGAGGGGGTGGTAGCAACCGATCAGTACCAGACTGACCTTGAGTCTGAAAGGAAGTGCCTAGAGCTAGTCTTGTCTCTAGGGGCAATGTACTAATGATGGGCTCTTGTCTACCAATGGTGGGATGCTCTTCGATCGCTGCTTCCTGAACAGCCCTCGTGCTCCTTAGTATTGTCGCTGGATGGACCTGGGCCTGTCAATCAGGTCAACTCATTCTCAATAGCGCCAACCGGGCACAAAGAGGGGAAAGTTGACCCGAAGAAGCTATCTAAATTTACACATACAGTCCTCATTGACTTGCTCTATCCATGCAGGTTTGATCAGGGGGGTGTCACCTGCAGATTTCTTGGGGGGTGGGTTGGGCGACACCTTGCTGGGGTGCAAGGGACTAGAGGAGGTACAGCTAGCAGCCTGTCATAGATGTCCTACAGGTTGTCTAACTCCATTGATGGGTGGCCCAGTACCAGCCACAGATTTGAAGGCAGATCAGCTTAAACTGGGGCTTTGTAAAATGGACCTGGGCTCTGACGAGTTCTGTGGTGAAGTGACTAGAGCTAGGCCCAGACTTGGAGATGCCTCAGATTGTTAAGACAACCATCGCTCAGTGAGCTCAGTCTCTGTGCTAATAACCCCCACCCTCCTATAGAGCATCCTATCTATGGAAGTGTTCTTGGCTGGGGGTGTGGCAGTGGGAGGTCTTTCTGTGGCTTTAATCTTGCTCACCTTATCAAAAACGGTAGAGGGTAGTAAAGAGCCACTAAAATTATCTCGAAGTAGGCAAAGAATAAAAATGAGTCCAGCAAGCGACTAGGCAAAATCAATGGGTCTCAAATGTGTAAAAGTAACAATTCTCTATTTCAGTATTTTATTGGATCCGCCCTATAGGCTATGATAGGCGGAGAAGAAGTAAAACACAAACTAGATCATAAGTACAAATAAAGGGGGACTCTGCGGGTTAGTTGGGGAGTGGGGCAATGCACCCTCCCAGCAGAGCCCCACCCAGCTCGGCCGAGCACCTCCCGTGAAACGCTGCTTAGTATGAGGGGACCTCCTCCCACCCAATAAACCAGTTTTAGAAATTGCCTACGCACAGCACCACCAACCGAAGATGTGTACACTTTGGACAAATGAAGTGGCCTTCCTATGAAAAGAACAAGGCCCAATAAATATCCCCACAAGCTTGCACAGGGTGATAAAGAGGGGAGGGATAGTGCTCTCAGGGACATGGTAAAAAGTGAAATGCCACAAATCCCCACAAGATTCACTTTGCAGTATCAGCAGTATTGGGCTGCCTGACGAGGGGTTTTGAGAGGCCCATCCCGGCACAGGCCACAAAGAAACTGAAGGGACTGGCAAATAAAGGGCAACTGGAAAATCAGAGGGACACATTTCAGATGTAGTTCCATAGGCAAAATGGGGGAAGAGTGTTAAGAAGTGTACCTTTGCTCAGAAATCCCTATTATGTCCCACCCCCAAAGCCAAGGCGGTGGTCCTGCTCTGCCTCTTCCTGACGCTGATGGGCGCAGACAGGCCTGTCATTGGCATGGGCTTTGCCTGGGCACACCCGAGTGCGTCCCACACTGTGATATTGCAAAGAGGCTTTTGAGCTTGTGGATGGACCCGCCCCCTACTGGCAGCACTCTGCAGCTGCGCCTCCAGGCTCTTTATGCGGCGGGGGATGGATCCCCTTTGTCAGGTAGGGTCCCTGGAGGCTGTGAACCCCCTTGCTATGTTTCAAAATGTCCAATATTACACATCAGCTATTGACTTGTTATAATGACAACAGCAACACATCTACCCCTGGAATCAATCCCATGCGGCTCACGTGTGTGTGTGCAGCAGACATATGGAAGAGTGAAAAACAAACACCTCTCACGTTGTTAAGAACATATGGCGATTAAAATAGTGAGTGTCAACTTTTATTTTTATTTTGTATTAGATTTTTTGTTTTTTTGCCCCAAGGTACTATGACGGGCTTGATGTGAAGGCGCATTGTAAACCTGAAGCGACTAGCACAAACATTGTGGGAGAGTGCTAGCTCACCAATGTGGGTAACCCAAGATGCAGACATCTCCTGAAGATACCTTGAAGTTAGCCTTTAGCCCAACCCCCTGGGATCATGTGAGCTTGTACGCCCACTCTCAAACATTATACATAGCACTTGAAATCAAAATCACTTTCGCGGAACGCTATAAAATACAGTCATTTAATATTTATGACCCTATTTTAATGGTACTCAATTTACTGACTCCAAAAGGATGGAAGGCTGAATTAGCCATATCAGGATTCTACCTTGTGGCCTTCGGGGCACAGCAGACACCAGCAGCAAGTGTTTAAATCCTTAGGTTATCTTGCTGGTTACAGCTGAGTCAATGGCAGCTTGCACCTGGACCGGCTCGCTCCCCTGAAAGAGGGTTTAACTCCATGCGTTCAAACCTTTTTTATGTTGTATGTTTTTCCACACTAACAGCTCACACTCACCCAGAACCCACCCAGCTGCCAGTGTTTTATTTATTTGAAAGAAACTGCACGCTCTCTGAATAGGTCGACGTGGGGTTCTGAATACAAAACTGCCCGATTGTGTGCGAGCAAAAGCCTATGTTCTATTGCAATGTTCATGTAAGAAAACATTCCATTTTTTTTTTTTACAGAAATCCCTTCGAAAGGTAAGCTGATTTATTGTTTCCCAAGCTGTGAATTGAAAGATTAGGAAGACTACGACTTGGTGTGCCTATTTACTTTGTGTGCAATTTCTTTACGTATTTGATATAGGGAAGACATAGCTCAAAAGCAGGAGCAGAGCGTTTTACTCGGAATTTTTTCAATGTAGCTCGGTTGTTTCAAACATGAGGAGCTACATATACAACACAGTAGCATTGTGTGAGTGGTTTGGTTCAAACAGGATTACAGAAAGCAGGATGTGTTTGGGATTGGAGATAGTAACGTCATTGAAGGACTAGACAATTCATACAACAGTAGCTTTTTTTTTAGCAACTAACGTTACATCCATCTTAATGAATTTGGCTGCTTAAGGAAATGTGGTGATGTGTCTAAAATCACACAACTGTTTTATTTGGTTAAATGCTGAAGCTGGGATTAAAATCCACGTGCCATATTAGACATACAGTATACTGCCATGGTCTACACCGTAGCGCCCCACATACCTGGGTGCACCAGGGGTAGACCAGGCAATGCGCCCAATTACAAGAGATGCGTGTTCCCACTGGAAGCGTAAACTTGTGCCGGGCTCGCTGAAATCACTGGTATGTCATTCACCGGCTATGGTGACCCAGTCTCAATTTTAAAGTAAGGGCAGGGATGGCAACACACAGCTGCAGGGGGATGTCTGAGATATCCCTGAAACCCCTATGCGCACCTACCAGTGACCTCTGCATGGAGCATAATCAGTGCACCCCCTGTTGGTCTTTTTGCCTCTGTGCTTACATCTGTACTATAAAAGTATACAAAAAAAAAGTGATGGATGGAATGCTTGAATTAATTTCAGCCGCTGGTAATCACTCGGGCCACACCCCAGTCCATTGTGATTTCGCACATCAAGCCGCCTCAGTTGTTTTTGCATCTTACATCTATAATATAGCATGGGTGTAAAGGCAAAGTATTCCCTCATTTCCATGAGGCCACACTCCCATGCAAATGAGGGAATGCGCCCTTGGGATTACACTGTTGCACAATTACCACTGGTGCAATCCTGATTTACCGTCAGCGACCCGCAAGCATCTGCGCACCCTTTCGTAATACAGTAGTGCCCCAGGGGCACAAAAAGCACCTATTTTGCCCCAGGACACCATGTATCATACAGCTCCAAGTCCCCACATTGGAAGTGAGCGTGTTCACTGCTGTAGAAAGCTGCATTATTGCCACAGAACAAGAGGTCACCAGATTACAACAAATGGCCTTCTGGCTAGGCGAGGTTTAGCATCCCTATAGAGAAAAACAGTTTGTATAGAGATGTTAGCACTGGAGCTCATCCAAGGGAGGCAGCTGAATCATTAAGCCACATAGTTCAAATAAGAGTTTAGATTCGAAATGGCATGAAAGTTCCCAGATTGAGTAGCCAAGCGCCCCTCAGTATATGCTTCTTCATATGAATCACCACTGTTGCGGTCACTGCTACGCAAGATTTATTTGATTTTGTAAGGATTTTAGATAACGCTTTTAACCAGCCAGTCCATCAATAAACATAAAGAGCAGCTTTGCAGCACAGCAAGTAAGGGATCCTTATCGACCAAAGCGCAAATTGGCGACATCCCGCCAGTAATTTCACTCCATCTCAATCGTTGCTTTAATCACGTTGGAAAATACAGTGCATTCACCTAATAGGAGGTATAATTCAGTGCAACCTGTAATGAGCTCTGGGAATGATCAATACATTACTCTTTGAAGACTAATTTTAGAACTGTGCCAGACGGAAACTGCAAAATGGCCGCTGTGTTCCGAGAAGCAGCCATATTTATTTTTGTTTCTCTCATATAGCTTTCTTTTTTCAGTTTTCTGGACGCCGAGGTTTCATTCGTAGAATTCCCAGTATAGTATAGACTTTACAATTTACTTAAGGAGAGGGAATGTAGGCTGTTCACAAGCTAGCCCTCGTGTAGAAATTTTCATTGTTTTAGGCACCGAAGCAGCATTCAAATGATAGAAAAAAAATCAAAAAACCATAGGCTCTATTCACAAACGTAATCTGGTAGTAAATATAAGTTTACAATCGAATATACCCTTTTTTTTTACGCCTGTGAGGAATTCACAAAGGGATTCCTAAATAATCCCATGTAAGAGTGCAGAGATCTCCATTTTTAAAAAAAACAGCATATTATTGGGTTTTCCACTTTACAGAATCATTAGTGCAGAGATCTTCATACTTGTAAATCTCACTCAAATGGCGGGACATGGGAGTTATTAGGTGTTCCGGTGTGTGGTTAGCGCTGGACATTTGGGAACGCCCATGGACAACTACATTTGTGGGCACTCACAAACTGCTTCTATTCTCCTTTCCAGTCAGGAAACCTTTTCCAGGGTGGAAGGATACTCAATCAACCCTAGATTTGGTGGTATAGGGGAAGTTTCTTCACATGGAAAACTTTTTTCAGAATGGAGAATAAATGCATTGTATGTTTGTGCAGGGGGTACCATTCTTCTTTCAAATCCAAATCCTATGTAATTTGAGCATACTGATAAAACATTTAAGCTGTTCAAGAAAGTAGATTCATGTAAAGTCTTCTTGGTCTATCAGCAGTGCTTTAACCGTTGAAATGTGAAGTTGATCTTAAAAGCATATCTAACCCTGTAGCACTAAAATCAGTACTGTAGAGTGAGGTTCTAGTGAAATCCACAAGATGCTGTTTCATTTGGACTCACTCAAGGAAATGTTAACTTATCAGAGACAACCACTTGCACTGCAATTTTTCAAACATATTGAACAGATTACTATTTGGTAATAAAGTCAAACATTTCTCAAGTAATACCTGTTATTTGCACAAAAAGCAATCGATGAACTTGTCTTCAAAGAAAAAAACTGATAGCCATAGATTATTATCTTGCAGATAATGTTTGAGTGATCATACCACTGTGGACCTCATTACGAATACCTTGTAAGAAAATAATGGAAACTCAAATTAACAGTCAACATCAGTTTAAAAAGTGTATGGGCAAACTTGCACCATTTGGGTGTTCCCAGATACATTTTATGTGGCAGATTTTACCAGGATAAAAAACATCCCAGGATAATGGGGAAACATACAAGAATCATTGTGTTAGCAACAATATTTTATGTTAACTCCCCATTCGAATGGTCAAAGGTGCAATGGGGTGCTAAACAAAGTTCTAACATACAGAGAGGCCAGAAGCAAAATTCCTTGCTACCTAAACGTTTTGTGACCTTGCTACTTCCATTATTATCATTAGTATGGCAGTACCTATTCTCTTAAACTATGTAGGGAAAATACAACACTAGTGCTACACAAGCTTAGGGAGCTAATACTCTATTCACAGAAGGTGGGCCACCTCCAGACAATAGATAGAAGTCATTACTTTCAGACAGGCTCATGTCAACTTAAGAGTCAAGCACAAGAGCAATCAACAAATAAAGTGGGTCCACTGAAACAGAAGGGTGCTAGCTCAAGGTCTTAGAGGACACAAATGCTTTATCAAAGGCAGATAAAGTAACACAGCATAATCCCGAGACAAATCACTGATTTGTGTGATCGGAGCCTCAACTAGGTGACAATGCTCCAGCGTTAATCAGAGAGATACATGGGACATCCGGTTATGTTATGTTATATTGAATTTGTAGCACGCACTGTTACTCTAGAGTGTCCTGACGGGGAGGAGAGCTGGGGTAGAGGCGAGAATCAGATTAGATGGTCTTGCTGAACAGATGTGTTTTTAGATGCTTTTTAAAGAGTTGAAACTCATGAATAAGTTGGAGATCAGGAGGGAGCGCATTCCAGGCCTCAGCAGCTTTGACAGAGAGTGACTGGCCACCCAGCACTCTGCGGCTGGGTGGCCAGTCACTCTGTCAGTGAGAGACTTGCTCTACCTGAAATGGTAAAAGGAACAATTGATGGACAGAATGCATAACAATGTCATACATTCACCCCAGTACAGAGATCTGGCCCTAAATCCATCGTTTTTTTGCTCACCATGCAATTCCAGTTTGGACCCAGCCATATGCAAATCAGTCTTGACCCTGTACCTAATGGGAACAGTCCAGCACGAACTGCCAGTCCAGGTCCTCCCTGGAAACAAGCAGAGTTTCCACCATTAAGAAAGAATTTATAGGGTTGGGGCTACGCGGCCGAGCAAGATGGCTGCGGCGTAGAAGAGCTCAGAGGAAGCGGTAGCCTTCCAGGTCACTCCATTCATTAATCCGCAAAAAAATTATAACCCAAAGACTCTCGCTGGTGCCGGGGAACGGGCGACGACTGCAGGCAAAATTCCGACCCGAATAAGCAACGGGAATCACAAGCTGACGTAGCTCAGAGTGCGGCGGCCTGCGGACCTCGTGAAAGCCGGGGACTCGATTTGTGAGGTACGCCCGCCGGGGAGGACTGAGGTGGCAGGGGCGGGGGGCCTGTTGGTGTGAGGCCCAGAGAGTGACGGCAACAGAGAGGCTCCCCAGATTCGCACCGGTGGCGGTGCCGGACGTTGCCTCCGCTCCCCCCGACCTCTCCTCCCCCACTGGGGGTTGAATATCGGCGCATCCAGGAGCAGCGCGCTTGGTCGGCGCCAGGAGGGCCCAATTTCGGCAGTGGTCTCGGCAGGTGCTGGGGTCGACACGAAGGCAACCAATAAGGGTCCACAGCGCTGTTGGATGCCGGAGCACAGATCAGATGCCCCAAGGAGAACAAGATAGAGGTGAGACCGGTCCACGAGGGCGCAGCCGGATCCCGACTGATACTAAGGGCCGAATTATGGGATGGTGATAAAGAAGGGAGGCCCTCGCCAAACTCAGACCATCAACCGAAGTGGGAATACACAGAGCAGGTGCTTGTTGCGGACGAAGGGCCTAGCAGGCTCCCCCCCCCCCTCCCATATATCGCCGATTGCACGCTTGGCAGGGAGACAATGGTGGCGCGACTTGGCTCAGCGCGATCAGCCATTACACAGCTCAACCGCCAGATTAATTTGCAGTAAAACTCGGTGGAGTACCCAGGGCGCGAAGCTTCAGGGACAAAGGGACACGGAAGAGCTGGCGGGACAGTGACCCATCCCCCCGATAGATCCACTGATGGCAGTACAACGCGAGCAAGGGGAGCACTGAGAAAACCGACAGGCCGCGTGGAGCACGGATTTCCACGGCAGGCGGCCGCTAGTACCAGGAGTACCCACATAGTTTGGGGGAGAGATGGCGGGCAGGGGCCCACGGACATCGGCCACCCAGTCCAAATTAGACAAGTATGCCTACGGCAAGGACTTCCCACCACTGCCTGAGTGAAAGGAACAAGCAGACAAGACCCAGGGGGGGGATGGCATGCAGAAAGTAACCTTGGAGGACATAATGGTCGCCCTTACCAATATTCAATTCACTGTGGGGACAAAATAAACAGATGTTTCGTTCCTAAGGGCTGATTTTCAAAAAATGACAGCCAGAGTCACGGAAGTAGAGCAAGCCACCAAAACTCTTGTTAAGGGCACAACAGCCCTACAAAAAACAGTAACCCGACTGGAGACAGAGAACAGAATGATGGCAGCGAAGCTGGACGATCAAGATGGGCACTCCTGCCGGAATAACGTCCGAATTACTGGAATTTCTGAAAGCGAAGGGAGCCCGGCAATGGACCTTTATGTGGAGGATCTCATAAAAACAAGGCTCCAGCCCAGGGGCCTAGCGGCCTTTGTTTTCAGTCGAAAGGGCGCACAGAGTTCCCGGGGGAAAGCCTATATCTGCCCCCCCCCCCCCCCAGACCTGTGCATGCCTGCATTTTCAACTTTCGAGATAGGGACACTATACTACAAACCGCCAGAGTGGCTCCTCAACTCCGAATCCTGAACTCCACATTATCCTTCTTCCCAGACTACACAATGGCAGTCTCTAGGCGCCGTAGGAGCTTTATGGAAGTTAAAAAGGAATTGAGGGCCCGTGAATTGCCTTACTCGATGTTGTTCCCGGCAAAGCTACGAGTAGTGGTGGATGAAAAAACATGGTTCTTTGACACGCCGGAGGAAGCACAGTGAACGGAAAAAACGCAAGGAGAGGAATCAGTGGCGCCGTGGCTTGACGGATGAGACTGAGGACCAGGAACAACAGCGGGATGAAGGAGATCGACCGCAGCAGAATGAAGCTGAAGAATGAAACTGGGCGAAGCCTGTGATCCTACATGATGAACACAGAGCGTGGGCGTGGACCAGACATAACCTGCAGCGGATCTTGACTTGGACACTAAACTGAAGGAGTCTTTGGGGGAAGGGAAGGACTTCGCCTGTCCTTGGACTTCTTACCCCCGACAGGCAAGTACTTTTTGGGGTTGGGACTAAGCATTCTGCTAAGTTGGGGAGGCGGGCAGTTATGAGACCGTCGGGCAGGGAGGCAGGCAGGGGGGGAGGGGGACTGGGTTGGTACATTTGGATTTCAGTGTTCTTAGTTTCAGTTAACAAAGGCAGTCACAGGTTAGCATCATTCCTTAAAAGTTGCACCACATGAACAGTATGTGGAGAGAAGAATGTCTGCTCCACACAATTATTGCAGAGATGGCGTCACAAGGCCGAGCTGAACGCAATTCAGAGTTAATCCCAAATACCCAGGTTAACCCCCTGACGTTACTAACTGGGAATGTGCATGGGCTGGGGGATAAGATCAAGAGGGGCCTGGTACTGCAGGCCATAAAGAGCTACGCCCCTACATTAGCTCTACTACAAGAGACACACCTCACTGGAGCTGCATGTAAGGCACTAGACAGATGGGGGTATAAGATGGTGGTTCATTCAGAGTTTTCATCGGGTTCCAGAGGTGTAGGCATCTTGATGAGGAAACAATCCACATTCATAGTGCATCAAATAAAAAAGGATGAGCAGGGGAGATTCGCAGCCCTCTTGGGGCAATGGGAGGGGAGACCGATTAACGTGGTATCTGTATACATTCCCCCCGCTCTACATACGGTAGCGCTCCCAGCACTTAGTGAATTTTTGCTGGCGCTGCCAGAAGGGGAACTCCTGATAGGGGGGACTTCAATGGCACTATGGATAATGTCCTGGACAGGTATCCAGTTAGGCCGCTGGCACCCGGAGTTTCACGCCTGCGGAGTTTTGCGGAGGTCTTGGGGCTTATTGATATTTGGAGGCACCGCCACCCCACGACACGGCAGTACACTTTCCACTAAGGTGCACACAACAGTTTATCCAGAATAGATTACTTCCTGATGCCGATGGGCAGTCTCCAGAGAATTGATGAGATACTGATAAAGCCCGGGGGAATTTCAGATCACTCCCTAATACTGTTAACTTTCTCGTATCATCATGAGACCCGCAGGCGAGTATGCCCTATCTACCCCGGTTACTTGCAGGTCCCAAAAGTTAGGAAAGATATCGTCAAAGCGACAAAACACTACTTTACAGAAAATGCATTGTCGGTTGACTCCCCCTCAGTTCTGTGGGAGGCTTATAAAACCGTCCTTAGAGGGCAAGCGATAGTCTCCATTGTTGGGCATAAGCGAGAGAAGCAGAAAGAAATACATGACCTCGAGCTAGAATTACACGCAACTGAGACGCAACACTCTGCTGACCCCACGCCAGCATCATCCCATGCACTTCACCTTCAGCAACAAGAATACAGAGCACTTCTGAGGGAAGAGACTAAATTAAAGCTTACAGGCACTTGACACCAAATATATGATATAGGAGACAAAGCCGGAAAGCTCCTGGCATGCTAGACAAGTGGGAACAGGGCTCTAAGGGGATAGCACAGATACAGACAGAGGAGGGGCAGTTGACAGCAGACCCACAGGTAATAGTCCAGACACTGGTGGGATACTTTCGGAAGGTGTACACCTCAATATTCGTGATGACAGAGGCGGAGGCGTTGGTCTCCATCAAAGACATAGCAATGCCCAGACTTGCCCCAGAGACAGCCCTCAAGCTTGAGGCGGATCTTACGGTAGAGGAACTGCAAGCCGCGATCCGGTCATTACAATCAGGCAAGGCACTGGGGCCGAATGGAGTACCGATTGAATTATACAAAAAAATGGCAGGAATCATTAGTCCACATTTACTGCGAATGTATAATGATAGCCTGGGGAAGGGGGGATTGCCACCTGACCAACGACTGGCTACCATAATCGCTATCCCTAAACCTGGGAAACGCACGACAGACTGTAACTCATACCGCCCAATATCACCGATTAATGTAGAGGCCAAAATATTAGCAAAAGCATTAGCGATTAGGTTGGGACCGCACCTCACAAACTTAATCCATCCAATCAATCAGGCTTTATGCCGGGCAGAAACACGGCACTAAACCTCAGACGCTTGCACGGAGTAATGGCTAGAATTACGTCCCTGCAGGAACCGGCAGTCGTGATCTCCTTGGACGCGCGGATGGCTTTCGATATGGTAGAGTGGAACTTCCTATTCGTGGTCCTTAGGCACCTGGGTTTTGGCCCTAGGTTTTGTGCATGCGTTCGCCTTCTATACACCAAGCCTCTGGCGTATGTCGCAGCTAATGGGCACATCTCTGACACTATCCCATTGGCGAGGGGGGATGCGACAGGGCTGCCCCCTATCACCATTACTTTTCGCCCTAGCCTTGGAGCCCTTAGCTGCATGGATTAGATGGGAACCAATGATACAGGGTCTTCAGTGGACGGACAGGTGGGAAGACCGCATCTCCCTTTACGCAGACGATATCTTGGTGTATTTGACTAACCCGAGACGCTCCATACTGGTCCTCCTTAATGTCTGTGAAAACTTTGGAAAGATATCAGGGTACACCATCAACTGGTCCAAATCCGTTCTATATGTAGTGCATGGCCCCCCACCACGGCTCCCCGCTGGTTGCCCGCTCCAGATTACCCACAACTCGTTCAAGTATTTGGGCATACATATCACACCTAACCCACAGGCGTTTTTTTCTAAAAACTTGGCTCCCCAAATGGAGCGTTTGAAAAGAGACATGACACACTGGGAATCGCTTCCATTGACCGTGTTGGGGAAGGCAGCTCTGATTAAGATGATGGCGCTGCCCAGGTTTCTTTATGTTCTGGATAACACACCGTTCCCAGTACCTCCGAAATACTTTAAGCAGATTGCGGCTCAGGTGTCCGCACTACTATGGGGCTCCAAGCCTGCATGTATAGCACAGGTGAAACTAAACCGAGGATGGTATGATGGCGGAATAGCACTCCCTAGCATCCAGCTGTACTATTGGACAGCACAACTTAAAGTTATCAATCAGCAGATACATTCTTCCTAGGTTACCCTGAATACAAGCATGACAGGTTTCTGTTGGTAACAGGAAATATACTGTCTGCGCTTTATTAGAAAGGACAAATCTCCAAACTGATGGGTCCTACGAAACACACTGTGGCGATATGGCACACAGCACAGGCACGGTTGAGGTGGCAGGGAGTCATTACCCAGCTCACCCTGCTCTGGGACACTAAATGGCTGGGAAACCTCAGAAACAGCAAGGGCTTTGAACAGTGGGATGCGATAGGTATCTCCGCAGTGGGGGACCTATGGGACATGGGGAGGGTGATCCCGTTTGAACAGCTCCAACGACAGTATGAACTAGCAGCGACTGAAATTTTCCGAGACACACAGATTCGATAAGCGCTACTCGCAGTTTTACCAGAAGGCACGGAGGTGCCTGAGGCCTCCCCACTGGGGGATAGGTTATTAACGGACTATATACAAAAACGAGCCACATCATTCACATACCGTAAGATAATTAATAATCTGCCAGACCCCACAGTTTCACTCAGGGAAAAATGGGTGTGCGAGGTAGGACACCTTGATGAAATGGAGTGGCAGGAGGCGTTGGCCTCACCGAAGGAGGTGGGAATACTATCAAGACTTAGGCTAGCACAGCTCAAAATACTACACCACATATATCACACTAGATACACCCTATGCAAGATGGGCAGAACGCACAATCCCCATTGCCTTAGAGGATGCAAGGAAGAAGGGACATTCTATCATACACTGTGGCAGTGCCCAAAGATAGCTGATTACTGGAAAAAGGTCATGAGAACGGTGTCGCAGACGGTGGGAGTGTCACTGCTACCAGAACCACGAAGGTGCCTGCTGAAAGTGTGGCAGCAAAATAACCTCACGCATCAGGCGCAGATATGGGTAACGATGGGGTTATCGGTGGCTAAGCGAAATATAGCGCAGACATGGGGGGTGGCAGAGGTACCATCATTAGCAGCTTGGTGTAGAGACATGATGGCGGAGAGGACGGTGTTTATCAATCTGGGTTGCCACCAGAAATGGATCAAGATATGGGGGGCGTCGAATAAATTCCGGGGAGGTATCTGTGAACCACCACCAGACCGTGATGAAGGGAGTTCAGAGGGGGAGTAATGAAGTATATGTCATGATACATTTAGACTAACTGTTTGGAGTAACACATATTGTCAGAAAAGTATGTAAAGTCGGCAGATGCAATTTGTTAAAAGGGATTTGTATAGTATTAATGCAATGCGAATATGTACAACCTGTATTATATGCCATGGTTTGCTTTGAAAATAATAAAACAGATTATATAAAAAGAAAGAATTGAATGGTACAAAAAATGTGTGTTCTCTTTCCCTTAATCCTAGGCACGCAACCTGGCTAGTTGGTGGTCACTATGGTAAGAGTTCCGAGTAGGGGGAAGTAGAATAACTCTCAAAGAAGGGAGGATTCAAACGGTCCATTTCCTATCTTGGAAAACAGACAATTTAGAATCCGCCAGACATACCCTAAAAGGTGCAGGTCAAATAGATATGGCAGATTAGAGATTATGGAAGGGCATACCATAAAACTGTATTAATTCAGACAGAAGCCACACTTAAGGAGCTCTGTTCTCCGACACTGCTTTTTGTAACAATATCCAGAGAGACTAGATAAATTATTAGCCAGGGGCAGTTGTGGAGAGAAGTCACCTTTGAAATCATCACTACTGGCTTGAATTGCTGACAGACCTTTCCTTCTGGCAAATTTAAGGTGAAACTAGAAGTAGGATCGTCCAGATTAACAAAGAGAGGAGATCATCCCTGAGAACTTCACAAGAGAGCTCACAAAAGAGGATGAAGGCATACCACAAGAGATTTGTTCCAAACAGGATGAAATTCTGTAGGTACAAGGGTGGTGGACCTGTATATAAATATTGTAACTGGAGAAACTAACAAAACAATTGTGTTTCAGCAGCAATTTGGGTCTTTGATGTAATGAGACACTTCATGAAACCAGCCAGACGTAGGTTCCAGAGTTTGGAGTCTATGCCCATAACCTGACAACTTCCTTTGGTAGTAAGTTGGAAGCTGATCACTAATGAGTTATGGTGCCTTCAGATCTGAGAATAAATAAGGCGATCTTGGCCATCGGTGGTCTCGGATCAGAATCAAACACACAGCAATAAGGCAGACCTAGGATCTTTGAGCTGATTTAATCTTTCAGTTACAGCCCTTAGAGAAAACACAACTATAATAAACTTTGAAGACATGATCCAATGTGTTGAGTGCTAGGAGCACACTGACAGTGAAACCTTTTATTTCTCCCATGCAGCTTTAAACATGTGTCTTGACTTACACTCTTTAACAAAAATGATGACTTGGTTTGGTGTTTTTCTTGCCCACAGAAGTCAATAGTGCTTTGCTAAATTGTATAAATCGGTGGAACAGTCATGACGTTAGCGTTTGTACTAAACCAGTTCGTTGTAGTAAACAGCGCTCTCCTCCTTCACAACCTTGGTTTTCTAATGCTCTTAAGGAACTGAAATTGGGGTGCAAAAAGCTGGAGCGTTGTTGGCGTCAGTAGTATTGCTCTTCCACCAAAGCAACCCTGCGAATAGCTTAGAGGGAGTATTATACGGCTATTAGGAAAGCCAAAAGTGACTACTTTGCAGGGAGGATTGCGATGGCTAGCAATAACAGCAAGAAGATCTTTGCCATTGTCAGGAGCTTTTTATCGCCGAGTGCGGAGCAAAAGACTCGCCCTGTCTCCCAACAATGGTGTGAGGAGTTGTCCACCTTTTTTGTCGATAAGATATCAGGGATTCAAGATAGTGTGGGTTTTCATGCCAGGGAATTGGCTTCCCCCCTGGTGGTGTCTCCCCTATACCTAGTGCAGTGCTCCTATCCCTCGGCTCACTTCATTCTCGCCTGCAGCAGAGTTCGACATCTTGGCCATTCTTAGATCTCTGAAGTCTGGCTCACACATTGATCCATGTCCGGCTCGTGTGCTTGCTGGGGTGGCAGAGGGGTCTGTCCCGAAGTAATGGCGATTGTCAATCTTTCCCTTCAGACCGCCATGGTTCCCGTGAGATGGAAACAGGCCAAACTGTTACCCCTGCTCAAGAAACCTTCGCTGGACCCTTTGGTGCCAGCTAATTATCAGCCCATCTCTCTCCTACCTGCCTTAGCCAAAGTTTGCGAGAAGGTTGTGTTTCGGCAGCTTGAGACTTTTGTCGAATCCTCGGGAGCATTGCATCCAGCCCAGTCCCGGTTCAGAACTGCCTTTAGCACGGAGACCGCTTTGGTGGAGATGTCGGAGGCGATTAGGGAGTGCCTGGACGGGGGTGGCAGGGCGGTCCTGATTTTACTTGACCTCTCTGCCGACTTCGATACGGTGCCTCACCAGATGCTTCTTGCCTGGCTCTCCTCCATTGGCATTACGGGCCTGGCTTGGGAGTGAATTAAATCTTTTTTGGATGCTCGCATGCAGCAGGTCTGCATGGCTCTCTGTCTTTCCTCTGTCAGGAAACTCACTATGGGGTGCCTCATGGCTCTACTCTGAGCCCTCTGCTTTTCAATGTTCATTTGACCCCTTTGATTTATCTGGCAGAGGAGCTTGGGGCAAAAATTATAGCGTATGCGGATGACACTCAGTTGTTATTCACCTGGAGGGGCTCGGATCTGGACACCAACATCGACCAGACGTGCCTTGCGTCCGTATTTCGCTGGCTTGCTCATGCCTCCCTGAAGTGCAATGAGGACAAATCGGAGGTCCTCTTGTACGGCCAGTTCATTCTGACCTTTAGACAATCTCTATGGCCCCCTGATTTCCCGTGCCCTAACTCTGTGGGAGTCCCGGCAAAGTACTTAGGGGTATGGTTTAGTGAGGATCTTCAGTTCGCTGACCATGTTAAAAAACTGACTGGTGTCTGCTTTGGGACCGTCAAGGCACTTAGAAAGTTTTTTCCTCTGCTCCCTAGAGAGGCCAAAGAGACGGTAGTCGGTGCTCTGATTCCCTTCCGTCTTGATTATGCCTGTTCATTGGCATCCCCGGGTATTTGCTGAAAAAACTAAAAACCATACAGAATGCTGTTGCTAGATTCCTTTTTAACATCTCTAGGAGATCTAGCGTCCGACAGCATTTGCGGGATTTGCACTGGCTGACTGTGGCCCAGCAAGTACAATTCAAAGCTCTCACCCTCGCGCACAGGGCCCTTCATGGTTCTGGTCCTGTGTACCTCAGGAGACGATTCGCCCTGTATGTTCCCTATCGATCTCTGTGGTCTGCCTCTTTATGCCGGATGGTAATGCCACGTTTCCGCAGAGCTCGCTTGGGAGGCCATTCTCTTTCTGTTAAAACAGCAGTGGCTTGGAATTCGCTTCCTGCGGATCTTCAGCTTACTCAAGATTTTCAACTTTTTAAAAAACGCTTAAAGACACACCTTTTCAATCAGCTCCCTAATTGGTTTCCATCTGCCTCTCCCTAGTTCACTTCCGCGCCAGGACACTCTAGAGTATTAGTGCGCGATACAAGCTATCTATAACATAACATAACATAAAGTAAATGGGTTATAGAAACCATCTTTTCCAAGTGCTATAACGCAACACTCCAACAATCATTAAAATTAAGGTGGCAGCCTGAAGCTGTCGGTATGGATGTGTTGTTGCGAGTTCCCTTCCAGATCTTCAGAAGTACAGTTCATTGCCTATTTTTAAAGAGGTGTCAAACAGTAAGATGTGCTGTTTCATCCTGCTTCAAACCAGTCTTTAAACATGCAGCCGATCTCATCTTGAACATGGATTTTATGTAGCTCTCAATTAAGTCCTCTCATTTTTGAGAATGGAGAACTATGTGTTCTATGAGCATCACAAGTTCGAGAAAACTTGACATACACATTTTAGAGGGTACAAGATGAAGAAATACATCTTCCCGTTGAATCTGTACTTGACAAATCTACCGCTGCCTATCAACTGAAGTGGTCTTAACCATGAATTATGACGCACAGTCTTCATCAGCAGGACAGCCCTGCCCTGGCCAACCATAAGAAGATGCACCAAATTGTGGGTTGTGAATGCCTGCATTCCAGTTTGGTGTGATAGCCAAGAGTTGTGATGGTAATTATTCTCTTGCTGGTATCTTATACTGTGGCCACCTTCATTTAAAACGGAGCCACCTTAAACTTCAGTTCCAATGTGCTCACTATTATTGCATGTTTGAAACAAATGTCCACTTCTCAGGATCAGTGTGTCACCTACTCTATGTATGTGGAGATTGGGTGCTCAAGAGGGGCCTCTGTTAGCGCATTGCCCTTGCTTAAGATGCCACAGATTTTAAGGGTCTAACGCAGACTTATTTAGTGAAGAGATCATTCTAACATGATTTAAATCTTGATCAAAGAAAATGCACTGGAACAATCTATCACCTCTCTTGCCAGGACAGCTGCTCGTGTCTGAGGTCTGCAAACAATACCTTACTAAATATAACCTGGTTCTGTCGATCACTTTCCATTGAAAATAGCATACATGCCAACATTTCAGAAAAGAAAAATGGGGAATTTCAAAAACAAATAATAGGGAGAATGTATTTCTCCCACTGACTTATATTGAGGTCTGAATCACGTCTATTGTCATATATGGGGTGAAACCTTACATGTCAAGAGCACTGAAAAAGCGCTATGGCAGGCAGAGAGAGCGTCACAAAATGCTATGAACTGGCTTGCAGTTTACTGGCAGTGTAAACTCCAAGTCACACAAGACCAGTCCCTATCTGCAGAAGCCTGCTGAGGAGTCGATGTTTTTGCATACAGGAATCGAGATACTAGCCTTGAAATCGGTAGTCTCCTGTCTGAATCCGGAGGGTTGGCATGTATGAAATAGCTATTTAGTAAGAGAGAGGGGCTCCACAAGCCAAGATACTTTGCAGTAATTTGATTACAAATTGGGAGAAAAATCACATGACAATACACATAAATCAATTGCTGTGTTGTTGGCCTTCTGATAGTTCGAACAAGTAATATGTAGTGTTTCTCTCTACATGTCATCTACCATATTACATTGTGTAGCAGATCCTGTATTTTATCAGAATACATTGGCGCATTTTGGTGGTTCTTGTAATGTATTTTTACCTTCTTCAAGACGATACAAAACTATACAAACTTCCACAACGTTTCCCATTTAAATGAACAAAAACCTCCATGAAACAGTAATAACAATTACTCTACTATTCTTTTGTAACCATTAAGAAGTTACAGTGCAGACAATGTATCAGTGGTACCCAGGATAAACTATTCATACATTGTACAATCATGCCACACCACTTATGTATGACTCCCCTACCTCCATCATTTGAAATTCACATACTTTCCCAGGGTGAAGTTTTCATTGTATCCCTATTTCATTTTCATGTCCATCTATCATCATCATTCAAAGTCATTCAGAAATCACATAATTTCCTGTGGTGACATTTTTTCATCATTCTACCACAATTTCATTCTCATGTGCCAGGGCACAACATTCATAACCCTCAACTTTTTTACAATCAATGTGACATCCATTGATGAAAAAGCGTGGTTCCCCCCTAATTAAGGTTGACTCCATCCAGTCTTCATATAGTGCCTTCCACTTTCGTGTCAGAATTTCTTACATGATCACAGAAAAGTTGGGGTTGAGTGTAGTGGTGAACAGTGTAATAGTGCACAGTGGAGTCGCACAGAGTGGAATAGTGTACAGTGGAGTGGCAACAGTAGAGTTGCGTACAGTGGAATAGTATAGAGTGGATTGGCGTAGAGTGGAGTGTTGCATAGTGGAGTGGCGAAAACTAGAGTGGCTTAGAGTGCAATGATGTAGAGTGGAACAGCATAGAGTGGGGTAGGGTGGAGTGCAGTAGAGTGGAGTGGCAAACAGTGTAATGTAGTAGAGCGAAGTTTAGTAGACTGGAGTAGCGTACAGTGAAATAGCATAGAGTTTAGTGGTGTGGAGGGGAGTGTCATAGGTGGATGGCATACAATGGAATAGTGTGCAGGGGACTGGTGTAGAGTGGAATAGCAGTGAGTGTTGTGACGCACAGTGGAGTGCCATAAAGTAGAGTAGCCTACAGTGGGGTGGCAAACAGTGGAATAGTGTAGAGAGGAGTTGCGTAGAGTGGACTAGTGTACAGTGGAATAGCGTAGAGTAGAGTGGAGTGGTGTACACCGGAGTGGTGAAGAGTGGAGTGTCAGAGAGTGCAGAGGCATAGAGTGGAATAGAGTATAGTGGA
Organism: Lissotriton helveticus; assembly: GCF_964261635.1. NCBI lineage: Eukaryota > Metazoa > Chordata > Amphibia > Caudata > Salamandridae > Lissotriton > Lissotriton helveticus. The sequence goes on from NC_136072.1 coordinate 268,745,506, forward strand.
GTGTTGTACAGTGGGTTGGGGTATGGTGTAGTGGCATACAGTATAATAGTGTAGAGTGGAATGGTGTAGAGTGGAGTGGCACAGAGTGGTTTAATGTTTAGTTTTGTTGTGTAGAGTGGAGTGCTGTAAAGTAGAGTGGTATACAGTGGAGTAGTGTACTGTGGAGTGGTGTGGAGTGGAATAGTACTGAGTGAAGTGGTGTACGGTGGAGTGGCATATGGTGAAATGGCATAGAGCAGAGTGGCATGCAGTGGAAAACGTAGGGTGCAGAAGAATACAGTGGAAGGGCGCACAGTGGAGTGGGAATGGCATACAGTGAAGTGGCATACAGTGCAATAGTATAGAGCGTAGTTGCGTACAGTGGAGTAGAATGGAATGGCGCAGAATGGAGTTGCATACAGTGGAATAGCGTACAGTGAGGTGGCATTGACTGGAGTGCTTTACAGTGGAATAGTGTTCCATAGAGCAGCATAAACTGAAATAGCGTAGAGTGGAATAATATAGAATGGAATGGCATAGAGTGGAGTGTCACAGACTGGAATAGGGTAGAGTGGAGTGGCGTAGAGTTCTGTATATGAGAGTGTAGTTGCATACAGTGGAATAGTGTGGAGTGGTGCAACGGAGTAGTGGAGTGGTGTACAGTGGAGTGGAGTAGAGTGTAGTAGTGTACAGTGGAATGGCACAGAGTAGGGTGGCATAGAGTGGAGTTGTGCACAGTGAAATAGCATTGAGTGGAGTGGGGTAGAGTACAGTGGCACAGAGTGGAGTGCACAGAGTTCAGCGGTGCACAGTGTAATAGCGTAAAGTGAAGTGGGGTAGAGATGAATGGTAGAGAGTGGAGTGTCATACAGCACAATTGAGTAGAGTAGAGTGGTGTACAGTGGAGTTGCGTACAGTGCAATAGCACAGAGTGCAGTGTCGTACAGTGGAATAGCATAAAGTGCAGTGTCGTACAGTGGAGTGGCATAGACTGGAGTGGCGTAGAGTGGAAAGGAATATAGAGGAATAGCCTACAGTGCAGTGGTGTAGAGAGGAGTTTGGTAGAGTGAAGTGGCATACAGGGGAATAGTGTACAGTGGAATGTCATAGAGTGGAGTATTCCAGAGTGGAATCGTGTACAGAGTGGCGTAGACTGGAGTGGAGTGTTTTAGAATGGAATGTTGTACATTGTAGTGGAGTACAGTGAAATAGCGTAGAGACAGTGGAGTGGCGTACAGAGGAGTGGCATAGCGTACACTGGAGTGGGGAGAGCGTAGTGGCAAAGAGAGGAGTGGCATAGAGTGGAATAGCATGGAATGGAGTGGCATAGAGTGGAGTGGTGTTCAGTCGAGTGGTATAGAGCGAAGTGAGGTACAGCGTAGTGGCATATAGTTGAATAGCGTAGGCTGGAGTGGCATATAGTCGAGTGGCAAAGAGTGAATAGCTTACAGTGGAGTGGCACAGAGTGGAGTGGTGTAGAGTGGAATACTGTAGAGTGAATCAGGGTAGTGTGTAGTGGAGGAGGCTGCAGTGGCCTACAGTGTAGCGATGTGGAATGGCACAGAGGAATAGTCTTGAGTGTAATGGAGTATCATACAGTGGATTGTTGTAGAGTGGAATAACATTTAATGTAGTGGCATACAGTGGAGTGACATAAAGGGGAGTGCCATATAGTGCAATAGGGTAGAGTGTAGTAGAGTAAAGTGGAGTCGAGTGGCGTACATTGGCGTGGTGTATAGTGGAGTGGTGCTGGGTGGAGTGGTGTATAGTGTAATAGCATACAGTGGAGTGGCTTATAGTGGAGTGACAGACAGTGGAGTTGTGTAAAGTGGCGTGGCGTACAGTGGAATAGCATACAGTGGAATGGTGCACATTGGAGTGGCATCAAGGGGAATGGCATCGACTGGAATAGAGCAGAGTGGAGTTGCATACAGTGGAATAGCGTGGAGTGGAGTACAATGAAGTGGCATAGACTGGAGTGTTGTAGAGGGTAATAGCGTTCAGTGGAGTGGCGTAGAGTTGACTGGTGTTGAGTGGAGTGGGGTAAACTGGAGTGGTGTACAGTGCATTTGAGTAGAGTGAAGTGGTTATAGTTAAGTGTCATAAAGTGTCATAGTGTACAGTAGAGTGGAGTGGCATAAAGTGGAGTGGCGTAGAGTGAAAAGCCTGAAAGTGGGTGAAAAAATGTAGATATAATGAGGCGGGAACATAGAATATGTGTAAAAGGTAATTTTTGATAGTAGCTGTAAATAGTGGTAAAGTTATAAGTGTTAAAATACATATTTATATATTGTGCCACTGTACACTGTGGTACCTTCATGGTATACTGCGGTACATGCTGATGAGAAGCAGTATGTGATTAGCTAATGGCTATGTTTACAAAACGTAAAAGGTAACCATGTAGTTTTCAGCACACTTTCACTGTAGTTTGTGGTTAGGCCCTTACATATAGGTAACATATAGGATTTATTGCCCCTCCCAATCTATTACTACTATAGGTAGAAAAATGTATTTATATTTTCACTGCATTTTATGGAGAACCATGCTTTTTTTAATATAAGTAGCATGGCAATTTGTACATATTACTGCGGTACTCTAGACATTTCTTGTAAATAATTAAATACGTACAACAAAATACACTGTAGTTCACTATATTTGAAAACTATACTGTAGTACAGTATTTTTTAAGATATCTAGAAACTTGTAAATAATTTTCCCTGCCTATTACCTCTTTAATAAATTGTTAATAGGTAGGGAGAAAATATTAAACGTAATAATTAAGGGTGTAACACAGAACACAGCCAAAGTGTGCTTAAACCTACATGGCTTCCTTTAACTTGTGTAAAGGCAGTCATTAGCCAATCACATAATGCCTTATTATCGCTATGTGCAACGGCAGATTTTGCAAAATAACATGAAAAGTTTGCAAAAGTACAGCGACAACACAGATCACTAAGTTAAAATGCCTTACACTTTAAAAAATCATACCTTACTTACCTGTTGTACCCAAATGGATCATTTGCACACAATAATGTATAATCTTGTCAAATTTCATGGGAATCCGTGTGGCTGTTTTTGCGCTCTGCCCGATACAAAAGTCATTTGAAAATGCGTTTTGGAAATCTCCTTGACCAATCATTGCAAAACGTTCCATCCTCCACCAATGTAGAAAAAGCTATAGGTTTGATATGTAGGAAATACAACAAGGGGTAAAGTGTTTTATACAGAAAGAAAAAATATTTACTGGAATTACTTTATTCCAGATGCACATGGAGGTCCTCATCCTAGTTATGATCCAATGGAAATGTAGTCTGTAATTTTAATATATAGATTGTAACTGTCTAAGTTTTTCACTCCTCCTCTTCCTCTTTCATTCCTCTTTGTTACATCAATTCCAAAATAGTATAATGTAGTATGATTACTGTAGTAGTTTTTCCCATAGTGTCTGGCCACTGAATAGTAACAGTCTTTATTTCTATTTGTCTGAATGTTTTCAAGAATTCCTTTTATTAATGGGAAGGTCATACAATCAACATATTAATGTCCACATGGTCAGTCTAGGTGATAAACCACAAAATATGTTCTGCAGGTAATCCTTTCTCTGGTGTTAAATAATTTGCCCAAGTTCTCACATTTCTTTCTTGATGTTTACAGTCTAAACATTTATTACATTTCCAAAAAGACAATCTGATTCAGACTGGTTTTTGGAAATGTAATAAATATTTCATGCAGGCTTTTGGAAATGTAATAAATGACAGACTGCAGGCAAGATAGGTCAACCTCACATTTTTGGATGAGTAGAGTGGATTACAATCATTAAAAAAAATCAAAAAGCACCTAAAATCTATCTTTATATATTCATAAAACAAACCTTTATCCCTATGGCACGAACTATAAAATAGCTTGAATCATCTCTCATGTGAATGAATCAGACAAAGAATTATAGGTGACTATAGGTCCTACAGTTAGAGGTAAGGAATTCATAGCAAGCTCCGATCTCTGAAGACAAGAGAAAAAATTATGACCAGAAGATAAAAGCAAAACCATGTACACCGGTTAGGTGAGCCGAATACCGGGATATAAAGTCAAAAGAATTACAAAAAAAAACTTATTATACAATTGTTTTTAGAAGACAGTACAGTATTGTGCCTATTGATTGGGTGCAGTAAGTGTGACAAAGCCATATTGATGTGTCCATGTCAAAAATGGACAGAACATTTCTACACTTTGAAATGGTAAACTCTGGAGAGTTAAAGTTTGTTGTAGCTGATTCAGTTTGATGAAATCAGCATGACAAGAGGAGTTCGGAGAATTGATTAGAATAGACAAAGTTACAAAGAATGAGTAACATAAAATGACACATTTCAAAGTAAAAAGGGTTAGTTGCTACTTCTGGAATTATCAAATTGTCTACTTTTTCCACCTTTAAAGACGCTTGTTCATTGCAGTAATATGCTATTTTCTCACTCTTTGAAACTGAATGTGATGGTTTATAAAGCATAATGTTACACTACCTGGTGTTGACATCTTCAAGGGACGTCAACAGTAATACAAGACTGCTGTGCAAGCTAAAAAAAGATAGACAACACAAGTCTTTAAGCATGTTTGGGAGTACTGAGAGAGAGAGAGCAACAGGGAAAGAATGAAAGAGAGAAAGAGAATCCCAAAGTTTAATAACTATTTTATAGGCGCTACCATCCGCAAAGGCTTAGAGAACTTTAGCAATATGTAGCAGGCCCGATGAGAAGAGTGCAGTTGAAGGACAGCAAAATAGGAAATTAATGTTTGTTCTATAAAGGTATGGCCAGTGCCACTACACACATTGTGGGTTAGGTCAAAAGCTTTGAGAGGGGATGCCAATGCAGGCAAAGGAGGCAGGCGGACGTTGAGTCACAGTACTTGATGCTAAGTAGAAGTAGGTCAGCAAAATTCAGAAACAACTATTGGCATTAGAGGAAAGAGGAAAAGATGAGCCTAGCTGTGATGATGGCATTAACCACAAGGTTTTTATGACTTGTGAGAAAAACAGAAAAATCTACTTCATAGTATGCAAGGCATAAAACCAAGATGTGGTAGATTTCAGTTGATGGATCACTGAGGAGGAGTGATCAATTTTCAATCCCAAGTTATAGACCAGAGAATTTAGTAATGGTGGAGTAATCATAAGAGAAGGCCAGAAGCCATACGTCCAGATCGATTGATGATCAATTAATTCATGACCTCTGTGTTCAGGCAGTGTAACCTCAATGACCAGACACTCATCCAAATTCTGTATTGCTGCGAATGGCATTAATCGTCTCTTTTTGTTCAACCAGAGTAGAACCTGATCATCATCTGAAGATCACTGCATCAAAAGAAGAAATAAGTGAGTACGCAGGTATTCAGGCCTTGAAAGGCACAAGCAGAACCCTGAAGTACCCCCCAGTCAGAGCATGACATATTGAACAGAATGGAGGAGAAGGTGCACATCGCTGCCATGTGAAAATAAGGAAACAAGTCAAGACATATATATCCAAGAAATGTGGTGTTCAAGCACACCACTCCACAGAAATTGTTTTTTCAGGAGAACTGGGTGTTGCCTCTTACAAGTAAGTTTGTGGTTCCAGTTTGGGAAGCTGAGGGCCTACCTTCATAAAGACTTCAGACATTTATTAGCCCACTAGAGGTACAGGTTGCACTTAAATGTTGGCTCCGTTATAAAGATCCACTGTGACAATTCAAACATACTCTGACATTTTCCCTATACGTATACAACTGCAGTGGGGCATATTGGATTTAAATAAGAAGCTTGGACTCACTGAGTTTCATTAAAGAGTTGTCTTTCACTCTTTTACGATTTTTTTATGCAATTATGTTGTAACTCTGCTTTGACCCTATCCTTCATAATTCTTGTTGCATTTAACATTTTGTCATTACAATACTCATTTTTGGACTGTTGTGTAGGTAGCCACAGTCCGCATACATCTCGAGCTCCACCAAGGCTCAATATGGTTGATAAGGGCTTGACTTGATTTAAGATTTATAGAGCACATTGTACTCTGAGGACTAATTTTCCTGGCACTAAGATGAAGGGATATTTATGAGAAGAAGTGTTTACACTAGTTAACCTTAGCAGGGGGAGGAGGCTTCTCCATTATCTGGCTACTACGCTATGAAAGCCCTCCTCCAAGTCAAGAGCGTGAAACCAATGCATAGTAGGTAGAAAAAGCATACAAGAGTGCAAGGCTCCACTACGAGAGTAAAATGTGAACAGTTTCCTAAGAAAGGATGGAGCAGAATGAAAAATAGAACCATGACACAGACATGTAGCTTTAAACAGAAATTGCTTCCGAATTAGCAGCGAATGCATCGGTTGTTGATGTGAACTTGTTTCTTTAAGGTGGAAGAAGTCAACAGGCTGCATTCTGAATGCACTGCACTCTGGCTAATAAGTGGAAGGGAGAAGGAGAGGGCTACTATAGCCCAGGCTGAGAACAATAGAAGCCTGCACTAAATAATTTCTAATGTAGACAAGGAGTAGGGGCAACATTTTCCTAAAACTTCTGAGAAACAGAAAGAAAATGGATGGCAGCTTGTGAAAGTGTGTTCTAAAAGACAGGTTCAAGCCAAGAATGACTTCTAAATTATGTGAACATTCTACCGCTGGTGGAGGTGCCCTAACAGCTACAAGTACACAGCCCCAAATATAACAAACAAAAAAACGACCTGTTTTTCCCCCTGGAAACCCTGTTTTGCAGGATTATTGGATGCTATGAATAGCAAACCAGCCTCTGAGGCCCTTCTAAACAATTCCTTACAATGTGATGATTAATGCCAGAATCGGGTCATATAAGGGGGCAGAAGAATAACTATCCACAATTACACATCCTCCGCCATCAACTCAATAGCCGGAGAAATTTCACGGACTAAGTTGTGAAATGTTGTTAGAAGCCCATTTGCATTACTTGGTCATGTAGCTTAAAAAGCATGCCACGAAATCGAGGGGTCAGAAGTTAGCATTAGAAGTCGTTGGTACTAAGCCACTTAAGCTTTCCTGCTTACACCTTTTTATGCATCACTGCACATTATGGTGTGCTGTACATCATGGTCAAATCAAACAACCACTAATTCCATTTATACATATAGTAGGCCCTGTATTTCCATTGTAGCCTATAGGTTATTGTGCATGAATATCTAGTTCAATCTGTAATGTGTCCTTTGATTAGTTGCTTTCTTGAGGTGTTAAACTGGTATGGTGATTTTACTGTTATGGGGTTGATGGCAGTATTAACTGGAAACAATTTATAAGTAAGAGATGCAACGCAATCCGTTTATTCAAAAGCAATTGTTAATATTGTTAGGGTGGAGTGATTGAGAGATTAGATGTAGTGAGGAGAACCAAACAGGGTGATTGGACACCATTATGGTTTCAGTTGCATACTGTAGTGCTACGCATGTCGAATGTCTCTTTCTGGTGCTGGCCAGTAATAGTTATCTTGCAGGGTGGATGGACAGGCGTTTGTCCCCAGTACGCTTGGGCAGGTTGAAAGTCTAGTTGTATTATTTGGTCAAATCTGATTGTTGCCATATTAGGCATTGAAAATAAATTGGTAGGTGTTACAGTCTCTGGAGCAGTTGTCACATTCGAATAATGTTATATGCCAGAACACAGGGCAAAATTATGTGTCGGCATTCTGGTGGTTTTATATACAGTATAGCACTTCTTTGCCAAATTGTATTAGAGCGCTGTACAACCTAACAATAGTTAAATATTACGTCATAATATGTATACAAGTAAACATTGTCATAAAACAGCAGCCTTAACGTAATAGGGAGGGGGATTGGAGGAACTGAGAGGTAAAAGAAGCAACAGGGAATCTAAAGCTTCAGTGTAGTGATTAGTTGTACATAGGGGAGGGGGGATAACTGACAGTATGAAGGAGATGGCAGTGGGCAGTGCAATTAAGTAGTGTCAGGATAATTATTTTTTAATAAGAAAGTATTGAGAAGTTTTCTGAAGGAAAGTAGGTCGGGCCATTCAAGATTCCCTTGTAAGGTCTCCGTGGATGTCCCACGCGGATCCTTCTAGTATATCCCTGCCTGGATTCCAACTTAAGGAAGGAGAAGTTAAATTGATCTTTTAACTCATGAAGCAAACAGGCCAACAGAGTTGTATAAACGTGTAGGGAATAGGGAAGTTAGCTTCAGATTTCAGTTCAGCACCATGTTGGTTGTGGAAATCTATAGTTATACAATATATTGTCTCCTAATATCAGGCAAGGGGGTACATGTCACAGAGTTCCCCTCCATCATAAATGCATTGTCAAATGCTCAAGTGGTATTTCTTTTTCCAGGTGTAGGAGCAATTGTGGATTCTTTAGATTTACATTTAACAACACAAAGACATTTGTTGTTGAAAACCTGGAATCACAGTGGATTGCTCAATATAAATTTGTTATTTTGCAGTATACTGATACCTATTACAAACACTAGCAGAATTTTTATTTTTTTCTCCGATAAAAGGGTTATTGCAAAATAAAAACGTTTGCTAAACATCAAGTCATCAGGAAAAATGTGTATTTTCATATACAGATTACTATCCTATTGATGTCCTATTTGTTTAACATTTTTGCCTCCACTGGTCTTACATTCATTTAAAACCTCAACGTTGTTGGAGAAAGCTGATGATCAGTCGTCCAAATAGTGGCTCCCAATGTCCATTTGGTACTACATAGAAGCCAGCAGAACACTTATGCATCTTTAATCAGGCTATATGACACTGAAATAAGTTCTAGAATCTAATAAAGTTCTCCCTCTCGCACTCTATACAGTCAGCAACATCATACTTGTGTGTATTTTTTCGGTAGAGCTTTCAATGTTCTGGCTGTTCCATATAATGGTCACCCAATGGATGTTTGTTATTTAATAAGATTTCTATAAAATTCTTGTTAGGTTTTAAAACTGAGGACTGGACTATGCGCAGAGTGTATATTCAAACACTCCCACCCCCGCCCCTTTTTCTCAGCCTGATCCAGTACAAATTTGTTATCTAACACTAGTGAGGTTAGTTTGGTTAGAAGTTACTCAAATCAAATAACGAAAGCACATTTGTTACATTCTGCCTTGTGCTTTTGTTCTGCTGTATATATATTATTTATTTATTTCCTGGAACTGGAACTGGAACTTTGCTCCTGCGTGAGCTTCCCTGGTTCTATGTTCCAGATTCCTGGTTTGACAGTTGTATCCTGCTCTCCTGTCTATTGGATGCGCTGTGCCTTTCTTCCTTAAATAAACCTATTTTTGGATATTCTACTGTTCCTGCATTTCTTTACAAAATTGGCGACGATTTGGAGCACAAGAAGAATATTTCAGCAGCTTAAGGGGCACAGGAGCGAAAATTCTTCTTCTTCTTCAAAAAAAACGAACCCATTTCTATTTATCCTCATCATTTTGAACCTACTCGGCCTGCAGTAACAAAAAAACTGTATGCGAAGATCTTACCGGCAACTTCCTGGTATGTATTTTGTGGAAATCATTGATTTATGAAGATTTCTTCGAAAATGAAGTAACGCCGCTGCTGTTGCCATAGTTACTGGATCTTGCTGTAGCAACGTCATCACGTGTATTTCTACAGCCGATTTGCCTTGTTTTACTACGTGCTCAACGACGTAATAGAGCGTCTGATTCTTATGATGCTGGCTTTATCCTCCGAAGGCTGATGCGCTGTGCACCAAAAAGCCGGTTTGAATCATCTTTAACCGGAAGGTGTGCGCTGACATTGTGAACCTTCAGGGAGCCTAGAGGTATCGTCGAAACATTGGAGACTCTTTGGATCACAGTGAGAGATTTTAAAATTTCCTGGATCGTTCACTTTCTTTTGAGAACCTTGGGAGCATGTTCTAGCCTTTATGGTTGATGGCTCATTCTCATTTTGCCTAATGTACGCTGAGCACTATATTTTAAAGGAACACATTGGATCAACAAGGCTGTACTTATTTTAAAGAGGTTATTCACTGCAACCTCCATCATTATTTTTTTGTATACAACATAAGACGGATTAACGCAGCTTGGCAACTTATGTTTCCACTTTAGCAACTGTTTTATACCACGATCTCCTTTTATGATACATTCTAGTTTACTCAAAACCATAATTGTTTTGAAAGTTTTTTTTGTGTTCACGTAATATTCTATACTGTCTAGCATTGTGTTTTTTTTCTTAGTCATTTTGAGAGTCATTTTGAGATTTGAAGTGGTACATACCTTACGTTTCTTTCCTAGCTTAAGTTATTATATTTTGATGACAATGCAATTTGATCCTCCCAGCAAATTTTTGCAGAGTAAGGGTGAACCAGCTATTCCATGGTCACGATGGAAAGAAGAATTCATTACCTATTTAAAAGCTATTGATGGCGAGCGAATGTCTGCTGAAAGGAAAAAAAATATTTTTCTCCATTGTTTAGGTTCAGAGGGTCAGAATGTCTTTAGAACAATTCCACCTATACGTTCAGGGGGCGATCACAATGTGTATGATGAGGCATTATTGCGTATTGAAAACAGGTTTAAGCCCAATACCAGTGTTGCATTGAATAGATACAAATTTTACACTAGAGCTCAGGAGGAGAATGAAAGTTTTGATGACTTTCTTACTGCTCTTCGTGCTTTGTCTTTACATTGCAACTTTGGTTTGATGACTGATGAGATGCTCAGGGACCAGATCATTGTTCATGTTAGAAGTAAGAAGGTTCAAGAGCAACTTTGGATTTTGGGTGACCCCAGTCTAGAAGTGACTATTAGTACCTCCAAAGCACTTGAACAATCTGAACGTTGGATGAAAACTCTTGAAAGTAAGACCTCTTCTGGTTTTGTTAGTAAAATAACGTCTAGCACAATTGAACAGAGTAATGTGAACATTATCACGTCTGCTGGTTCTTCGTCCAATGGCAAGCCTAGTATGGGTGCGAAGAGTCAAGTCAATTCTAAAAGTTATTATTGTTTCAGATGTGGTCATCCCAGCCACATTGCTTCGTATCCACGTTGTCCTGCCATTGGAAAAGAATGTACTAAATGTGGACGTGTTGGTCATTTTGCGAAAATGTGCAAAGATTTTAATGTGAGAAGGGATTCATCTTTTAGTCATTCTTCTAAAGGTAAAATTTCTACTGTGTCGCAAGGGGTGTCATCTCATGATGATGCTCAGTCCAAACTGGAATGTGGAATTGTTGTATCTATTCGCAATTCTTTTGATGTCAAGTCTGCTGACAGTTTGAGTTCTCCTGATTGTGTAGTAAATATTTTAGGTAAACATCTCAAACTAATGGCTGATTCAGGGTCACCATGGACCATCATTACCAGAATGTATTGCCATGAAATTTTTGGGAATCTGGTAGATCAAACGAATTTATGTGAACCTGACATTGTGGCACAAAATTTTGATGAGTCCTACATAGATTTTGTTGGCTATAAGGAAGTCTCAATTGAGTTTAGGGGGAATAGTGCATGGATCAAAATGTATATTGCTGTCAAAGGTGTGAATGTTTTGGGCTGGAGGGATCATGCCAAACTGGGTATTACGTTGAATCCTAGGGATAAAGATCCTGTGTCTGTTGTTGCTATTACTTGTGATGTTACACATTCAGACAAAGGTGGTTCCAGTAGCAATGATGTCATTTTGTCTGAGTGTAGTAAGGATGTTATTGAGAATTCAAAGAACATGAATATTCAAGAGAAAGATCTTTCTTTATTGTTTCCTCATGTTTTTTCTGAAAATCTGGGTAAACTTAAAGGTTTTTCTCATAGGATTAAGATCAAGAAGGATGCTATCCCTGTCAAACAGAGGTTGAGGGGTGTACCCCTTAGTATCAGAGCTGAACTCAAGGCCTTATTAGATGACATGATCCAAGGAGGTGTCATAGAAGAAGTAGAGTCTTCTGAATGGGTTTCGCCCATTGTTTTAGCACAGAAACCTGATAAAAGTGTCAGGTTGTGTGTAGATTTGAGGGCACTTAATGCTAATTTGATCACTGATTGTCACCCGTTGCCCAACATTAATGAGATGGTGTGCTTATTGGATGGTGCATGTATTTTTTCCACCCTTGACCTGCGTTCCGCATATCATCAAATTGAATTGACTGAGGATGCTAAACATTTTACTTCGTTTATTACTCCTTTTGGTCTTTTTCAATTTAAGAGGATGCCTTTTGGCTTAGCCTCCGCTGCCTCCGTTTTTCAAAGGGCTATGCATCACATTTTTAAGAATGTTTGTGCTTTTGTTAAGTGCTTCCAAGACGACATCCTTATTTTTTCCAAGAATATGGATGATCACCATGTTCATCTCAAGGATGTTTGCAACAAGTTAGGTAACGCTGGTCTAACTCTTAAATTCAACAAGTGCAAGTTTTTTTGTAAAAGTGTGGAGTATTTGGGTCACACGCTGTCTGCTGATGGAGTTGTTCCCAAGCGTTCACTGGTTGATGCCATTGTGAAGGCACCTTCTCCTGATAACAAAGAGAAACTACTTTCTTTTGCTGGGTTATGTGAGTATTACAGTAAGTTTATTCAGAATTTTGCTACTAAGATGGAACCTCTCAGGGAACTAACTAGGAAATCCTCAGAATTTGTATGGTCTGATAGGCAAGAAACTGCTTTCAATTCTATTAAACAGGATATTGTGAATGCTCCCACCTTGAAATCTTTTTCTCTCAACAAGAAGTGTGTTATTACTGTGGATGCTAGCTGTTATGGACTTGGAGCAGTTTTGAGTCAAGTTTCAGGTAAAGAGGAATGGTGTGTTGCTTTTGCATCCAGGACTTTATCCATCACTGAAAGAAGGTACGCTGTCATTGAGAGGGAGTTATTGGCCTGTACGTGGGCTGTAGAGCATTTTCGTAATTATATCTGGGGCAACAGGTTCATCCTCAAGACTGATCACAAGCCTCTGGTAGGAATTTTATCTCCTGGGGGTGGTTGGAATTCAACGGCTCGTATCGCACGTTTGTCTTCTTAGATTGCAGGAGTATGATTTTGAGGTAATGTATGTTCCTGGAAGAAGTAATGTCACGGCTGATTTTCTCTCCAGGTTACCTTGCTCTGACCAGGGTGCTAATTCTGATAATCATGAGGTTGAGATTGTTTCTGTTGTTAATGATTATGTCTCCAGTGAATTCAAGGGTGTGTCTGAGGCTGAGTGGATGTCCGAAGTTGAGAAGGATCCTGTTTCTTTGTTTATTTTTGAATGTTTGGAGAAAGGTTGGCCTAAGGATAAGTCTGTCATGCCTGAGTTTGCTCCTTTTTGTCAGGTTGCTTCTGAGATTGAGGCTGTTGGTAAGATTTTGTTTAAGGCTGGCAAAATGATTCCTCCTTCCTCGTTACATAAGAAAATCCTCTCCTTGGTCCATCAAGCTCATATTGGTATGTCTTCCATGAAACGTCTCATTAGGGCCAATTTTTGGTGGCCTGCTCTTGACAAGATGGTTGAAAGAACTGTTCGTGAGTGTTTGGATTGTGTGAATAGTGACAGGATGCTTAGAGTATCTTCGGCTCCTCTTAGTCCTGTTCCTTGGCCTGATCATCCCTGGCAAAAACTTGCTTTTGACATCTCAGGCCCTTTCCATCGTCTTCCTGAAAATGCTCGTTTCGCCTTGGTCTTAATTGACTATCACTCCAAATGGCCGGAGGTGAAATTTGTCTCGTGTGCTACTACCTTAGTCATCATTTCTTTCCTTAGAGAGGTTTTTGCCAGAGAAGGGTCTCCGGAGATTTTGGTTACTGACAACGGTGTTCAACTCGTCTCACGTGAGATGGAAGATTTTCTTGTGTCTTGTGGAATCAAGCATCATACTACTTCTCTGTATGAGCCTAGGGAGAATGGCCAAGTTGAAAGGTTCAACCGTGTTCTTAAAAATGCGGTGGAGCTGGCATGTTGTTCGGGTGAACCCTGGAGGGATGTGGTAAGGGAAAGACTTTGGATGTACCGCATCACCCCGCATGCTGTCACTGAGGTTAGTCCATTCCAGCTTCTGAGAGGGAGAAGTCCGAGTTCTGATATTTGTCCTTGGTGGGTTAAGAAGATTGATGCGAATGTTGACCACCTTGATATTTTGCAAGTTGCTAAACGTGTTGAAACCAAACAGAACACTATGAAGACGTTGTTTGACCGTAATATGAATGTGAAAACTCCTGATTTTGTTGTTGGGGAATGGGTAAGGATCAAGAAACCTTGTTTTACTCTCAAAGGTCTGTCCAAGTTTAGTAATCCTATTAAGATTGTTAAAGTTTATAGGAATTCTGTCATCACCCAAGATGGAAGAGTTTGGAACATAAGGAAGGTCGCTAAGTGTAAGTTTGTGCCTTCAGATGCTGATCAGATTTCTGGTCAGAACAAGAGTGACTGTTTACTTCCTTCCCAGTCCATTGCTCATAGGGTTAAGAGTAATGCTAGACCTGTAGTTCTGCCTTCTAGGTTTCTATCTTAGTTTTTTTTTTTTTTTTTTTGAAGGAAGGAGATGTGTTACATTCTGACTTGTGCTTTTGTTCTGCTGTATATATATTATTTATTTATTTCCTGGAACTGGAACTTTGCTCCTGCGTGAGCTTCCCTGGTTCTATGTTCCAGATTCCTGGTTTGACAGTTGTATCCTGCTCTCCTGTCTATTGGATGCGCTGTGCCTTTCTTCCTTAAATAAACCTATTTTTGGATATTCTACTGTTCCTGCATTTCTTTACAACATTCTTAGCTTTGCTGTTTACCCATACAATTTAAACACACCTTTTAATATTTTGATCTCAAGCTTAGAGGCCCAACTTTATACTAAGAATTTGAAAAAAGGAACACAATTTTTCATGGGACAGGGTTAAGTGTAATATACTCCTCAAATTTCTTTAAGAGTAGGTACACTACTGCATAACATATGTTGTAAAGTCATTCTGTGCCCTAGGCACCCCAACTTTTTGCCTACTGGTACTGGTCATAACTGACTGACTGGCCCTCGGCTCTGCCTAACCAGGGTCAGTGCTATGCTGAAAACACACTTAGAATACAGTGAAAGCACCTACATACGCTAGGGTACACTACGGGGTAGGGTACCCTATGACTGGCATGACCTCCCCTACAAGGCCCTAGTACATAGTAGGGCAGGGGGATTGAAACTACCTTTAAGTCGCTAGTATATAATAGGACATGGCAGTTTAAAGACCAGCAGCCTTTCTGCATTTGCGCACTGCTGAAGCCTGAGGTCAGTTTAAAAACAACCCTTTGTTGCAGGACTACATTTAAAGTGCAAATTGTGCCCACTCTCGACTTAGGTGTTTGGGAAACTTAAAAAAATTTATAAACTACATTGGGGCATATTAGGTACCCACAGGGTCTCCCCTAGTTGTCCCAGGGTGGGGGGGGGGGTGCGGGGGGGGGGGGGGGGGGTGAGGTACTTATAAGGATCTTTACAAAATTATTTGTATATGCCCTGGGGTTAGTGAATATGCACTTTTCACTCTCCACATTGTAGTAAAGTGCTTCCCAAAATTGACTTTTGTGCTAGGAGTACTGTAGAGTGAGGATCTGCAATATTTTGACATATTCAGAACCCCTTACGTCTACCATAGGCGTTCCAGGGGTGGGGGTCCTGTAGGTGTAGGCAGGGTCCTTATAAAACATGTTTTATAAGCCCTGGTGTTGGAGAAATTGTCCTGTTCATTTTTTTCCATTGCATATCCCCAGCCCCATAGGTTAACATACAAAGAAGTTATTAATTAATAACTACAGAAAGGAAAGCAAATAAAAAATTATTCATGGGCTGAGTAAAATGATATTGATAAATCCAACAATACGCTATTGTCGAATTTATCCTAAAATGTACAGATAAGAAGTTTTAAGACTTTGTCTGTAAGCCAAAATGCAGCCCTCTAATGCTCTGATCTGATTGGCCAGAGGTAAGTGGATTAGCCAGGCTGCTTTGATAAGGTGACATTTAGCCCAGGGAGCCATACTGGATTTGCTACATATGAATGCTACGGCAGGAGGAGGTGTCGTAAAACATCTTCTTCAAAGAGAGGAGGGGACATACAGTGTAAGTGAGGTCCAGTTACAGCCCTACCCTCTTAACCCAGCCAGATGGCACACTTAAGGCAGGAATTTCCAGATGCAAAAGGGAGGGAGCATATGTAGCTGAGCCATCATGTAGGCTGGTTTAGTTAGCTCTTATCTCTCTGTTGGAAATTCTGCCATGATGAATTTGGGAGAAATTGTGCTCTTTGGGAGAATATAGTCCCATACTTTGGAGGATGTAGTCATACCCTGGGGTGTTGCCTTTCACCTTATTGAACAGGAGTGCCCTCCCGCTTGACCCAGAGAACTTGGAATAAGTATCTGAAAGGAAGAAGGGTTCATGCTAAGTTTGGCTTGCACCAAGAAGGCCCTGAACTCTGAAGACTCCAGCACAGCTTGACCTACAGCCCTGTGGACTAACTAGCTTCAAAAGTACTAAAGAGTGGACTCTCTGAAAGCTACAGGTTAACAGAGCTCATCTAGAACATCACCACCAAAAATCCTCAACCTGGAGAACTACCAGTGGATTTGTAAGGGTTTTGACCAACTGAATTGTGGGAACTGAAGTCCCAAACTTTCAAGGACTATCTTGGCGCTTCCAACCCCTTAAGTAAGTGTTGGACACTTTGGGGGCCTCTGAGGAACTTCAGGAAGGAGTTCCAGAACGAAGTTTGGAGAACTTTGGAAAAAAGCTTCATAAGTGGACAGACTGGACATAGTAAGCCAAGCCTGCAATCCTCAACCGCGAGCCACCAAGGTTCCACCTTCTGAAATGCTCCAGAGGTCCGACGTCCAGAGTTTGACAGGGAGTACGCTGAAAGCCAAGCTGGTAAACCCTCACCGAAGCCAACCTGGTGAAGAGCCGCTAGGGACCCCTGAAGAAAAATCTCTTTAAATGTTTTTAAGTCTGAACATAGGAGAGGTGACCGGGATCAGCCGCGATCTCAAGCCACCCAACTTCAATCGCGAGTAGGTCTGGACCCCCCGGTTAGTCCCACTGAGGTCCACAGCGGTGA
This sequence comes from Lissotriton helveticus, assembly GCF_964261635.1. Taxonomy (NCBI): domain Eukaryota; kingdom Metazoa; phylum Chordata; class Amphibia; order Caudata; family Salamandridae; genus Lissotriton; species Lissotriton helveticus. The sequence continues at coordinate 268,762,519 of NC_136072.1, forward strand.
CCGGTGGCTCAATGCAAGTCAGACGGGCTGGGAGCTTTGAGGGATCCCAGGAAGAAAACTCCAGAAAAGTTTCTAAGCTAAAGGTAAAGGCTTTGACTGAGACCTACCGCAAGGAGTAGCCGTGCAGGGCCCCATCGCCGTCAGCCTAAAACTTTGACTATGTCCCGGCCTAGCGTGACCAAATGTCCCTATAGGTTTCCATGTGCTATATAGTGCTGAATCTTTCCAAATTCATATCTCCGGTTCCCTACCTTGGATTTTTTCATTTTGGTGTCATTTTAAATCTGAAAATATTTCCCATTTTTATAAATTGATGATGGATCTTAGCTATTTACTGAGTTGGTGTTTTTAAATGCTTTACATGCCTGTCAAGCTACTATGGGTTGAGCATGGGAATACTTTTCTAAGACCTATGCTGAGCTCTAGACTGTGTTAGTGGCCTTATTGCCAGTGGCAGATATACATTTGCCACTACGATTAGTCCACTTTCCAACAACATTGTTCTGTTGTCCTGTTGCCCTTGATGAAGGCCTATTAAATTATGGGGACTGCTGGAGATATCTCAAAAAAGTATTTTGTATATTGCACAAAATTGGCACCCTGGTGAAAAATCAAATGAATTAATTTAACAATGTCCACTGGCATCAGTCCAAGTAATCCTTTTTAACACCTTGCCTGCTAAGGCAATTCCCGCTGGGTGCTGAACTCTCCGAATATGCATTGTTCATGACAAGGTCAGCTCGTCATAAGCACAGCTCCAGTGTACTGCATGACGAGCTGACCTTGTCATTAGCATGGAAGTGGTTAATGATGACTCAAAGCGACCGACATGTGGCAAACCCTCGAAGGTGGATGATCAGATAATTTTTTAATGGCTCCAGATATGCAACAAGACCTCAAGCAGGATAGTTTAACAGAAAGTAACACCTGTAAAAGGAACCACATTAAAAAAAGAGAAACCTTAGTTTCCCTGAGAATAACACTCTGAAATGCCACAGCCAGCTCTTACAAAATACATCCGATGAAAGATACACTTATACACCACTCATTTTATGTATTTGTAGGACTAAAACGCCGTCTGTTACAATCTAGAAATTTAAAGTTTGTGCCACATTTGGAATGCTAACATTTTTTTACATAATTACCCTTAGTCTAAACGTTATAGACTGTTTTAGCTTGCCATGTAGTCAATCACTTTGTAGTAATTTCAAAGAATAATTTTACAGTGATCATTTAATGCATCTAATTTCTATTGTACTCTTTAGCTCATTAGATAGTTTATATTATAGATGCAAATATTTTCTCATTAAAGAAGAAAGAAATATTAAGGTGGCTTTCTATGGGGAATGAAACTTCGAAATACATTTAGACTATATTCAGTGACTATGCAGCAGCTAGGGGTGAACCTGGAACTGCATTTTCTCCACATAACTGTGATGAAAGTGCCTGAATATATAAGGGGGCACATTTCCAAAGCTGGATTGACATGTAGTTGAGTGGATGTTCCTAGCTTGCCTTCACCGTTTATTATCCTTTGCAAGAAGTGTTACCATAAGGGCATAATGTTATACCAGTGTGCTCCTGGTAATAGCAATTGTGATTTGCATTGGGTTGGTCAGCACCAAGTTCTGGGTCTTTTTACAGTTTGTATACATGCTTTGATCAGACCCTCATTGCTACATCTGATGTTGACGTATCTTACCCTAGTGATTCATAAACGTTAGTTTATTTTAAAGCACCCAAATTTTATAATGGATTTGTACACCCAATTATTTTTACTCTGGTGTCTCATTAGATAGACATCAAAAAAGAAAACCTTCATAAAGAATCGGTAAAGTTCATGAATTATGCAACATAATGAAATTGCAAGAGTTAGTGTCAACAATACCCTTATTGTGCTCACCTCCTCTGACAGATTGCTAAACTTAATGGGGACTCCTGTGAGAAGCTAAATGGTTCACTAGGAGCACTTTAGCTTTTAAAAGTCCACTACTTCCTGAGCAATAAGGTAATTTATTTTTCCTCTAATCCTTTCAGCTGGAAAGCGATATTCAAAAACGTACCACTAACTCAGAGCATGATCTGAATAAAGACAAGTGAGCAGACCAGAAGCAGATGCCACTAGCACAGAAATAATAATCTATGCAATAACCACTCATATTTTTAGGAGAGTCAGCTACGATTAGAACCTAAAGCTTATCAAAGAAGTTTCATAAAGGAGACAGAATGTCTTAAGCCTCCACACCACAACCAAAAGTGGAGTAACCAGGTCACTAAATTTCTCCGAATATCCTACACTAGTTCAATTAGGAGTATTTACGCATTTTTGTGGCACGAATAGCCTGCCAAACTGTGCCACGCTGGTGCTCTGTTACTTAAGGTTCAGCACTGTAAGATGTGTTGGAGGAGTGTGTGTCACCTCAGTGATCACAACATCTAGGATACTAAAGTACAGAATACCACAAACATCTCTTTTATCCCTGCATCGAACGATTAAATGCAATAGGAGTCAAACACATGAACTATGCATATCTTAACAGAGGGACCCAATGAGCTTAAGCCTTCTATGGAGCACACTCCCATTTAACGGTTCAAGTCTGATAGCAAGCAGGTATAGCCTAGGGTGTGTATGATGGTATTCTGGGAGCCAAGGAATCCTAATGATTGACGATTATGACAACATAGTCCACTGTGGTGAGAGATGGCAGCTGAAGAGGGTGAAAGGCTGAAACAGTGGAACAGTCTCAAACTGTATGCCACATCAAATAATGCTTTGGGTTACATTAACAAATCTGCAGTTTCTAGGGTGTGAGGAAGCCTAGCATATTATGTACCACACACTGGACAGGGGAAACAGGCAGACCAAGGGTTTCCAGATGAAGAGGTTGAAATGGAGAAGGACCCACTGCCATTCTTGCCAAGTCTTTTATAAGCACCCTTCAGGTTTCTGAATCGTCAGCACACCTCCAGAAGAACATAGAACTATCACATGAACAAACTGTCCCACATTCCTCGAAGCGCACTAAAAGAGACTGCCCCTGGGTACCGGGCTATATTAAATCTCCGCTGCCCAGTGTGACTGTCTACAGGTACAGCCGGTCATCAGAAAAAGTGGTTTCTCCAACCAATGGTGTCAGTGTCCACTTCAGGAAGATTTGATCCAGTGGAGTGTTCGGTATGATTTAGGTGAGGGCTTCTGACATGCAGAGACAGTCATTGCAGGCTACTCTTTTTCACAGCCCAGGGGTTACTATGAAGAGGGTTAATTTAGAACAGGACCTTTCCTTCAGGTAGATGCCTCTCCCACACAGGAAACTACTGCAGTGGGCAAAGAGGCTCCTCTGTGAAAGATAACCAGATCTGCACTGGAACATATGCAGTTCTTCGCCAATGCATAGTCTGGCAACAAGGTTCAATTTGGTCTAGCCTGAGCCAAGAAGTGAACATCTAGTGCAGGGCACCGGCGTCTGTCTCCAACAGCTCTTGGACGCATTTGGTACCTTTATGGACCAACTAGACTTGAAGGTCAACTCAAACAAGTCACACACCATGGTTGTTGGCCCCCAGAAGAAAATGGCCCTAGTAAAAGCCTTCAGATGTAAGGGAGAAGTTGTGTTTAGTGTCTCCGTCTTTCCCTATTTAGGGGTGCTTTTCGACAATAGGGGTAACTGGGGCCCGCAGATAAGGGCCAAAAGCCTGGCGGTGACCAGGACATCAATGGCAATTTTGGGCTTTGCTAAAAGGTTGGGTCATAGACCAATGGAAGCCCTTTTAAAGGTTTACAATAGCAAATGTTTTTCTGTGGCACTATATGGCGCACCTTTATGGGGTTACGTATGTTTGGGAAAAATTCAAAAAGCGGAAAATAGATTCTTACGCTCTCTCTTGTCCGTACCCCAGTCAACACCAACCTTTTCCATACATGCAGAGATGGGCTTGGACTATGTTTACAACAGGTTCAATTTGGCGCCTTTAATCTATTGGCTTAAGACATGGCAGAACACAGAATTAACTTTTAATCATTTGATAATGAGGATTATAGCAGCAGAATTCCTTGGCTGGCCTACTTGAAGAAGTCCTTCACGGATTTGGGCCGGCCGGAACTTTTTATAGACCCCTCTGGCATAACAAATCAAGACGTAGTTATTATTAAAAAACAATTTATGCAAAGGGCAAGAATGTGCAGAGTGGAAAAGGAACTGCTTAAGCCTACAGTAAGACGACACTATTTGTTAGTAAACTCAATCACACTAGAACCCTATTTATGTTTTGTCACCAAGCCATTTCCCAGGTTCCTTTTAACTAAATGTAATCTTATCCATTTTTATTTGGGAAGTTTCAACACTTGGGTGAAACCAGAGTCAACACCGCCCTGTACTTGCGATAATTTTTCTGTACAAGACACCATGCACTTTATTATGTTTTGTGATTTCTTTTCTGAACAGAGGAAAAAATATTTGTTACCGGTCCTAAGGGAAGCTGGTTTCTCCCAGGTGAGACCAGCCATGTTTTATCTTCAATCACATCACATTCTGTATGGCTAATTTTTTAGTGGCGGCGGCTAGATCAAGATCACGCAAGATACTATAAAACTTCCCCTATGAACTGTCTTTTATATTCTTTTTAATCTTGTTTTAACTGATATACCTCGCCACATGAATTCGATTGAAACGAAATTGTTTAATTGTATTTTACTTGTACATAAAAATCATACAAAGAGCATAAAAACATTTAACTAAATCGAATAAAGATTATTTGACTGACTGACTGATCTAGTGCAGGGCATCTTATTCAGTAATATATTAGATTGGTGAAAGTTGACTTACTCAAGCCCTTTCTCGCAGTGATGGTTCTGGATACAACACTCAAATGTAAGCATTTACTTGTCATCAAAGTGGTCACTCAAAGAGACACTACCGTACACCAATAATTCGACTGCCCAAAGGGCACTATATGTATAACACTGCTCAACTTCAAGATATTGAAGACATGCTAGAACTGCTCTTATTGGGAATTCCTGCAAATGTGGTTGCGTATTGAATTATCGGACGCACAATACATTGCTATGGAATTTGCTGCAGATGGCTTGGACTGGGAAACGGCCACTACAACGCGGCCGTTTCCACGAATACATTAACCACGCATGCATTACAACGCATGCGTGGTTAACACGAAAGCCTTTACCACGCATACCTTTACTACGAGGTATGTAGTAAAGGCATATGTGGTAAAGGTTCAAAATAAACAAGGGGGGCTTGGGGGGGGGTTCTCCCCACCCCCAAACAAAAACCTCACCTGAAATCACGTCAGAATGTGCAGGCAATCGTCGTCGTTTAACCCCTTCAGTGCTAATGACAAGGGTAACTCGTCATGGAGTTTCCATTGATTTCAATGGAAATTACATGAAGAAGAACAAATAGGTTTGCATCCAAGTGGTTAAGAGGAAACGGAAAGAAACTTCCGCTTCCTCTTAACGACATACGACGTCACCACGCAAGAATTAGAGGAAAAGGTTATGCGTTGAAAAAAACATTCCGTTGTAACGCATGCGTGGTAAAGGCATGCATTACAACGGAATGCGTTGTAAGAACATACAACCGCTTGGACTGTGTTGTGTGTTATTGCATATACTGTTGGACTGTCAGAAGTAAAACTATTAATAGTTTTGGACACCACACTGGGTGTTGTGCAAATAACTGCACATTGGTGTTGTTAACACAAACACTTCGGATTTTCGCTAGGAATAATCCATGCTTGTCCAAGTCTGAAAACGGAATAATATACTGAATCACTTACCTCAAGGGTATTGCGTAAATACACTCACAGTAATACATTCCACCAACTCAACTGTTAGGTTCAACAGGTAAAATATATCTGGTGTAATGAAACGTGTTTTTTTTTTTTTACAAAAGACATGGCATGGTTTATTATAAATGATCTGTATTATGTACATTTTCACCTTCTAAAAACCTATGTTCTGCTATCAGTCAATTTTTTTCACAGATGAAACCGTTTTTGTTATGCCTCTTAATCCATTCGCCATTGGAACTACTTCCATCTTCATAATGCTCTTGAGCCGGTTTATTTTTTATTGATAAAAAGCCACTTACTTAAACGTAATGGGGAGACAGGATATAAAGAGTTATTAGTGAAAGAGGCCATACACGAAAGCATTTTGATACAATTTTGTGTTACTTTACATTTATACATGCTTCGCCAGAACAAAAACAGCTGCCTGCTTCAGTGAAAAAGGAATTAGACACCCATGAGCTACATTCCTATTAGTAGAACATAATTCAGTTATACACATTTTTTCAGGTCTGCTAAGTGATTTTGCTCAAGTCTTTGACAGAGAGAACTTGTAAAAATAGTAATGCATAGCGGTCCAGAGAACCAGGCCTAATTAACAACTGCTAAAAAGAGGAGATTCCTCTCAGTCGAATTACCCTATGGCATGTGTGACATATACATGATGCCAGCTTTTCCTTTTCGTTAATTTCAATCTTCATGCCGAGAAAATGGTATGCTTACAAATGGGAAAGCAAATCTACTCATCCCAGAATGCGACATGCTGTTGGCTAAAGATGCAGGCCTGGTTCCGTGTACATACACGGGTAGATTGTGAAAGCTCCACTTTAGAAAGGAAAAACGGCCACAAAATAGAAAATACGAGTTAACTTTTTATGGTTTCTCCTCCTTTCGCAAGGTGCAGGTTATGTTGGTAGAATTGAGTATGCACTTACAAAAAGTTACTAATGATTTCATTATCGCATACAAATTAAGGCTACCTTAAATAAACACACAATGTGTTGGGGCATTCAGACACTCGTTAGTAATTTGTAAAATAAAAAAAAAAATCATACAACGGTTGTCATTGAAAATAATAGTACTTTTATACATCAAACACAAAAAATGATTTTCTCCTGCTAACAAGTCCCAACTATGTGTGCTGAAACTCGAGGAATCTTTTAATATGATTACAGAACAATTACCGGGTTCGGTTTCTAATTAAGAAGCTATGAAGAAATGCTCAGATGCCGCTATTGGTGAGCTTGAAAGAAGGTTTGTTCCTTGAAGATCGCTGTGGTTGAAGCATGGCTGCTTGTGAGGAAGACATGGCTCGCAAATATTGGAAACTCGTACCAGAACATAGGCATGAGCACCCCAGCACTCAATTTTCAGAGAAATGCAAGACGGATTATGTGATGAATAAGAGGAATATCTCATCTGCCTTCGCTGTGAATCCTCATAATTTTCATATCGCCATTAGGCACATTTCAATAGATGTTCTATATAAGTATAAAAACATCCAAAATGACTTTGCAGATTTCTCATTTATTATGCAACACAGCTACACCCCGAAATCATTGTCACCTCTACTTCAAAAGGTGGAGAAACAAAATCTTGTTTTCAAAGCACTGTCCTTTTAAAAAAAGTAATTTGATTACACCTTTTGGAGAGAAACAAAAACGGTGGGTTACTTCAAAAGACTTCACATTTTATTTTTCATTAAGGCAATTAAAATGCTTAATTGCATAGATAGTCAGATTCCAGTAATTAACTCCAGAAACAGGACTGAATGTTATTTTTATAATGCCTTAATGGAACAATTAAGACAAATTAATCCGAGTTAATAGACCCACATCTTACATTGAACTTTAAAGCACCGCTTGTAAATCAATCAAAAATTGAAAGCCTGACGCATGTAAAAAGGAATGGGTAAACAGGGCATAGGCTGTCCAATTCGAAAATAGTCTGTGCATTTTGGGCTCCGATTCCATGTAGACTTTAGCCAAGAAGAAATGTATCTTCGCAGAGAAATGATAAGTTGTCTGCTTGACAAGGCTATGAGTTTTTATGGTTATAGGTAGAGGACGTAATAAAACACAACACGGGCAACAACGATGTGTTTGGTGGCTGCATGTAGGTAGTTGTGGTGACCACAGCCCTGCATGGAAAGTTAAACACAACCCTCTCCCGTCCATTTGACAAGGTATGTTAATACTTTAAAGTACTCAGGCCATTGAGCAAGGCCAAGGTACCTCAATGACCCCTTCATCGGGAAACATCCAATAATGTTATTATCAAATATGCTCTGAAAAATTACTTTTCTTTAAACTTAATGAAGCTTAGTCATAAATATGAAAACACTGAAAGAATGATAACAAATGAAGCAAAAGAAAATAAAAGAATAACGTTTGCTCTTAAAGGGGATTTAAATGCAAACAGTCAGGGGGTATTTATTCAGCTGGCACGTACACAAAGATCTCCCAACATAAAACAGGTGTGTATACACCAATGGGGGGGGGGGTTTCCCTTATGGCATGCTGCAATCTGGAGGAATCCACAGAGAAAAAGTTTAAAGCTTGGAAGGTGGAGTGAGGGTGGGGGATTTAATCTCTTTTACTTTTTCCATTCTCATCAGCACTTACGACAGCTGAAGACCATGCATAAATAGAGAGACTGAGGTCTGCCGACTTATATTTTATGCACCAGCAGCCGTCCCACTTTAATTTTTTCCACCCATTCCTTAAGATGTTGGCACAACATCAAAGAGTTTGCGATAGAAACTGCAGTTATGGTTGCGGTGAGATATACCTAAGGATCTGGAGTTTTGATTTGCTAATAACTCTGGTGTCATTGGACGCATTTGCACAAAATTTGACATACTCTGATCCCTACACCTCTCATTCTTTATCCCAACTTTCATGCAGATTATTCAAGGGAGCTGGGTGCAGAACGTTAGGATGACCCAACCTAGCACGTACTGGTTCAAGTATAAGCTCTACAAGTAGCAGTGTGTTCAACTTGCTCCTCAATGCCTGGTGAGCTATTTCTTCGGAACTTCATTGTCCACCATGCAAAAATATAAAGCTTTCTCAGCCAATCAGATGTATTTAGGTTTATGAATTGCAGTCAGTTTAGGAAAGTATGGTGTAAACAAGAAGAACTGCTATGTAAGAGTCTAGCCTGCACTCCTTGTCTCCACCATATATAATCAGTTTTTAAATCACTAAGTGGTTTATGTTGGGAGCTACCCAATGGTCAGTTGAGCCCACAACTAAATTAAACTGCAATGTAGAGGCCTGGTGTAAACCAGGTCTGAAACAGGGAGCTCTCCGCTTGTCCCTAAGGTTTCAAATGTGTTAATCTCTTTGAAGAAATTTATACAAAAAGTCTATACAATAAGATACCACAATCACTTTAATTCCTACTATTTGTAGCTTATTTCATAGCCAAAGTTTCTTAACATATCAGAAAAAATCATTTTACAAACATGAATAAATCATATCAATTGTTCAAAAGAGTTGTTATTCACATCCATAGTAATCATATCAACAAAAATTCTAGCATATCCCAATGCATTTCGAGTCAAACCGACTCTTCTTCAGGGGAATTCCTTAGTTGGTTGTGTGTGTTTCTCCTTTGATTATCAGTGTTGCGCCCCTCAGTTCGAAGTCAAGCACAACGATAAAACCTGCCAGATGTTAAATTGAGGGTCCATAGGAGTTTATAACGTGCAACAACTCGGTGCACCGTATGGTGCACTGTTACTAGTGTCCACGGTGCCCTCGCACGATTCTGAGAATCCTGAGTCGTAGCAACCTTCTTCCTTTTCAAACGTCGTCCTAAGACCTCCCAATAACTTATACCGGAAGTTATTGGGAGGTCTTAGGACGACGTTTGAAAAGGAAGAAGGTTGCTACGACTCAGGATTCTCAGAATCGTGCGAGGGCACCGTGGACACTAGTAACAGTGCACCATACGGTGCACCGAGTTGTTGCACGTTATAAACTCCTATGGACCCTCAATTTAACATCTGGCAGGTTTTATCGTTGTGCTTGACTTCGAACTGAGGGGCGCAACACTGATAATCAAAGGAGAAACACACACAACCAACTAAGGAATTCCCCTGAAGAAGAGTCGGTTTGACTCGAAATGCATTGGGATATGCTAGAATTTTTGTTGATATGATTACTATGGATGTGAATAACAACTCTTTTGAACAATTGATATGATTTATTCATGTTTGTAAAATTATTTTTTCTGATATGTTAAGAAACTTTGGCTATGAAATAAGCTACAAATAGTAGGAATTAAAGTGATTGTGGTATCTTATTGTATAGACTTTTTGTATAAATTTCTTCAAAGAGATTAACACATTTGAAACCTTAGGGACAAGCGGAGAGCTCCCTGTTTCAGACCTGGTTTACACCAGGCCTCTACATTGCAGTAAACAAGAAGAAAACATGTCAGCCAGTAAGAACACATTTTCAAACTTAGACCTCGCTACATGTTCCTGATAAGTAAGTGCAATTCTTAATATTTCTTTGTGAAGAACCAACATTCTCATAAGATGTGAAACTTTCTGGACACCTCTCTAATCTGTCTACGCCTATCATGTACAAAAATTAAAAGCCTCAATTTTTTATATATTTATTTATTTTTTAGATTCATACAGATTGCTCAAAAGGACCTGTCTGGATGAACACAAATGGATTTAGGGAAGACACCACTGAAATCACAGGATTTCTAGGAAACAACTGGTCCAATGTGTATGTCAATCAGGAATCTAGCAGATGGTATGGTAAGCATACGAGCTTCAGATTTCAAAGGGATGCTGAAAAACGGGCGAAAGAGCAATGTCTAAAAGGAATCCTCACTTCTAGGGCAATATAATGAACTGAAACGCCAGACTTGGGTCTCATTGACAAGAAAGACACAGAAAAAATATGAGGCAAAGTAGAAGGTTTAAACTTGACATTAAGGGTGCAGCCTGTCATAGCCATAGGTGAAGACCACTCCGACACCAATATATCGAGCACTGGCATCCACATTAGAGTAATGCACCTAGTGCATCGGAAGACAAGAACCAAGTAAAATAAGAGCTAATACGGAGACAGGCTTTGGTAAACATTTTAGTAGCACTGGTCTCCAAAACTGGAATGTGGGTGCTAGGAGGCCTATGGACAGAGGCATCACTTAATCTCTCTTCCCCTCCCTGCCATAATTCCTCTTAAACTCTCCCTGCCAAACCGTTTAACCAATTTGAGTTCATATAAAATAAGCAGATTCTCTTCCCCTCCCTGCCATAATTTCTCTTAAACTCTCCCTGCCAAACCGTTTAACCAATTTGAGTTCATATAAAATAAGCAGATTTGCATTTTGTGATAACCATCACATTTACCATGCCATAAAGTTCTAACAGATTGCACTCGGTACAAAACTGTTTAGCTAAATTTTCAAATCTAAAGCAATTGCTCATGTTCTCAAACTCCTCCCTCATTTGGGACTTTCCCTTCCATTTCATCCTTCAGACAATAGTTTCAAGCATACAAGCAGCAGTTACAATCAATAAGATAGGTTGCATTAATGCCAAACGTGGCCACCAAACAAATAGTACAGAGAAGATTGTAATTGCCTGCTGCTTTTCTCAGTCCCTATAGAAAGCATCAGTTTTACTCGATCCTTAGACTGTTTTGCCAGGCAGCAGGGCTTCAGGCACTAACAGGTTAGGATGAACATGAACACATATTCTTGGCAGGCACCCTTCACTCCGTGAGGTAACCTGGTATCTACTTTCAGAGTGCAATGTACAACCCCCCTCAACACCCCGCCCTCTTTCCTCCCACGCTTGTCTCCCGCCCTCCTCCCACACTCCACCCTTCCCTCACTCCAAAAACAATGCTATATACATTAAACACTAGCTTGACAATAGATGCAGTGGGCGCAACTCAAATACTACACCAAATAAAGAAAATAACCGCTTTATTGTATTATATATATACATACATACATACATACATAACCTTCTACATTATTCACATGTAAGAAATATGCCTAGCATTTTCATAGCCACAAACTAGAACATTTTTGTTTGCCTCTTGGGAAAGTTTAAGTCACTTCTGTGTTTTGCTACGAAAACAACATTAAGACTCTTTCCTTGCAAAATGTTGGATTCATGTCTGTTTTGCTATTAATAGATTTTACATATTTCTTTATAATCATAATTCAAGTAACAAAATGTGCTGTAGTTAAAACCTGTTAGACACGTAAGAAAGTAGTCACGTGCACGAACAGGGTTTAATTTTCTATAAGGAAGCTGATGAGCGCTGTCCTCGGCGAGAGGAAGGTCTTCTTGATGGTGTGACCTTGCAGGTATTTTGCCCCAAGATCACTTTGAAGAACCATTTCAGTGACTTTCTCAGTATTTTTTGATACATTGTTGGGAACAGTAATTTTGCCAAAGGGCTTGTTGTTTATCAAAACAGAGACCTCTACCATGTCTGGCTGCTCAAGATACTTTGGGTCCACATGAGGCCAAGACTGGGAAAGCACATCAGAGGACCACTCATAATGGTGGCAAAGCTTATTTTCAATATGTGCCAAGCCTTTCCATAATTCAGAGGACAAGTGTGGTACTAACGGTGCAGTCATGACACAGAGGGCTGCCAAAGCATCTTCAAACTCTGGGCTGTGAAGCACGAGGCGTGGAGAAGCTTGCGAGAGAACATTGCTCAGGCCCATAAGTCTTGAAATAGCCGCATTTAATAAGTAGTCTTCTGTAAAGTGTTCTGTTACTTGCATAACGGCCTGGTTCTTGTTCACCCATATCTTTTTGGCTTCATGCGTCTCGTTTATACTTAACTGGTGAGGATCTGGTTTGGTACTGGTGCTTCGGGCATCTATTAGTTTGGTTACGAGAGACCAGAGGCGTGCTTGCCATCTCAGGACACCTAAGATGGCATCAGACTTGACATCATACAAAATGTCTTGCTCTGGAGGGGCAGCAAAGAGAATGTAGAGCCTGACTGTGTCAATCCCATACTTTTTCAAAAGTATCTCAGGGTCAACCCCATTGTGTTTTGACTTGCTCATTTTTTCCCATGTCACCTGCACACTTTCACCGGTGTGAGCGTGAACAGGGTCTGTACCTCTGAAATCAATCTCATCTCTCTTCAAGTATTGCCCTGTAGAGGCCAGCTTAAATGTTTGCCCTTTAATAAGACCTTGCACTAAAAGCTTGCGAAAAGGCTCCTGGTGTTTCACCATGTTTTGATCACAACAGAAGTGACTAAAAAATCGTGCATAATACAAGTGCATGACTGCATGTTCCTTGCCCCCAACGTACAGATCAACAGGCATCCAGTAATCTGCCAGGGCCTTGCCAAAGGGCCCTTGAGTGTTGTGAGGGTCTGTGTACCTATAGTAGTACCAAGCTGAGTCAACGAAGGTGTCCATAGTGTCCGTTTCCCTCTCAGCTGGCCCTTTACATTGCGGACAGCTGCAGTTGAGCCAACCTGCCACTGATGCCAAGGGAGAGCCGCCTTTCCCAGTCAGTGCATTCATGTGGGGGAGTGTAACAGGTAGGTCCTCCTCAGGGACAGGTACAACACCACATGAAGGACAGTGCACTATCGGAATGGGGGTGCCCCAGTATCGCTGTCGTGATATCAACCAATCCCGAAGTTTGGGGCTTGTCAGATGCCCGCCAGCCCCACTGCTTCGAGCATGTCGAGTGATGGCCTCCAATGCCTCTGGCCTCGTCATGCCGCTGAAAGGACCAGAGTTGATCAGCCTTTCTGTTCCATCCTCCAGCTTCTCAATCACCTTTGGAGGGGTAATGCCCAGCCTGCTGGCCGCCACAGCGTCCTCAGCACTTGTACAAGGTGTACACACTTTGGTGTCCAGGTAGCCCTCGAACTCTGACTTGGCAGATATAACAAGGGGGATGTGGCGGCTGCTGAGCGGGCAGACGGCAGTCACTGCTGTCAGGCTGTCTTGTCCTGGGATTACGCTACTTTGCAGTTGATGCCTTAAGGGGTTGTCCCCGTTCAAAAGCCGATGGCTGGGCAGTATAGAAACGTGCGAAGCGCCATATACGGCTTCGGGTGAGGAGGCATAAGCAGACAAGGTCTCCCCCGTGGCTGGTAGGGTGAAATGAAAGTGGCAGCCCGTGCACTCCCCGATCCAGTTGGCCTGCATGGCCTTGACACCGCCCCAGCCGGCTGGCAGGTGCTGCAGGGCATCAAGCATGGCCTGGGCATAGGCGGTGGTGCGCAGGAACCACTGGCGCAGGTAGCGGCGCTCTACCAGCGCCCCCGAGCGCCAGGAGCAGCCTCGCTCGTCCACCTGCTCGTCAGCCAGCACAGTCTGGTCCACCGGGTCCCAGTTGACGAGCTCCTCGCGGCGGTAGGCCAGGCCCGCGCGGTGCAGGCGCAGGAAGAGCAGCTGCGTCCAGCGGTAGTAGTCCGGCTGGCAGGTGGTGACCTCCCGCTCCCAGCTGAAGCGCAGCCCCAGCGCCTGCAGCTGCCGCCGCATGCCCCGGATGTTGCTGGCGGTCCAGTCCTCCGGCCGCAGCCCCCGCTCGATGGCCGCGTTCTCGGCCGGCAGCCCGAAGGCGTCCCAGCCCATGGGGTGCAGCACGCGCCGGCCGCGCAGCCGCTGGAAGCGCGCGAGGCTGTCGCTCAGGGTGTAGACGCGCACGTGGCCCAGGTGCAGCTGCCCGGAGGGGTAGGGGAACATGGCCAGCACGTAGAACTTGGGCCGACCCTCCGCCTCCCCCGCGGGCTCCGGGGCGCTCACCCGCGCTCGCCACCAGCTCTCCACCTGCTCGCGGGTGCGCGGCCCATACTCGCGCTCCCAGCGGCCGGTCTGGCTGTAGATGGAGCGGGAGAAGAGCGTCACCCACGGGCAACGCAGCCGCAGGGTCCCGACCGCGGGCGACATCTGGAAGCTGAGCCCGGGGAGCCGCAGCGATTCCCTGCAAGGGATACTCCGGAACCGGCTCAGCAAGGGCACGCTCCAAACACCCGGTAGTGACGAGTCTAATTAAAGGAATGACACTCGGCAACGGCCGACGTCACGTGACAAGCTGTCAAGCCGCGTCCTATTTCTGTGCTTCGTCCTAAAGTTGGACCTAAGATGCGCAACCGGGAGATGCAGAGCATGTTTTACCGCACTATCTGCTGCAATCGCTGTTGAGACCGTGCTAGTCACTCACAAACGAAGATGAACATTATCTAAGCACACCTTAACAGTTAATGCCAAAGTTTCAGTGTGCTTAAGTGAGACACCGATATTTTCTGTGTCCTTATGCGTGACATTAATACCAAATGTGGGACACATTATTGTGAATAGAAGAAAACAATTATGCTCTAAAAATAAGATAAACAGTAGAAAATACCCACTTTGTGCAGCATAATCGTTTAGGAGGGGCCCAAAAAACAGCCCAGAATGCTACGTGACCTTGGGTAGAAGGCAAGGACAGACCAAATGTGTCAGTCACGCAGCATTCCGGACCTATCCCCAACTATTGCATGGATTTCCCATGTTCCCATCACTGCTATCTGTGCAATCACAATTCAATCAACACATGGAAGCATGAAAGCACACATACAGGAACTGAAAGAATTTCGAATTCTGCAGATTGTTCTTTTTGGTTTATTTTTTGCATAATATAGGACCTTTAAATATCAATTTATTGTACTTGAACCTACTACAATATAGTAATAGCGTCATTGAAGAGATCGAAAACTACAATTCCTAGAATCCAATATGATGATAAATGATCACTGTTGACTGGGACAAGTATTTTCCAAAAACAGCTCATAGTAACTTCATTACTAACAGCATTCATCGGTCTTCTCAGAGGGTTGAAAGCCAGAGTAGGCCCTGCCAGAATTTTAACCTGCAACCAGATTATTGTCAGCTCTTAGACACACATGCCAACATTTAACCGCATCGCTGCGGCGGCTTTTCCCGCTGTACGCGGCAATTTTTAAATTACCGCGTTACAGCGCACGGCAGGTTACTCTCATGACGAGCTGAGCTCGTCATCAGCCCCAAAGGGGTTAAGAAGAGGAAAGTGGGAAATTAAAAAAAAATAATCAGGAGAATGTATTTCTCCCACTGACTTCTATTAAGGCCTCAAGGATGTATTATCATGTATGGGACTGAATGTAAATATACATTATTTTTCCTTACCCGTCAGGAGCACGAAGAAAGTGCTATGGCAAGCAGAGAGCGTGACAAAAATGTTGTGCACTGGCCTGCAGGAGCAGGTTGCTGGCAGCAGGTGCGCAACAGAGGCTTCAGCGCTCCCTCCCCCATCGTGTGTGTCAGCCTGGGCTGAGACAGCTTCCTGGCACACAGACAGTTTTTGAGCTGCTGTAGGTTGGCTGGTCTGGCGTCCATCTTATTGCAGTCGCAGCTGAGTACTTCACAGGTCTTTAAAAGACCATTTACTTGTTAACAAGGCTTTGTTGTTTTTTCACCCATTCTTAGAGCCCCTGCATCTCCACTCTGCCTATGGGTGGAAGAATGACACTCCCGACATTTTTATCAGCCCCCCTGAAATTTGGCTCTAGTTGCGCCTCTGACTGGCAGTGAATACGCCTATTCACACAAGACCAGTCCCTGTGTGCAAAAGCCAGCCGAGCAATCAGGTGTTTGCATACAGGAATCGGGAGGTGGGAGACTAGCCTTGAAATCGGTAGTCTCCTGCCTGAGTTAGGCGGGTTGGCACGTATGCTTAGAAGCTACTGAGCTATGTTACGATACATTTCAGAATGAAGCCTATAGGCATTTTCTTACGGCGCCACGTTCTTCCCGTACTCCAAAGCAGCTCTACTCTCCTGGTGACTGCCACTCAGTGTAAGCTTTGGCAGCCTCAGACTCTATTACAAAGAAAAGGGAGAGAGTGTGACGTTACGGAACAAACGTATGACTTTGGAACTACGGAGCCAGGTTCGCGTCCTGGTGTCAGCTCAACATCTTGTGAATTTGGGCAAATCATGTCATCTCCTCATTCCTAATAAACAAATAAGACCTTGTGTAATGTAAAATTCTCCCAAAGGTATTCTTCGCGCTGAGTTTGCGCTATGTAAAACTGCAAAAAATATATTAAAAAAACAAAAGTGTGGTCTAGAAGACTGTAGGGCACTTTGTCTACAGGAGGCGCACAGTACAGAATTTCACTATGTTCCTTCTACTGACAGCCAGTTTACTAGGTCCTTGGGTGAGTGCAGCCTGGCCAAGTGCCACTGTTCAGATGGTAAATGAACATAGCCTGATAATTTCTCCTCATGACTGCAAGGTCTCAGAATGATCACGCAAAATGGCGACTCATGCAGTGAATGACCCACTCTAAATTAATTCTATTTTCAAGGTCTGGATTATGGATAAAGAATGGATCATTACGGACCTGAGATTGTGTGTGACTGAGTGAGTGGCTGCAGCGCCACGGTACAGGCCACCCGCCCAGCATTCATCATGCTGAGTGGCTGCAGGCACCAAACACTGCCAAACTTTAAGAGACATAACTCAAGCTTCTGCTTGTTGGCTGGTGCCTGCAGCAGTCTCCATATCGCCATCAAGCGCACCGTAGGCAGCCCCCAGGCCTGGCTGGCGCAAATGGACCCACCTGGCAGGGATTATCACGATTTAAAACTTTTTTTAACACATTCATAACAGGGGAGGCAGCAGACAGTGCAATTCACTGCACAATCTGTGCAGTAGTCAAAGTTGTCACTTACACACTCTATGGCTCTGCGAGCAGCCCGCGGTCTGCACTGCTTTTGTCAGTGCTACTTATAGCTGCGCTCTGGTTTGACAACTTCAAGAGGCGCAATAAATGTGAGACTTAGCATTTTAGCGTGGTGATGCGGAACACCACACTAAAATGTGTTCATCTAACCCCCAATTCCTGGCACTTGGCAGGGCTGACACAGTTAAAGCAAGTAATAGTGCTTGATAATGTCGGGCATTCAGCGAAAAGGTGAAGCTGCATGCCGACATCTGTGAACCGATAAGGGAATTTCCCAGTTAACTAGCATTGAAGCAGTAGAAGTATTAAGTAGGAGGCAGTTGAAATAAAACCTTTTCCCTTTTTTTTAATATTGGGGAGTCGCCGCCTAAATTGGGAGTACATAAGATAAGTAGAGACTATCAGAATTTAATCGGTTTTAAGTACCCTAGACAGGTCAAAGGGAGCTAGTGAGCAGTTGTAGACAGGAACCTGTCCCAGAACAACATATGTAACAGATTATGGACAAAGGTGGCATACCAGATAGCGTCTGGAAATGAGGATAAAGTACTACTTCTATCAAACTCACCTGTGGATACCAAAACAGCCTCAATGAATTTCAGATGACTGTCAGTACTTAAATAAAACAATCATTAACAAAATCTTCTTGTTCTTATAGTCCATGGCATGACTCAACATGTGAACGTCACCAAAATGAGCAAAGTTTGCATAGCAGGCTTATTTCATATCTCTGCTAACTGAATCAAGACAGTCCATTTCTACTTGTGATGCACTTTAAACCCCTTGAGGTACAGCATTGAATTTATCCACGTCTGAATTTCAATAATTTTATTTTTCTAAATGTATTTAATTGTGGTGTTAATTTTTCACAGTGTTTTTGAGGGACACCTTATAGTTATCCTGCTACCATAACCGGCCAATTGTGCAATTGTGGGGGCTCCTGTTCAGTAGCTGCATTAAGTGTACAGAACTGCTTTCCGAATGAATTCTGATTTATTATTATTGTGACTTGTAATTTTTTAATAGTACACCGTTGTCATTTCTGACAGCTATATTCTTGAACAATGAGTAGCCAAGAGATGGAGTGTGGGTTGTTGTGTTTGATAGAATGGAGAACTTTTGTTGTTGGGTGTTGTGCTAAAACATAGCTTATCAAGCTTCTGTAGGTGCAAAGCACAGCATTCCCCAATGCTGTGAGCTGTAACTTTGGGTGACTAGCTAACTCGCAGAGTTAGTAGCAAACAGGTGGAACCTATCAAGTGATATGAAGAGGCATCTAGTTTCTAGACCTCTTAGGGCTGGTCAAAGAAAGGCAACACTCACCCATACTCCAAGCTCTCGGTGAACACAGACACACCATGTACACACGCTGACATATCTGCCCCAGAGGAAAGGGCCGCTCCAGCTGCCTACCGTTGTCCAAAAACATGAAATACTTCCTCAAACCTTCCTTTCTAGCAATAAACTTGTTTTTGTCTGTTAAATGCTACCTGATTTGAAGTGTGTTGTTGACGAATTAGAGGTTGTAAGCGCTAAATGTGCAATTACAATACTCGGAGGAGACCTCTGTTGGAGCAGAGGAGCTTCCCCCCACTTAAAACCCCCCCAAAGGCCCAGAGATGAAAAATAAAATGGTAATATATTACCATTTTAGTTTTCATGCCCCGTCCCGAACAGTGCACCGGGCGGGCCCTCTGCTGACTAACAGCAGCAGGGATGAGGGTGGGCTGGCTGTGCTCTGTTCAAAGTGCGCATGTCTTTTTGGCCGGCCAGCTTGCGGCGGCCTGCCACACATGCACACTTTAAACAGCTCTAACCCAGCTGAAGACACCTGGCTTAGAGCAAGCCAAAGCCTCCACAGCGCTGTGGAGTGCTTAGTCAGGCTGCTCCCACCAATCTGAGCGCTGCTCTCATGCTGGTAAGAGCCGCACCAGGATTGGGGAAGGGAGATTCCTGTTGGCCGGGCTGCATTCGGAGAAAGAAGATGTCGGATGCAAAAGATGTTGTGTTCATCTTTAGGTACGTTTTTTTATTTTTTTTTATCTTTTTGCACCAGCGCCATCACCCCTCCCTGTATATGCCAGCCACCACTGACAATACTATCCAATGCAATTCAAGCCACTATAGGGGTCAGTTTCACTAGGCACCTTTATCTGGTTGCAATTAACTACCAAGACTTTTGATACCTTGTATCACTGCAATGCTGACATTAACAAATGGTCTGTTACCTTTCCTACAGCTGACAGCTAGCATGTGTTCAAAAGCAATTACTATGTGCAAAGAGCTTTGATGTTTGTTACTTTGAAACATACATGAAACAGATGATTGAAAGCTACACGTTGCAAAGACAATGTGCCAGATGGTGTTGTAGCAGGCGAGGAAATAAGCATTCAAGGAAAAGAAGGGAAGGATGCAGCATAATTGCAGGGCATGGTTTGAGTGCAGTATAAGTGCTGTGATTTGAAGTGCAAAGGTTTTATTGCTAGCCATGCACTGAAGCACAGGGCAGGACAAATACTTTTTGGCAGAGTTACTAACTTTTCAGGCAGTGCAGTGCAGCAATCAAAGTTGTTGTGCTGCATTCTATGAAAAGGAAAGAGCAGAACAGTGTCATATCTACTAAGAAATTGCACTGTTTTTTCCTCTCTCCTTTTGCTGGCTCTCTTTGGACTGCTAAGCCACACTCCTTGAACCGTAGTGCAAAGGGGTGTTCATTGTATCAAACATAGATTTTGTGTTTTTTACTGGAAGGAGATCCTTCCAGTACAAAAGCCATGCTTTAATACTTTTCACACTTGTGTGAAGTAAATTGCAACACACATGCAAAGTAAAAAAAAAGTGTAGTGTTAAAGGTTGCTCTACTGTTATGCCTGTGAAATGTTTGGGTAAATCCCTGTCTACAAACGCTGGGAGATAGGGATTTGGGCTAAAACCCATGGGTGGTTGGATGGGAACGTCCATGTGCCATCCATGGCACGCTCTGTTGATGCAAAATATTGAAAAGTAGTGCAAAGCAATACTCTGCATTACTCTAGACAACTTCCCAACAGAGATCACAATTTCTGTTGGAAAGTTAATACCACATCGACGCAGTACACCAGATTTGTGTTGCAAAAGTAACACAAAACCAGAGCAAAGTTTTAATAGATCTGGACTTTTGTGTTTTTGAAGAAGAAATTCTACCATGACTTATGGTATGTGCTCAATCCCCTCCCACGACCATTGTTAATACCAATGGAATCGTTCGACACACAAAGATTAATCTTGCATACCTCATACCGGAGCCTTGTTTCATACCTAAGGTCAGTTGTAAAAATGGAAAGAGCCAGGTTATATTACACAGGACAGTAAGATTAAGAAGAACATAAGCTCATTGAGAGAGTTTGGGTAAAGAAGAAGGTTTAAAGAAGAAAATGGAAGGCCAATTGGAAGAAGCATCTGGCCATAGAGAACTGATAGAGTTCTTGTCCTTTCAGGGAAAATGAGAATCTAAGATCTTTAGGTCGGGGGGAGGACTGGAGCAGACATTAAATCATAGTTATGCAAAGTCCCATGGAAATTTGAAGATATGAGGTAAAGTTTTAAGATGTCTTCATATTTATTGGTGCACAAGTGTCAGGATCCGCAGGCCAGTAAAGCACTGACTACCCTGTAACGTAGTAAGGACCAGGAAGTCCAGACAGAAACTACAATTCCCAGCGTCCATAGCGTGAGCACGCTCCACGTGACTCGGACGCCGATCCAACCCGGATATAGGGACGGCAGACGCTCCAAATGCTGCTGATTATTCTTGGATGTCCTTCGACTTAAGCAGCGTTTATATCCTGATATCGGAGGCGTTAAGTGTGCCCCTCGCACCTCGTTCTTGTTCTTTGTTTGATATTTACGTTGCATGTGCTCTCGAGAACAGGCTTTCTCAGTGGTTTTTTGGCCCATGCTTCTCTGTTGGGGAAACAGCGTTTTCAGCTGATTCATGCAGAGAAGCCTAGTGGGCAACATTTGACTTTGTTACTTTCTGGATTGACTGGTCCATTGGGGGCGTGCTCCTTGCGTCTTTGTTGGCGGAACCACACAGTCGGTGGTTCCTTGCAGAGAGGCGCTTGTATTATTAACAGCCCTCCACTCCTTTGTTTGCCATTCGCTGTTGGCAAAACCAGAGGCTTCTGGGTTCTCATGCAGGGAGTGGATCCTTTTCTTTTGGTGGTTCTTTCTTGAATTATGTATTAGCAGTCAGTCGAATTATCTATACCTGAGGACCTGTGAACCTCGACGTACTCATACAAGCTCACTAATGCTCAAATCAAGATGACCATGAGATTATTGAACTCCTCCAGTTTAGTGCCTTATGTTCTCAAAGTGCCGAAAGTAATGTGCATCTCGTCTTTGGTTTTATTCATGCATGGCATGTTCTTATATACCATTTCCTAGGAGAGAGAGAGATAAGAGGGCGTCAGGAAGTTCCTATATTGCTTTTTGTACTATTCCACACAGGACCTGGGTAGGTTGTGTAAGTATATGTTACTCCTATGACAGAGAGATCTTGTGGTGTTTGTGTAATACTGATGGATGGTTTCTCCTCCGTATAGTGTTTCATGTTGGTAGTTGGCAATCACCCTCTTCTATCTTATGGTAGAAACCCCTCTTTCATTTCCTTTACAGGTAGAGTGTTATATAGATTCACTAGATATACCTCACAGAGCGTTCACCTGTTTCGTGATATTGTTGCACCAAACTGGGTATTTACAATGTTTTTCCCGTGTCCCTCCATGCTGTTCCTTCCCTTTCCTTCCCTCGCTTGACTATCCCATTAGTCCGCATGTATTTATATTCCAGACTTGGCGCAGTCGAGAGGTGTATCCCTTTTGAGCATCAGCACAATCCTGAGGATTCTGGAAGGCGGAACCTGACAGAATAATTGGGCCACTAATTGTTTATCCTCTTGGTTGTGCTGTGACAAAGATGGCCACCTTGGAGGATTCAAAGATAAGTGGGAGTTCGCACAGCGTGATGAAATTTGTAGGTTGTAAAGAATTGTAGCGTGCCACTGGATAGAACACTGTCATTCGCACCAATAACCTAAAATCCACTGTGGCTGTGCATTTTACCGAATTGAGACATTCTGTTGCTCAACTCAAATTTCTGATTCTGGAACAAGTACCAATAACTTTCAACAACAAGAACACTTTACTTAAGCGTGAAAACTTCTGGATCCGTTTCCTCTCAACGATGGCGCCCAATGGGCTTAACGATCGAATTGAATTTCTTTGTTATCTGTAAAATTTATACATCTTGGTTATCTGCACACACCATTTATCACTTCAGTGCACTGTCATTCACCTCTCACATCACACCTTTCCAAAATGGCGATGTTTTTGTTACACTCTGTAGTCCGTTTTCCTTGTCCACTAACACCCTGCACTATGTCCTTCGTTTGTGTTCACTGTCGGTAGTTAACCGCGAGGAGCACTCCCCGTTCTTACCAACACAACCTGGCTGTTATGCCGCTAGGCACCCCGTAGAATCCCAGCATGTGAGTAATTCTTCGGCAATTCGCCTGCACACCTTGGCATGTTTGTCTTCTTGCCGTCTCACCCTTTGGTTTGGTACCGTTGCGGATACTCTCTTCACTTTGTTTGTTTTACACGCAACCTCGGGTGGTCTGTTTACCACGCCTCAACGTCCTTTGCACAACTTCTGATATGGCCGTCAGACTCGGCAATCCTTGGGATATTTCACACAGTATTGTAACTATTGTCACGAGCCACTTCAGTTACTTCAATTTGGTTTTTGCATGTTTGCATTCGATCGTTTGTAACTTGTACAGTTTATTGATTCCGTTTATATTTGTATTTCTTTGTAGAGCATTCCCTTGAGAAAGGGCTTTTGCCCGAAATGCATCGGGACTTGTTTATTTAATCACAATGGTTGGATTATATGGCGTGTAACGACACGCTTCTGGCTGAACTTGAATATGCTTGAATATTCTTCACGAATGGATTAAAAATCTTGAAACCTTTCACACAGACTGCTGTGATTATGATGTCTATGGAATAAGACTACGGTCCTTTTGCTGTGCACTGGTTAGTTCCCCTCCCAGTAGGGGGACCTTCTCATTTTCACCTTGGAGGATGTCATGGCCGCTCTGGCTTTAGTACAAACGGAGCTCACTGCCTCTCGTCGTGAAACCGCTGTTTTACAGGCCAGGGTTGAAACGATGCAGAGAAACCCTGTCGATATCGGGGGTCTCTCCACCCCGCACCTTCTTCAGTTGTGGTAGAAATGCCTTCACAAATACCATTAGCCCCTCCTGAAAGATTTTATGGGGACGTTAATAAGGTTCAGGTATTCATTACTCAAGCGCTACTGCATTTTACATGTAAACCTAAGTTATTTACAACTAACCAGGTAAGGGTGGCATTTGTGATTTAATATTTGGCAGGCGAGGCAGCACAGTGGTCTGTCCCCATTGGTAGGCGTGATGACTCGTTGCTCTATGACTGGGATGCATTCAGGGAAGTCTTCAAGATGACATTCGATCGTCTGGCAGAAACATTTTCAGAAGAAAAGGACTTATTAGAACTTAGGCAGGGAAAGTCAGACCATATCAGTTACCTGAATAATTTCAGCAAGCTCGTGGCAGAGACAGACTGGCCTCAATCCAAACAGGCCGCCATTTACTATCATGAACTCAGAATGAGTTGAAGGACGTTATCCCCCAAATAGACGCTAAACCTCAAACATGCGCAGCTCTTATTGAATTAACCCTGCGGTTGGACCATCGGCTAAAAGAACGAAGAGGGGACCTCAAACAAAAGGACCGGTTTCACCCACAGGGAGAAAGTGCTCGTCCCTCAGACAATAGAAACCCCTAACCTGAACCCACGGACATTGGGGCTGTTAGAGCATCGTTGACACTCAGTGAAAGAGACCACCGACATAAACAAGGCCTGTGCCTGTATTGTGGGAAAAAGGCCATTACCTCCGTGATTGCCCCGTCAACCCAAATACGGAC
This sequence comes from Lissotriton helveticus, assembly GCF_964261635.1. Taxonomy (NCBI): domain Eukaryota; kingdom Metazoa; phylum Chordata; class Amphibia; order Caudata; family Salamandridae; genus Lissotriton; species Lissotriton helveticus. The sequence continues at coordinate 268,787,079 of NC_136072.1, forward strand.
ATCCTAAACCTGGGCAAGTGGTCACCTTAGTAGCGGGGAATGGGGCGGGAAAACTCCAGAGCTTGAGGGTACAGGAAGGGTAACCATCAAGCAGATGTATGATCTCTTCAGTGAACCACTACATCTTTACAGAATCTGGGCATTTCTTTATACCGCTGACCACTGAAATAAATCTGGAGAAAAAGCAAATACAGGCGATGGTGGATTCCGGAGCAACTGGATGCTTCATAGACAGAGAAGAAGCACAGAGGCTAGGGGTACAGTTCATCCACAAAGCCACCCCCGAAAAGGTGTATGGGGTGGGTGGCAAGGAGCTGGAATCCGGGCCCATCGCCAAGGTCACCCCCGAATACGAACTGACATACGACAGATACCTCCATGAAAGACTAGCGTTTAACATCATTCAAGCTCCCATTTACAGAGTCATTTTGGGCCTCCGCTCACGAGTCCTTCCCAAGCTTTGCCCTCCGACATCACATCGCAACCGCGGCCGAAAAAGATGTGGTCCAACCAGAATGTTATGTGGAATATGCAGAGGTATTCAGCAATACAAGGCGGAGGAACTCCTTCCACACCGGGTTTATGATTGCCGTTTAGACCTGGTTCCTGGAGCAGTGGTTCCTTGCAGCAGGAATTATGCTCTCACAGCACCTGAAACCCAACACCTATAACAGTATTTGGATAAAGAACTCGCATTGGGTTTCATTTGTCCTTCACTCTCTCCTGCTGCTTCACCCCTTTTCTTTATACCAAAAGCCAATGGAGAATTAAGGTGTTGTATTGACTTCGGAGAGCTGAACCTCATCACCATTAAGAATCAATACACTTTACCCTTGATTCCGGTTCTTCTGGAACAAGTCACGTCAGCCAACATTTACACCAAGCTTGACCTCAGAGGGGCATACCATCTGGTCCAGATGCGGGAAGGCGACAAATGGAAGACGGCCTTCAAAACACGGTTCGGATTGTTTGAGTATCTTGTTATGCCGTTTGGGCTGTGCAACGCCCCAGCGGCTCTCCAGTTCTTTCTCAACGACATTTTGAGGGATTTCTTGGACCACTTCGTTGTAGTATACATCTACGACATCCTGATCTTCTCTTCCAATGAAGAGGAACACATAGTCCATGTAGGTCAAGTACTTCAGGCATTACGAAAACATATGGGGCCAGATGTAGGAAGCGTGATTCCGGTCGGTAACGGCCGAAATTACCGAATTTCGGCGTTACCGACTGGAATTAAGCTTTTCATATGTAGATGGCTTCATTTCAGATTCGGTAATTTACCAAATCGGTATTTAAGAATTCGGTAAATTACCGATTATTAAAAATACTGAATTGGTAAATTACCGAATCTGAAATGTAGGGAGCACTCAAATGAGTGCTTTTCCTATCTTAGGATTCGTTATTTACCACCAACTAGAAGTTGGTGGTAAATAATGAAAACCTTAGAAAAAGCATTTTATATGCTTTCCAACAGTGCCATGTTGCAGACATACATGCCCTTAGGGCATGTATGTCTGCAACATGTGCACCCATACACATTTGAGGGGTGCAACAGGGTGTCAAAGTGACACCCTGCCACCCTTCAATGTTTCCCCCATTTACTGAATCAGTATTTACCGATTCGGTACTTGACATTCATTCCTATGGGCCTCCATTAAATACTGAATCGGTATGATTCGGTATTTAAGAATCGGTTATCTGGGATTACCTACATCGGGCCCATGCTGTTTTGCAAAATAAGCATATGCAAATTCCACCTTACCACCGTAGAGTTTCTGGGTGCCATGCTCAATCCACCAGGACAAGAGATGGCAGAGAGGAAAATTAAGGCCATTACTGAATGGCCTCGCCCTCAGAATGTAAAGGATATCCAGAGGTTTTTGGGATTTGCCAACTTTTAAAGGCGGTTCATCCAACAGTTTTCAGACATGGTGTCTCCACTGTCTAAACTGACAAAGAAGAAGACTCCTTTCCTTTGGTCAGAAGAAACACAGACAGCTTTTGAACGCCTCAAGAAAGCCTTTACCACAGCCCCGGTCCTCACGCATGCCAAACCTGAACTGCCCCTCATCGTGGAAGCAGACGCTTCCGATATAGCGGTAAGGGCCGTACTGTCCCAAAGACTCGAAGTGACAGGCTATTTATATCCCATTTCTTACATGTCTAGGAAGCTCATTCCCACCGATCAGAACTACACCATCGCCAAGAAAGAGTTGCTTGCCATAAGAGACGCCTAACTGGAATGGAGACACTGGCTGTTAGGAGCAACTCACCAGGTGACAGTCTATTCGGACCATTGCAACTTAAAATTCATGCGAGCGGCAAGACATCTCACTCCGTTTCAGCTTCGTTGGATGCTGTTCTTCACTGAATTTCACTTCGTGGTAACATTCAGACCCAGTAAAGATAACAAGAAAGCAGACGCTCTGTCTCAACAAGAAAACCCAGTGCATCAATCGATGGAGGCTGAAAGAGCGATTCTGAAACCCAGTCAAGTCCTCTGTGTCATACAAACGGATGAATTCCTGCAGAAGGTAAGACAAGGGATGCGGTCCTTTTCGTGGAAGAGATGGGTGAAGCACCACCCAGAATGGCAGTGGCGACAGGGCTTATCAACTCTTAAAAAACAGCAAATGTCGGTCCCTACCAAGGAATTCAGAAAGACCGTATTCCGATGGTGTCATGAGCTTCCCTGTGTAGTTCACGTAGGTGGGAAAGAAAACTGTGGAGAAGGGGTTAAGCCAGTTCTGGTGGCCCATGATTCGTCCCGACATATTGTTGTGGGTAAAAAGCTGTCCCACGTGTGCTCAAATGAGGTCAGACCATAACAAAACCCAAGGCCTTATCCAACCTTTGCCCACACCGGAAGCCCCGTGGGAAAGGTTCTCCATGGACTTCATTGTGGGACTGCCCAAAGACCAGGGATGTACAGCGATTGTAGTAGTCATTGACTACCTAATGAAAATGGGTAATTTCATCACCTGCAAACAGGTTCCCTCTGCAGGTCTCGTGGCACACTTGTTATTGACAAACATTGTCAGGCTACACGGCCTTCCCAAAGTGATTGTTTCCGACAGAGGAGCTAAATCACCGCCCTCTTTTGGAAAACCTGGTGCTCCGAACTGATCCTCATTGTCTACAAGTTTTCACCCCCAGACTGACTGCCAGACCGAGAGGCTGAACCAAACCCTAAAACAGTTTCTCAGGTGTTATGTCAGCAGTCAAACAGAAGCTTGGGTGAAATGGTTATGGGTGGCGGAGATAGCGTATAACAGTGCCAAAAATGCGTCTACACTAGATACACCTTTCTTCAGCACTTATGGTTTTCACCCACGTTTCATCCCATTGGTACTTCCCGACAGAATACTAAGCTCCCGGAGGTCCATCAACGATTGCGGCAGCTCCGCACAACCTTGCTTGAGAAACGGAACAATTTGCTCCATGCCAGGGTACAATATAAATCCCAGGCAGACAAACATAGGAGGCCAGGTCCCACATACACAAAGGGGGAGCGGGTTTGGTTGTCGACAAAAAACATCAGGTTTAAGAAGTACAGCGCCTTCAGCCCAAAATACATTGGCCCTTACAGAGTTATCAAACATGTCAATCCTGTGGCAGTAAAACTACAACTACCTGCTAACCTTCATATCCACCCTGTTTTCCATGTTTCTCTGCTAAAACCTTCTCATTGCCTAGTTAAGAAACAACCCATGCCCATTTGGGAGCAACAGGGCCCCGAATATGAGGTTAAGGGAATATTGGACTCTAGGGTGATTCGACGTAAGCTGTGGTTTCTGGTTTCTTGGAAGGGATATGGTCCTGAGGAGAACTTGTGGGAACCAGCAGGGGTGGTGCATGCTGCACGTCTGGTTGCAGCGTTCCACAGAAAGTATCCAGACAAGCCTGGTGTCAGTCAGTGTTTGGCTCGAGGGGGATGTACTGTCAGGATCCGTAGGCCGGTAAAGCACTGACTGCCCAATAATGTAGTAAGGACCAGAAAGTCCCAACAGAAACTACAATTCTCGGCGCCCATAGTGTGAGCACTCTCTACGTGACTGAGACGCCGATCCAACCCGGATATAGGGACGGCAGACGCTCCAAACGCTGCTGATTATTTATAGATTTCCTTCGACTGAAGCAGCGTTTATATCCTGATATCGGAGGCAGTAAGGGTGCCCGTTGCACCTTTTTCTTGTTCTTTGTTTGATATTTACGTTGCATATGCACGCGAGAACAGGCTTTCTCAGCGTTTTTTTAGCCCATGCTTCTCTGTTGGGGAAACAGCGTTTTCGGCTGGTTCATGTAGAGAAGCATAGCGGGCAACATTTTACTTTGTTACTTTCTGGATTGGCTGGTCCGTTGGGGGCGAGTTCCTTGCTTCTTTGTTGGTGGAACCACATAGTCGGCGGTTCCTTGCAAAGAGGCGCTTGTGTTATTAACAGCGCTCCGCTCCTTTGTTTGCCATTCCCTGTTGGCGAGACCAGAGGCTTCTGGGTTCTCATGCAGGGCGTGGATCCTTTTCTTTTGGTGGTTCTTTCTTGGATTATGTATTAACATTCAGTCGAATTATCTATACCTGAGGATCTGTGAACCTTGCCTTGCTCATACAAGCTCACCAATGCTCAAATCAAGATGTGATTATTGAACTCCTGCAGTTTAGTGCTGTATGTTCTCAAAGTGCCGAAAGTAATGTGCACCTCTTCTTTGGTTTTATTCATGCATCGCCTGTTCTTATATACCATTTCCTAGGGGAGAGAGAGATAAGAGGGTGTCAGGAAGTTCCTATATTGCTTTTGGGACTAGTACACCCAGGACCCAGGTAGGTGGTGTAAATATATGCTACCCCTATGACAGAGAGATCTTGTGGTGTATGTGTAATACTGATGGATGTTTTCTCCTCTGTATAGTGTTTCGTGTTGGAAGTCGGCAATCACCCTCTTATCTCTTCTGGTAGAAACCCCTCTTTCATTTCCTTTACAGGTAAAGTGTTATATAGATTCACTAGATATACCTCACCGAGCGTTCACCTGTTTCGTTATATTGTTGCACCAAACTGGGTATTTATGATATTTTTCCTGTGTGATCCATAGGTCTCACTCCATGCTGTTCCTACCCTTTCCTTCCCTCGCTTGACTATCTCACTAGTCTGCGTGTATTTATATTGCGGACATGGGGCAGTCGAGAGGTGGATCCCTTTTGAGCATCAGCACAATCCAGATGATTCTGGAAGGCAGAACCTGACAACAAGAATAACAGTGTTGCTATATACACGATGTGTGGGGATAGAAGGCTGTTTGTCAGAAAAACGTTTTAAATGTCCCCTACACTACAACTACCAGCGTGTCTGGGAAATTCGCTTTTGTAGGTCTTGGAAACAGACACTCCTTTACAGTTTCTGTTTCCATAACTCATGTATGAGATGACAGTTCCACCATGCTGGCAACATTTTTCCCCCACAAGCAGCTTCCAGCTTTTATACCAGATCCATATCAGTCGCATCCGTAGACATTTTAAAATTTTGCGGCCATCCTACTACTGATTTTTTTTAAAAACCTTTTTATTGGATTTCACATTTCATACATGTCATACAGTAAGCATACTGCCATCCTACCACTGATATTGTACCTGGGATTTGGCCCCTAAATAGTCAAATGTCAAACAAGGTAATTCCTCATTTCATGTAGAATATCTTAAGTCATAGTTAGGTTTGGTTGAACAATTGGAAAATCATGGGGCAACGGTGCAACTTCCAAAGAAAGACACAGCTTACACATAAATAACTCTGCTTCCAATGAGATTGCACATTTGTACCAGGTGAATTATTATTTTTTTCGTATTACTCAAGAAAAGGTGTCTTGTGTTCGTGAACTTGTTAGTCTACCCAATCAGCGTGACGAATCAATTAGGAAAAATCGATGGTAAGGGATATTGAAGGTGCTCTGGCAAACCCATTTTATTCTCAATTTATTTTTTCAAGCCTCGTAAAATTGGTTTTGCTGCTTGAAAGAATCAATCATCTATTCCTCAGTGTCTGGTTGCGAGAGCCTCTTTTCTGTCAGACCGTGTTCTCCGGGTCGGCGTAACCTACACAGAAATGGCGGGCTCCCCTCAGCAGCAGCGCCCAGAGATGGCGGCGAATGATGAAGAGAAAGCACAGGTAGCAGACACTGCGAATCCAAAGTCAATCATCACTGCGGGCTTCGTTGTACAAAGATCACAGCGGGTGTCTTTACACGGGCTTTGAGGCAACCCTATGGAAAATGCAAGCCTCATTTTGTTGGACAGAATAATGCCGTTTTTATTTGATCTTTTTACAGCAGGCCGAAGACCCTGCCTGAAACGTCAAAAAATACTTACTAGGTTTAGATTTGCCAGGTTTCATTGCTTTTATTTGCTCAGTTCATGGAGTAAGTGTGTCTGTTATTTTATTGCCAAGACAAAGTAATTATATATTTTTTCAAACCAGCGGAAGACTGTGCAGTGTCTGCAGTTTCACCAAGCTATAAATATAGTTGCAGATGCAGCAGCAGAATTAATTATCTTATTTGGGTCAGAAAGGTGAAACATCACAGCAGCTTCCTCGTAAGATCCCATAACCAACATAAATTAAAGAAAACTAGGCCTCCATTATGAGTGGCTGGTAAAGGGGCTGGATGTTCCCTGTCCTTGAAATTACCAGTAATGCATAACAAATTGGACCCTGCGGGTCCACTAAGAAAGGAGGAATTACCAGGGGCAACTGTAATTCCGCCCCCAATTTCGATAATATTTCCTCATTTTGCCCTGGACTTTTACCTGAAGAATTCTGCTGGTTTTAGCAGCCAAACCTCCAGGTGAAAGTTAAGCAGAGAATGAAGATTGTGCCGATGAATCTAATGTCTACTTTGGAAACATACATTTGCCTTGCAGGTATTTCCTGTAGTTAATTCAAATTAATTCTACTATTGCCCAGGGCCCCCGTGGACTGTACCCTCCCCTGCTCTCACGATTCTATGGCCACAGGGGGCAGGTGGGGGAGGTTCCGGGTCCTCAGTCTGCACTTCCTGTCTCTTGTCTCACAAGTGGGGGACAGGAGGCAGGAAGGGGACGCGTGAGCAGTGCGTCACTTCCAGTCCCGATATCTGGGGGCTATTTGTTGTGATGCTTCGTAGCCAATTCAAGGAGCGAGCGAGACGTGTAGTTGGAACAAGAAAGGTAAGTTTAATCGGAGAAAGCAACCTGGCATCCGACCACCTCGACAGTCCAGTGCAACTGTCAACTATAGAGTGCCGTCAGCCCTACATTCGGAATAAAGGAACACAGAACCCAGAGCACATGCAGAGAATGTGATGACAGGTAAGAACAACATCATAACACATCCTCCTTCTTAGTAAATAAAACAAAAAAAAGGCAGAGAATGTGATGTCAGGCAAGAACAACATCATAACACACATCCTCCTCCTTAATAAATAAAACAAAACAAAATTAGAAAGTAACATAATCTCTAAGATACATGGGAGGTCTGCAAACCCTACGTTCCACACTAACACCCTCATCTTCCCTCCCACCCTCACCTTGCAAATTCCCTAAGGACTGTTGAGCAACCTGTTGAGAACACTCATCCCTAAAAGAAGAATCAGGCATAAACATTGCACCAGAACACTCCTCTTCCAAAGGAATTTGTTTAGCACAAATACCACCCTTCTGATATAGAGCCACACTCCTCAAATTCCACCTCTCACTACCTTCCAAAACAACAAAAAATGTACTCACTTCAATGACACAAAATGCCCCTTAAATTTGTGTAGCCCAGCTTTGGTCCTCCCAGACTTCACTTTGACCCAATCACCCACCACAAATTTGCCATGCAAATGAAAACTTTCACCATCAGAAAATACCCAATCTTTTAACCAAGATGGAACCAATCTAGAACCAGGAGAACGCCCACGCATGAGCTGAAAAGGAGATTTGTGAGAGACACTGTGGACGGTAGTGCGATAAGACCAGATCATTTCATCCACAAGATGTTTAACATTTAGATTGTTAGCCAACGCCAATTGAATGGTTCCCTTAACGAGTCTATTGGACCTTTCTACCATACCATTGCCCATAGGATTATATAAGGAAGTGCAAGAATGTTTCACACCACATTTCTCAAAAAAACATTTCATCTCATTTGAGGTCAATTGTGTACCATTATCAGTTAAAATCATATGAGGAAGACCCTCAATGAAAAAAAACCGTTCCAAGACCTCTATAGTGGACCTGGTTGTAATGTCTCTCAAAAATTCAACACAAAGCCACCTCGAGTGCACATCAATGACAACAGCAGCAAATCGCATATCCAAATGCAAACTCGAAAGAGGACCAATAAAATCCAAACATACATGAAACCAAGGTTTCCATGGATCAGTAATGTGCCCCATACTGCTTTGAAGACCAATTTTTAATCTCTTCTCACTTTCCTTACACGAACCACGATTCTCCACCCAACTCTTAATCTGATCATCCATGTTTGGCCACCAAAACTCTTGTTTAACCCTCCTGATGGTCATACTTTGGCCAAGATGACCTTCATGAGCCAATTTGAAAATGTGTAGTCTCAAACCAAAAGGTGGTATAAAACGATCTCCTCTCATCACTACTCCTGACCCTGAAACAGATAACTCATCCAATAATTTTCAAAACGGTCTGACAGAAACAGGCCCCACACTTTCTCTGGGAGCTCCCTTTTTTATCAACAAAATTACCTCCTTCAAAAAACTGGGTCCTTTTGCATCTCATCCAACCACTGATCTTTGGAAAATGCACCCAACGAAGATTCACAAACATCACTAACGGAAGCTACAGCCTCCTCATTGTCAGTGTTCTCTAAATGTTCATCAACACATTTCCAATCCACTGACAAACGAGATAAGCAGTCCGCTTGCACATTCTTCCATCCCTGAATAAATTCCACGTCATACGAATACTCTTGTAACCTGGCTGCAAACCTTGCAAGCCGTGCAGACCTCTTTCCAGCTCCACCCGCCGATAAAATCTTCAACAAGGGTTTGTGGTCTGTTCTCAACACAAACTTCACCCCCACAAATACACTCTAAAGTGTTCAACACTCCAAGCTGCAGCAAGAGCCTCCCGCTCTATTACTGAATAATTTCGCTCAGCTTGGGTAAGAGTCCTGGACGCAAACACAATCGTTTTTTCTACTCCACACTGCATCTGCGAAAAAACAACACCAATTCCAGTTAGACTGGCATCCACCGTTAAGAATGATTTGCACACTGGAGCAAAAGGAGACAAAATTCCAGCATTGCAAATCTTAACTTTGATTTCCTGAAACGACGGTCTTGCAAATCTCCCCACACAAATGTGTTGCCCTTCCCCAATAACACTCTTAAAGGTTCAGACAAATCCGCAAACCCTTTAACAAATTTTGAATAATATTCGACCAGGCCCAAAAAGGACCGGAGTTGATCCTTATCTTTAGGAGCCGGGGCTTGTCTGATGGCATCCAATAAATTCCTCTTGGGAGCAACTCCACCACTAGAAATAGTGTAACCCAAATATTCAATATTTTCAGTCAAGAAAATGCACTTATCCTTATTAACAGTTAATCCAGTATCCTCCAACTTCCACAGCACTTGACGTAAGGCCAAATGATGTTCATTGACCGTTTTCCCAGATACCAAAATATCATCTTGGAAATAGACTACACCCCATAGCCCCTTTAACATATTCGACACCATACGTTGAAAAACACTCGCAGCCGAGGCGAGGCCAAACGGCATACGAGTGAATTGGAACGTTCCCTCCGTTGTGATGAAAGCGGTAAGGCATTCGGAGTCAGAGTGCAATCTGATCTGGTGGTAGGCGCTTCTCAAGTCTATTTTTGAAAAAAACCTTCCTCCACCAATGGATTGCAACAATTTGTTGATGTTGGGCAGAGGAAAAGTGTCAGTAATAATTTCACGGTTGAGTGAGTGGAGGTCAATGCAAAATCTTAGACGACCATCAGACTTGAGAGTCAAAACTACGGGCGAAATCCAAGGGGACTCCGTCAACTGGTTCAATAACCTTTGAGAGTAATAAATCATGCAATAAATCTTTCAAACCTTGCCTGACAGACAGAGGTACTCTTCGAAGTTTGTGTTGCACGGGGGTGGCATTGGGCTTTAACATGATTTTGTGAACATAATCTTTAACACATCCCAATTTATCTTCAAACACCTTACGAGAAGCACCCAAAATATCATTAACTTGAATGTCATCCCCAATCACCATGACTAAATCAGGTGATCTAGGATTAATTATGATATTCAAATCAAACTGGTGCATCCACCCCAATATCGGTGGCCCATCTTTGGCAACGTAAACCTTGCCCTCAATACTCCTGGTTTTAAAGGTGATTGAACCAAGCATATATCCCAGAACATCAATGGGCTGACCTTGATATCCAATAGGACTGATGTCCTTTTCCGACAACACAACACCCTGCCACAAAAAGGAAAAAATAGACTGAGGGATTATTGTGAATAACGACCCCGAATCCACCATGAGGGAAACATTTCGCCCACACACAATGAATTCAGCAGAAGGTCTCGTTAACCTCAAAGATTCGTTGACCTCACCCACCACCTTGTCAATATCTTGTTGCACCACTAATACTCTATTGACAATTTGAGTGGTTTCATACGGAGAACAAACCACATTTACCTTAGATTTGAATTTTTCAGCGTTGTCTAAAGACTTGTTTTTGTCAGCACCCTCACCCTGTTTACACATTCTGGAATAGTGACCTTTACGGACGCATTTCCTACATATTTGATCTAAGGCATAACATTTTTTTAAATCCCCCAAATGAAACTGACTCCCACAATGCCAACATTCTTTCGCTTTAACTTTAGAAGAAAAATAAGAAGAACTATTTGGCTTGCTAAAACGTTTTGAAACAGCATTAATATCACACTCATACTCAGTGAATTCAACATTGCCAATCTGAGAAACATTTTTTTTGCTGCGTTCTAACTCCTTTATACACTTTTGTGATTCTTCTATCACTTTTGCCATGTTTATAGCATCCACAACAAGGGGTGGTGATGGACAGAGTCTCTGAATTAAGCAGAGTACTCTCACCCAGTCAAGAGATCAGGGCTAGATCCAACACCGTTTTTTAGCTCATTGCACCATCCCAGTTTCAGAACCTGGCTGTATGCAAATTAGTCTGTCCCTGGCCCAGTGCATCATGGGAACAGGGCAGACCAGACTACAAAAGCCAATTCTTACACTGGGAAGGAAACAAGCTTCCGGGGACCGGTTTCTGCCATTTCAGGCGTCTTCGGCCCGGCTTGCTTGAATCCTGATGGTGCAATGAGCAAGGGACTCACATCTGAGTATACCCTTCCACGCTTAGGGTGGACAAAATTATTTACAACAAGGGGTGGTGATGGACAGAGTCTCTGAATTAGGCAGAGTACTCTCACCCAGTCAAGAGATCAGGGCTAGATCCAACACCGTTTTTTAGCTCATTGCACCATCCCAGTTTCAGAACCTGGCTGTATGCAAATTAGTCTGTCCCTGGCCCAGTGCATCATGGGAACAGGGCAGACCAGACTACAAAAGCCAATTCTTACACTGGGAAGGAAACAAGCTTCCGGGGACCGGTTTCTGCCATTTCAGGCGTCTTCGGCCCGGCTTGCTTGAATCCTGATGGTGCAATGAGCAAGGGACTCACATCTGAGTATACCCTTCCACGCTTAGGGTGGACAAAATTATTTACAACAAGGGGTGGTGATGGACATGGGTATACTCAGACATGAGTCCCTTGCTCATTGCACCATCAGGATTCAAGCAAGCCGGGCCGAAGACGGCTGTAATGCCAGAAACCGGTCCCCGGAAGCTTGTTTCCTTCCCAGTGTAAGAATTGGCTTTTGTAGTTTGGTTTGCCCTGTTCCCATCATGCACTGGGACAGGAACAGACTAATTTGCATACAGCCAGGTTCTGAAACTGGGATGGTGCAATGAGCTAAAAAACGGTGTTGGATCTAGCCCTGATCTCTTGACTGGGTGAGAGTATTCTGCTTAATTCAGAGACTCTGTCCCTCACCACCCCTTGTTGTAAATGTTTATAGCATCCATCAAAGATGGATCCTTCGCTGCCCACAATCTCTCTTGGATTTTTCTGTGACGACATTGAACAATGAGCTGATCACGAATAAGTTCATCCGTCATATTCCCAAACCGACATTAATCGAGAGTTCACGTAATCTCGACACAAAATCATCAATGTTCTCATTTTCAGCTTGAGGTTGGGTATAAAATCGATATCTAGCCATCACTAAATTCACTTCCTTAGCAAACCTTGTCTTCAATCTTTTAAGAGCCTCCTTATAAACGTCATCCATGGGTTGACCATTAGGACCTAAGGCTGCAGGTAAGTACTTGAAAATCCTTTTCCCTTCATTGCCCAAAGTGCTAAGTAAAAGTGCCTTCTTCCTTTCAGGATGAAAGTTCTTCCCATCAAGTGCCACAATGTAATTATCCAACATTTCTACCCAGTCTTCCCAATCAATTGCAGGAGGGCCAGGAGTAGAAAGAAACATCGGTGGGGTGACTATGTTTGAAGCCATAGTAATACGAGATTAGACTAAAATTAAACAGATGAACAAATCCTGTAAAAACAATAAAGAGAACAAAAATAATAAACTTCACCGCCTATGTTGAAAGCATCCAAGAAATAGTGGTGTGCAAATCACCGAACATGGATTTGCGAAGGACAGCGTGAATCTTGAAAAATGAAGACGAGAAACTGAACACAGAGCAGAAGCGCTGTTTTCCGCGAAACAAGATGGCGGCACGTCAAGACGTAAGACGTTGCGCGTAGAGACGTCTAATATGTGTTGAACCCAGACGCTTGTTCCGATGCGCTTCAATGACGTGGTGAGTTGCGCTTCAGTGACGCCACACCAGCCCAACTGTCCAAAGGCTCGAGGACTCGTGGCAGAAGCAAGCAGGCACACCAAACCCAAACCAAACAGTACCTTGGGTCACTCCGAAGACGCAAAGGCAAACGGGAGTCCAAATCAAAATCCAGCAAGAACAGACCTCAGTCAACGATGATCGACGATCACCAGGTTGCGACACAGCTCCAGACCATCAGCAGCACAAGAGAATATCGTCGCCAAAATGTTGTGATGCTTCGTAGCCAATTCAAGGAGCGAGACGTGTAGTTGGAACAAGAAAGGTAAGTTTAATCTGAGAAAGCAACCTGACATCCGACCACCTCGACAGTCCAGTGCAACTGTCAACTATCGAGTGCCGTCAGCCCTACATTCAGAATAAAGGAACACAGAACCCAGAGCACATGCAGAGAATGCAGAGAATCTGATGACAGGTAAGAACAACATCATAACACTATTCATGCATGCGCCAGCTTGACCTCTTCATTTTTTTGGCCACGTAACATCGGGACTGGGACTGTGGTGACACGCAGTATTTTGAGAACTACCTAACCTGCTGTTCCCTACGACGCTTCTTCTCAGGTTGGAGAGGAGTATCACGCTGGCCGCTGCTACTGCTGCCTGGAGCACTGCAGCAGCACCTTCATTTGTCACCAAGACCTGACGGAGTAGTTCAGACTTTGTGGTGTCACAGTGGCATGGCCTCACCTGTATAGTCCCCATTGGCCGACCTACTTCTAATTTGTGAGTGCCACATCAGCACGGCCTCACTTCACGGTCCCACGTGGCCCGATCGAGTGATTTATTTGCCTTGACTTTTTACGTTTAATCGGACAGTGCTGCATCAGCATGACCTCACTTCACCATCCCTCCTGGCACCAACATGGGCGATTTATTTGTCTTGCTTTTTGTTTAATTTGCAAATGCTGCATCAGCAGCAGAGTATAGGGTGTGCCAAAGATTGCACTTGGTGCATGAGCTGCATAACATGTTGTTCTGCATAATCTGTTCTCTTCCATTTGCTGCGAATGCTTATCCTGTCATTTGGGATGGTAGGGGCAAAGGGTTGTGCAGGGAAGAGTAATGTCTGGGACCCTGAGCTGGCTCATTTACTAAAACGAGTCCTGCAGAGACTGGGGGATGGAGGTAGATTGGTAGAATCATCCTCAGATATTGACTCGGACATGGATATTCAAACAACAGAATGTCCTAGGCCCTCCAATGTTCTCCCCCCGTGCAGCCTTTTCTCCCTAAAGAGAAGAACCAAACAACACGCTGTGGAGGGTGGATCTAGCCCTGTTCAAATTCCCAGCAGGGGTCCACCGGTGGAATGGTGCAAGCCTCTACAATTCCAGGAAATATCCCAGTGCCTATACATACACCGGTCACCACCTTAAATGAACATTCCACCTTGCCAACACACAAAGCAGTTACCCTACTAGATTCACATCCTGAGTCTCCTAACATTCAGCCCACTCCAGCTGCAAATGGTGCATCAGCCCTGGACACCAGTGGGTCTCTTGAAGTACTTAAGGTCTTAACTGGAATTTGTCAATCTTTGTCAAACCTCTCCCTGAGTATGAAGGACAACCGCTTATAGATGGTCCAGAATGCAGCCGCCAGAGCAGGTCTTCTGCTTAAGCCCAGGACTCATATCTCTCCTCACCTCAAGGCTTTCACTAGCTCCCTGTACAAAAGAGGATCAGTTTTAAGACTCTGGGACTATTCTTCAAGGCCCTTCAGGGAAGCGTTGCGGAGTACCTCAGAAGGAGAGTCACGCACTATGTGCCGCCAAGAACCCTGAGGTTCTCCATGTTGAGCCTGGCATCCATCCCCAGGATACACCGAGCCCAATCTGGGAGCCGTCCATTTCGGTTCCATGGAGCCCATGCCTGGAACCTTCTCCCACTGACTCTCAGGAAAGTGACCGACAACCGTTTTTAGGAAAATGCTTAAAACCTGGCTTTTCCGTAACTAACTTCTGGTCTCCCGCTCCTAAAGGCAGCAGAGGGTCTGACAAGAGTCTTTTCAGCGCCGGGACACTCTTTCTGAGAAGCTGTGCACTCTATAAATGCGATTTCATTCATTCAAATCTCCGATACAGCTCACACCAGCTGCAGCTGCTGATGACCAAGTAGGAGGCCAATAACACTGGGGACGATAAGGGGGTGGGGGGGGCATTGGAGCTACTCTGCAGTCACAAAGGTCCTCCACTGGGGCATACATCACAGAAGCTGCAGACCCTACCTCTGCCATCCTGTCATCTGTTGCCCATGTGCTATCTAGGCTTACAAATAAAGCTGACACACCTTCCATGAGCTCCACGCCCTGTCTAACTTGGTGTTGTCTACCTTTGCGGAGTTAAAGAAGCAAGTTGAAGCTATTACAGTTGTTAGAGAAAAAAGGGCCAGAGCCAGAAAAGTACACAGAGTCAGGACGGAGGTGTCATGGGAACAAAAGACCCACCCACCATAGGGGATGCAGGTAAAACAAGCATTGGAAATGCAATAGGTCTAGCATTTGCTTGAGTTAGAGCAATTTGAGTTGTAAATGACAATGTCTTTTACCCATGTGTTATGGAGTGTATGCATGTGGTGTGTAGTGAAATTATGTGGCTTGGATTGGAATTGTTAGCTGTGGAGTTATGAGGCGTGGAATTGTGTGGTGTGGAATTGATTTGTGCAGTGGAATTATGTAGCATGGTGTGCAGTGTAAATTATATGGATAATAAACATGTGTTATTGAGTGTATTAGAATTATATGGAGTGGGGTTGTTAATGGAGTGTCATTATGTGGAATGGTATTTTGTGCTGTGGTGTGATACGTAGTGGAGTTTGTCTAGTGTGCTGTTGAATTTTTGGCATGATGTGGAATTGTGTGGTGTGGATTGCATGTATGTGGTGTGTGTGCAATTGTGTTATTGAGATTAAATATGTGGGTTAGTGTCAAATTATGTGGTGAGTGGAGAACAGAGGGGGTTCACATGATCAGGATACATAGGGACACAGTGGAAAATAGATGTGGTGTAAGAAAAAGGTTTCTGCATGTTAAAGAAATACACTTCTTTGGCTTTTTAAAAGAGTTGGCTATATTTTACATGGTCTTGTTACATAATTTACATGGCAAACATTTTCATGGCTTGGCTCTGTGCATCTGTTTTTGCAAAACCCGCACTGGACACAAACGAACGAAAAAACCTGCACTTGACACAAACAAACAAAAGCTTAACATTCATTTAATTATGCGGCACAGGAAGAGTGAGTTTCTCGAGGCAAAGAGTGAAGGGGGGCAGCCATGTGAGCGACAATTAGGAGAAGGCTGGAGTGATGGGAAGAGGAGCGAGAGGGACGGAGAAGGACTGGGCAAATAAGCTTGTGGTTTTTTGTTGTTGTTTTTTTTTACAAAGGTGTGCAAGGCTTAGGAAGTTGAGCGCCAGCTGCTCACGAATAGGGTTTGAATAGGGTTCGAATGTAGGCATAATGTACTCAGCTCTCGTGCTACTCATAGTTTTCATATTATCCTAAAAAAAGAGGGCAATTACACTTGCAATTATTAGCACTTACAATCGACAGATGTGGGGTATGAAAAGCTAAACAACAAGTTATGAAGTAAACCTTCCTCCTCGTCCTTTTACCTCTCACACTAAACTGAGTTGCCATGATTTGCACGATCGCGCTGAGACATGCGGTGCTCTGCACGGGGTGGTCTGCATGCCACAAGTTCCAATACCAACATAGACGGCCGAG
Source organism: Lissotriton helveticus (assembly GCF_964261635.1). Classification (NCBI taxonomy): domain Eukaryota; kingdom Metazoa; phylum Chordata; class Amphibia; order Caudata; family Salamandridae; genus Lissotriton; species Lissotriton helveticus. The sequence goes on from NC_136072.1 coordinate 268,803,763, forward strand.
TCTTTCAACACTCCGAGGCGACAAAATCGGGTACCATTGCATTGGGTAACCATAATATTAGTGCATGTCCTTTACAGACAGAAATGGCACGGGCACAATATAAAGCGTTATATATGGCATGTATTATTATTCTCTGCTACACACAGAGAAGCAAATGGTTATTTGTAAAGGAAGCTGTGAGTGTAAAGATCACTTTATACCGCATTCTTCCAGACAGTGTCACTGTGGCAATACTTCAAGAGTACGTGTAATAAATGCACATATGTTTAGTGTTTCAGAAATGTTACAAGACTACAAATCTAATAGTATTTTTAACCCCTTCCATGCTCATGTCGAGCTCAGCTCGTCATGCAGTACAGTGCTCCGGTGCTCATGACGAGCTGAGCTCGTCATGACCACACCTGTTTTTATTGCTGTCCAGCACAGCAGGGGAATCGCTCTAGCAGCAATGCGGTTAAGCATGGTAGCCGCACATGTTGCTTGTTGGATCGGGCGATCTATATTAGAATTTAGTTTAGAGACCAGAACTCAAGGCAGACATCACATCAAGGCAGGTTGAGTGCACACAGCAGAGCCAGTTATCAGAACCACAAGTCAGCGAAAAGAATGCAATGAGCAGAGATGACTGGGCTGCAGCGTGCACTGGTCTGATGGTGTCTGGGGTAAAGCTTCCCAGCGTCGCCTGGAGTGCAGGGACATATTGCTGCATTTTTCAGCATAGGTCACAGCCTTCTTTTGGGGTGGCTGTTGAACGCTTAAAATCTTCCTGAAGACGCAAACTTCCACTAAATTAAATGCTTTTTCATGCATAATTGTAAGTAAGTGATATGACATTCAAGTATGTTTATAAAGGTGTGTCCATGAGGAGTGACAGTTCAAATGGTCACAACATCTGTAAAAATATGTGGAAATGTTACAAACTACGTTGGATAAAAAGGTAAAGTCTACAGGGGAAAAAAGAAAATAAATTTACATTACAGGTCCGCCACATTTCTGCAGTCAACCACTGTTCCCTCATGCCAGGGGTCTCCCACCCTTCTGACCTACCTCCTTTGCATACCTGTGTTACAGGCTTACATGTCCTGAGTCTGACAAAACTCTTAATATCCCTGTGCCTTAACAATAAACACAACATGACCTTGTAATGCAACTGGTGCTCATGCAAAGCGGTCCAATACCTGCAAATCAAGTTTGCGGTATATTACACTGCAAAAGAACAATAAATTAGGGACACACAGCCCACCCCAAGATTTTTTTAAATGAGGCAAGCCACTAAAAATGCCAGAATAAACGTAGGAGTACAGCGCATTTCCTGATTAAGTAGGCTGCACCAAAGCTCCCATCTCTATGCGTGCAGGTAGGCGCATAATGCTGCATCCGGCCAAAACGGAAACAAAAAGGAGGGACATGAACAGAGGATAACCCATTGGCAAACACATTTTTGTGAAGGACAGTAACACAGCCAAATTAAAACCACCTGGCAGCAATGGGAGGAGTTCAACTGCTAAACCATACACAAGAGGTCAGTCGCTAAGCGATAGCGCAAGCGCTGTCTACGCTCGACCTAAAAATCAGCAGGGGCAGCCGGCATAGTGAGCAAGCCTGAGGGAGCCAAGAACATGAGGGACTTTAATATCATAAGGGGTGTTAGTGGGCAGGAGACAAGTCTCGCCAAGCCAGGAAAACTGGCAACACATATGTCAGCCGATGTGAAAGAGAAGATTTGGAGGGGTGAATTTGTAGAGATCTTTTCCTTAATTCGAGCAACAGAAAAGGAGGTGGAGTCTAAGGAGAGAAGGCTATAAAAGAGAAAAGGAAAAAGGTCAAAGAAAATATCACTAACTGGCTCTCTAGTTTCAATGTCCATATGACAGTTATGTTAGAGAAAAGAGTTGGAAACCTCAATTATTTTTTACGCAAATAAGATTCTAAAAGCTCACCATGTATATGGGGGCTCTGTGTGGTTCGAGTATGACTGAGACTTCAGGTGGGCCAAGGAGGAGGATCCTGAGGAGAAATCCGATATCGGATGGAGTCAGGCCAAAGTAAATGTTAGGTTGTAAACAGGTAGTAACGAAACCCCATTTAAGCATTCTTTTTGTCAGCAGCATTCCACCAGTGACAGAAAGGGAGCATCTTGGGGTTTTAATAGGAAGACATGCCCCCGCCTGTCGTGGCGATGGCGTGACAGGCACCCACCCATCTTTGTTGTGTAAATACAAACGTGTGTTCTTTTTGTGGCCTCCCATCTAATTTTAAATTCAAATGTATCAAAATGTCCAAAGAAAAAGGTGGAGACCCTGCAAAGTTCAGCACCTGATCAGGGCCTACCCACAGCAGTAAGGGTTGATAAGTTGCTGCTGTGGCTTAACATCTAGCCCAATAAACAGGCGGCACAGTCTCTGTACCTTGGCTCCTTTTCAGGTTTTAGGATCCAAGAAGTCTATGTGGCTCCAATTTCCCATTGCAAGAACCAATTGTCAGTTGGTATCCATCCTAGTATAGCAGCTAAAAAGATTGAGTCAGAATCATCTTTGAGTAAGATTGCAGGCCCTTTCTCTAAGCTGCTAATTGAAGCCTTTGTATGTTCCCCACTGGGAGTGGTACCTAAGGAGGACTCTGGACAATTCAGATTGATTCCCAATTTGTCAGCTCCAAAGGGGAGTTCTGTCAGTGATGCGATTGACCCACAGGCATGCTCAGTAAAATATTCAACCATTGATCAGGCCCTGGCCATGCTAAGGACGCTGGGACGGGGGGCCCTTCTTGCAAAAACTGACAATGAAGCAACTTTCTGGTTCCTTCTGGTCCACCCAGATGACTACCACTTATTAGGCTTCCAGTTTGGGGGTTGGTATTATTACGATAAGTGCATGCCTATAGGCTGTTCGGCCCCCTGTTCTTATTTTGAGCAGTTTAGCTCCGCTTTGGAGTTTGTACCCTTGAACATGTCACTGGGGTGTTACTTATTACCTACATTACTTTCTCTTCGGGGGCCCACCCAAGTCTGATGAGTGTGGTTATGATTTGAAGGCTTCTAGTTCCATCCTACAAGATTTTGGGCCCCTCCCTTGTGTCTGAAGATATGGTCAGCCCTTCAAATTGCATTACCCTTTGGGCATCGAAATTGACTTGCGGGTGAGAGCCAGCTTCCCCTTGATTATGTGCTCACTTTCGGGCAGTCTATTGAGGTGGTGTTATCGCGTAAGAAGGTGACCTTACACCAGCTACAGGTTTTGGTAGGTCAATTGAATTTCACCCAGTGTACTATCCCCATGGCCTGTTGATTTTCCGGATCAATCGCCAGGTCTATGTCAGGTGTTATGCACAGGATGTTTGCTGAAGTCAAAGAGGGTTTACAAATCTGGCAGACATTTTTGGCACAATTCAATATCTCAGCAGTCTCTCCACTTCCTCTAGTGTCTATTGAATTGTTGGGCCTGTGTACAGACTCAGCCGGCAGTGTAGGTTTCAAGGCCATCCTAGGCACTCAATGGTGTATGGGGGGATCGACTGTCATCATGGCCTACTGCCCTGCCCTGTCTGATTTAGTAGCAGCTTCATTAGCTAAGTGGACTTAGCTCACTTATGAGAAATACTTCTTCAATTATAGTCTTCTTACGTTCTAGGAACATTTATAACCCATTCTCAGTGAGCTCACTCTGCCTGTTCTTGGGTTAATTAAGGGAACAAAATAGTTTTGTGTCATATGCTATGACCCATGTGTCAGCAATTGGCTTCTTTGAAAAGCTCAGAGGGGAACGCAATGTTGGTGGCAGTTTTCTGGTGTGGAAAATCCTGTCTGGTTGGGCAAGGTTGCATCTGGTATGGGGGACTACAGGAGGCCCCTTGACACGGAACCACTCATAAAGCAATGTACACAGCATCTGCGGGTCACTGTACGAGGTGACTGTTTTCCGCAGAATTTGTAGTTGCCTTTTATAGAGCATTGAGAGTCAGTGAATTAGTGGGAAAGAACAAGCTGGACACTGGTTGTGGGTTGCAGCCGGGTGACACTGATAGTACAGGCAGGTTGGTCCTTATGCTGAGGAGATCGAAGATGGATCAGTTAGGAAGAGGTGCCTCCATTGTGCTACGTGAAGCGCTTGCTACGAACATCTGCCCAGTAGCCCATATGCAGGATTTAATGGGGGTGTATCCAGATGTGAATGAGTCAACACTTTCATCTCAACGGTGAGCCACTCTCACGCTATCAATTAGCAGTGATCTTCACTGCAACCCATAGGTCCGGAGGAGTGGATCCAGCCAGTTATTCTCCCTATTCCTTTAGAGTAGGTGCAACATCACTCGCATGAGGTGCTGGTCTCCTACAACAGTGCAGTGCTTAGGCCGATGGTCCTCACTATGCTTCAGGATTTACATTTGGCCCGAGCTGTTATGACTATTGATTTTGTCTTCATTGCCATGTTGTCTCTATTTTTTTCACTCTTTAGTTTATTCTAGTAGTCATGCCATCAAAGGTTGTATGAGTCGTCGGTCACTCCTTAATGCAGCGGGCGGCGTACTGATTGCAACTGTTCCATAGGCAAAAGCAGGCCACGTTGAAGAACATATTTTCCAGATGGTGTGGAAAAGGTGGTTTCGGAATCTTACAATTACGTGAATTTGTGGTAGAGACTAAAAGTCGTGAGGGACTTCAGTCCTGGATTTTATCTTCATACATTTGAGATGTTAAGATTTGTTAAACATGGGGCAGAAAGCCTTGAGGAAATTAAGAAGTTTCATGGCTGGGCCAGGATTTCCTCAATACCTTCACTGCGTGGTCGCATATGATTCCTCGCCGTAATTGGGGCCCTGGTATTAAGTTTAGGGCCATTAATGTTGCAGTTAGGCGACTTAACTCAGAACTGGCTAAGGTGTTTCCCAGTGCAGGACAGATGAGGAACGCCCCACACAAGCTGATCAGAAGGAACATATGTGTTATTGTGATGGTGTTCACCTATCTCAGGCTGGCACCAGTCTCTTTGTTGAGGGTATCTGGGCCTTCACACAGCCTTTTTCATGGTGGGGAGGGAGAAGGACTTAGTGGTCCTGGTTGCCGTTGTGGCGATGGAGGGACAGGCAGCAAAAAGGATTACAGGGATGAATGGACTCTCCAACACAAACATTTCCTAGGGCAACACTGAGGGGAAGGGCAGCAATCCCTATTCTGCAAAGAACGCTCACACTAGCTCAGTGGGAATAGGTTACAGTTTACCAACTGAGCCCACAGGGCTGTAGCTGCTGGTCTCACATCTTGGGGCCCCCGTGACAGCACAGTGTTGGTAGTGGTGGCAAAGGCAGGGTATCAAGTGTACGGGGGTCTGGGACCACCCCTCAGCGATACAGGTGGTTTCTCCTGTGTGGTCTGAGCAGATTAAGGGAAGGTAGTCCCTAGTGCTGTGTCATTCATTCTTCCATGTTGGACTCACATACAGCCAAATTGTAATATTGATCTTGTTATTAAATCTGTGTTTAGGCAATTTTTCTTTAATGTTTTCTTTATAAATTGGTTAATAGGCAAAATAATTTTTGATGTTGTGTTTATTGTCTGATATGAATAAACATGACCTGTTACCTAAGCAAATATTTGATCTATGTCACTAAAGGGCAATCCATAGAAATCAGCTGCTAGTCTTGACCACTCAAATTGACGTCCATGAACAGCGGCGGCAGGCACAGGTAAGCGTGGTGGGTGAGGCAGGGCAGGGTGCGGTATGGGGTAAGCCGACAGACAACGGAATAGGTGTTATTTATTTATTTATTTAATTGCACCTATTCCGTCGTCTGTCGAATTCCCACCGGCTCCCACCCCGCCTCACTGCGCTTACCTGTGCCGGCCGCCGCTGTCGATGAATAATACCTGATCCGATTCCTAACCACACAGTGTGAAACATATTTGGAGAAGTGTAATCATACATACATTTCTGGTATAGTCTATGTAGGATAACAAATGAAAACATAGGCTGAACAAACAGATCCAAAAAGAACTGCAGCTGAAATGTTATCAGATATATAAGTATCTCCCTATGGAAATGTGGACATGTACTTACCTCTGCTATCTAGCACTTACAGTTAAATATGCTAGGACTGGAATTAAAATAGAAAATAAGCACAATCCTATATAGTAGACAAGAAATAAAGTTTGATTGAATTTAGGAATTTTAAGGAAATCAAACATTTTTGTAGGGAGGTATTCATGTAAGACCAAAAATTCAACAGTAAGACTTGTTGAAATCGGCTTTTTTAGTCTGTGTTTTTTCAGTCCCTCTTTTCTCATTGGACAATAGTTAGAGCTGCACCATCAGGAAGAGGGGGATGGAAGACATTTTTTGCAGCGTGCCCATAATACCCAGGCCTGTGTACCACTTTTTCATTGATGGCCTGAAAACTGTGTGGCAGGGAAAAGCTAAAAACAGAGAAATGTCTGCAAAACAGACCTCCATCCCGACAATTCGGTTGTCCATATGGGTACAGAGCACAAGTTAGCATAATTTGAGCCTCACCGTCTATTCCCATCCAGACATTATAGGCAAATACATTTGTACCAAAATAGAAATGATAGTCAGTCACCCACTAGCCAGAGTGTGGATACAAGCGAATATTCACATGCTGTGCTTGTGAATGAGTACATTTGACCCAGGGCCAGTCCTAGGATTTTTGGGGCCCTGGGCAGAAAAGGAATGGGAGCGGCCCCCAAAATTTGCATATTGCGTGACATCATATTAATACTACACAGTGACTTAATCCTATGGCGTTGTTGAAGCGGTTTTGCATGAAGCAACTTTACTGATGCAATATCAACAGAAACATAAATAATTCCACTGATAAAATAAGTTGAAATATTTTAAAACTATGTTAAGTGTAAATACATTATATTATTCACTCTGGGTGAAAAAGCATGGTCCATGTTTCTACAAAATATATTTCTTTACTCCAGTGTTAACATTTCTTCCAGGCTAGTACGTTATTATATGTATAGGTATGTGGTATTGATATAGTGTAAACCAGGCACGCAACACCCATTGGAATCAAAGGGCTTCAGCCCCCCCCCGCGTCGTGTGGCAGCCCGGGCTCAGACGGCTCCCGGGCACACACGCGGCCGCACCCGAGCACTTCACAGGTCTTTAAAAGACCATGTGCATGTTAAAGAGGCTTTGTTGATGTTTCACCCCTTCTAAGAGCCCCTGCAGCGCCACTCTACCTACTGCTTAATGTTTCAGCCCCCCCCAAAAAAATTTCTTAGCCGCCCCGAAATGTGGCTCTAGTTGCGCCCCTGGTGTAAACCAAACACATACCCCTGCAATGCCCAGGGTAGGGGGCCCTCTATTGTGCCTCACACCAATTGTGTAATGCTGTGAGGCCAAGGGGAGGGGGGCCACCTTCGGCCTCACAGTGATAGTGACCAAGACAACAAATGAGGCACCCTCGTGAGCAGCAGAGACAGTGTGGCTGCTGTTTCCTCCACCCCACCCCTGACCTTCTGTACAGGGTGTTAATCTTCACCCCCACCTCCCCAGACAATCTACCTTGCACTTTGAAGTGGGAGGTGTTAGGCCCAAAAAGAGATCGAAGTGAGGTGCACTCTCAACTGGTTTATTTTGTGTGCTAGGTTATCTATAGTAACCACTATTCTGTAGTGGGTGCTACACTACTGTCTTGTGTTGGCTGCACAATGTGAATACTGAATCGGGATGCAGACACCGGCCTGCAAGCAGTGTGCACTGTTCCTTGGAAAACTATATTCCACTGTAAAACCAATCACTTAAATAATAATGAACTCTTTCATTTGTATTTAGTACATACGTTTATCTCACGTATTGCAATCTCAAGTGTTTCAATCTCACATATGTCTAACAATTACATCATTGTGACTGTAGATGTCATACAACAATATACAAATCTCCGTTCATCAGCAATCACCTTCAAAGATGCTTTTTAACAATCAATAACTACTATTTACAATCACATCAAATATCCATGAACATTGTATGTCATTGAATGCCATATAACTGATAGTTTCAGGAAATCCGACGCCCAATGCATTTCGGGAAATAGTTTTCCCTTCTTCAGGGGCAATGTCCTGTACTTTTCTATCCAAAAACAATCTTCAGATGCAGTATGATAGTGTCAACTCTGTGCGCAGACCAACCTCCGTCTTGTCAGTGATGACGAATATGTCCAAAAACGATCAAATTGCCAGCCATCTCACTGTAAACTTTATGTTCATGCCATTAGACATCTGCTTTCGTGTGTCTGCCAAAATCACTTCGATGTTGCCACTTTCTATCTTAGGAACCAGAGAGCTCTAAAAACCTTTCCTGGAATAGTCAAAACTGCTTCCGTTGTGTCCTCGTTTGCTGACAGCAAACGTCCATCCATCACACTTCTACAAGTGTAACAATTTGGACTATTCTAGTCCCCCAAAGCTTTACGAATGGCTTGGGTGGCAGGTAATAGTCCTTTTTAATGCATATTGAACTAATAATTAACTGTTGTTGTGGTCATCTCTAAATCAGCCAGACAACACCACCTTGTGGCAGACTGTCATAAGCACCAGCGTTGACAATTAAGTGCCGGTGCCGAGCACCGGAAACCACCGGCTCAAATTAAGTACTGCTGTATTAACAGCTTTCTAAATGAAGAACTTGACTACTTCATCTAATCGTTACTAATTTGGAACACGCGAATGGGCCTTGGAGGATTCTTTCTTTTATATGGACACAAGGCACAAACACCTATTACTTCACAGAGAGCACAATAGAGCACTAAACTATACAATCTATCACCAAAACGGTTACATTCAAGGAGGCTTATTTACAAGAGGCCTGAGCCACCGGAGCGTCACTTTTGACTCTCTGCAGGCCTCTCAATCATATCTATGAGGCGACGCAAAGCCACTCTGCATGGCTTTGCATGGCCGCCTAGATATGGAGTAAAGCAAGCCGTGCCTTACTCTTCGTCACTGAGGTTTTCCATGGTCTTTACCCACTACAACTCCCATGTATTTTGACACTGCCCCAAATTTACAAAATCATGTAAACCTGGGGCAGCGCATAACCCTATGCCTCACAGAGCAAGTGCAAGAAGGAGAAATGTTTTCATTGCTCCTCATTTTTTCCTCTTTCCATACATGATGCATTCTGAAGCACACAAGAACGAGGAAAATGCCTCCATGGATTGTTTTTGTGCACGAAGGTGCCTCTTGCTGCACAAAAACAATCATGCCAACAACACAGACCCCCTTGCACCATGGTGCAATGATGCCACGGTGCCTGTATTGGCGCTAGGCACCAAAGTGTGTGCCCATGCAGGCAGAGAGCAGGAACGCACAGTCTCTCATAAATATGGTACATTCCTGCCCTTTCAAATTGGCATAGGGCAGCGCAGCAAAAAGACTTGCGGCGCTGCCCTATGCCATTTCTTTGCAAATGAGGCCCTCAATCTCAAGACCATTTGCCAGATTGTCATCATCTCATGTATATAATGCAAAATAACCAAGTTCCAAATGCACATACCCTTTTCTAAATATTTAGCCACACACCTGACCCAATCCGAACAACCTGTCATGGGTCCTTACTCACTAAGAGCCTAATTATGACTATGGCGGGCCATGGTGGCGGTGCCGGCACTGCCGCACCCGAAGTACGGCTGCCCTATTACAAGTTGGGTGGTTGGACCGCCACAACTGCCAGGGATTAGAGATCCCTGGTGGTGTTGCGCCAGTCTTGAGGCTGCAATATGCATGGCGGGTCGCTGCTGCATCGCAACGCATATTAGGACTTTCCACTCTGCCACAGTTTTCATGGTGATGAGCCCGCTGTGTATACTGTGGCAGATAGGAAATAAATGGGGCCCTGCTGGGCCACCTGTTGCTTCAGTGCCATGTGGTGCATGCAAGCAGGCCCGGACTGGCCGTTGTGGGCACCGGGCAATCCCCCGGTCGGCCGCAAGGGTGGGGGCCGGTTTTGGGCCCTGGGGGCCGTTTTTGTTGCAGAGCCGTTTTTGCAGCATAGCTGCAAAATCGGCCCTGTAACAAAATCGGCTGAAAAGTGGCCCTGGAAAAGCGCTCGCCCCCCTCCCGCCCGGGGCGCAGGGGGGGCGGCCGAGCACTTTGCCAGGGCCGGTTTTGGTTCCCAGTCCGGCCCTGCATGCAAGGGGGCACATGTTGTGCCCCCCTGTGTGCATGCACCCTAGTTCCTGCTCAGAATGGACTGCAGAGTCCATGCTGTGCAGGAACTGCCTTTTGCGTTCTCATTGCGGGGCCCATTTTCGGAGGCACCGCTGTTGGCCTGCCAAAGAAACGCGCGCTAGACACAAGAAAACTCGTAATCTGGTGGGCGGTGCTCACACAGCTTTGGCGGTGTGGGAGTGGGGCAGTGGCATGGCGGCCCCACTCCCACACCGCCAAAGTCGCAATCGGACCCTAAGGCTTTTAAACTCTAACCCTCCATAGCAATAAACAGTGCTTGACTTCAACTTAGACATCTCATCAAGACAAACAAATTCTTCTCTATAGCCATCACAGCCCTTGACCAAACCTGCCCTATATAGACATAAACTAATCTACAAACCCCTGCCCCTCCTCCAAAAAGAAAGCAGCCTTGTTTCAACTTCAACTAACCATTCTTAAAAAAGCTGTAAAGTGACAGAGGTAGCCGGGCTCCAAAATGGAAGCTTCTAATATCTACTGCACACGTTCGATTCGTGGGCTTGTTCCCGCCCTTCCTGAACATGTGGTTTGCCACTTGAGAGCAACAGCCAGCTGAATAGATCGAACAGTGATTGGTGCCATTAAAAATACCCAAAAGCATTTCCAGGGCCACCAGCTTTCCAGATTGAGACCCACTTCAAACTTTCCCATTCAAGCCTAAGTGCACCACAATAGTGGCCATGGTGCTGATGGGCTGAGGCGAGCCCTGTTCTGGGGGTCCTTGGTCCTAGCTGGGGATTATTTATGGGGAGACACTGTGGACGGTGTAAAAGAAGGAGGATTCAGGGGGTGCTTGGATGAACCGGGAGCCGCCAGGTCATCTATGAAGTCTGCCTGGCCTGCAGGGTGACCATTTGTATTTGTATTAATTTATTTGTTATACACAAATAATGCTAAAACAGTCTAGTTTCAAGGCACTGGAGGAGGTGAATAAATGAGTGGGGGGAGAGGGGAAAAGTACAAATTGTGGCCTAGATAGAATGAAAGAAAGAACATGGCAAACTGATTCACAGCTCTCTAGGCCTCAGAAAAAATATTGTTTATTGAGTGTTTTTCAGATTGGCTTTCAAGGTCTTTAGTGTGAATATATATATATATATATATATATATATATATAGTAGGCGAAAGGAGCGGGGGCTGAGACCTGTGTGAACAAAGAACAACATTAGAATGAGAAAGGTGGGAGGTGTGTGTCAGGTGTACACGAGTGGGAACTCCTACAGAATACTGAATTCTTTTAAAGAATCTCAGAGTCCTGAAAGACAGCCAGCTGGGAAGGAGGATAAATGAAACTGTCACCGCTATAAACATTAATAGAAGTTATCTTTAAAAACGCGTTCAACTAAAAAGCAATATACTCACAGTGGAGAACACGATTGAGGCGCTTCATGCAGGGTTTAAATAGACATACAAGATGGTCTATGCACTGAGCAGGAGGTTCTAGGATGCATAAAATAGTTGTTCAAACTAAAACCACTGAAAAGGAATTCACTTATTTCCAGCACTGTTCATGACAACTATGGGATATATTTACAAGGGGATTGCATCACCAGAACATCACTTTTACCGACGATCCGGTAGCGCATTGCCCTGCTCCAGATTTACAAAATGGCACTAAGCCACTTTTTGTCGCTCAATGTAAATGTGGTACCGTTTCACGCAGGTATCTTGCTGAAAGGGGCGTGCAATGGGTGTTGTTTTGGGCCTTCCACCACAACACCCATTGCTTTTTGGCGCTGTCCCAGATTTACAAGGATCTGTAAATCTGAGGCGGCGCCAAAAACGAACGCCATGCAAAGGCAGTTATTAGATTTGCACAATGAGGAGAAATACTTTTAGTTCTCATTGTTGCTTTTTCTATGTGTGCTGCAATCTGCGAACACTCTGATTGGCTGTCAGCAACATCAAAAAAATGAGGCTTGCTGGGGTAGGGATACTTATTATCATTTATTTTGGTCCTGATGAAACGCCATGGATCCCTCCTGTACCACTGAGGTGAGAAACATGTCGTTCCTACAAGACTTACACGACTTGCACACATTGCAAATTGTTTTTTATCATAATTAGAAGCAAACAATTGACATATTATTTTTTATCTTTACCAATGGGACCACAGATTAAATTGATTTTGGTACCCCTAAGGTAATTTTAATTCACCATTTCACTTATCCCACACACCCACACTCATCATCACGTCTATTTGACTAAAAGATCTCCGCTAAAGAGCCCTTTTGCGGGGCCTTTGGGGTATTGCAGCGCCGACACCACGAGGAGCTCAGGATTTTGGTACTGCTTAGGTATTTTTAATTCACCATTTTCACTTATCCCACACACAGCCGCACTCATCATCGTGTCTATTTGACTAAAAGATCTCCACTAAAGAGCCCTCTTCTGGGGCCTTTGGGGTATTGCAGCACCGACCCGACGAGGAGCTCAGCCTGATGTGTGTGTGAGGGCCCTACTCCCTAATTAGGAAGGTCCTTCGCTTTGCCAGCTTTCCACCCTGAGACACACCAATACATGAACAGTCACCCTACTAGTATTCTCCATTCACCATGTTCACTTATCCCACACACCTGCACTTATCATCGCATCTATTTGACTAAAAGATCTCCGCTAAAGAGCCCTCTTGTGGGGCCTTTGGGGTATTGCAGCACCGACCCCATGAGGAACTCAGCCTGATGATGAAGCATGACACCCTTATGGGTGTGTGAGGGCCCTACTCCCTAATTAGGAAGATCCCTCACTTTTACCAGCTTTCCAGCCTGAGACACACCAGTACAGGAACAGTCACCCTACTAGTATTCTCGTAATACTTTCTGAACCCAGCCGGAGACTGCCCAAGAGCTGCTCAAGGGGCATTATCTAAAACAGAATTAGCGATTCAGTAAATGTTATGGTGGTTCCATATATTTCACGTTGGCCTACTGCCCCATGAATGCATATAGCCGATACTGGACATTGTGAATCCAAACTTTTTTTTTCCCAATTTGTACAATTTGGGTGCTATGTTTTCTAGCCATCTTCTCTCCACCCTGCTTTATTTTTGTTGCTGTTTTTGATAAAGGAAGTGGGGTGATTGTGGTAGCTAGAGAACAGATAGATGCCCCGTGAACAGGAATTTAAATTAATGGAAGTATTAAGACTAAGTTTTGCGGGTAAGGCAGTTGGACATGATCTCTGTGGACCGCAATGGAGACACTACTGTTGTGACTATGTTTTTCCTGTGGCATAATTATATTTTCATTCATGGTTGTCGTTAATAAACAAATATGAAATAAAAAAATCTTGTAGGAATATATAAAATAAAGGCTATATCTCTCTGACTTGACAGAAGACTGAATAACAGGCTGCTTTTATTTAGTAATTAATTGGAAATTAATCACATAAAAAAATGTTCATTACATGACAGATAATTAGTCAACTATAGGACTGCCACAGGGCCATAGGCCGGTTTGAGACTGTTGAAACGCAGATGTCAGTCAATCATACCACAGATGTCAGTCATTATCTGGTGATTCAACACGCAGAACTTTCTAGAGGCTGGCCTTAATTAACAAAGGTGTGCGTGAAATATGGAGAGCAACACTTGTACTTTTTGCGGATTACAGTCGGAGGCGTCCTGTCAGGTCGGATAAGCTGCACGCCAGCTAGATATCGCTCTCACTCCGCGCGCGCATGAATGTCATCTGCATAAACAATTTGGGCTTAATTTAGAACTAACTCCGTCAGCTGACAATGCCGAGTCAATTAATTAGCAGCTCGAGCTAAAGGGTGTTTATATCCCCAGATGAAAGATTGCAGATAATGAAGGTCCCCGGGCGTTCGCTTCCTAACTTTAGGTAGCAGGGTGACGCGACGCAGTGTGTCGCGTGCACATCTTCCCTAGAACGGGTGGAAGCGGAAGTCACGTCCCGACGTGACCCCACAGGACTCGCAGTCCAAGTAAAAATCATAGAGTTAATGCTTTCTGTTTTCAGGGGCTATTTGTTAGGGTAGCCACATTTTGAAAATACACATTCCACAGGAGTACAATTTTGCATCGACCGAGGGGAAAATAATGTTCTACTTTTAATAGAGGAATAGCACAAATTGGAAACTAGAGGCAATGAGGTACTAGGGGAATAAAAAGTGCTTTTTACACACAGTGTAATCTGATTTAAATAAACTGCAGTCTGCTAACTGATTCTGTACCAAGGCACAGATCATTTGTCCTTCTCTGTGTCATTGAACAGTCTCTGAAAGCAGGGACGTGTGCCACATTTACGTTTTCCTAGGCAGATGGTGAAACAATGAAGCTGTCATGGCATATCCGGGACTCCCGGTCACCCTAGTGTAAACAAAATCATCATTCTAGCTATGTGAAAAAGAACAGCAGATGAAGACAATTCCACAACATTTCACTCACATGCACTCTCTAGGCGCTGCTGCATCTCTTCAAGGTCATCTTAACCCGTTCCGTGCTGCCGTTGGCCGACGGGAGCACTACCTCCCTAGTGCTCCCGCCAGCCAATGGCCGACGCAGCCCCGCCCACCCTTTAGAACGCTCGCACCGCGGTGGAAAAACCACCGCGGTTAAGGCGTTAATGTGCTTTTGTAATGTGGCCCCCAGTCTCCCTACATTCATCACTCAAAGATTTCAGTTATAGGTACCTAGGGGCTACTACCCCTCCCTAGCTCTTTCCTACGCCAGCAACTGGAAATTCTGCCCCAGGTCTCATAAGCTGTGATGAGCCATGATTGTTAGAAATTGGGTTTCTTGTTGGCAGAGGTATGCACCCTGCCCCAGCTGGAACCACAATCCTAGTCAGGGTAAGTCGGATTTGCAGGCTCAAGTTTTAGTTTACTCCCCTCCCTCCTGTTCTCCAGCTCCTTTTGGGCACAGATGAGGCGGCAGACTGAGAGGGTCAGACCCAAACGATGTCCAGCAAAGTCCAGAGTGCCGAGACAGTAGAAATGCAGTGGTGTCAGTTCAGAATCTTGTCCACGACGAATCTAGGGACCTACACCCAGGTAAGCCCTGAAGTACCCTAAGGAAAGGGGTGGAAAGATTCAGGAGACCCTCCCAGGGGAGGGTCTGGACAGAGGAGGTTACTCCCATGTCCTTTATCCAGTTTTGCGCCAGAGCGGGAGCCAACGGCTCCCATGACTAGTTTTAACTGGACTATGCACAGGGACACCAAATGTGGCCCTCTTGCAGACTTTCAGGCACTGGCGAGCGCACTCACCCATCCCTAATACACTAATTCCTGTCTGGGAGGTAGTCACACCTCCCTGTGAAAGGATGCCTAATGTTCAGCCTTCCCCTGCTCGAGATTGGCTCAGCAGCAGGAGGGCAGAAAGGTGTCTATGGTCAACAGCAACCATTTTGTGCTGTCCGGTAATAGAAGGCTGGAACCGGGAACACTTAGAGCCTAACTTAGGACTCTCCTGGTGGGTGGAATCATACGCCCCACACTGGGGTATGATTCCAACATGTTTGACACCAAACATGATAGGGTTCATTGCAGCAGTTTCCGAGTTGGTCATCGCCCGGTCACATAATGCCCTTCTATATTAGTACATGGTTGCTTCACTGACAATCCAAGAGAATGGACTCCATAGGCTGCAGGAGTACCCTGCTCATGCAGGGGCACCCTCTCACTTAGAACCAAGTACCCTTCCCTCAGGATTGTAAAGCCCTGCTACAGGGGTGAGTTATAGGTTTTAAGTGCAGTGACCTTTAGATATAGTAAACCTATATATTTCGTAAGTGGTGCATGCACCACTTTACATAGGCTGCAATGGCAGGCCGATAGTTCCATTTTGAATGGGCTCTCCTGGGTGGCATAATACATGCTGCAGCCCATAGGAGACCTCTGGGGTACCTATGCCATGGGTACATGTGTACCATATACTGGGGACTGCCAAGTGTACCCCGGTATCCAATCTGGGGTGTACCTAAGTACATACACAACAGTTTTAGAAGAAAGCAGATAGACTGGGGTCCTGATTAGCAGGATCCCAGTCAGAGTAGTCAAAAACAGCATCACATCAAGCAAAACGTGGGGGTAACCATAAGAAGCAGATCCTACTTTCCTACAATCTGCCTCCAAGAAGCTCACCAAGGTTCAAACTAGCTGCAGCTGGCAGTGGCAGGGTGAGTGGCGATGGCCTGTCCTGGGTTGTGCTTGCTGGTGCTAGTCCAAGCCATCATAAATCCATGGGCAACACGTCGGCTTGGTCAATCACTTCTAGTTCTGGGAAAATAGGCCAGACATATAGTTTTGCCACCGGAGTTCACACAATGGTTTAATACACAACAGGAAGTGGCATGGGAGGCTGCACGGTGGCAGCCTGAAAGACAGGCCCGGCTCCTTGAGACTATATAGCACACAGGGAGCTAAAACCGGCCACCATGGCTGCAGCTCCCTGCAGGTTTACACTTCTGGTCAGACTGCCCTTTCCCATCTACTCAGCTTCATTAGTCCTGATCTTATACCCTACGTTTAGTTAATCAAATAGTTCCAAAATAGATGTTTCATCAGAGGCAGACTGGCTAATAAAGGAAACTGGACATTTCTTGATAGGCATTGTCTTTTAAAGGCTGCATGGGGGGCATAGAGTCTGCCATGTCACTGACTCTGC
The DNA here is from genome assembly GCF_964261635.1 of Lissotriton helveticus. Classification (NCBI taxonomy): domain Eukaryota; kingdom Metazoa; phylum Chordata; class Amphibia; order Caudata; family Salamandridae; genus Lissotriton; species Lissotriton helveticus. The sequence goes on from NC_136072.1 coordinate 268,820,603, forward strand.
CCCAACCCTATCGGCCCATCAGACACTCCTCCATGTTGGATGATAGCCCGATTTTCCTAAGGCCCTAGATAGATGCAGGATCATGGAAGCAGTTGAAGTTGATGTTGGTGGTAGAACAGAGGAAATGCACAGCCTCAACATAAAACACAACAGCAGATGCATTCATTGTGTGAAGAGAAAAGAAACATTCTTTCAAGCGTTTGTCAATCCAACTGTCTCCCTTTTCCCCCATGTTTATGTCTTTCTCTTCCACATTCATTCTCCCTTTTCTGCTTCTACCTCCCCTGCTTTTGATAAAAGTCTGAAGGTGTAAAGTAAGTGCAGGTCTCTAAACATGATGGCTGGTGCCCACCACCTTCAACCTGCAGTACACATTAAGTACTGCCTTTTGGCAGGTAAGACATTGCTGATTATTTCTAAGCTTTGGTACGTAGCAAAAGCAGGTAGGTTGGCAACGGTAGGCTGTGGAATTACACCTTTTTGTTAGGTCTGGGATTTACTAAGATTATACATATTTAATGCATGGTTTCTGCAATCCCTGTATTAAAAGTCTGTCTAATTTCTTTATAATTGGCAACTTGTGATGCACCCAATCGCCGATTATTAGGAAATAACATCAGCACTCAACTGTAATAACTTACTTATACAGTTGAATTCTGATATCACAATGCCTAAAGCCAGAGCCAGCATCCAAGGGGAAGGGCCACAGGTCACAGAGCCTTTCTTGCTTCTGATCTGTTTTTGTAGCTGTATAGTGACAAGCAGTAAGTGTGGAAGGAGCTGGGCAGCGGGTCAGGCCATGCTTATGCCACGGCGTTTGAAGAGTCTTGTCCTTTAATAAGTCATGATAGCAGACCCTCAACTGACCTTACTGTGGGAGAGAATAACATGTTAAAATTACACATTGGAGGAGTGCAGGGGAAGCTAAAGGGTGGATAGTATCTCAGAAATCTTGTCCTAGGGTAAAGGTTTGTGCCCATCCCTCTTCCATTGTGTGGGAACACATCTGGAGTGGGGAGGTCCTGAGTATTTCAGAGCGTCCCCCTGCCTGGGCATCCCCTCCCAAAGCGCTATCTCCAAATGTGGTACCCTCAGCCAAGACGATCCTACAGTTGGCCCCGCTGTCTACACCCTATGTTTCTGTTTTAGTAATTGTGCCCTGTTTGAATAATGGTGTGGAGGAGACTTACAGTGGGATAAAAAACAAAGTTTTTCACTGGCTTTTGGGTCAACTGGGCATCTCATATCCCTGGCTGTATAATGAGATTATTATGGTTCTCAGAGTGAGTTGGGTTGGGGAATTAGTGAAAAGGGGTTTTGCTGATGTATTGTGATTAATTTTTGGGGACCCTAGGAGGGTGGAACAGATCCTGCATCATTTTGCAAATGATTCATAATCGGGCCGGAGATTGTAATTTGACAATTAGGGTTTTTCTACTTGCCAGGAAAGTTCAGGAGGGTTTGGGGTACAGTAGGGGGCACGATGCAGAAATCAGAGTGTGTTGCCGCCGCCCCCGCCATCGGATATTAACCCTGGAATCCAGCATGGGTCAAAATTGTCCCAGTTGACTTTTTAGGTGATTTGATTCAGTATTTGTTTCCCCGGTTGCTTGTCGAATGGTACAGACCTTCAGAACCTGTAATTTGCACTTGTGATAATGTTACTGCACTTGACATTTTACACATCATTTTTATTTGCCCCATTTAAAAAAATCTCTGATCTAAGTATATCTGTCCTTTATTGCAGCCATTGGGTTTTACACAAGGGTGGCCGGCCTTACTTTACCTACAATTTCTAGAAAGCTTTACAGTTTATTTTTACATATCATGGTTTTCAGAGGGAGTTTTCCATGCCTCACGAGGAATGGTTATAATGATTTTTGCTGTTTTTAATGGATATTTACTGCATGTGCTTTTATGATTTTTTATGATAAATCGAATAAAGTGATTTGAACTGAACTGAACTGACATCAGAACTCAACTGTAATAACTTATACAGTCGAATTCTGATGTCACAATGCTTACAGCCAGAGCCAGCATCCAAGGGGAAGGGCCACAGGTCACAGAGCTTTTCTGGCTTCTGCTCTGTTTTGTAGATGTATAGTGACAAACAGTAAGTAGATATTCATAATAACATGTTTATTTTTTGCACTCCCTAGGTAATTATAGAAAAGTTCGGATCTTTCTGCGTGTTTTTACACATGCTGATCTACAGCGCCTTTTCCTTTAAAAAAAAATAACTGACTTGTATTAAATTAATTTCAACATTTTTGCAACAAATATCTAACAGCTTTGTTGATGTGTATAATTATGCACTAGAGATTCTATTTGTATTCTGCATGTTTGCAAACATGTTCCCTCTTCAATATGACAGAGCTTTATAAAATAATTGAAGTGTTTTGTTGGAAAGCAATGGTGTGACGATGTATTACAAGGAGTAAAATACCCTCTGCCGTACTGTCGTAATTTAGCAGCGATTAGATTAAGCATTAGCAGAAGACATCCTGTATTTAGAGACTATCTTGACTTTTTATGGAATCCATTTTGTATTTGGCAGCCATTTTAGATGGCCATGTGCTCACCATGTACTCAGTCCTATCTTGCTGTTCTCTGCTCGGTATATTTAGCCTCTTCCTCCTACTTTGCACATGCTCAGTTGTGCTTGCAGCTGCTAATATTCTGTAACTGTCAGGATGTGCTTGCTAGCATTGGCAAAACTGTTAGCTCCTCCTACTTGTCGACTGTGCATTTTCTGTATGACCATCTATGTGTGTAACTCTTCTTATGTGCACTTGTACTGCCCTTTTTTGGCCCCTGTGAGGGTATATAAGAGATACTGTGGCCTTCAGTCCTCAGACCATCTCATACAGAGTGCTGCGGCTTCTGTGTGACATGGCCTCACTTGTTGTAATTTAATAAATATGTTTCTCTTGATTACAGATTCTGTGCCAATTTTTTCATGCTGCTTTAAAGGATCAGGTGTTAGTGCAAACCCCTGAGATGGGATTTTTGATTTCCCTCATTTGGCGCGCCAACTTGGGGCTCATCAGAGCGGTGACTATCTGAAGGAGTGAACTTATCAGGAGTCAGACATTTACTGAGGAAGACAAGGCAGGATTCTACTAAAGGAGGTACCAATTCTGGGGGTTCTTAGTCTCTGTAGCCCAGTCTACTTCTGATCTTACTGATGTTTGATCCTCCACATGATGGCACCCCTGACTGAGAACATTTCTGGCGTGAATATTTTGAAAGAAAAGACTGTTAGGTCATTCAAAACTTGGCAGATAGAACCTGGACGCTCGTGCTTGGTAAGAACCATTGTATGGTAATTACTGTGAGCTTATGGTAGCCAGTGACTCGCAAGGCAGTTTTAGGATACGCTTGCTGTGGCTTATGGATATGGATATGGATATGGATATGTATGGATGATCGATCATATTTATGATATGGATTATGTGATATATGCGTTGCAACACATGTAGGCAGGTAATGTGGAGATGTTTCTCCATTTATGGTTATGAGCGGCGCAATGATTAAGTGCCATTTTAGATTATGATAATGCATATTTTGCATTATGTTTGTTTGCATGCCTGTTCCAAACTCACATGTAAAATGTGTAGTTTTATGAGAGGTACCATAGTGAGATATGAATTGAATTAGCCGGCTTCCCCTAGAGGGAAAACTTAAAATAGGTTTTAGGTATGAAAACATATTTCTTCCTTGGTGAAATTTTTCCCCAGAGAATTTAAATATGCCCATAATACACATGAGGATCCTTTGTTCTGTCGAATTTTATGTATGAAGATATGCAGAGCGGTTTTTGGTGTTCTGCCAGCCTGAATTAGTGAATTGAGAGTATTTCTACTTCAGTTTTTAGAATACTGTTGAGAATAGGGTTTCTCCTTGTAAATATGACTTACAACTGGAATTTACATAGGTGGTTTGGATGCAGTCTGCGGGCTGTCTTTTGTTTCTGGCTTTAGTGTTGACCCATGGTTTAAAAGGTGTGTTTAAATGTCTAGCTGGTTTGTGGGTTTTTTCCCATTCATGTAACTTTTGCTTGTACATTGCGTCGTCGCTATTTATGAAACATGGCTAAAGCGCGCTGTAATGTGTGTCTTTTGTGTTTTACCCTTTTCTGTTTATGTCTGAACTGAGCTCATATGTATTTTTGTGGTTATTTTTGATGTTTTCAGTCTGTTCAACATACTGTTAGATTAATTAATATTGGATAAAAATTCGATAGAAATTCAGGAGTGACCTATGTGATGTGCTAACATAACTATATGTTGCTCTTTAAAGTTATAGGGTAAGGAATAGCGCATATGTACAACTGTTAAATGTTTAAGGGATGAAACTAAAAATTCTTATTCACTAGGAATATTAAAGGCCTATAGCAGAAAAATGAAATTGTGTGTTTTTGTAGACAACACACTCATAGCGTGTTTACTTAATATACATTGCATTAAGATGCTTACAGGCAAAACAGTTTAGCTGGAGTGAGTTTTTCAGACCTTAAAATATGTATTCTTAAACACGCATTTCAAAGCTTGGAATGTCTGTTTTTAGTAAGGCTGCCACCAGGAAATTCAACACTGGGTAGGGCCTGCCGTCAAGGACACAGCTGTTATTTTCGCAGGCCTCGTTTATTTAGCCAGGACTTCTTCCTTAGTTAAACGTGCAACTTTGCATCTCAGAGTGTTATTTTGGAAGCAAGGTTTACAAAAATAAGGTTAATTATTTGTATCACAGACAGACATTTCAATTTCGGTTTTCCTTCTCTTTTAGCATTTTTCTCGTCAGCACATGTCTGGCTCTGTTGCTAAAATCATTGTCCTTTTCAAACAAAAGTGGCGCGAAGTTGTCGTATATTTAAAATTGAGCTTATGTACTTAGGCTTGTGAATAGGTGCTCTAAAAACATAAGCAAGGGGCAGATTTATGATAGGGATGCAGCTTGGTTTTAAATATAGGATTATTACAAAAACGAAATATGGAGAGTAATTTTGAATTATGACATAAAAAAATTTTGAAAAAAAAATAAGTGCTTTTTAAAATCGTTTTTTGATATTCATAAAGCTTAATACTCATACTGTGACCTCCTAGCATTATAATTTAATTTAAGTTGTGCAGTACTGCATAATGAGGACATTTATGTATGGGACCTTCACTTGGCGCAGGCGTAAGAAGTCATTTTTTTTAAAGATTTACATGAGATATGTCTAAGTCCGATTTCTGCAATCTCTAAAGAACATGTTGAGGATGATTAATATGTAACACAATTATAGGTTATTTATTTTTAAGTACCTCAAATTGCAAAAACGATATTGAGTTAAATAGACCATTTTAAAAGGCTTTCTTGCCATTTAAACTAGTTTTATAATGCCTTAGGCTTCAGTGAATGCATACATTCAAGTATAATACAAATGCGCACGTTTGCTTTTTCATAGCTTAGTGAGTCAATGTGCCCAGCGCAGAGGCTTATGTTTAATATCAGGGTTGAAAGTTTTGCCTTCAGCGGGCCTACTGAGCCATTCATTCATTTAAGGTTGATAAAATGTGTAACATTGCATGGCACAGTGACACACATTTATTATGAAGCTGGTATGGTGTGTTGTTATGTTCCATAAATTATTCACAGGCTCTGAGAATAAATAAATTGTAGTTCTCTAAAAGAAGTAATATATTTAAAATGTCTTTTTTTAAATAGGGTTGATTATTGCACAGACTTGCAGAGACTTATTGTCTTTGTCAGTTTCACAGGGAGGTTACAAGAAAGCTTGGTGCTCCAGCCAGATTTTGACCTTTACGTCAGTGTGGTGGGGGCTTAGGAGTATGTGACAACAAATGGTGAAATGATTGCTTGGAAAAGCGTCACACAAAGGAGCCATTCACGTCGACATTTGAAGAGTGCATTCCTGACACGGCTTTTTATAAACAGCAGGGCCTAACCTGGGGGGTTGGTGTAAGGGACACGCAGAGGCTGTGAAAGAGTTTTTGCTTAAGATATTTTGTACAGTTACAAAAACTGGGTGGTTTCACTTGAGATTTTGCGTGTTATGTGAAGTATTGGCTGTATGATGAAACACAGATGTGTTTTTATGACTTCTTTGAAATGAATTATTTGTGCATTTTCATGTTTTTTGCATTTCTTCTATGGATTTTCCCTGCTTTTCCTGTGTGTCTGACGCGACACAGTAAGTTATAGTTGACAAGCTGATCTTCACTGACTGCTTGATCTGCTGTCAAAAGGGGTGAGGATGGATTAAAAGAAGGTGTTATTTAGGTATAAGTCTGACAAAATTAAAATGGGCCCGAATGTTTTTTTTTTAATGTTATTGGAGTGTTTATTGTGCAGAAAGTGCATGAAATGGTGTTGCATGCTATTGTGTTTTTCTGTGCTTAGGTATACAGCAAAGTATATCTGATGGCTTGGCATGAAATGTCCTATATTATGTATGTTTGTGATCCATGTTGGTGCTTTTGTAAGTTTTGCTGTGTTGTGAAGGGATGACATGACTATGTATATCCTTTGAGCAACAGTGGTTAAAACTTGTTAAGTGGTAAAACTTGCTGATACTAAATTATGATATATGATATTGTTATATTGTGAGCAAGAACAGACAGCACTTCACCAAGTGCATGCCTATGTGGTTATAATATATACAGCAAAGTGTGTCACCTTTACTCACGTTACTGCTCTTTTCCCTTAAGGAAAAGGCAGCCTCACATTCATATATCCTTGATTGGACCTAAGGAAGCAATTATAGATCTGTGACTCTTATGCAAGGTGACCTAATTTCTATATAGTATTAGTTAAATGATGTTCTGTCTTAAAAGGAAACCAGGTTTCATTTTCCCCGAGAAAGGAAGGAATGGGATCACTAGCTGAGATTACCGTAGATGGTGTAGTGGCCAGCGGTAGAGTTATAATATGTGTACTATTTTTGACTTTTTTGTATCACCCATGCTCTTGGCATTATGTCACAAACTTGATTATCACCCAAGTCAATTTTTGTCCTTCCTATAGATTTTTCTTTTGCTGCTTCTCCCCTGATTGATGTCACATTGTGCCTAGTTTTTGGGGATTTTAGCTGTGTTCTAGTCCTATTTTCTTTTTCGTTTTTCTTTCACCATTTAGAGGTTTACATTTCCAGACTACAGTGATGTATCAGGTTCCTCTATAATATGTGTAATTCCCTTTTGTATGACCAAACTGGTTTTCAAAATTTTTCTTCAGGCCTACTCTGATGTTTTCTAGTCTGACTGTTAGGGTAGTGATAGATTATAGTAAGATAAGTTGTCCACCTCAATAGGAGATACTTTCACGTGTATTTAGTATGACAAATTCAAATGCCTATTCTAATTTGGTTTTTAGTTCTTTTCCCTGCTGCTTTAATTTTTGGTGGGATCAGATGTGTCCTAATCATAGAAATACCAGACCTCTAGTTCTTGTCTGTTGTTTCTACATTGCTATTAGCTTTTGTATTGTATAGTCCACCTGACGCACAATTAGTCTACATGTCCCTGATAATCTGTATTATGTGATTTCTCTTTTTGAGGTGTTCTAGATAAGGAATTTAGGAACACCTGCACTTAATAATTGAGGAAAGTGTGCTTACCCCCTTAGACAATGCCACTATGTGTGAAGACATCCATTATGTAGTTGTCTACCTTTAGATGGATGAGGGTATGCTCTGACATGGAAACCCAATTGAAGAGGCTAGAGGTGCTGTTTTACCTACTACCTCTTGTCTTTGTACTCTATGACAATGACAGTATTTTGTTTTAGATCACTATAGTCCCATGGTGTATGGCCACTCCTTTGAAGATTGCAGGCCACCTGCTTGCAAATCCCCTGCAATGAATTGTTTTTTGTATACTTGCCAATAGGTCCAGCCTGTGTTTTTCTTTACTCTCACATAGATAGATGGAAGTGGTTCTTGGGTGCCTTGCTAATATATGGGGCATCCCAAGACTAGGAAGTATTTTCTAACACTCTGTTGATAGACTGTTTCTGTTCCTTGTCTAAAGACAATTTGTTCTGTCCACCAATAGATATTTGCTGCTGTACAAACCACTACCAGAGGGGCCCGGACATCAGATTCAGCCTGGGGAGTCAGCGTCAGCACCAGTGCAGCTTGAAACCAAAGTGAAGGTAACCAGCACAGGCATTGCTGGCAACTAGGACCTCAGTGAAGGCGGAAGCCCTGTGATTAAGTGTGTACCCCTGCCACTGTTTTGAGCGAAAGACGGGGTCACAAATCAGAAAGGAGAAATCGTGGATCATGCCTAGCTGAGAGTCACAGACCGACCAGAATGGCAAGGAGGTTTTGCTTGAGGTGACCCCTTCTGAAACAAGGGTTGCTTCAGAGATCCTAGAATAAGGCCTCTGATTTCTGGTCCTAAAGTGAATACAAGTTTGCACCTTTGTTTGTTGGTCAAGAGATACCTGGGTACACTGGATGCAAATGTGTAGCCCCAACGAATGAGCAGTGCGCCAGCAGAGCAATACAGGAGTTAGGGAAGGACTTGAGATTAGGGTTCAAGTTCTGTGTCTCTGGTGCCTGTTAGATTGAAGTGAAGAAAAGTGGTGCACTGTTTGAGACACTGGACAGGATCACTAAGAGCATTTGCCTGTTGGGTGACTGCCCTATCCTGAAAGAAGAGACTTTTTTTCCTTGAAACTGGACTGTGATTCTTGAGTTGCGAGTTGTGCAGCTCCACCGTGGAAACAACAAGAGCTTGCCTGTGAGGCTCAAACGGACACAGGGAGAAGACTCCCCCTCTGGTTGGTTGTACAACGGCTTCAATTTCCCCAAGGACTTCCTCTTTTTGTCAATAATGTATCCCTTTTAGTTGTCCCATTTTTGAAGAGCAGCCCTTTGCAGCTCTTGGTCCTAATTCCTATGGCCCTGTGTGGTCCTCCTGGTCCCAGATATGCTTGATGTTCTAGCCCTCATAAAAGGAAAATGTAACAGTCAATTGGAAAATGTTTTTATTAGATATGAGCTGTTAGCTGTTCTGAAATTTAAAATGAATAGTCACTGAAATGCATAGGAGCCCTGAAAATGTCTACTAGATGATTTTAGGATTTGCTTTAGCTTAGGCCAAGAAAAATGATAATTCTGTTTATAATAGTGGCCATTGCTTTCTCCTACTGTCTGTATGTTTATTATGATCCAATGCCCGTTTTTCTTGGATTCCTGCTGATACCCTTAGTGAAATGTTTAGACTGGAAAATGCCCCCCTAGCAATAAATTAGGATATTGATAAATTGTGAAATTGAATGTACAAATATTTTCTATGTTCTTACTGGATCATGGGAATGTCTTCACCTAATGCTGAAAGGGTCGTCTGTCGTAATTTAGCAGCGATTAGATTAAGCATTAGCAGAAGACATCCTGTATTTAGAGACTATCTTGACTTTTTATGGAATCCATTTTGTATTTGGCAGCCATTTTAGATGGCCATGTGCTCACCATGTACTCAGTCCTATCTTGCTGTTCTCTGCTCGGTATATTTAGCCTCTTCCTCCTACTTTGCACATGCTCAGTTGTGCTTGCAGCTGCTAATATTCTGTAACTGTCAGGATGTGCTTGCTAGCATTGGCAAAACTGTTAGCTCCTCCTACTTGTCGACTGTGCATTTTCTGTATGACCATCTATGTGTGTAACTCTTCTTATGTGCACTTGTACTGCCCTTTTTTGGCCCCTGTGAGGGTATATAAGAGATACTGTGGCCTTCAGTCCTCAGACCATCTCATACAGAGTGCTGCGGCTTCTGTGTGACATGGCCTCACTTGTTGTAATTTAATAAATATGTTTCTCTTGATTACAGATTCTGTGCCAATTTTTTCATGCTGCTTTAAAGGATCAGGTGTTAGTGCAAACCCCTGAGATGGGATTTTTGATTTCCCTCAGTACATGATAAGGATATTACAAGTCACCTCGAAGTTCCATAATGTTATGGCCTCATTCCTGTACATGGTCATGGAACTCCTCTGTGACTTGCAATATCCTAATAATGTACGACGGGGGGGTATTTTATCCCACATATATTATGCTTGCATATTGGGGCTTTTAGTCAGCCCTCTTCTTCTATTGGTCTGTTGTTGGGTCTCTCACATATTGTTCCCACCCACTACAGCATACAACACGGGGCAACTGTCAGCCCACTTTAGCCACTGGTTAACTTCTCTCTCAAAAATGGCATTTTGCCCCTTCAAAAGTAGCACACCGCCACACAAAGTAGTACACTTAGGTGCCAGGAGCTACTATGACAATTGGTGATTTTTGAGACCACAAATTATTTTTGCACTTATCCAGGTTTTTTCATACATAGGTTGGGCCCACGAAGTTCCAGATATAAAATCTTAGATAAAGCATGCCCGAACAAAACAGGCCTTGGCAAATCCAAACGTCTGTAACCAGTGTCAAACCTTTCGACTTTGCCAGTGCTTGTTTCATTATCTTGAAAACCCTTCAGCTGAAACCGAGGCGGTAGTCTTCCTTCAAGACACACGTGGTATTCTTGAAAGGGACTGTGAGCCTTATTGTAACGCGGATACTGAGCCCTGTTCATCATGACGGAAACCAAAGCCAGTGCATCTTTCCCGCCGCGAGGCAGCGAGGCACAGCATGAGGTAACACCTTTCAGACGTACATTTCTGCACTCCATACACGTCGGGATTTGCATGATTAGAGCTTTGCCAGCCTCTGCCCTTTTGTTTGATATTTGTACGGAAGCCGATTGAGTGCGCAGGAGAGCGCTACCCCGCCAGAGGAGGAAATCGCTTCATATTAATTGGCAGCTCCCGTTGTACCTCACAGCCGGCTTCCAGTGACAAAGCACTTTCATTTGCATCTCTAACCTCGGAGCCTGGCTCGCGGCGAAGGCCGCCGAGAAGCGCATTGTCACTTCAGAAACCTGCATTGTACCTATAACGCGTTATCCGTGGCTGTCGCTTGAATTAAAATCACACAATTAAATGGAGAGACTTATCGACGAAATATGGCACATCAGCAAAACTGAGCAATGATTTTAGCTATAAACTCTAAATAAAAAAAATGTAAAGTAGCTTCAGGTATAATGAATCATTGCAAAGGGTTTCATTCTCTCCAAAGTATTCACACATAAAAGGAAATTGATCTCTCAGTCTCATGCTGGGTAAAATAATGTAAAACAATTTCCAAATGTAAAAAGAATAAAGACTCACTACAAATAATAATAAAGGCAGTCCTCAACGTTCAGGTGCCCAAGTTAAGGCAAATAGCGCTTACAGTTTGTTTGGATTGACACCACAACTTCATGTTTACAGCGACCACTTTGAATGTTTTTATGTTGTGTAAAGTTCTGTTATTAGAACTGATATCTTAAAAATGCAATTGTATTTGGTATCACAGATATCAAAAGAAAATGTAGTGCAATGAAAACTTCAGGTATCCAAGACAGTAGGGGATCCGGAACAGATGTAGGTCAAGCCCCATCGTTTATGGAAAACATCAGGGCCGGACTGGCCATAGCGGGCACCGAGCAATTCCCCGGTGCGCCGCATGGGTGGGGGCCGGTTTTGGGCCCGTGGGGGCCGTTTTTGTTAAAGGGCCGTTTTTTCAGCATAGCTGCGAAATCGGCCAAAAACCGGCCCCGGCAAAGAGCTCGGCGGCACCCCCAACCCCCCGCCGAGTGGTGAGGGGGCGGCCGAGCACTTTGCCAGGGCCGGTTGTGGTTCCCAGTCCGGCCCTGGAAAACATTAAAGGCCCTCTTACCTGCATTATTAAGGGAAAGACACATCACAAACTGTCATAAATGCCAGATCCCTAGTAAAAAATGCTTTACATATTCAGTACTTGTTGACAGACTGGAATCTCGACTGCCTTTATGTCACGAAACATGGCTAACGGAATGCTGCACTCCCGATGTAGTACAAGTCCTCCCTCATGGCTACACTATCACGAGACTGGACAGAAAAGTGCAAAAGGCGGGGGGATAGCTGTAATATACAAGGATCATTTGAAATGTTCCGTCTCTACTATTGCAGAACTAAAATATGCAGAAAGCTTCTGTTTTAGTCTTAAATTAGACAGCTGCACTACTCGTGCGGGGGTTCTGATCTACAGACCCCGGCATCAGCTCTTAATTTTTTAGATATCTTGGGGGGAAGTATAAGCTCCCTAGTGATCAGGTACTCAAATTTTACAATCCTAGGCGATTTTAGTTTTCACCTTGAAGCAGACGATACTTCTAATACACAAACTTTTACAGACATCATAAACACATTGGGACTAAAACAACAGATAAAGGGGTCCACGCACTGTGCAGGGCATACCCTTGATGGGATATGTACCAATGCCGCCAATCTTACTGTCGCCCCTTCAGTCACGATAACATAGTCAGACCACAAACTAATTCCTTTTAAATTTGCTTATGATAATGTCCAACTAATACAAAAATCCCAGGCAACTGTGCTCCACACGGAAGTGGAAGAGCATGCTCTCAAATCCCAACCTACTGAGCATGGCAGAAGCCACAAAACCTACTCTCACAGGAAATCCGGAAACTGACAATAATATGCTTAATAATTGGATGCTGTCATTGGCCAATACCTTAGCTCCACTAAAGTATACCACTATCAACAAAAAATCAGCCAATTGGTTTACTCCCCATCTAAAAACTCTGCAAGGACAATGTAGACAAGCGGAAAAACAATGGTGAAAACATTATGAAGCAGAAGACCTGAGGCTCTTCAAACTAGCGCTTAGATCATACCATCAACAAATTAGAATAGAAAAAAAGACACACTACTCTAATTTAATAAATAGGATGGATAATCAGAAAACTATTTTTAATATTGTGAAGTCATTTTTTAATCCAACAAGCCTAGACTAAGAAATTCCTCCTTCACAGGATCTATGTGACAGAATCGCTGAGTACTTCGACAATAAAATCAAAAACCTAAAAAAATATTTTGCGAACATATAATTTCAGCAAAACGAAGCTCAAGTTTTAGGAACAAAAAGGGAACTCACATGTTTTAAGGAGATTAATTTACAACAATTTAGGCAAGCTATCCTCTCCCGCAAGTCCGGTTTGCCTTTCGATCCGTGCCCCCATTGAATCTTACACGCAGTGGTGGATACTGTAAATCCCTTTGTCAATCAGATCATCAATTCCACTTTCAGGCTAGCAAAAATCCCTGATATCTGGAAAACTGCCACTGTGAAACCTCTTTAAAAAAAAGAAACTGGCTGACCCTACCACCCTCTCTAATCTCAGACCAATTTCACTACTACCATGTCTGAGTAAAATTGCAGAGAAATTAGTCAATACACAACTTAATGATTTCCTGCAAGAAGCCAACACACTACAACCTAGGTTATCAGGTTTTAGACCAGGCCATTCAACAGGATCAGTGCTGCTCCACACCACTGATACCTTAAAGTTTGCCCTGGATCAGGGAAAGGATGCAGTACTGGTTCTGTTGGATTTATCGGCAGGCTGGCACACAGCGGAGTCACAAACAAGGCATTGGCCTGAATCACATCTTTTTTAGAAAACAGGCATCAGATTGTAACACTGGGAACGTACAAATCGGGAGAAAAATGGTTGTCATCAGGGGTCCCCAGGGCTCATCCTTGAGCCCAACCCTTTTCAATCTTTATATGACACCACTTCTCTCTCTGATGGTCACGTTTGATGTTGAAGCCATTGCATATGCGGACGACACCCAGCTGATTCTCACTCTTGATAAAACACTTCACAGTGGCGGAAGGCAAGTTTCACCACTGTTTAACAGCAGTAATGGACTGGATGAAACTGAATCATCTTAAATGTAGCAGCTCTAAAATTGAAATTATGCTGTTTGGACAGTCCAACCTTTTTAGGCCCAATCAGTGGTGGCCTCCAAATTCTGATGCGCCTCCCACAACAGTAGACATAGTCAGAAATCTAGGAATAACATTTGATCCAACATTATCGAATCCATATATAGGTCACAATTGTTTGGCTGTCCAATATTTTTGCCCGCAATATACTGATAGACACCCTTCTTCAGAGCTTGCAGTCTCCAAGTCATGAGACCTCTCCTTCAAAGAGATGCAATCATACCATAGTATCATATGCAGCTTATTTTTCAAAGCTGACAAGGGAACTCGAGTAAGACTTGTGCAACTGTATATTGATGGAAAAAATTACACCCTAAAAATGTGTCACTATTTGTGCTCTCTACCCAAGGGAGCTGTCTTGCCCACAGAGGTTGACAGCCCTCTCTCTGCCTGCTGCCAGATTACCAACCAAAAGACTTTTAAGGGCAGATGTTTGTACTAGCATACAACCTTGAACGTCAGTGAATTGCCTTAATTGGAAAACATGAATGGTCAGTGCTAAATCACAGCGTTGAGCTAACTGGGCTCTTAGAGGGCATTTTCTGAGGCGAAAAGGAGAATAATTCACAATACTATCTTTTTTAACCTCTTCTTAGTATATTCCTCATGCCGAAACTATCTCTGCAAACATCTTAAAAGGTAACATTTACATGGGAGTTCCAATTTAAAATGTTTTCTTAATTTGATGACTGTGGTTCAGTCCATGAAAAACAAAAGTATTTGGCCTGACTAGTAGGAGAGAAGAAAACAATGTTTCCTTTGGATAACTGACAAGAAAGGGTGAATGAGTTTGACTTTAGCCCCATTAACTTCTGTTCACTCAGTTCCCACTCAGATGCTGAATACAGAAGTTGGACACAGTGACTGACTTAGGCCCCGATTTAGAGTTTGTGTATGGTTACTCCATCACTTAAGTGACAGATATCCCATCCATCGTATTACAAGTGCCTTAGGATAAAATGCACTGGCAAATCAGGGCCCAAGTAATCAGTTATCCCACAAACTTGCAGTAAATACAGCATTATGCAGCTGTATTGATCCCCAGTCTCTTGCAGCATCATGAGAATAGACTTATAATGTCTAACCTACGCAACAGGATTTTCAACCACATTTCTCAACTCTTTTAACATTTTTATTCCTCCTAGGAAGCTCCTAATAATATATTTCCCGCTAAGTCTATTATTACATCTGTGCTGTGCGTACTGCCTCACATTTGGTCACCCAGGGAGGAAGCTGAGTGAACTCCTCATAAATAAAGATGCATTGACCTCATTACAATTCGCAAGACGTTCCCTCTCTACGCGCTGTCTTCCCCTATTCACCAGCTCTCATCTCTCATTCCTTTTTATCGTAAAACGACAGAGTTGTGTGAAAACTGAAGCTAGGAACCCCTGTTTTGAGTTAATTGCATTTCAAATTCCTCCATGAAACGTGCTGTATGATACTTTTAACATGTGTTATGGGCCGACAGTGAAACCAATTAGTCCCAAGGACCATTCGCGAGGTTGCTTGATTTGGGAAACTTGAGGATAGGTCTGATACAAAGATGTTTGCCATTGTAGGAAAAATGAAATTTTGCTCATGTTTCCCACCCCCAGAATAGGGGCACTATTTGTTGTTTGAATGGGCAGTCTCATTCTCAACAGCTGCGTGGTCAGCATTGGAGTCTAGTTAGGCTTTCACTAGGATTCTCTCTATGGCTAACCTAAAAAGTTTCAATGTTTCAACCCAAAAATATAATGAGTCCTATTCACAAAGGACCTCCACACTCGTGGCGGAGGCCCTTCAGCCCTGGCGGGACCTGGTGACGGGTTTGTAGGAGACCCTCTTCAGTCCTAAAGCCCTAGGTATCTGGGGTACTATTTACTAGGGACTTACAGGGGGATCTGAAGTTGTGCCAATCTTAGTACCATTTTAGGGAAGGAGCTCTGGCACAGGGGACCTGATTGCCAGGGAACATGTGCACTTTCAATTGAAACATATCATTTTCCAGGGAAAAAGTGGGGGGCTAACTATGTCAAAAGAGTTACTAAAATGACAATGAGCACACTTTGGGTCCGCG
Organism: Lissotriton helveticus; assembly: GCF_964261635.1. NCBI lineage: Eukaryota > Metazoa > Chordata > Amphibia > Caudata > Salamandridae > Lissotriton > Lissotriton helveticus. Next base: position 268,836,547 of record NC_136072.1, read on the forward strand.
TCACAAATCCATTTGAGTGTATAATTTCAACTTAAACATGCAGATGGCTTGATTTATATTGTTTAAGGCATTCACAAAAAGTGAATTTGCATTCACAAATTAATTTCCCCAACAATTAATGTTGCCCCTGTATGGTGCAATTTGACACATCTGAAAATCTCTTTCCAGAGTGTGTGGTGTTTATGCTCTTATAGGAACATAACAAAATAACAAAGGGGTGGGGGGAGTGCAGAGGTCTTATGGATAGAATCCACCTCCAGTACATTCTTTTATAACAAAAAAGATTCTAGCCGCACCACAGAGGAGCGTGTCGGAAAACGAAACTAGTGGTGCGCGTGCACCACAGAGGAGTGGGGGCAAGGGAGCGTGGCAGCGAGGCGAACGCGCGCTGCTGCACGTGCTAGCCACTGGTGAACTATCACTTCATCTCAGCGCCATGAAGCACCAGCAATGTATTGCGCTCTGCACCTAACCACACAATTTAATCTAATATCCAAGCACTCTTTCCTAAAGGGAGATGTCAAGTGTCATCTCCAAAAAGTGAGAAACATCATTTAATGCTGCCAATGAGTGAGACTCAGACCACCAAGGGTTATGGAGACCATTCTAGCAAACATCCTAGATGGGATTACACCATGAGCAGGGGAAAGGAAAGATCCATCAGCCAGCCTCTCAGTTGTCATGTTCTCTGTGTTGCACGTAGTGTGTTGATTCAAGGTTCATAGATATTTATGGCCTACGTCAACTGACTGGATTGTGTTAGTTATATGACATATAAGAAAAGAGGGAGCGACCCCACTAACCAAGAGACAGGGTACTTCAAGTAATGATCAAAATGAACTCTCTTGGACCAGATCAAAAGGTATGTTCATCACTCTCATTCAAAGTTATTCAAATTTCCACTAAACGGTCATACTGATACGGCACACAAGACTTTAAAATGAACCCAAAAAACAATTGTATAGACATATATATGTATACCAACAATCAATTAAAAAAGCATGTTTTTTTTATTATGATAGACAATTTATCATAAAAAATGTTTTCCTTGATCAAAATTAAAAACACTTGTATCACATTTTACACAGCAAATATATATATACAACAACACAAAAGTTTGTAGAGAAAACTGGCATGTGAAACATTAAAAACATCATCAACTGGTTATTTTAACCGGAATCAATCACAAAGGTCCACTGTGCATTAATTAAGTCGGACCACTCAAGTTCCTTGGATATAACCTCAGTAAGTATGGCGTCGACGCATTTCGGTGGTAAAAATCTGATTATACAACCACCTTTATCAGGACACGATTAATAAGAAGTCTCCCTTAACACCTAAGTTAAAAACACAAAGTTAAAAAATCATAACCATAAACAATTACAATACATATATTTATATTTTGATCAAAAACTATAAATCTAAACAAATTCCTTCTACATTACATCATAATAAATCAATACATTTTTAGATAATTGTCCAACATTTGTTATGAGGGTTCAGCCATCATTCAAACCCCCTATCCTCACAGGATAAACACATGCTACCAAGAGAACCACATTCATACTGCAATCCTGTATGGATAAGTAAGTCTGTTGTAATCGAAACTGACTAGAATCAGTCCACCTATTTCCAGATTAAAATCATGAAACAGCACCTAGTTACTGAGAGGCGTCATCCTCAGGGTCTCCCTATGGTCTTTCCTATCACCTCAGCACTTACCAGAGTTCATCTCACCATATTCACCACAATTAAAGATGTAAACAGGTAATGTGCTTGCCCCTTTCTGGCTGTGGACAGCCCACAACACTGGGATAACACGAAGCGCAGATTTTGTACTACCCCTGACCTGTTTTACTCCCAGCTGACCACAACCAAATGCAAGTGCTCCCAAGTTCAGCTCATGTAGCTGTGGAGGCTCTTGTTTCTACTTCAGTGAAAAGACTACTCTGTCCTATCCCACGTGAACTCCTACAACATAGAGTATTTCAAGTATCAAAGACCAAAGGAAGACATGCAGAATGTTAAAAGTATCCAAGATCAAGCAGCCAGACTGTGTAGTCTCTTGAAAGACACCCACTGACACCCAGTGGAGCAAATAATAACATTTAATACTTTGCTCTGAAAGTCTTTGGCGGGAGGATGGACTGTAATACTTGCAAGTGGCCCTGAGTTACACCTCAAGCTGGAATTTAAGACTGCTAAATGAACATCTGGTTGCCCAGACCAAGTTCCAACCCTAAAAACAATGGGGAAAGCCAACAAAGGGCTCCTGCAACATCTCAAAAACACCATTATGGCGTCTGAGGAATACGTCTAGCCAACTATCTTCCAAGGAAGCCCAGAAGCCTCATCAATTTAGGGAAGCACTAGACCCCCGTCCTCAGCAATGAATAAAGATTGAGCCAATACTACCCATGTGACTAGAGAGATCGCGTCGACCAAAACCAGATGCGCCAATCCTCAGATCCGGTAACCTTTACTGTTTTCACCATAACCAGAGACAGTGCTGTACGCACTGTCACGTCGCCAGAAGCCAGCTTGTCAACATGGTATTGATCAAATCAATAAATATGTAATTTTAACAATCTGATCGGGTCAAAACACTGCAGATCAGTTGCTTTGTTAGTCCCTCCTTCACATTGATACCCAATGATGCACAACTATGTCCTTCATAGGTGTGTTTTCCTTCCCTTGGAGAAAGCATTCTAACATAGCATAGGGGCCATCTCAATGTCATGTACACGGAACTCAAGGCCATCATCCCACCCGTCATAACACATCAGAAACATATTCTATGTTACATTTTAAACTAGTCTCTTTTGTGCAAATATTCTGTTTTAAACTAGGATCTAGCATTTTGGACCACTTATAGAAAGTAACTGTTTAATGAAGGGAACACAGACTGGGCTATCTTTAAAAACTAAAATGCTGCATTTTTAAAAAAATGAGGAAATAACTCTCGATGTGTAACAGCAGCAAAGCCCAAGCCTTCCATATCGGTGCAAATAATCAATAGGCTATCAAGAGACAAGTTACAGGGGTGAGCTCTTTAATCTGCCTTCATTCCTACTGCAGGGGCGTGGCGTCCATTGGTGCAGCAGGTGCAGTGTCACCGGGCCCGGCGGCCTATGGGGCACGGTAAACCCTGATGATTGCTGCACTAGAGTCCATGGCACACTGGCTGCATCATTGCCCCACTGCACTGCAAGGGAAAACCAAGCAACAAAGACAATAGTGGGCAGATAAACCAAGGATATTTCATTTAAACTGTAACAAACGAGATGCAGGCTAAACGTAAAGTGACACGCACCTTGTATAATGTACAGGCTTTGCACTGAACTTGCTTTAATATGCAACAATATGGGGCTGACATGCATGCACACACAGAGTAAAATATTGAACTTTGACCTCTTTAAAACAGGCAGCATTAGGTTTATCGCAGCTGATCTCCATTCTCAAGGTGAATATGTATTCAAACATCTAATCGATCACTACATTTGTCTGTTACAAAACATATTCATATACATTTAAAAAGCACACCCCAATGTGACAATGACATGTACTACACCACACCAGCAGCACATGGGAGCAGGTCAAGAGAGCATTGCGGCCATACACGCATTGTATGGCACTTCACTTTTAAACCTACTAGGAATTCATAGTATGATGGGGTGGGGGGGGGGGGGGGCGTTCGCTGAGTTTTGAAATATCTGAGGATTTAAACGCACATGCTGCAGAGTTCTCTGTGTGTGCCCCCCTTCCTTCATCCGTTTTTGGCCCAAGGGACCCTATAACCGCGGGCCAGCCCTTTTTTTTATATCTTAGTTTTAAAGGGGGGGGGTGCACTGCCCTCTCCCAGGCTGTTTTTGGCCTCAGGGACCCCCTCCCAAAAGGCTGGCCTTTTATTTGATTTTCTTAATATTGTTATCCAGGGCATTTTTGGACTGGGAACCCCATCCCCTGTGGCCTGACCATTGGTTTAAAGGGAAGGGGCTGCATGGCCCCCTTTCCAGGCCAGTTTTGGCCCCAGGGACCCCATCCCCCAGGACCTGCCTTTTTTTTAAATAAAAAAAACAATGGATGGGCCAGGTGTTTTCTTTTTTCTTAAAAAATATTTTCTTTAATGGGGGGGGGGGGGCGCAGCTCACCTCCCCAAGCCTATTTAGGCCCCGGGGACCACATCCCAGGGGTCATGCCTTAATGTGTTTTTTAAAGGGGAGGGAGCCATCCGCCCCCACTTTGGCTAACTTCAGCTCCAGGGACACCATCCCCCGTGGCCTGGCCACTTCTTTGGGGCCTGCAGGGGGGAACCTGAAGGCCCCTGTGGTCCTTGCCGGCTGCACACCTCTTGCGGGAGCCAGCATTGCATTGAGATCCAGGGAGCTGCAACATGTAGCGCTGATCGCAAATCAATGTCTGTTTCTGTGCTCCCTTAACAGTGGGCCGGGAAACAGACATGCTCAGCTTTCAGCAAACTAGAGCATTTTCTGCACTCCTTTGCTGAAAGCAGAGTGTTTGCTATGGCTTGGCGGGAGCGGTGCCCCTAATGCCATCAGAAGTTACGCATCTCTGGTCCTTGCAGCCTCTTCTTCTACTCTGTTTGCCCTGTGCTGCTCATAAATTTGCTTAAAACAGTGCATCCCTGAGCAGCTTGATACCCATCAGCAGCAAATCAGAGAATAACAAAGAATGAAATGTGGAAGTTTTAAAATCCCTGCGCAAATTGCAGGTAGCTGGGGCAATGTGCATCATACACCAGCCATGTGATGGGTGGCAGCACTTTTGAGTGTCAGTGAAATGTACACATTGCCAGCACAGATTTAGGTTGGGCGTATACTGATTAGGTATGTTACAGGCTAGTTAGGTGGCTAAGAGGTGACCAGTATGGGGCCCACTTGACTACCCACTTTCCACTCACTGTGCACACTTCCCTAACAGTCCTTCACAACTCCCCCACCACCAAAAGAGTAATTCAGCCATTTTTAGGTATTGCGCCTAGCGTTGCAGTGCGCAGAACTGTCGCGCAGCGCAAGACCTCTTGTAAGGGGGTTCTGAAAGCTGCTCACACGCTCGTGTGTGTGATCAAGCTTTCAAGAATTTAGTGAGCATAGACAATTTTTGTACATGCAAGTGTAATCTGAATTGAAGGAAAAGGAACTTGTAAGATTTGTGGGGTCTACGAGCTTCCATAGTATCCTTCTTTGGTAAATTAAGAACCTTAGGAACACTACCCTTAAATAAGTATGAACTCATAAATTAAATTATTTGATTGCTAACCTCAAGGAAGAAGTGTGCAAGCTAGCCAATCTATAATTATGACAGCTAGCGCACCACCATGCTACAGAAGATAATTTAGTAGCATATTTTCAGATAGTAGTAATACATTGTAAAGCTAGCATTCTTAATAAACCAAGTAGTTTCCTAATTTCCGAAGACCCACTAAATTACTGAGATAAATTTCCTAAGAGCATGCTCAAGAAAGCTTACCACAACTGAATCACAAGAATTTAATTAATTGTATTAAATACCTTTTCCCAACATGTATATACCAATGGACATTTGAAGAATATATGAACTGCTGTGTCAGTGGCTGAACAGGACCAGCAATTAGCCTCTGTAACCACGTCATTTTGAACTATTGCTGAGGAGGGACAAATAATCTGCAATAAAGTTTGTGTGACTTATTTTTTTTTACTTTGTTTGAGGTTTATACAGCACAAACTTGACCCGAGTGCATCAGAGTGCTTTACATGGATTACGTCATCAATCCCACATGTGACTCAATAAGACTATATTGCTTTGTTGTGTTGGTCAGTAGACCTATATAGGTATTAAGGAGGAGAGTGGGTATTATAATGCTCATTGGCTGTTAACAAGTAACCCTAGTTTCCATACACCAAAGAGAATGGCTCTGATTGGTATCAGAGCTGGTAAATATGGCAGAAATGGCTGAACCGATAATGCCATCAGTGGCAAACTTTTCCATCCTATTTAGACCTGGGTCGGCAAAAGAGCACGCAAAGCATAGCCATAGCGAACACTGCTTTATGCACTGTTCATACATGCCCCTCTTTCCAACACTGCTCAAGACATTTATGATGACTACAGGGTCACCACTCACACTTACTGAAAAATATGCTTGACTGAAACTGCCCTGGTAAAATGCCCAGTAAACCGCTTACTGTACATTTCCTACCCAGGCTGTAGTAAGGGGCCTAGACTCAAGTTATTTACTGCTGCTGTGGAGTTTTTGCTATACTTGTAGGCAGAATACCTACTGCGCATGCCCGCTCTCGTCCTTCATATTGTGAGTGAGCATTGGAATAGCACTCTTTGTGCTGGTATACGTTTTGCCTGTTTAGTTTGACCTCATAAAACTACTGCATATTTATGGGTAGTGTATTGTACAGGAAGTTATATTAGCCGCCTTACCTGAAACTGATCACAGTACGTAAAACTAACTGCAGTTCGATATCTGAAACTGACCACAACCCTTGAAACATGCATATGTGGTACTGAGTGGTATTATGTTGAGTGTAGTTATGTTGTATTGATTAGAGTGTAAATATGTGTTGTGTAATTATGTGGTATTGAGTGTTATGATGTGGAAAGTATTTATGTTGCATTGATTAGTGTGTAAATATGTGGTTTGTAATTGTATGGTACTGAGTGGCATGAGGGGTGTATTTATGTTGCATTGAGTAGAGTACATAACTACACTCAACATAATACCACTCAGTACCACATAATTACACATCACATAATTACACTGTATTCAATAAAATATAAATACACTCCACATACCACGCAGTATTATATAATTGCACGTCACATAATTACTCTCTACTTAATGCAACATAAATACATTCCACACAATACCACTCTGTGCCACATAATAACACAACACATAATGACATGTACTCAATGCAACATAAATACACACCTTTCACTCAAGTGTGTGCTATATAAAAAAAAATTGCAATGCAATGGGTCTCACATTACTGAATCTTTGAGCTGCTAGTGCTGCATTAATATTAGCAATGCCAACATCTCAAACTTTTATAATGCGCGACCTATTGCATTGCAAATGCATGTTCATTGCAGAATTCGGTCAGAGGCGAACTGATATCAAGGAAAAGAGCTGAATCATCAGGAGATGAAGCCCTATAAACATAGCCCTCACTACAGAACTGGCTGCAACTAAAGTGAAAGATGGGATGTGTCCATCCTATGATTTGTGACTACTGCTGACATTCATTTAGCACCGCTCAAGCTTTTCCATTTCACAGGAAAATCCAGTCACACTCACACTAGCATCTCCCTAGGAACCATCTTCGATGGTAAAATAAATATAAATCTGGAATGTAGCCCTTTATTTTCCTGTGCTGACGGAATCCCAGTGGTGCTCCACAGAAGCCGCCACACACTGCTCCTGGGCGCAGCGGTGATCACATCAAACATGGCGCCCAGTAGTGTGGCGCATCCGTTGCAATTTATTGAGTGCGCGCTTCTACAGCTTTATGAGCGCTCTGCTCTGATCATCCGTATGCTCAGAATGCTGAGCCCCATACTGTGCATCGAACCACACTGTGACTGCTACAATGAGTCATGGGAGCCCTGAACACTCCTACAGAACTGTGACTTTTTTTTCAGGATCTCCTTTTGTGAAGGCGACAGCATGACTTTGAAAAATAACTTGCAACTCCATTGTTAGGCAAGATTGTTTTTCCTTTCCTAACAAAAACATATGAAGGGAGTTCTCGCAGGGAAATTCAATATATGATTTACCTGCGTTCAAAATGGTGGAAAATGTTGATGCTTTTGTCACACCCTTGTCAATGTAATTAGGGCGACCATGGCGGATAAAGCATTTCTATGGCAACAAGAAAAAAAGCGAAAGCTAACCTTTGGTGTGTACTAACAATATTCAGAGCAGCCGAGACTGATATTAAAAGAACGAATGTGAAAGTGTACACATCCGCAAAGGTATCTCATGAACACAATCCTGGACATTTTGACACAGCAAAATAGAGGCAGATGTATTGGTTGTGTGAATATAGACACCTATGCTTCTGTTATTCATGTATGTCACGGAGTACCCTCGCACATTGTGATCTCCATACAAACTGTCTCCATGCACAGGTTCAGGGGCGGCCTTAGGCATGTGCAAGCTGTGCACCTGCACAGGGCCACCAAACCCCAGGGGCCACTACGCCAATATATATCCTTAATATAATAATCCTCTGAGGATGGAAACATATTTGCGTGGCGGCCCCTGGCAGGGATTTGGCGGCCTGCCGCTCTGTTCCACTTCCAAACACCCTGACCCCCCCTCTTCACTGGCCTCCGCGCTCCGCCCCGCCCGGACCCCCTCTTCCGGGACCCCTACCTACACTCCCTGCCCAGGGCCGCCATGAGCCTAGAGCCGCCCCAGACAGGTTACAACCTTATATATTACATCACTCATCTCATTTTCTATTACATTAATAATAAGATAACTTATATGGCATCTGATATTACACCAGTGATGATAACACTGTGCTTGGTGAGGGCGGGAGTTATAATTACTTTAGTTAACTATGACATCAGATTTTCAGTGGTTTTAAAAAAAATGTAAAACGTTATTTTTTTTAACTGACATTTTCGCCTCACTAGAAGGTCACTTTAACCTTTGTATTTTCAGTGAATGTATATTTTACCAGTGACAGAATTAGGCTTCCGGTGTTTTCAGGCAGAGCGGGCCTGTGAGAGGCTGGCTCAATATATGATGTACACTTATGTAAGTGGATACCTTGCGCCAGTCCAGACAACCCTTATGGTGATTTAAGAGGTCTCAGACAACCTTAGAAAGCTCTCTAAGAGGTAGCTGTGGAGAGCAGCCTTCAGGCTTAGTCCAGAAGGAGTGTAAAGCAGCTTGTTTTACCAGAATTTAAACTTATAGGTATAGATTAAGTGAAAAAGAACCACACAGGTAATTTATAAAAATATTTATTATAATAAGACACTCACTAACACATACAGATATATTCTAGGCAGAGATATACACAATGCACACAATACTTTGCAATAGAAACAGGTAGGTAGCACAGAATACACAGTGGTCCCCAGGGGGAGATCAAACCATATACTAAAATAGTGGTATGCAAACCACGACTCGAGTCAAGACAATACTCAGAGGACGTAGAATGCTGGGAACCCAAGGAACCACACAGGTGAGTACCTAGGAGCCCCACGGAGGTCATGTACAGTGTAGGAACACAAACGCATTCTCCATACAAATCAACGTGTAAGTCGCAGTTGCAATTATAAAGAAACTAGCAGCCCGTCCCGACGTTGTCCGGGTATGAAAATTTATGATTGTAATGTGTGTGCGTCGTGAGTTTTAATGATTGGCCGGCGTGAATGTGCGTTTGTGAGGACTTGTTTGAGTGCCTGCGCGTTGTCCGTACATTTAGCTTCTTCGTGTGTGTGCGTCCTGAGTTTTAATTATTGTCCTGCAAGAATGTGTGTTTGCGAGGGCTGGTTTCAGTGCCTGCGCATTGTCCGTATATTTAGCTCCTTCGTTGTGTGTGCGTCCTCATTTTTAATGATTGTGCGGCGTGAATGTGCGTTTGCGAGGGCTTGTTTGAGTGCCTGCGTGTTGTTTGTATTTTTAGGTCCTTGGTTGTGTGTGCGTCCTGACTTTTAATGATTGTCCGGTGTAAATGTGCGTTTGCGAGGGCTGGTTTGAGTGCCTGCGCGTTGTTCGTATTTGCAGTTCCTTCATTGTGTGCGCGCCCTGAGATTGAATCATTGTCCGGCGTACGCTGCCTGTCTTCAGCGTCCGCTGTAGCCGTGTGACCGAGCTCTTGTGAGTAAAAGCAACTTCACAAAATGAGTGAATATTTATGTAGTGTCTGTAAATGGATCGCAACGACAAGGCGGATCGTGAATGTTTCCGGAAGCCACGTCCTTTTTTTTTTTACTTCCTTGTAGTGCACCACCTGTGACCACACTGACGCGTCCAATCATGAGAAGGGTATGGTGGAGCGTGAATGTGCGCGCACATTGCTGTTGCAAGCCGCGCCCCTTTTTATGTTAATTAATATTTTTCGGAATGGGCTTGCAGATTGATTTTAGTACGCAGCCATTTACACGCCCATACCACGCCCACCACACGCCCACTGGATTTTAACGCGCCCACGACAACGCCCACAAGGGACTACTTTACCCCTAATGTTCTTTGACCTTTCTAATGTGTATGGTGGCCAGCTGTATAGCCTATGTCCATCTGCTGAAACTACCCTTTACAATGGTGTATTGGGTGTTGTGATTGGTGCTGTACTTCTTGAGTTTACCCGCCTCAAAGGTTCCAGTTCTCTCTTTATAATAGTAGTATAGATAGGACCCTTCCCAGTGGACCCTGAAGAAACCCAGCGGTAGACAAGAGGGTGGAGAGCCACCCCACCTATAGATACCTTAGGAGCCAGAATACCTGCACCAGGGAAGCCGGATGCATAGGTGTGAAGTGGCGTGGGAAACCGCCTTCAAATCCAATGGAAGACTTCAGAAAGATGCCGCTGCTAGAGAAGGTAACAGTGTCCGGTGGAACCCACAGGTGGATTCAAGATGTGAAGAACCTGCAAGCAGTGTGGACATAGTCTATGCCACTAGGAGGCACAGAAGACGAATGCCCACCGATGTCTGCAGCTGTGTGGAGCAAGCAATGCTGCGGAATTCCAGGGACCATACAGAAACTGTCCCACATCGGATGTCGAGAGTTGAGGGGTCGGTGCCCGGCAGGAGCACCAACAAGCCGTGGCAACTGCAACCAATGTGAAAGTTGAAGAAGCTGCTATGTTGGGACCAGCAAGGTCCAGGAGTCTCACAACAAGAAGGGGAGTCAGGACAGGCCCTCCCTGAGAAATCAGAGGAGCCCAAAGAATTCAAATGTGACCCTCGACAGGACCCACAGGCCGGAGGCACTGGAGTCGCAAGAGGACCTCGAGCACCTTACCAAGGAAGCAGGCCCATGGTGTAAGCAATGTGGTGTGGTCAAATATTCTTGTCGCTGGAGATGCTTGATGTTGGCGCTACTTTGAGCCCGAAGATCTTGATGGAAAGCAGCCAACAAGCCTGTGCAATGGCAAGTCAACGCGGAGCACAGGGGTTTGGTTCCTGCGACTTTGATGAGGTATACTGGCTTCAAACTTGGTGAGAGGACAGGACAGGCATCGAGTAATGTGGAGAACCACCACCTATGTTGCTGAGCCTTTCGGAATCCGTGGGAGCACAGGATCAGCAGACCGGTCAGCTTAGTTGTGGTGCCTGCAGATGAAGGGAAGTGACTCGTTCACTTCAAGGGAGATTCCTTCAGGTGTCTTGGATGCCCACAGTCCTTGGAAGGTTTCCTGTATGGAGCACAGACAAGGACGTTGCAGCAGACGAGCAGGGCGAAGAGATCAGGAGCAGCAGGAGTCTTCCTGGTTGCAGCCTTGATGCCCAGAGCAAAGTCCAGAGTGCCCAGATGGTTGATGTTGAAGTGGTGTCTGAATTGAATCATGTCCCACAATGAATTTAAGGACCCACCCTCATTTAAGCCCTTAAGTACCCTAAGGAAAGGGTTGGGACGATTCATGGTTCCCTCCCGGGGGAGGGATGGACAGTGGGAAGGATACTCCCATGCCCTTAGCCCAGTTTCGCACTAGAGTGGAAGCCAGCGGCTCCATGAGCTGGTTTGAACTGGACTATGCAATGTAGGGCACCAAATGTGTCCCTCAAGCAGACTGAGTGGCGTTGGCAAGCACTCCCACCCAGCCCCAATACACTAAACCCTGTCTGGGAGGTGGTCTTACCTCCCCTGTGACAGAATACCTATTGTTCTGCCTTACCCTGCTCGAGCTTGGCTCAGCAGCAGGAGGGCAGAATCGTGTCTCTGGTCGGCAGCAGTCATGTTGTGCTGTCCGGATCTAGAAGACTGGTACCGGGAGCACTGATGACCTAACGGAGGGCCTTTACGGTGCTAGGAATCATACCTCCCACACCGTTTTCGGTGTGGGGATATGATTCAAACACGTTTGATACCAATCATGACAGGGTTTGTTACAGCCAGGTTCGAGATGGTCATCGCGTGATGGCACAGTGCACCTCTATATGTTAAATGGCTGTATCACTTACAACCCGGGAGAATGGACCCCGAGGCTGTAAGGGGTGTCCTGCTCATGCAGGGGCATCCTCAAACTTATAACCAAGCACCCTGTCTTCAGGATTGGAAAGGCCTGCTTAAGGGGAGAAATAGGTTTTAAGTGCAGTGACCCTTGATATAGGAAAACCGATATCTTTTGTAAGTGGTGCTAGCACCAGCTTGCACAGGCTGCAATGGCAGGCCTGTAGTTACAGTTTGAGTGGTCCCTCAGGGGTGGAATAATACATGCTTCAGCCCATGGGGGGACCCCTGAGGTTCCTATGCCCTGGGTACCTGAGTACCATATACTAGGGACTTATAAGGGTACCCCAGTATGCAATCTGATATGTACCTAAGTACCTTACCATAACAATGTAGGGGAGAAAGCCGAGAGACTGGGGTCCTGATTAGCAGGATCCCAGTCAGACTAGTAAGAAACAGCTTAACACCAGGCAAAAAGTGGGGGTAACCATAAAAGCAGATCCTACGTTCCTACAGGGCCTGTGTGGGAAGCTTCAGTCCAAGGGGAAGGATTCTGAGCACCCAGGGGACAGGGGCCATTGTGTTTTGCCTACTGACTGTGCACTTAGCACATCTGCATGCAATACATTTTCCAGATATTAAAATTACCCAAGATCATCTGATTTATTATCATTATTTCATGCTTACCAAACTCCAGGAATTCATTCATTGTGCATGAAGTAAATTCTCTGAAAATCCCCATGAAATGGTCTTCATGACATAGTTTTTCCAGTGTAGGCCACAATATCTGAACTGTCTGCAGCCAGTGGGTAACTCAGCCTGGAAGTTATTAAGGGAGCAAGTGAGGAAAGTGGGCTCAGGTGTCTGAGGGAGGAACCAGGCTATAAAATCAAGGCCATTGTTGTGTCTCAGCTTGTTCTGTAGGTGGCTACAACATAGTACAAAAAGTTACATCTACTAAGGTTCTCATGGCAACCCTTTGCAAGCCTACTCTATTAGGTGTATGGTGTCCCTCTGCGTAACAATGAGCTGCTCTATGGAATGAAACATTTGAATTCTGGTATGTCCTGGCTAGATCAGGGAATGTAAGCTGCATTAAGCATTTTCGTTTCGTTAATGCGCTTGTTCATTATGAATGCGTGGCGGAGAAAACAATAAAAACACAATGAAGTCATATGGTGTGAGAAAAGAGAAATACATTTTGCAGGAAACAGCAAATTTTCACAAAAAGGTCAGACTCTATAATTCAGTTTTAACGTTAAATAACTATTTATGAAAGACATTTATTTTTCTCAAAGGGATAGAGAAGAATAAAAGAATAACGCGGCATAGCAGTTGGAAAACAATAGAAATTAGAGCTTTCTGCAGACATTAAGCAGCATTTCCACTTTTGGACCTTTAATAAAAGCACATTTCCTGACAACTACTTTATTATGCATTTATATGTTAAAGTTTAAGCATGTTTTTATATTATTATGTGGTACCTTTTTGTGAAATATTTTACTTCCTCAACTGCAAGCCTTCTTTCTGGAAGAGCATTGTGTTCAATAGGTGTCTAGAAACTGCAACCTGTCAGAGATGGAGGAGACTCTGTTACATCTCTTCTTTTAGGAGATGTATACTCTTTTGTGCAACAATGTAACCTAGAGGGAGGCGTCTCCCTAATATAACAGGTTCACCAACAATGTCACCTAGAAGGAAGTCTCTGACACATCTGTCCCTAACAAACATGTCACCACACATGACTTGAACACATAGTCCTCAATGGGATGTCCAACATAGATCCAGTAGGGCTGGGCACCTGGCAGATTGTCAGAAGAACTATTGACTATGTAATTGTGTCTCATTTACATTAATTGAATGTATGTAGCGTGTTTTTATACGCTTGAAAACAGGCCTGGATCGAGCTTACTGTAACCCAGGGGCCTCCAACCTTTTCTGTAGTGAGAGCTACTTCTGATCAGTGAAAATCCTTGTGAACTACTGAAGGCCATTGTTATCAGACACCGCCACACCCAATTCATTGATGAAGCCTAATCTCTATAGAGTCAAAGACTATGGTCTGAACAAAATACTTGGACTAAGGGCACTCTGACAGGGCTGCCATGTACTAGTGAGATCGTGGTCTAAGGGGATCTATGAACATGTGTGCATATGGATGGTATATATGTGTATGGGTGAATGAGAGTCTGATATGAATAATACATTTTCATTCCTCGGCTGTCGAAAAAACCCCACCCGGCCTCACAGCTCTTACCTGCACGGGCCACTGCTATTAATGCCACAGAGCAAAGAAAACTGCCCTCGCTCCCCGTGGCCAGATCTCTTTTAGGTCCCTCAGGTCTCGAGCAGGACATAAATATTTGTAAGGTAATAAACATACATACCTCCCTGGGGCTTACATGTTTCTGTAATGGGAACGGGATATCTCTAAAATCTGTGTAAATGAAAACCAGCACATTTTGGCTTCAGGCAGCAAAATGGCCACTCCAGCCCTGATCCGCCTGATATCAGTCACTGAATCAAGCTTTAAAACATACCAGTGAACAGCAATAAAGTGACTACTGATATTGAGTTAACATCTCATGTTTTCATTGATTTGGCTTCTGTTGTTCTTCTAGTCACAAGTTGTGCAAAGAATAGTTAATGTAGGCCAGGCTGCGTGGAGATATTTAAAAGAACAGTTACCACAGGAGACAGCTGGAAATTGTGCTGTTTACCATGGAAAGGCTTCACACTTGTACCAACAAACAACCATACTTCAAAGTAAAAATGTGTGCACGTTTTATTGTTCAGTCTCTTTCTTGGCTTTTAAATGCCAGGCTAAAATGTCATTGATGGAAGATTATCCCTTTAATGCACCCATGAATTTAGCTTTTTGTTGTTTAGTGGTAAAAGTCAAGCAGTCTATTTTTCAAGCAACCGACTAAATTCAACAGCAGTTCCCAAAGAGGCATTCCGAGGTGGGCTCGCAGATTGTATGTATAGGATAATGTCATTGATTGCCTCCTTTATATCAGAAATTTGGGTAATTAACGATAATGTAAGGTTGCAGCCTCTAAAGTAACCCGCATATAATTCTGCCTCAGAGCATTTGAAAATTGACGAAGCCACATGGAGGCAACTTTAAAAAGAAATGCCTATTAAGTGTGAATCATACGATTGAATCATGTGTTGGTGTTTTAATAGCACAAACCTAGCTGAAAAGCAAAAGAATGCAGTTCATAACAAGGGCAGCCTAGGAACCGTGAACATAATGTACTAAGGGGTTTTGTAAGTGCGAAGCCTGCAGTGTGCAAAATTGCTAGCCTTTTGAGTGTAAAACCCACAGTTGCAATGTACTAAGGTACATTATGAGTATGCTGCTTCAACGCAATGGTGATGAGTCAGTCGCTCATACAGGCGCTTTTTTGAGAACTTATGTTCGAGCCCGTACTACGATTAATATTGACTCCCCCTCCACCCATTTCCCCCCCCGCCATATTACTATGGCGGGGGGACCGCGGCGGACGGAAAGACCATCCGCCGCTTTTCCGCCCGGTCAACAAGTTGACTGGGCGGAAAAGAGTTTAATATGGTGCCAGAGTCTGTCAGACACCGCCAGCCATATTACTATGGGGGCGAAACATGCTTTTCCGTGAAAGGCATGCGGGAATTGATTGCAGGGGCCCATTGCGGGCCCCCAGCGACTCTGGGGGGTGGGGGGTGCACATGAGGGTACCAATGGTACCCCCCCTGCAGTTCCATGCACAACATGGCAGGCACCGCGCGGTGCCTGCCATGTTGTGCATGGAAGTGCAAGACATGCCTTCCTGGCATTGTTGCGGGCGGTACTGAGTGCACCGCCCGCCACAATGTCAGGAATGCAGGATGCGCCCGTCACTGTGGCGGGCGCATCCTAATGGCCCCCACGGGACTCCCGCCCTTATGGCGGGCGGTCCCATTTCACGATAGGATGGCGGGCGGACAAAGTCCACCCCCATTCTAATGACCTCCTTAGCTACAATATTTCTTGCAGGCAGCTTTGTTGTCAAGAAAGACCTAATGGCTCCCAATGTTTGTGCATGGTGATAGGCATTTAGTCAATTGCTGATTATGCCAACATTATCAAAAGTGCCTCGATCAGTGAATCGAGATGCAAAACACGGTAGACAAGAAAGTACAATGATTTTTGCATCTGGGAAATAACACTTCTGTAAGCTCAACTCAGACTTATGTTTTCTGTGAGCAATTGGTCAGTCTGGGATCTACTCACAGCCAACATGGTTGAGGATGAACAATTGGTGTAGGTCTACCTACATCTGCTCAAGAATCACTTCAAACTTGTCCCAAGCTTTAGTTGACTATCCTACCTACAGCACGTTTTAAAATCACACTATTCCACAACGTAAGGCCATATTTACCATCCTTCAATCACGTCTCAGACACAATGTTTTTGCAGTATCTGCGATGCAACCCACAGATATTTTTGCACTGCAGCAGATATGCTAATGTGTCGCAGTGCAACAAGTCCATTCAGTAGGATTTGTAGAAAACATCCCTCTCTGACTTTAATGAGGCAGCATTCCCTCTACAAATCATAAAAAATGGCTGCAAATACAGTGATGAAGGCTTGTGAGGGACAGTGCACTTCCATCACTTCAGCCAAATTCACACAGTGCTGTTATTGCTGGACCTGTCCTCACAATCAAAATAAAAAAGAAGCATAATTCAAATTGACATCTGTGGGACCATGCATCTGTTCCCTTGACCACTGTGTTCTCCCCCAATGCAGACAGCCGACATTCACAATGTGAAAGCTGTGCCTTACAGACCGCTTCAACTTTGTGAATGAATACCAACCAGTTTTGGGTGCTGGTATCCTATCAGCTTGCCAGTGGCGTCTCCTCCGCTAAGGGGGAGGAGCGTCGCCCCAATGCTACGTCAGCAGTGCAAAAAAGAAAATGATAATAACAGGACGTTATTATCATTTTATTTTTCTATGCAGGAGTTGGGCGGGGCTCGGTCTGTGATGCCAGACGAGGGGAGGAGTAGTTTGCCCTCCTCTCAGTGCACATGACAGGGCCAGCCAAACAGACATGCACACTTGGCATGTTCTCCATTGGGCTGTGTTGCACAGCCCTGTGGAGACCATGCCCAGCCTCCCCAGGCACTGCCTGAGCGTCCAATCAGGATGCTCAGACCAGTCACGATGCTGCTCTTGCAGCGTCAGGATTGGATGGAGGAGCCCGGAAGCCTGAGTGCTTCCGGCACTGTAGCAGACGTGAAGAGGATGGAGGAGAGGCAGAGAAGTTAAGTTAATTATTATTTTTTTTTAATCCACCACCCCTGTTCAAAAATGGCTGCAAACCATTATCCTCTCTCCTCATGCTTTTGTCTATCTGGTGCATCATTCCACCTTTCAGGAAGTGCTTCCCTTGGAAAGCATTAGAGACTATTTTACATCTGAAAGTTACACTCAATTTGCAGGCTGTTTGTGCATTCAGCGCCTTATCTTCTATACATGACTTTTACACAGAAAGCAATCCTTTTTTTCTACTTTTTTCCATACACTAGCAAAGGCACTAAAACAGGCTTTAATGTCATAAAAAGTCTTTGTGCATGCAACGCATGGAAAAGCACGTATGAACGCTGGTGGAAGTATTGCGGATAGTTCTGAGGATGACCCCACTTCAGGACATGGCAACATTGATCCATAGTGAGAGCAAACAGTTGCTGTTTCTTGCAGTCTAATGGCTCTGGGGCCTCATTTATGAGCCCTTGCCTCAGTTTTGCGCTTCCGATGCATCACTTTTTGTGACGCATCGGTGGCGTAAAACATGCCTCCTGTTGCGCACTATTTACAAAGTGACGCATCTAAGCAAATGCGTCACTTTGTAAACCCCTGCGCTACATTATACCTGCGTCAGGTATAATGTATGCAGAGGGGGCGTTCCCCCGCAAAAAGCCTCGTAATAGTGACGCAGTGAAATCTATGAGATTTCACTGCGTCACTTTTAGGACGCTTTTGCGTCAAAATCTTGCACCTGCCTCACAGCAGGCGTAAGACTGACGCAAGCCCTTTCACATGGGGCTTTCCTCATGTGAAAGGACGCATTGCTGGAGTTGCGTCACTTTTGTGACACACTCCAGCAATGCGTCACTTTTGCGCTTACAGATACGTCAGAAATACTGACATATCTGTAACTCCTTGCGACATGATGCGTCATACATTAAATATGACGCATCAGGTATGTCGCAAGGAGTGCGCACTGAGAAGTGACGCATCGCTGCTTTCACGCAGCGATGCGTAATTTCTCATAAATGAGGCCCCTCGTTTTTTGCTACCAGGGAACACAGCCTTCCTACTGGTCATGCATTAGCTGGATTTCCTAATCTATGACTATTTAATCAAATGGTAAGGAGCCTGGCGAGAAACTGGGCAGTTGCCATATCTAAAGAAGATATCTGTGGCCCTCTTGTCTTGTCTAGAACTATTGAAAAAATCTGACAGTTCTGGCTTGAAGAAATTCACATTTTCTTGGTCCACTAGGCATCTTTGCTAAATATCTCCACCTGGAGCAGACCTGCAACATCTGGCGTGAGCCCGCCTACGTTATTTGTCAGGTTTTAGGACGGTAAAGTGTTAACGGAGGGAAGCGAGACATTACATGAGCCTGGCTGAAGCTGAACAATGGACGCTGATAACACAATGCAGCAAAAACTTCAATATCTCCAAACACAATTTTACCAACATTCTTTGCAATTAGGGCTGTTGAGATTCTGAATGCAGCTTTTGAAAAGAAATCACGGTTTATTAAAGTGCTTAGTTTTCTCTTCAGCAGCTTCAGAAGAGAAAACTGAATCTTTTTCAAACACTGCAAACATTTTAGAAGAGACAGCGTTGCTAGAGTTTCACTTGCCTTTGCAACTTCCAACTTGTGTACAATCAGTTCTTTTCATTTTAGTATGCGTCTTGCAGCTGCGGCATCTCTGGTGAGTCTTGGGTATTGGTAGTTCTGAGATGAAGATGTAATGGGGGAATTAATAGGGAAATTGGTATTACCACACTGATTTCCACGGGTTATTTCATTATTCCAGGTCTTTTTCTGGGGACCTGGCGAAAAAGTCCCCGAAACACCTAGGGAAGTTCTGCATGTGAAATTACCTCATTCTGAATTACTGCCACAGCCAGGGCCGGTCCTAGCCATGGGCGGTATGGGCAGCTGCCCAGGGCCTCGCGCTCAGGGGGGGCCCCGCCGCCGGCCCCGCAGTTGAATGGCTTTCAGATAGTCTTGTTCTTCCCATTAAATGTACTACTTCGTTTTTACACGAGTGCTGTGCTATTTCGTGGATGAATTGACGGGACAGTTAAAAGGTCCACAATGCTACTGCCTTAACTCCACTGTAAATTGGATAGGAATATGGGGGAAAGAAAGGAGAACATTTATTTACTTAAAAAAGGTATATTGTATGCTTTTAATATATCACTTCTTGGTCAATACAAAGTGCTGTAAAAAAAAGACTGTGGCAGGCAGAAGAGGGAACATCTAGGCATAGTCCAACCAAATTGAGGATGTTGTACTCCCACCTGTGCGTAATCTGTGCTGGTGTGTGCAGGTGGCTGGTACCGACACTCAATTATGGAGACTGCGAATTATTTTTCATCTTCAGAATGTGATGAAAAATCACGAAAGAGAGAAAGGTGGAGAAGAGAGAAAGGAGGAAAAATATAATGATGTGAGCAGTAACAAAGATAACCCAAACATGTAAACGAGGTGCCTTAATCTCGGCAGTCCTAAAGGCGTGGTGTAATTCCTGGGATTACGGGTGTGGGGGGGGATGGAAAGAATGCCCGGGG
Source organism: Lissotriton helveticus (assembly GCF_964261635.1). Classification (NCBI taxonomy): domain Eukaryota; kingdom Metazoa; phylum Chordata; class Amphibia; order Caudata; family Salamandridae; genus Lissotriton; species Lissotriton helveticus. The sequence continues at coordinate 268,856,535 of NC_136072.1, forward strand.
GTCTTGGGACAGCAGCAAAGATAATTGTGTTTGTGTGAGCAGGTCAAGGGCGGGGCTGTGCTCTGTTGAAAAGGTGCCATTCGCGTTTCCACGCAACGAATGGCCCTTTTGTTTTCAGGATCGGCTGAATACTAATGGGTCAGGAGAGGCGGCTCAGAAGAACAGAGAGAAGCCGTGGCTGGGCAATGTTTATAGGCAAAGCGCCACACTTCTTTAAAGTCCAGGGGTGGTAGTCCCCACTTCACTGAGCTTCGAAACTCTGGACCAGGGCCCAAGTGTGGGGCCCCCTTCTCTTGGCCTTGCATCCATTATCCAGTGCTGTGAGGCCCAGGGCACGAGAGGCCCCCCTCCTGAGCCTTGCAGCACTGGATCAGGGTTCAAGGTCTAACTGTGGGCCCCCCTGCCCTTGGCCGTACTGTCATTATTCAGTACTGTGCGGCCCAGGGTAGGGTGCCCCCCATCTCCTGAACTTCCTACTATTTCAGTATGACTGTGAAGCCATGGGATGAAACACTTCCCCCAGGGATTTGCACGCATTGAGCAGCTTATACGAACTAAGGAACTAGGTTAGAGTCTCAGCGTCTGCTGAACATTCAGTGATTCTGGGCATAACACTATTTCCACATGCCCCTAAAAAATGAATATATCATTTTGTAATGTAACTGATGGTCACGTAAAGCTCTCTAATGACTTAGGGCTCAGTTCACATCATGTAAAACTGAAAATCCTCTCACGTTCTGGAACTGTGAGTCATGCCTGACTTTGGTTCCAGAGTCCATGAAAAGTGGCAGAGTTTTAAATGTTGTGGGTGCATTTGCTGTGTGGGCAGTCCAGAGAATTTTCACATGCGCTGGAAGTAGGGGTGAGTGGGGTGCTACAGCCCTCCCCAAATAACCCTGCTGTTGTCCCACGGGTGAAGGAGCAATAAAGATGCTTTTAAATTATTGCTTTAATGTTGTCACATTTGTTGTGTGTGCACTTTACCCTGCCCTTTAAGGATATAAGTGGATGGGAGAGTGCAGAGCAAAAGTGAAGACAAAATATAGCAATGGAGGAGAAATGGTAAAACTTCAAACGTGAGACAGTATGGGTTAAGAGGAGAAAGGTGATCAAGAGACAAGATGGTGAAGGGAGGCTGAGAAGGGAGAGCAGGTGAATATGGGGAAACAGTATGCTTAGACCAGGAGGAGGCGAGGAAAAATGTAAAGAAATACGGTACATGCATTCGAGGACCGTATGGGAGACAAAGAAGGATAGAGGTGCTGGAAATAGGAGTGTGGGGGTGTTGGGGGGGAAGGGGAGACTGCAGTACCCCTGAAATTAAAATGCTGGAGTTCAGAAGGTGAATGAGCAATAAAGATGCCTGTAAATTTCAAAAACAGACGTTAAATGTCAGGCGATGTGTTCTGACAAATTGCTGCCTATTCTTTTCACATAGAGATTGTTTTCTTTTTTCTGAGTGCAAAGTGAGAGGGGCCCCCAACATTAAGCCTCATTGCAGACATAATCTATCCCTGTGAGGCCCAGGAGAGAAGGACCCTCTCCCTGGCTTCATACTTCTGCATTATAACTGCAAGGTCCAGGGCAGGTAAAAGCATTAATTAAAAGTCAGCGTCGAGCCAAAGCAAGGTGAGTGGCATAAACCCAAGGTCAGGGCTTTCAGTGAGGCTATTGCTTGTGTTCAGGAGAACTCTCTTCTTAATCCGACTCAGACTGATTTTGGTCCACAGCATAGCATGGAAACCGCATTATTAGCAATAAAAGGGGAGCTGAAAATATTGCTGGAGAAAGGAGGTTCCATGGCCATTATCTTTCTCTACCTGAGCGCAGCGTTCAATACCGTTGGCTACGAGACTCCAGTGCTCTGGATAAGTGAAATAGGAATACAAAATTGTGCTCTGACCTGGCTTTTCTCGTTCCTAAAAGAAAAGTCCTTTCAAATTTGTGAACCTCCCTGTGATTCAGATGTCTTCCGTTTGAAGTGTGGGTTCCGCAGGGCTTTGCATTGAGGCCTACACTTTTCAACATTTATTTGAGTCTATTGGTAGACATCGTCAAGGAATTTTGGGTGTTGATGGTCTCCTATGCTGACGACACCCAACTGGTAGTCTCCCTTTACCCTAGAACAGGTTTACATCAACAACTTGCCCCTTGGCTAGAGACAGTTGCACGATGGATGGCTAACTGCCCACTTAAATTGAAGGGAAACAAAGCCAAGCTGATGGTTTTAGGAAACAAGCCAACACCGCAAACAAACCTCGGAGGGCCAGAGTTCCTGGGGGCACATCCAATCCCTTCCTTCCCCATTACGAACTTAGGTATGTGGTTGGATAGCTCTCTATCTATGGAGGCTCAAGTAAAAATATTTACATCATCTTGCTGTGGCCTTATTAGAACTCTACGGAAAATCATAGACCTCCTACCTACACAATCTAGGAGAATAGAGGTCCGAGTGCTGATTCTTTTTTGCTTGGACGATGGGAACTCCCTGAATATGGGCTCACCCAAATATATTATCAAGGGACTCCAATTAGTCAAAAGTGTGGCAGCAAGGACTATCCTCAAGCCTCCCAAACATACCTCAGCGAAACTTGCAGTGGCTTCCTTGCACTGGCTTGAGTGGAGGAAAGGATACAATTCAAGGCATTTTACTTGGCGCATAGAGGAATCAACCATAATAGTGGATCTTCTGGTACCTTACACTCCTAGCAGGACCTTAAGATCCTCCAATGCGAGATTGCTAAAGGTCCAAAGGATCAGATTGGGGGATGTGTATCCTTGTCGCATTGAGCCTCAGCTTTGGAATGCTATGCCCGCTGAGCGCAGAATATATATGAACGAGACCAGATTCAGAAATATGCTTAAAACATGGCTTTACCACCACTAGCCTTAGACATGTACTGCCTCAGAATCCCGCTAGACAACACGATGACTCACGCAGCACTGGGAAGCCCTCGGGCAGCTATGCGCTTTATAAATCTGCTGAGCATCAATCCACATAGCATAACTTGAGGAGCGCTGTTAAAGGGTGGTAGTGAGGGAATTCATAGCAAAGGAGCTCATTGGCGAGGCGCCAACAAACATTGTCGCACCGAGGGTCACCATCCCTAACGCCGGCCTTTGATGTTGCAAATTCGAGGGGCCTCACATCTTCCATTTCGCCCGGGGCCCCAGAAGTCCTAGGACCGGCCCTGGCCACAGCCAGAATTCCCTTTTAGGTAGTTACTACCAGCTAAATCAGAAATTTCGCTTAACAAACCATATTTTGCTCTGGAATGCAAATCCTTAAATGAGAACTTTGTGACAGCTTCTCTCACTTTTGTAATGCAAAACTTGAGCACAATGTTTACAAATTTGGCCCTTGTTTTTTTTTCATTAAATAGATTGCTGTGGTGTGTTTGTGGCATCAGTCAAGACTTTTAGGCAGCCTCATTAAAACTATTACAACAAAAGGCCCTAATCTGCATAACTTATTCGGTCAGGTACTAAAATAATCACATTTTCTAAATTTCTTCCTGCCATAAATCCATGTAGGATTATTGAAAACAATGCACCTCAACATTCACATGCTTAAGAAATTTACCCTTTGGCGAAGGTATCTTTCTAGTATCTGATGAACCAACTTTACTATGCAGGAACTCACCTTCCATAAAGCAGCAGTACTGGGGCTCTATCTAGTAGAGTGCAGACATTCTGTAAAAGGTCATAAATTCCCTTTTTCGGTGTACGGGGAGTGCATAGGAGGCAACATTATTTTTGCTTGGGTGAGTAAAAGGCCCTACATGATAGTCCTGGTGCTGTTTATTCAAATGATGTAGCACAATGGGTGATTCAATTTGTAGGATAACTAGTGTACTTGGAGGACAGGGATTTCATACAAGAGCCTAAAGCCATTTAGGTAGGAGGTAAGTATTTTATTCCATCTTAGGTCCTTATATAACAGTCAAAGCAGGTAAGTCCTGTTAGGCCTCTATTCTCCTTTCTTTCTGTAATCATTTCACAGCCTCCAATCATCACACAGACACCAACATCCCCTGTATCATCTCATTCTCACAGGGTCAACTCTCAAGATTCTATAACATGCCTACTTAGCCTATGCAAACACAGACACATAATGACACCTCATCCCATTTACTTACACACAGGATAAACCAGAAAAGCCACATCACTAAAGCATCCTCTTTCCTTACAGACAGAACAAATATCAAAACAATACAACAACGATCTAGAAACAATAATGAAAATCTCACACACTTTCTCCTTTTTACACAAACAATGCACACATGCTCAGAAGAAAAATACACTCCATTGTCCTCTTGCACACACACTATGAAGTGCAGCTCAACATTCCAACACACCCAACACCCAGTACTGCTAGTTTGCCAAACCAACATGACCTCGTGCCAGGTGGAAGAAAAGCATCTAAATCTGCACCCAACACCACATCCTCTGGAAGCTGAGCAGACATCAGACATAATGTTTTGGACACGCAATGATGACAGCCTCCAACGCACAAAGACTGAAATGTCAGAAAACACAAAATTCGAACATTGGTTAGACTCCAGTACTTGGACTCGAATACGCAAACAAGACAATCACTAATGTACTCAGAACCAGTATCACACACCTGTCAAATCCTCCCTTTGTAACAACATATGAAGACTAGGCTCTGAGCACATTTAGGTGAAACAAAAGCACCATAAAACACAAAGACACATGGTACCTCAAACTGATATACTCTGCCTTCAGTACCATGTGGCTTCAGGCAACAAGACCCAAGGTACTACACTCCTCCCACATTTCCTCATGCACAAGGGTACTACTCTTCCCCAATGTCGTACACCATTGGGTACTCTCAAATGGAAACTCATGAGGCAGTGAATACTCGTTTCCAATGTTGCATACCACAGGGTACTCCCAAATGCTTCCTCACATTATAGGGTACTATTCTTCCCCAATTATGCACACCGCAGGGTCCTCCCACATGTAACCTCAAATACACTTCCACAATTTTACAACGCCGGCAGTTGAAGTACTGATTTTTACCCTACTGCACAACAACCTCCTTGTGCCCCTTTAGCCCATGCTGATAACACCATACTACACATCTTGAGGCGGGATACTTACCTTCCATGTTTTTGCACACAAGCATCCACATAATCAGTGCATGGATTCACAACACAAGTAGGAAACTGAATGCCATTACTGAAGTCTGACATCCAGAACTCCACTTCTAATTAACGGTATACAATGTACGCCTAGGCAAATACAGAAGATTAATTTAAACTTCCCAGAAACTGCCTTACATTCATTTCAATTTCCCAGAAACTGCCTTACAACCATAAACTTAGCCCAGCACATGCTTCGTTATTACACAACAAGAAACCATGCAGGGAGAACTTCCCAAAAACTTTAAATGACCAAAATCCGTATAGATATACAAATGTGTCAACCCAAAATATAACACAAACAATTTTTTTGCTCCATCACCATAAATATCCTTGTTAACGTGTTTACTTTGTAACAAATCTTAAACCCTAAAAAAGGCATTTCGAATTATTGTTTCTAATTCTGATGTAACGCTCATCAATCTGTATTAAACAAAGAGACAAACAGACACACGAATAACATTAATAGCATATTAACTCCACCACAAATTAGTGTGTAACACTAGTGCTCTTATCCTTCCTAACTATAGCTCACACAGAACTTGACACTTGCATGAATAATTACTGAAAGTCCTTTTCATTGACGCCTCCAAAGCGGAAGTAATCAGCTCCACGCTCCTCCCTTGTGTTTACTGAAAGTCTGTCATCCATGTCCATGACCTCGCTGAAGGACTCTTTCCTAGTCCTCCCTCTATTTATCTCATGACAATGAATGCAAAAGGGAGCAGTTCTTTTTTAAACTCCATAAACAATGCCAAACCCCCCTTTCATTTACATTCGACCCCTCACACCAGAGAGGAAAGACCGCTACTATTTAGTGCTGCATATGATACTAATTTCTTGTAATTTTTGCTGCTAATTCCACAATAAGTGCCGGTAAATGTTCAGCCTTTGTAGGCATGCCCAGATTTTGCCTTTACTCACACTGGGCACCACTTGACACCAGCACTCCCACTCCAGCTCCTTATGTGACCTTCTTATTGATTAATTATTTTGCTAATTGCTAACAGTGCCACACACTAGCTTCTTCTTCATACTTTCTTATATGAAAACCCTTATACTTTGAACACTTTAAGGAGAGGCATCTGGGCAGTTTCAACAATACTCAGCTGGCTTCGGTTGTATGTTCTTACAACGCATTCCGTTGCAACCCATGCCTTAACCACACAAGTGTTAGAACGGAATGGTATTTCAACACATAACCTTTTCCTCATATTCTTCCGTGGTGACGTCGTACGTCGTTTTATTATTATTATTATTATTATTTGGAATTTATAGAGCGCACGGCTACCCCCAAGGGGGTGTCCCGGCGCTAACAACTAATGAGCCCAGAGACAAGAGAGAGAACAGAAAATCAAGAGGAGAACAACCAAGTCTTTAATTTGCGGCGAAAGATGGGTTCAGTGGGGACAAATCTTAGCTCCAAGGGGAGATTGTTCCACAGTCTGGCTGCTGCCACTCCAAAAGCTCTACCGCCTACTCTAGATAGGCGGAAGCGTGGGACAACCAGAAGACGTAAACTATTAGAGCGTAAGGATCTCACCGAATGTGAAAGAACAAGCCTTTTTTTTAAATAGCCTGGGCCAAGGTTGTTCAAGGCTCGGAAAACAAGAATCAGAATCTTAAAGTGGATACGTTTAATGATAGGGAGCCAGTGCAGTTGTTTACGATAGGATGCTACGGATTGACGATAAGGAATATTACCAATCAATCTAGCCGCGGCATTCTGCACGATTTGTAGACGTTCAATCTGGTACATAGGGGCACCTGCGTAGAGACTGTTGGCATAGTCTAAGTGAGACGTAATTAAAGATTGAACCACAGTTCTACGAGCATTTAAAGGGAGGAATGGCAGAATCTTTTTAATCATACCCAGTTTCGCAAAACAAGCAGATGTAGTTTTGTTAATGTGAGGAGCACAGGAGAGGGTATTGTCAAACTGGAAGCCCAGATTGCGAACTGTGATGGCTGGAATCGGGGGGGGGTCCAGGACCATTGGCCACCACAGGCTAGTGGGAATGGACGTTTTCTGATTTAAAAACATTACCTCCATTTTATCCGTATTTAGCCTGAGGTGGTTAGTGGTCATCCAGTTGCAGATGTTATTAAGACACTGACGAAAGTTGGCAAAAGAGGTGTCAGAGTGATCCCTAAAAGAAAACACCAGCTGAGTATCATCAGCGTAGGAGATCACTCTGACTCCCCAAGATTCTACCACCTTGGCCAGGGGGGCAAGATACACATTAAATAACAAAGGGCTCAAGGCCGAGCCCTGGGGGACACCACAGAGAAGGGGTTTCCCAGCCGATGTAAAAGGCCTCAGAAAGACCCTCTGAGAACGATCCTTCAAGAAGGAGCTGATCCATGCCAACACAGTACCTCCTATGCCCACCTGGCTCAGGCGATCCAATAAGATCGTATGGGAAACCGTATCAAAGGCGGCGGATAGGTCGAGGAGGACCAACATGGCCTCCTCGCCCCTATCCACACACTCTCTGACAGTTTCGGAGACTTCAAGCAGAGCCGTCTCCGTACTGAAGCCTGCTCTAAATCCCGACTGAGAATCATGGAGGAGCATATTAGTCTCCAGAAATTCAGCCAGTTGCAGTTGAACTGCTTTCTCCAAGATCTTAGCTGACTGAGGGAGGAGGGAAATGGGCCGATAATTTGAAAAAAGGCCAGGATCTGAATTCGCCTTTTTAAGGATCGGGACCAGCATGGCCGCCTTCCAAATAGAGGGGAACTGGCCCGAACCAAGAGAGCAATTCCAGATATCAAGGAGGGGCTCAATCAATATAGGGGCTAGAATACCCATCATTGTAGCCGGAATCAAGTCAAGGGGGGAGCCAGATTTGCATTGGGTAATTAATCTCAGAGAAGACTCAATAGTCATCTCCCTGAAAGATTCAAGGAGAGGATTGTCCCCGTCAGTCTCACTAGGGGCTGGTGAAATTCCCTCCGCGGGGAAGGAAGACCTGATGGTCACGATCTTCTCCTGAAAGTATTCCGAGAGACCATTACATAGTGCCTGGCTAGCCAGGATCTGGGAAGATAAGGCAGCAGGATGCGAAAAATCCTTTACAATTTTAAAAAGGGATTTGGAGGAGTTCTTAGATTTCTCAATTTGAAGAGAGAAAAAGTCTCTCATAGTCGACCGTTTTAAGGAAAGGAATTTTCTCAAAGCGGCTTTGTAAATAGATTTGGCCTCTGGATCATAGTTTTTACGCCATAGACGTTCAAGTTTTTTACAACGGCTCTTCTCCTCCCTAAGAGTCGATGAGAACCAGGGAGAAGAAGGACGAGATCTAGCAGACGTGATAGATTGAAGGGGCGCAATAGCATCTATGGCGCTCAGCAAGGTTGCATTAAGCTTAGACACCCTTTCATCAACCGTGTTACAGGACAAGGGTTCATCGCCATAGAGCAAACGAGGACCCAGAGTGGCACAGGTAACTTTGTGCCATTTTCTCCCATACTCCTTATTGAGTGCGATAGGTGAGGGCGCCAAGGTAAGGGTAAGATCAAAAGGCAAGAGATAATGGTCCGACCAGATAAGCGGAAGGGTGAGTGAAGCATGATGTCCAGGTGCCTTGAAAAAATTAGATCCAAAGTGTGGCCTGCTTTATGCGTAGGGCCCTGAACAAGTTGAGATAAATTTAGACCCTTCAGAGTATCCAAAAACTGGGTGGCCGGGGAACATAGTGGATCATCCACGTGTAAATTAAAATCACCAAGCACAGTAAAGTTCGAGTGTTTAAGGGACAGGTCTGCAATCAAATGTACAAGCGACATAAGAGAACCAGACGAGGCAGTGGGTGGATTATATACCAGAATCCCGGCTAGAATGACGGCCGCGGAATCCGCCAAGGTAAAGTGCATGGCCTCAATTTTTCCAATGTTTCCGAGTTTAGTAGTCGTCACATTAAGATGGGCCTTGGCTATAATAGCAATACCCCCACCCATTTGGCCACCTTCACGATGACAGCCTTTGAAGAGGTAGCCCGGAGGCGTGGCCAAAAGAATATCAGGGTTCGAGGAATCCTTCAGCCACGTCTCAGTGAGAAACAGTACATCCCAAGCGTCTGAAGTAAGGGAAGACCAGATCTCACCAGCATGGCGAGGCAGCGAACGACAATTAAGTAACGCAATTTTTAGCGTAGACGCTCGAATATGCCGCTTATTTTTATTACCATACTGAGAAACACGTTTTCTAGCTGGTAACAATCTAAATGTACATAGCGGACATTCAAAGAGGAATCCTCTAATTGACTCGGGCAGCATGAAGGGGTCAGAGTACATACCCTCGGGCGCAGTTGTAATAATGCTGTTTTAGACCAAGTTACGCTAGGAGCCCCTAAAAGACGGGCAGGGGGACCGGCACTAGGCGCGGGCCAGGCGCGGACGGGTGCAGACGGGCTTGCCTTAGGCGCGCCTTCGGGAAGTCCAGTTATTTATATACATAGGGAGGGTGGGAGGCGGCCAGAACTGGACTGCTCCCCTGCCTGTCCCAAGATGGCGTCTGTCCCTCTCCGTGCCGGCGTCAGCGTCGAGATCGGCTGATCCGGTGGGGAGAGGCGTGCAGGAACCCTCCGGCGATGTGAGTCTCGCCTTTTAGTAAATGCACCAATGTGGTAGTTAAAATAGTACCATTAAGATATATACACTTTTTTAAAAACAATCCAACCAACAGAGTGCTAAGCGCAAATGAAGAAAAGAGAATAGCGCCCCCGGCTTTCCGCCTCAGGGGATGAGCAAAATTAGTCTGGCTGAACAGCTCTTACAAGTGCGCCTTAAATAAACACGGGAGGGCGGGAGGCGGCCAGAACTGGACCGCTCCCCTGCCTGTCCCAAGATGGCGTCTGTCCCTCTCCGTGCCGGCGTCAGCGTCGAGATCGGCTGATCCGGTGGGGAGAGGCGTGCAGGAACCCTCCGGCGATGTGAGTCTCGCCTTTTAGTAAATGCACCAATGTGGTAGTTAAAATAGTACCATTAAGATATATACACTTAAGAGGAAGCAGAAGTTTCTTTCTGTTTCCTCTTAAACGACGGCGATTGCCTGCACATTCTGAAGTTATTTCAGGTGCTGTTTTTTTGGGGGGGGGAGACCCCCCCAAGCCCCCCTTTTTTAATTTGAACCTTTACCACATATGCCTTTACTACATACCTCGTAGTAAAGGTATGCGTGGTAAAGGCTTTCGTGGTAACCACGCATGCGTTGTAATGCATGCGTGGTTATTGTATTCGTGGAAACGGCCGCGTTGTAGTGACCATTTCCCGCTGGCTTCTTGCCCTCTTCTCTGGTCCTTGCCTTCCCAGCTCACCTGCCTTCTGCTGCAGATGCAGCCACGCTAACACCACTTGCCAGTGGATTTGAGGATGGGGTCTCTGAGCTATCCTTGTCTGGTTAGAGTGCCTCTCGCCATCTCTAGATAGGCCTCCTCCTCTGCCAGGACGGACACCCACATGCCACCAGAATCCTGCTACATCTCCATATAGGTTGTTTTTAACAACTGACTGCTAAAATATTGTAGTTGGAGGGCTGGATTTCCATTCAAGAATCTGGATTTGTTCGGGAAGGAGGTACATTCTTTATTCCATGTAAGGCCCTTAGGTAACAAGCACAACAGGTAGGGCTCCTCTCTCCCCTCTGCTTTCAGCTCACATGCTTCATTTATCACACAGGGACCAACATTCCATCCATCATCACATTGTCACAACATTCACACTCAACATTCTACAGCATGCAGACTTCCCCCATACATTAACAGACACATCAGGTCACTACAATACGCATGTGCAACTCTTCAAGGGTAGAGGAGGGTGAAAGTAGAACTTTGAACTATACACAAAACATTTATACTACATTATCCCAACCTCAATGTACATGTAAACATACTCCACAAATGTTTGCAGGAAGTACTTTCAGAGTGGTGTAGCACCACAACCCCAGGGCTTGAGTCGGGGTACCACGCGGGTGGCGGTGTCCCCCCACTTATTTTACCGGGAGCTTGATAACTATAAACTGCAACTGAGTGCAAGCCACCTTTCGTGACGTCACTTCCTGTTGTGACGTCAGCGTCCCCCCACTTCTTATTTTAGGACTTGTGCCAGGCACACCCCCTCACATGTAAAAAACAAGAATGGAGAGCAGTGTCACCAGGGACTGCCAGCTGCAGCTCACTTGCACTGGAACAGGAAGGTTTCCCTTTACACTTTCCTCCTGCACGTTTGACTCCTTAATACCAGGGCATGCCCCTGCATTACAAATAATAGATGTGCTACTTTGGGCACGGATGTGGCCCGTGACTGATGACTTTCACCACTGGCAGTCCCCGGTGGGTCCGCTCTGCATTCTTGTTGTTTACCTCAGAGGACATAAAGAAATTCCTCTGAAACCTCAGTGTTTCGTCCTGAAGATGCCATAATTTGATAGGCCAAAACGTGTCGACCAGACATTATGAGAAGCACACGCTGAGATATAAAAAAATAACATTTGTTTATGGATTGCCATCTAAACCTCATTGAATGCTTTGCACACAGAAACAATTGACAGCCCAAAGACACAGTGGACTGTCTCTAGACGAATCTTTTGTTTAAAAATGTATTCTTGGTCGTCTGATGAGAATACTATTTGTTACATAAAAGAATGGTGTGTTTCACACACCAAAGATTTTGGAACTTTTTTGATTTACAAATATATGCAATAAATTAATTTTGAAATCATGATTCGTACAGTTTGGAGATATGCAGGCATCATAGGGATCTTTAGAGAAGGTCTATGATTGTTAGATTAATGCTTCGAAATATTATTGTACCTTCACAATAATAATTCATGCATTATTGTTGACTTAATAAATTAGATAAATCTGTCCCGCTAGAGTGAGTTTTCCTTTTTTCAGAGTTTGATAGGTGGGTAGACAGGATATCCGTCACAACATTATGATCTC